>NC_091863.1:16384700-17033450 GCF_037783145.1 Equus przewalskii
AGTTAAAAAAACACATTGAACTGGAGGTTTCCATTTAGGTATAATATCACAAGGCCCTACAAATACAAATGTAAATTGGAAAAAGCATGCTATACTGTTGTTCTACTTAGCAATTCAGGGCCTTAAATGATTCAGGATGCAATTTAAGTGAAAAAAGTTTAAAATATTGGTAGCATAATACTCAAATTGCTCAAATTTGCCACTGAAAATTTCTTTAGAGATGAATTTTCCTTTTTAGGACTGAGATGGTGGCAGCTTTTATAGGCAAAAAGAAAGAGTGTTTCAGTAGTGGAGTTAAAGTATGAAAAATGTTTTCCAGATCTTAATAAGATGATTGAGTCTATGAATAGGATACTTTTAAATGAGTAAAAAGTGATGAAGTCATGGGATATGAATTAAATTTAGAATACATGAAACCAATTGGGCTTTGAGTATCATGGTTCACATTTTTTTCCCCTGCCATTAGCTGAATTTAATGAAGAGCTTTGAAATTTTCATACCTCCATCATTCAAAAGGACTCTCAAAAATGCTTCATTAAAGAAGGGTAACACCATCATAGTTATGTAATTGGATAAAGGGGAGTAACAAGTGACATATAGAATTGAGAGAAAAGCAATTAAAAATAAATCATTTAAAAGTTTGTAGATGCTTGTTTTTAATTTAGGATAAATTTGAAGAAGGAGTTATTAAATAAAAATAGGCAAGGCTTTTATAACTAAGAATGTTTATCTATTGTATTTTTTTAAACTTCTTGTCTGATATCTTGACATCTGATATTTGATCTTCTAAATGGACTTTTCTTAACCGGTTCATAAACTATTTCTATCATAGGTGAATTGTCAGAGGTGTGAAAACTGTATAAATCAAGAAATGATCAAACTAAATGATTTTATGCTTAAGCAAATGAGACTCTTCTTAAGCCTTAATGCAACTATACAGAAAATCTTGACTGTGGATATACATTTAGGACTATATTCTACAAAGAATTTGAAAGTTGGAACTTCCAAACTGTATGGACCACTCCCTTGAAAGTAATTGTAAAGCGCTTGTAGACTTGGCCTGGGCCTTCTTGATCACTCAAGCAGTTTAAGTGACACTACTTTTGAGTGTGACACCAATGCAGAGGCTGGGCTGTGTACCTATGCTGTGAAGTGGAGTGAGGAGATGGAGAATTTCTAAACACGTTCCTTCTTTTTAAGTGTCTGTTCAATGTAGTAAACATTTGTTTGGGTGCCTAACTATGAGTCAGACACTGGAAGACCATGGTGAATAAGACAGTCTTTATCCAAGTTGTTCATAGCTCATGTTGCCCTGCCTCAGCCCCAACCCAGATATGTAAGCAAAATGATGTCTCCTTTGCTAATCATTGCCTTACTTCTTTTTTTTTTAAGATTTTATTTTTTCCTTTTTCTCCCCAAAGCCCCCCGGTACACAGTTGTATATTCTTCGTTGTGGGTCCTTCTAGTTGTGGCATGTGGGACGCTGCCTCAGCGTGGTTTGATGAGCAGTGCCATGTCCGCGCCCAGGATTCTAACCAACAAAACACTGGGCTGCCTGCAGCGCAGCGCGCGAACTTAACCACTCCGCCACGGGGCCAGCCCCTCATTGCCTTACTTCTTAATCCTCAACTTAATATGCCCCATGACTCAAACCCCTGGCCACAGATGATTAGACCACAGATGGACACATGGCCCAGGCTTGGCCAATCAGTCAAATTCTCTTCTGAGCATGGGAATTAAGACTCAAGAGTATTGAATTCAATTAGGGATGGTGGGCACTTGGACAGAAAGCACATGTAAAATCATAACTAGAGTCAGCATCTTGGTAATTAAGCCTTTAGAATCACGCCCAAAATTAATGACCTGACTTTGCTTCCCGCAAGGACATCCTTACTTCTCTCATCAGGCTACTCCCAAGAACAGCCAAGTTCATTTATATCTATGGGTTTTTTACTCATTTTTCTCCCATCACCTTCTTTACACCTAAATCAAAATTTTCCCATCTTTCAAGAACAACCTCAAGTCCTACTTCTTGACCATTCTGGACAACTTATTTCTCAGAAACTCCAGTAGAAGTGGTAATGATAATTATAATAACAATGGCAATAATAATAGCCAGCCCTTATTGTGCATATACTATGTTTGAGGTACTGTTTTAAGCACTATATATACAAACATTACTTAATTTATAATAACCTTGCACAGCTGGTACAATTACTATCACCATTTATAGATGAGGAAACTGAGGCAGAGGAGGTGAAGTAATTTGTCCACTAAGAGATGAAGCAGTACCTAAAGGCTATACATGTTAGAGTTCATATACTGTCTCATCTGTACATGCAATATCTCCTTTAATCCTTACAGGAATCCTATTAAGTAGGTATTATTATCCTTGTGTTGAAGATGGGAAAACTTAAGCTCAGAGAAGTAAAGGACATTATTCAAAGTTACACAGAGAGTATGCAGCACTTCAATTAAAACCTAAACTGTATGCCTACAATGCCTTGATTCCTAAGCACTAGACCACTTGTAAGGTCCTGAGGATCAGGGCTACAGCTTATCCTTTTGGATACAGTGCCCAAAAAGAATTCAATAAACAAAAACTAAGATGCTCTAAAAACATTTGTTCTAATAAAAGGCCTAAAAAGAAATATTGGAATAAGTTAGCCAAAACAATAACTGATTTTTTTTGCTTATAATGAAAATGAAAATTATACCTTCCTCTGAAACCATAAAGCTCCTAAAAGTTAATTAGCTCTGTGTTAATATTTTGATGCATCTCTGCACTTCTTAACCTAACTGCAAATTATTACATCAGCCATTCTGTCTGTGGCAAAATGAGGAAGGACAACACAACCCCCAAGGTTGCTTATCCTTGAAAGATTTTCAGCTTGATATTTTGCTGTTCGTCTCTTGGCTTATTTCAGCCAGGATAGAAAGAGAGGAATGATTATTGTGTGGGTGTTTTGCCTCATTTCCTTAGCAGTAGAACCATATTTCATCCACCTATCAAGGGTTGAGAAACCTCAGCTTAGAAAAGGAAGTAAACACAACCCATTTTCAATAGAAAGGAAACAGATCAAGTTATACCTGACATTCAAGGAGCCCAAGGGAGTCTAGTCTCCACCAATTAGAACAAAATTGAGTCTAGTTCTTTCTACAGCTATTCTAAAGGAAGGTTCAGGGGTGAAGTTTTCCGAACCTTCTGTTCTATTGATGAATGATAGGGAAGCCAATGTTGATGTCAAGGGATTAGTGGAAATAGGAATGAAGTATTGACTCTCAGAGTTAGAACAGAACTTGGCAGTCATTTATGTTTAAATATCTTCCACAATGTTCCCACCAACTGGTCATCGTCTATTCTTAAAAGCATTCCAGAGAATGCTTGGATTCCAGAGTTGATTCATTCCATCTTTGAGTGGCCCTCATCATATTGGAGTGAAACATTTCTTCCTCTCCAGTCTCTCCATAGTAATAAATTATTAATCTAAGGTTGCCATAACTAGGTTTTATTGTCATTATATTTATTACTGTTTTCTACTTATATAAAATAATATCACAGTGTGTATCTACTAACAAGATATTTGTCAAGCATTTCCCACACATAAAATTATGATAATAGGTACTGTTTATTGAGCCATTATTATAAGAGTTCATAAACATTAGTTATTTATTATTATTGAACACTTAGGGGATCTTTGAAGCATGATACTAGGCACATTACAGATACTAACTCATAAAATCCTCACAATCACATTTTGAGGTAGATGTCATGATCTCTGTATTGCAGATGAGAAAACAGAGGCTCAAAGAAATTGATAGTCTTGCTCAGAGTCATATAGCTAAGCGGTAGAGCTAGGTTTCTCTAGGTCCTAAGTTGGTGCTCAAAAGAACTAGTTTGTATCACTTCCCAAATCAAGATACTAGCTCTATGCAAACTCTATGTAAACACTTCTGTTTATTGGATCGGATAGGTCCACTCATAAGACTTTACATAGTATTGGATAAATTAGCTGCATGTGTGTTAGCTTGTCTATGTATGTCTGTTTAATGGTAGCCAAGTACTCAGAAGAAATAAAAACCTAACTTCACAAAAGCAGATATTTTGCTAACACTGCTAGAAATCATTGGGGAAGAGTGTCCCAAGTTCATGCCATATTGGCAGACAGGAAAATGTTACAACTTCTGTGGCTGTAGTAACTATCCTTTGTTTTGGCTCAAGTATACCCTGAATTGCTCTCTTCCACTTTCTCTTGGCCAAGGGGCAGAGAAGAACTGATTTCACATGAAGTCAATCAAATATATCCACCCAGAGTGGCATGTACCCTCAGCATTACAGAGAATAATATCTAAAGGTGAAAGAAAATAATAAAAAGCTCATGTTATGTCTGATATCACACAAACATACTTTGAATTATTTTGCTCGATTTTAAAACCCTATTAGGGGCCAGCCCAGTGGCGCAGCAGTTAAGTGCGCACATTCCGCTTTGGCGGCCCAGGGTTCGCCAGTTTGGATCCCAGGTGTGGACATGGCACTGCTTGGCAAGCCATGCTGTGGTAGGCATCCCACATATAAAGTAGAGGAAGATGGGCACGGATGTTAGCTCAGGGCCAGTCTTCCTCAGCAAAAAGAGGAGGATTGGCAGCAGATGTTAGCTCAGGGCTAATCTTCCTCAAAAAATAAAATTAAATTTAAAAACCCTATTAAATATGTACTGGATCATTTTGATGTTGCTTCAGGTATTCTTCCAGCCACTACTATAATAAGCTTGTCTCTACAGGAATCATATGTTTTAGTTGCCAATTCCACAAACCTCTCACCTGTGTCTTAAGTCATTTTTTTTAAAATGTGATTGCTTATTGTGTTACTGTACTGGACCTCATCTCTAAAGCTTAATTGTCTGCTGCAATTGTTTGCTTACAAATACATGTAGCCTACTGAAAATCTTACAAATTGAGGCAACTTCTTGGCAACAAAATTATTCTCCAAGAATCTTGTAGACACAGGAAGTCTGTCTTTTTTTTGTCTAGAGATTATAGGAAAATTCCACCAACAGTCTCTTTAGAGCTAAGAATTGAGAACAGTTTCCAAAAGTATGGTCCATCTCCATTGTCTAGTGTCTTAGTCACATCTCACATTCATGAGGAATCCCAGATTAGAAAGTTGCTGCTGAACCACTTCACACCCAGGATGATGGCTATAATAAAAAAAAAAAACAGAGATCCAAGATGGCACCGTGAGTAGTCCTCTTTGTCTCTCCCACTTCGAGTCTACAATTATTTGGACACTCATCGCTTAACAAAGGATATCCAGACAGCATCTCAGGATGTCTGAGAGACCCAAGCGACTATACATTGGAAGGCGGATGGACTTCCCTCCAGGAGGATGTGGAGATAGGTGAAAACTCTCTGACCCCGACCGAACAGCCTAGTACCTGCAAGCAGCTTTCTTCCAACGGACGCCCCCAGAAGATCAACACACACCTAGGGCAGGAGCGAGCACACACCAGAGGAGCGACGGTGGAAACAGGTGACCAGAACCCTACCTAAACCCCCCGCAATTACTCCTAAATGCAGAAGGAAACTCTAGAGTTACACACCTGAGCCCGCTGGGAGAGTCTCGCCCCGCCATTGGCGGGGAGATCCCGCCTGGTGTCCAAGGTGCCCAGAGGGTCCCAAAGAGAATCACAGAGGGTACGGCGGCCCCCTGGCTGTCACTGCCTGCACGGTGGGGCAAGGGATTGCTGGAGATCTCAGAGAGGACTGGGGCTGGGGGGAGCTCCAGAGGCCGGCTCCACGGCCTGGAGGGGAAGCTCCAGAGTTCCACCCAGGCAGCAGACAAAACTCTCTGTCTGCCATTAGCGGAGGGGCCACGCCCAGCATTCACAACTCTGGGAAAGTCCCGGGAGAGAATCCCAGAGGGCGCGGTGACCCCCAGCTGCCGTTGCCCACCCGAGGGGATAAGGGATTGCCGGAGATCTCGGAGAGGACTGGGGCTGGGGGGAGCTCCAGAGGCCGGCCCTGCGGCCCAGAGGGGAAGCTCCAGAGTTCTGCCCGGGCAGCAGACAAAACCCTCTGTCTGCTATTAGTGGAGGGGCTACTCCCAGCATCCACAACACCGGGAGGGTCCCGGAGAGGAGAATATCAGGCAGGGCAGCAGCTGACCAGCTACCACTGAAATCAGGATCTCTGGCTATCCCCCAGACAGGGCAAAGGGCTCCACGAGTTCCTGGGGAACAGGACTGGGGCTGGGTGGAGTTCCAGCAACCCAGCTCTGTAGCCTAGGGGGAAACCCTACAGGCTCACAGCAACCTCAGGGAAAGCTTCTGCACAGCACTAGTAGAGAGCACCCATCCAGCAGCCACAAGGCTGGAAGACCCCGGGACAAAAGTAGCATAGCTAGGTGAGCTAACCACAGACTGTAGAAGATGCCAATAGCTCTGTTGCGACCCATAGTGGACAAGTGAGATTTTGTGGGTGCCGACAGTGACGGAGCGGCAAATATAAGTGATCCTACCCCTGGCCGCTGGAAAAGCCCATAACACCGTTGCAGACCCCAAGGAGGGAGCACGTCTAGGTGGGCTGCAACAGTAGGCACCAGCAGCCTGAAGCGCCCCCGTGACGGCCCCCATGGCAGAAGAGGGAATCCAAAGGACCACTGTGACTACGAGGAGGGCCCCAGGCCCAGTTAGCAACTGCGGATAGGGTTCCTGGTTGGTGCAGTATAAACAGCTGCTCCCCCACCACACCAGCAGAAACAAGTGGAAGGAGCAACTAAACTCTATCTCTATGTGGAGGCACAAATCAACAACATCAAGCAATATGAAAAAATACATTAAATCTCCAGAACAGAAGGAAAATAACAAATACACAGAAAACAATCCCAAAGAAAATGAGATATATAACCTAAATGACGATGACTTCAAAACAGCCATCATTAAAATACTCAATGAGTTAAGAGAGAATTCAGATAGACAACTCAACGAGTTCAGGAGCTATGTCACAAAAGAGTGTGATACGATAAAGAAGAACCAAACAGAAATACTGGAAATGAAGAACACAATAGAGGAGATTAAGAAAAATCTAGATGCACTGAACAGTAGGGCCGATAATATGGAGGAAAGAATTAGCAGTTTGGAAGATGGCAATATAGAAATGCTGCAGGCAGAGGAGGAGAGAGAAGTAAGACTAAAAAGAAATGAAGAAACTCTCTGAGAATTATCAGACACAATTAGGAGATGCAACGTAAGGATTATAGGTATACCAGAGGGAGAAGAGAAGGAGAAAGGGGCAGAAAGCCTATTCAAAGAAATAATGGCTGAGAACTTCCCAAATCTGGTGAGAGAGATGGATCTTCAGGTGACAGAAGCCAATAGATCTCCAAACTTTATCAATGCAAGAAGACCAACCCCACGGCATATAGTAGTGAAGCTAGCAAAAGTCAACGACAAGGAGAAAATACTAAGGACAGCCAGGCAAAAGAAACTAACCTACAAAGGAACCCCCATCAAGCTATCAGCAGATTTCTCAGCAGAAACCTTACAGGCTAGAAGAGAGTGGAATGATATATTCAAAAATCTGAAGGACAAAAACCTACAGCCGAGAATTCTCTACCCAGCGAAAATATCCTTCAAATACGATGGAGAAATAAAAACTTTCCCAGATAAACAAAAATTAAGGGAGTTCATTGCCACAAAACCTCCTCTTCAGGAAATCCTCAGGAAAACCCTCATTCCTGAAAAATCAAAGAAAGGAAAGGGGCTACAAAACCAAGAGCAGAGGAGATAAGTAGAAGGACAACAACAGAGAGCAGCAGCTCTACATCAGAGCAGATTAAACCATGGGACGAGAAACAAAGGAAATTGAAGAAAACCGGAAAACAAGACATAAAATGGTAGTGGTAGGCCCCCACATCTCAATAATCACTCTAAATGTAAATGGATTGAACTCCCCAATCAAAAGACACAGAGTGGCAGGATGGATCAAAGAACAAGACCCAACAATATGCTGCCTCCAGGAAACACACCTCAGCCCCAAAGACAAACACAGACTCAGAGTGAAGGGATGGAGAACAATACTCCAAGCTAATAATGAACAAAAGAAAGCAGGTGTCGCTATGCTAATATCAGACAAGGTAGACTTCAAAGCAAAACAGATAAAGAAAGACAAAGAGGGACAGTATATAATGATAAAAGGGACTCTCCACCAAGAAGACATAACACTTATAAATATATACGCACCCAACAGAGGAGCACCAAAATTTGTAAAGCAACTCTTAATAGAACTAAAAGAAGACATCAACAACAATACAATAATAGCAGGGGACCTCAACACACCATTAACACCAATGGACAGAACCTCCAGACAGAAAATCAACAAGGAAATAATAGAATTAAATGAAAAATTAGACCAGATGGACTTAATAGATATATATAGAACACTTCATCCAAAAACAGCAGGTTACACCTTCTTCTCAAGTGCACATGGAACATTCTCAAGGATTGACCATATTTTGGGAAACAAAGCAAACATCAATAAATACAAGAGAGTTGAAATAATAGCAAGCATCTTTTCTGATCATAACGCTATGAAACTAGAAATCATCTACAAGAAGAAAGCAGAGAAAGGTGCAAAAATGTGGAGACTAAACAACACGCTTCTGAACAAACAATGGATCATTGAAGAAATTAAAGAAGAAATCAAATATTATCTGGAGACAAATGAAAATGAGAACATGACATACCAAATCATTTGGGATGCAGCAAAAGCAGTCCTAAGAGGGAAATTCATCGCAATACAGGCCCACCTCACTAAACAAGAAAAAGCTCACATAAGCAACCTCAAACGACACCTAACAGAACTAGTAAAAGAAGAACAAACAAAGCCCAGAGTCAGTAGAAGGAGGGAAATAATAAAAATAAGAGCAGAAATAAACGATATTGAAACAAAAAAGACAGTAGAAATGATCAATGAAACAAAGAGTTGGTTCTTCGAACAAATTAATAAAATCAACAAACCTTTAGCCAGACTCACCAAGAAAGAAGAGAGAAATCGCAAATAAATAAAATTAGGAATGAGAGAGGAGAAATCACAACAGACACCAATGAAATACAAGGGATCATAAGAGAATACTATGAAAAACTATATGCCAACAAATTGAACAACCTGGAAGAAATGGACAACTTCCTAGACTCCTACAATCTCCCCAAACTGAATCAGGAAGAAATGGAGAATCTGAATAGGCCAATCACAATTAAGGAAATAGAAACGGTAATCAAAAACCTCCCCAAAAATAAGAGTCCAGGACCAGACGGCTTCTCTGGAGAATTCTACCAAACATTCAAAGAAGACTTAATACCTATTCTTCTCAAACTGTTCCAGGAAATTGAGAAAGATGGAGTACTCCCTAACTTCATTCTATGAAGCCAACATCACTCTGATCCCCAAACCTGACAAGGACAACACAAAGAAGGAGAACTACAGGCCGATATCACTGATGAACATAGATGCAAAAATCCTCAACAAAATTTTGGCAAACCAAATACAGCAATACATCAGAAAGATTATACACCATGATCAAGTGGGATTTATACCAGGGACACAGGGATGGTTCAACATCCGCAAGTCAATCAACGTGATACACTACATCAACAAAATGAAAAACAAAAACCACATGATCATCTCAATAGATGCAGAGAAAGCATTTGACAAGATCCAACACCCGTTTATGATAAAAACCCTCAATAAAATGGGTATAGAAGGAAAGTACCTCAACATAATAAAGGCCATATATGACAGACCCACAGCCAACATCATACTCAATGGACAAAAACTGAAAGCCATCCCTCTGAGGACAGGAACAAGACAAGGGTGCCCACTTTCACCACTCCTATTCAACATAGTACTGGAGGTGTTGGCCAGAGCAATTCGGCAGGAAAAAGAAATAAAAGGAATCCAAATAGGTAATGAAGAAGTAAACCTCTCGCTGTTTGCAGACGATATGATCTTATATATAGAAAACCCCAAAGAATCCATAGAAAAACTATTAGAAATAATCAACAACTACAGCAAAGTAGCAGGGTATAAAATCAACATACATAAATCAGTAGCATTTCTATACACTAACAATGAAATAACAGAAAAAGAACTCAAGAACTCAATCCCATTCACAATCGCGACAAAAAGAATAAAATACCTTGGGATAAACTTAACCAAGGAAGCGAAGGATCTATACAACGAAAACTACAAGACTTTCTTGAAAGAAATTGATGACGACATAAAGAGATGGAAAGACATTCCATGCACATGGATTGGAAGAATAAACATAGTTAAAATGTCCATACTACCTAAAGCAATCTACAGATTCAATGCTATCCCAATCAGAATCCCAAGAACATTCTTCACAGAAATTGAACAAAGAATCCTAAAATTCATATGGGGCAACAAAAGACCGCGAATTGCTAAAGCAATCCTGAGCAAGAAAAACAAAGCCGGCGGAATCACAATCCCCGATTTCAAAACATACTACAAAGCTACAGTGATCAAAACAGCATGGTACTGGTACAAAAACAGGTCCACAGATCAATGGAACAGAATTGAAAGCCCAGAGATAAAACCACACATCTATGGACAGCTAATCTTCGACAAAGGAGCAGAGGGCCTACAATGGAGAAAAGAAAGTCTCTTCAACAAATGGTGCTGGGAAAACTGGACAGCCACATGCAAAAGATTGAAAATTGACCATTCTTTTTCACCACACACCAAAATAAACTCAAAATGGATCAAAGACCTAAAGATTAGACCTGAAACAATAAGTCTTCTGGAAGAGAATATAGGCAGTACACTCTTTGACATCAGTTTCAAAAGAATCTTTTCGGACACTATAACTCCTCAGTTGAGGGAAACAATAGAAAGAATAAACAAATGGGACTTCATCAGACTAAAGAGCTTCTTTAAGGCAAGGCAAAACAGGATTGAAACAAAAAAACAGCTCACTAATTGGGAAAAAATATTTACAAACCACTTATCTGACAAACGGTTAATCTCCATAATATACAAAGAACTCACACGGCTTAACAACAAAAAAACAAACAACCTGATCAAAAAATGGGCAGAGGACATGAACAGACATTTCTCAAAAGAAGATATAAATATGGCCAATAGACACATGAAAAGATGTGCATCATCGCTTATCATCAGGGAAATGCAAATCAAAACTACACTAAGATATCACCTTACATCCGTTAGATTGGCAAAAACATCCAAAACCAAGAGCGACAAATGTTGGAGAGGTTGTGGAGAAAAAGGAACCCTCATACGCTGTTGGTGGGAATGCAAACTGGTACAGCCGCTATGGAAAACAGTATGGAGATTTCTCAAGAAGTTAAAAATAGAAATACCCTATGACCCAGCCATCCCATTACTGGGTATCTATCCTAAGAACCTGAAATCAGAAATCCCAAGAGTCCCTTGCACCCCTATGTTCATTGCAGCATTATTTACAATAGCCAAGACGTGGAACCAACCTACATGCCCAGAAACTGATGATTGGATAAAGAAGATATGGTATATATACACAATGGAATACTACTCAGCCATAAAAAAAGACAAAATTGGCCCATTCGCAGCAACGTGGATGGACCTCGAGGGTATTATGTTAAGCGAAATAAGCCAGTCAGAGAAGGACGAACTCTATATGACTCCACTCATAGGTGGAAGTTAGTATATTGACAAGGAGATCTGATCGGTGGTTACCAGGGAAAAGGGGGGGTGCACAAAGGGGGAAGTGGTGTACCCACAACATGACTAAGAAAAATGTACAACTGAAATATCACAAGGTTGTAATCTATCATAACATTAATAAAAAAAAAAACAGAAAATAGCAAATGTGGGAGACAAAGTGGAGAAATGGGAACCCTTATACACTGCTGGTGAAAATGTAAAATGGTGCAGATGCTATGGAAAACAGTTTGGCGGTTCCTTAAAAAGCTAAACATAGAGTACCATATGACCCAGCAATTCCACTCCTAGGTATAGACCCAAAGGAATTGAAAGCAGGGACTTGAAGAGATACTTATACACTAATGTTCATTACAGCATTATCAACAATAGCCAAAAGCTGGAAACAACTCAAATGTCCATCAGCAAATGAATGGATAAACAAAATGTAGTAATCCATACAATGGAATATTATCTAGCTATTAAAAGGAATGAAGTACTGACATGTGCTACAACATGGATGAACCTTGACAACATTATGCTAAGTGAAAGAAGCCAGACACAAGAGGACAAATATTGTGTGATTCCTCTCATATGAGCTATCTAGAATAGGCAAATTCACAGAAGCAGAAAGTAAATTAAGGTGAACAGGGGATGGGGGGGAGGAGAACAGGGAGTTATTGCTCAATTGTTTCAGAGTTTCTGTTTGGAGTAATGAAAAAGTCTTGGAAATAGTGACAAATGTACAATATTGTAAGTGTAATTAATACTACTTAATTGTACACTTAGAAATGGTTAAAGTATCAAATCTTATGTTATATATATATTTTACCACAGTTTAAAAATAATAATGTAATATACCAAAAACTATTGAGTGGGTGAATGGTATGGTATGTGAATTTTATCTCAACAAAGCTGTTAAAAAAGAAAAAAGAGGGGCTGGCCCGGTGTTATAGTGGTTAAGTTCATGCGCTCCACTTCAGCAGCCCAGGCTTCACCGGTCCGGATCTCGGGGGCAGACCTACACACCGCTCATCAAGCCATGCTGTGGTGGCATCCAACATACAAAATAGAGGAAGATTGGCACAGATGTTAGCTCAGGGACAATCTTTCTTACCAAAAAGAAAAAAAAAAGAAAGTTGTTGCTGAATTAGCAATGGTAACTGTGATGATGATGATGATGAAAATTCTAAAACGAACAACTATCATTTGGCAAGCATCATGCTAGGAGCTTTACATGACTTCACCTCACAAAGGTTTCTTAAGTTAAACATAACAGTATTGTCTTACTTTTCACATGAGGTAGAGGGAGCTTCAGTGGTTAGTGCAACTTGCTCAGGTCACAGAGGTAATAAGTGGTGAAGCTGGGAATTAAATTCAAGTCTGTGTGAATCCAAAATTCCCACTCACACTACCTCACCAGACCTATATCCCTTGAAATTTGGAGCATTTGCTAAAATATGTTCCTATAACTCCATTTTGGAAAGGGGAAAAAAAGAGTCCCACTCTTTTATTCTAACAAAGGAAGTCTAATGCCTTCATATGAGCATTTCAAGTTCCAGAATGATGTTGGCCTTGCGCCACATACATCTCTATGAGATAAAATCTGAGTTAGGATGGAAGACATGGGCATGACTACAGGTATGGTGGCCTAATAGGGACTAATTAGGGAGGCAGAATGTTGTTGAAGTCAAGAACGTGGGTTCTGTTGACAGATAGACTTGAGTTCAATCCTGCATCGACTACTTTCTAGCTGTGTAGTTTTGTGCAAGTCACTAAACCTCTCTAAGACCCAGTTATCTCACCTATAAGATGAGATTAATACCTCTACTTCATAAGGCTGATGTGAGGATTAAAGGCAATAATGCCTGAAAAGCATTTGGAACAGCACCTGGCATAGAATCAACACTCAACACACGGAACCTCTCATTGTCACAGTGCAAGATGGGATGGGGACTTTAGTAAAATGGAGTAAAGAGGCAGAAACTATATTAGTGAGGTAAGACATAGAAATTAGAAGATTAAATAAGGTGAATATTAGGAAAAAAACCACGACTGTGTTTGTCTTGTAAGTGTTTTGCTCTAAAGAACAGAAAGAAGTAAAAGTACTTCTCCAGAGATACACAGGACTGGAAGAATTTGAAGTTACTCTCGACGATAGAACCAAAAACATGGTGGGACGGCAGGCAGGTGGAGAAACTGAGGGGCTTTGGGGGAGGAGAAAAGGAGCAGAGGCCATAGAAATAAGGGTAACTCTGTGTGGACTCTTAGGACTTCATGGGAATAGTACAAAATTATTTTATCCCAGCCTCTATACTCAGTGTATCTTGAAGATAATTTTATAACTTTCTCTCTCTCTCTCTCTCTTTTATTTTTAGGAATGAACTATGTATGCATGCCATCTCAGACATTACAGACATAACTAAGAGATAACTAAGGGGTTACAAATATTATTATCATTAGTAGTAGGGAGCAGACAGATTCCAAAAATGACTCAGAGTCAGGATTGAAGAACATATACTGGGCCCTCCTCAAGTGGTTCCCATGTCTCCTAATAATCTAGGGATGAGATGAAGGGGTTCAGTAAAGACACTGGCATCCCCCATCCTGCCTCACATTTTAAAATTATAAATGTAACATTTACATATGGGAATAAAAATTCAAACCATACAGAAGGAAACAAAGGAAAGCTTAAAATGTTTCTCTTTCCCACCTTTGTGCCATCCCCCAATCCTAATCTCCAATTATAATGGGCACGTTTTATGTTAAATTTTTCTGGTGGTTACTTCTATTACTCTAAATTAGTGCTTCTCAAATCTCTGTATACACAACAATTACCTGAAAAACTTGCTGCTTGCTTAAAAAGCAGATTACTGGGCCTCACTCCAAAAAGATCTGGGGTGTAGCCAAGGAATCTGAAGTTTTAAAAACTACTGGGGTACTTTTGATTCAGGTAGTTTATGGGATGAACTTTGAAAAAAATGTTGTTATAAATTATACATTTATATCTCTATACTTTAGTCAATCAGTTTATTAACTTTCCAATATTGAGGATGGGAAATTTTAGCACACAATCTTCTGTCCTCTCCAACTTTTAGTAATTATATTTTTAGTTTTAGTTTCTCTATTGATTGCCGTTGTAGTTTTATAATGCAACAAAACCTCCACTTATTGATCTAGGTACTTTACATGGTATATATTGACTTTCACTATATAGAATTAGAAATTTAGCTTCTGACAAATAAAAATGGCAAGCAATAGGATATATTGGAGTATACGAGGAAGGCATTTGGTATAAACCTAATTCGGCCTGACTTTGTTTTTTCCAAAAGGGCCTGACTGTGGCTGTTGAGCACGCATTGTATATCTGCTTAGACATTTCCTATGGCCAGAACAAAGGCCCTTGAGATAAAGGTGCAACTTCCCCCCACATTGGCATTTCCTTAGGGATAAGCATCTTTCCTTAGGCTAGGAACTGATTGCTGCACTCACCTTTGACCACCCAGCTCACCTGTGACCACTCAGCTGGAGACAACAGACTGCCACCCTGCTGTGTTCACTGAGACAGAAGACCTACCTGCTGTTTCATCAATCGCTGTGCCGACAGAGCAGTCTTGCGACTATTGTAAAAGGGACATTTCAATCATATGTGAAACATCCTCTCTGGGGGTATATAACCACTCTGTGCACCCCACTTCTTTGGTGCCCTTTCTTCCTTCTGGAAGAAAGGCCCCAGGTTATAATCCTCAGATTTAAGCTCAGAATAAACTCACCCAAATTTTCATTTATAGATTGGTTATGGATTATTTTCGTCGACACTTCTATTACTCTTGTCTCCACCTCCCTTCCTTCCTCCACCTCCCAGCCCTCTGTCAGCTATACCATTACTATAATCAAGTTTACCATGAAATGACTCTGGCAACTAAAAACCAATAAACATATCTATGTTCTCATGATTAATGTAAGTCTTATTTCCTTGTGAATCAAGGCACATAACTGTGCAATAAAGACATTTAAATATGTTACAACCTTTCACACTAAGAACCTGTGCCACTACTCCAATTGCTAAGACTGAATTGGTTCTGTTTTCTTATACTGTATCAATTGCTCAAAATCAAATCATGCATTAGTTTGCTTCATATTTGAGTTATGACTTTCTTGTATATATTTTTTTTTCTGGAGACTTTCTTTTTCCTTAATGATCTGAAAAATATACATCTTTATTCCATGTCACTAAGATCATACAATTTCTTAACCATACTACTACTTTCTGGGTTTGCTGCATCCTGCTGTATCTTGGGGGTTTCTTTTTAGTGTAACCCTATATTATTCTACTGCTTCTTGGGAGCTCCCTCTTCCTAACTTCATGTTACTTGAAAAAAAACTCAAATAAGTATTTCCAGAATGGAAAATTATCTGAATCTTTGCAAATCTGAAAATCTTTATTTTGCCTTCATAAATGATTGATATTTTAGGTGTATATAGAATTCCAGGTTCAAAATAATTTTCTAGGACTACATAAAATTTTAAAACTTCTGTGCATCAAAGGAGAAAATCAGCAAAGTGAAAAGGCAACCTACAGAAGGGGAGAAAATATTTTCAAATCATATATCTGATAAGGGGTTAATATCCAGATTATATAAAGAGCCCCTACAACTCAATAACAACAAAAAAAATAGCCCAATTGAAAAATGAGCAAAGGACTTGAATAGACATTTCTTCATAGAAGATACACAAATGGCCAACAAGCATATAAAAAGATGCTGAACACCACTAATTAAGGAAATGCAAATCAAAATGACAATGCGATATCACCTCATACCTGTTAAAATGGCTACTATAAAAAAAAAGAAAGAAAATAACAAGTGTTGGCAAGGATATGGATAAATTGAAACCTTTGTACACTGTTGATGGGAATGTAAAATGGTGCAGCTACTATGGAAAATAGTATGGTGGTTCCTCAAAGATTTAAGAATAGAACTACTATATGATCCGGTGATTCCACTTCTAGGTATATATCCAAAAGAATTGAAAGCAAGGTCTCAAATAGCTATCTGAACATCCATGTTCATAGCAGCATTATTCACAATAGCCAAAAAGTGGAAGCCCCCAACGTGTCCATCAATGAACGAATGGATAGACAAAATGTAGTATGTACATAAAATTAAATATTATTCAGCCTTAAAAAGGAAGGAAATTCTGACACATGCTTCAACATGGATGAAACTTGAAGATATTATACTAAGTGAAATAAGCCAGTCACAAAAAGACAAATATTGTATGATTCCACTTATATGAGTGCCTAGAGTAGTTGAATTCAAAGACAGAGACAGTAGAATGGTGTTTGCCAGGGGCTGGGGGGAGGGAGGAATGGGGAGTTCGTGTTTAACGGATAGAGAGTTCCTTTTTTTTTTTTTTTTTTTTAGATTTTTATTTTTTCCTTTTTCTCCCCAAAGCCCCCCGGTACATAGTTGTGTATTCTTCGTTGTGGGTTCTTCTAGTTGTGGCATGTGGGACGCTGCCTCAGTGTGGTCTGATGAGCAGTGCCATGTCCGCGCCCAGGATTCGAACCAACGAAACACTGGGCCGCCTGCAGCGGAGCGCGCGAACTTAACCACTCGGCCACGGGGCCAGCCCCAAGAGTTCCATATTTTTAAGAAGAAAACGTTCCAGAGATTGGTTGGACAACAATGTGAATGTACTTAAAATTACTGAACTGTATGCGTAAAAATGGTTAAGATAGTATATTTTATGTTATGTGCATTTTACCACAATTTAAAATTTTAAAAATGCTAAAAAAGTAATAATTTTCCATTAGAAATCTGAAGGCATTGCTGTATTGCCTCCTAATAATTGTCGGATACAATTTTATTGTGATTCTTTTTTAGCTAACGTCTTTCCCTCTCTAAAATATTGTATGTTCTTTTCTTTATCTTTGATATTTTGAAATTTCATAAAAAGGATGTCTAATTTATCTCGCTGGACACTAGAGGGGGGTTCTTTCAATCTGAACACTCCAATTTTTCTTCAGCTCTTGGAAATATTATTATATTATTTTTTGCATAATTTCATTCCCTCATTACCTCCGTCTTATTTCCAGGAATTTAGAATAGATCAATCTTCCTAATCTTTACCTTTTTCTCATATTTTTATTTTCTTTGTCTTTCTCCTCTGTGTGACAGAAGATTTCTTTAATTATTTTATTCCAGTCTTTTTATTCCTGTTACAATTTTGACAATAACATTTTGAACTTCTATGTTGCTCTAATTTGTACTCTGATTACTCTTCTTACTTAGCAGATGAATTTTATTTTGTACATACAACCTCTTCTCAAATGTCTCTGAAGATACTCATTAGAATTTTTTTAAATTTCTCTTCTCTGAATTATCTGATTCCCCTGTAGACTTATTTGCTCTGTTTATTCACTTTTGTGCTGTGGGCCCTTCTCAAATGTAGGATGATCCTTAGTTGTCCCTTCATTGTGCCCAAAGCCACTTTCTGAATAAGAGAGCTAACTAACAACTTTGAATTGTGACTAGGACAGTATTAAATGGCAGCCCTCACCTCCAGGTACAGAAACAAGGTAGCAGACAAGGAGGCTGGCTGCCAATACCTTTTCCCTTACCAAACCTCCTTATATATTCTATACATTTGCAGTTATCATTAGATAATATCTCAAGGCACACAGTATACCTAAGTCATGCTTCATCATTAGAGAGTATGTCCCTAAATCTACATTCTAAATAGTCTATCAAGTAATTTTAAAGGTTGACTCCCAGCCCAAACTGATTAGATTGCCATTGTATTTAATTCTTAAAGAATTAATTTTTTATTCATTTGTTCTTGAATTATTATTATTGCTGTTGTTATTATTATTCACAGAAACCTTTTAAGCTATTTTTCAATTTTGTGAGGGTCATTTTGATTGTGATTAGATAATATAATAGAGATTATAATTAGAGTACATTTAAAGTACAAGGTATCACAATATGCTGAAAATGAACAGATAAGTGAAGGCCTGTGTTAGTTTGGGTTCCCTCAGGAGCAGAGCCTGAGTAGAGGATTTGAGTGCAAGTAGTTTATTTGAGAAGTGATTCCAGGAAGCTCCAGTAGGAGAGAGGGGAGACAGGACAGAGAAGAAAGCCAATAAAGGGTACATTATTGAGCAAGTTACCACTGTGGGTGACTGGGACATAATCCTGCTGGGGAATTCTGCGAGACTATGTAAGTTATCCTCTAAAAATATATACTATATACTTTAGAGTGCCTGCCCACTGATACTTTGGTTTTCCATTTCCTCTTCTTTTTTTTCTCTTTTCTTTAATCTTTCTTTCTTTCTTTCTTTTTTGCTGAGGAAGATTTGCCCTGAGCTACCATCCACTGTCAATCTTCCTGTTCTTGTATGTGAGCCACCACCACAGCATGGCCACTGTCAGACGAGTGGTGTAGGTCCGCACCTGGGAACTGAACCTGGGCCACTAAAGCAGGCAAACCATACTTAACCACTAGGCCTCTGGGGCTGGCCTTCCCCTTCATTTTTGATACCTAAGTGTTTCCTTCACTTATTTGCAAGCTTGGCTATGACTCTAAGGATGTTTTTAGTAGTTTATCCAGATTTTCTAACTGTTATGTTGTGGGAGAGTTTTCAGTTTATTTAGTTTACCATATTTCCCAGTTCCCCCAAAATAAAAATGTTAGGATTAAAGGAAGACAAAATAATCAACAAATAAATATTATAAAATGTAAATGTCTTAGAAAAATGCCCAGCACACTGTAAGAGCTCATTAAATGTTAGCAATTGCTAATACTGAGAATAGTAGTAACAGAAGCCATAGAAGTAGAAGTAGTATTGGAAGAAAAAGAGGGAGAGAAATATTGATGGGGCTGCTCTTGATCCTCCTGAGAGGAAGAACAACAAGAGTGTTTGTTCCAACAGTGTTCTATTTCTATTACTCCCACTAAAGTCCCATTATCTGCACAACATGTCTCAGTTTGCATCCTTGAACCTGAAAAACACATACGAATTATGTGAGAAAACATTTCATCTTATTAGCAGGTGGTATGAGAACATCTTTGTAGAGAAAGAACAGTTTTATTAAAAAGGTCTTTGATAAGCTCACTGTGGGGTAGAACTAATTCTCAAATTGCTCAAGTTTCATCAGAAATGAGAGAGGGTCACTGCATATTAAATAAGAACAAGTTTGGGAGTTTCCTGGGGGAAGGATCAAGGAGATGAGGCCCCTGACTGTTGGAGAGCCTAAAGGAAGATTTTTGGGAAGAATCAAAGCATCAAATGGAGATTTATTGAAATGTCTGCAGTGTGCTGTGAACTAAAAACCCTCTCCTATAAGTCCTCTTTGAAATACTTGATACAACAATGAAAGTCGTTCACTAATCATTTTATGTGAGTGGAGTCAGTTTGGAGGAGCTCAAAAGGAACTACTAAGGGACAGTTGGATACCTGAGTGACAACAGCCATACTCCTCCTCCATGGGAGTGAAAGTAGTGAGAGATTCTATGAGCTGCCCCTCCAGACTAAAAGATAGAACAGAGGGAAGAAGGGCATTCTGGGGAGAAAGAGCAGCATGAGCATGTTCCTGGACTGGAAGCAAATGAGAGAAGGTAGATCCCAGGGTACAGGGTACAGGCAAGAGATATGATCAGAAGAGAAGGCAGGGAACAGACTATAAAGAGCCTTCAGTGCTGTGCCAAAGGTGCAGAAGTTTTAATATGGATGATGGGGATCGCTAAACAGTTTTCCAGCCCAGAATGTATTCCCATTTAATACTGTGGAAAGATCATTATTGACACAGTTTGGAATAATGCTTTGGAGGGAAGTAAGACCAGAAGCAGGCCAGGAAACTAATTCAGGACTATTGTAGAGCCTCAGCCTAAGGAGAGTGAGGACCTAGATAAAAGAAAGGGCAGCTGGGCTGAAGGTGATGGGGAGAATTGGAGAGCTATTTACAAGACAGAATGAGTAACTTTGGAATAGCAGTGTATTGGCTAGGTAGGCCAAGCTACAGTAAAAAATTGACCTAAACATATATAATAGTTCAAGCAATATACAAATTATGTCTTGCTCACATCAGTGTCCAAGGAAGATGTCTCTTGTTAGCTGGAGGCTCTCCTCCATTGAGTGATTCAGGAATCTGGGATCCTTTCATCTTATAGTTCCACTATCCGTTAGAACTTCATGATAGTCAGGAGAAGAGGAGAATGAGTATGAAGAGGGCACACCCTCATTTTAAAAGTTTTGTCGAGGAAATGGCTCATAACACTTCCATACACATTCAGTTCACTAGTACTTAGTACTATGGCCAAATCTTACCACAGCAGAGGCTGGGAAATGTAGTCTAGCTCCACGCCTAGGAAGAAAAAGAAATGGATTTTGGAAAACATCTAGAAGTCTCAGCACAATCAGTGAGGGAAAGAAAGGATCTTGGAGGGGCCGGCCCCATGGCCGAGTGGTTAAGTTTGCGCACTCCGCTGCGTGGGCCCAGGGTTTCACTGGTTCGGATCCGGGGCACGGACATGGCACCACTCATCAGGCCACGCTGAGGCAGCGTCCCACATGCCACAACTAGAAGGACCCACAACTAAAAAAAACATGCAACTATATACTGGGGGGATTTGGGGAGAAAAAGCGGAAAGAAAAAAAAAGAAGATTGGCAACAGTTGTTTGCTCAGGTGCCAATCTTTAAAAAAAAAAAGATCTTGGAATAATTCTCAATATTCAGATTAGCTAACTGAGTGAATGGTAGTAGCATTAAGGAATATCGGTTTGCTTGTAGGGAGGTGGGGTAATAAGTTCAGTTTGGAACATGTGGAGATGCCTAGGAAATACCTGTGTGACGATATCCACTATATCTGTCTATGCGTATCCTTAAAGATTAGAGACATACAACGTTGGTCATTATGCTAATTTACTGTCTTATATAAGTTTTAAATATGTACCCAACATATAGAAGATTTACTTAAATCAAATGTTTGAAAATTTTTCTATTGAATCCTTCATTGGTCTGTACTCACAAGCACAGGTGGGAAAAACACAACTTAATATTATTCCAAAGCAGGAAGCAAATTGATTTCCCATGAAAGCTAAACGATATGTTCTATTCAGAACTGAATTATTACACAGAGCACAGCCATCCATAATGAAAAGAAAAGAGATTCGGTGCATTGTCCTGATATGGCTGTGCTTGATTTCAAATCATGGGGGACTGGCAGAGGTGGGATTCTTTGCTTGTTTGTTTTTCAGAGATCTCCTTTAAAAAATATGCCCCATGCACCTGAGGGAGGTGAAAAGGAGCTATTAAAGTATCTGATGCTTGAGAGTAGGCTTACTTCAGTTCTGATTCCCTCAAAGTAAATTGCCTCAACGTGAGATCAACTCTCAGGTTCTCAAGTGGCCATATTCTCCCTGTCTGTAAACCAACCATTAAGACAAATCTGAGTGTTCCCAGGATGACTTGGTAAATCCCTAAGATTTCAGTGTCCTTGATGATTATCTTGTGGTCTGAAAGTGCCTTGTCACCTCCAAAACACAGGGTTTTCGCTTCAGTGATCCACGTGACTGGATGAACTAAAATATTTCCTGTTTTGTTAACTTTTAAGAAAATAATAAAATATATACATTTATTACTCATAAACTTGGATAATATTTAAATTAAGATTTTCTGCACCTTTTATGTGTCAAACTTTATTTCATTATTAATTGTGTCATAATAGCACAAGGATGAAGTTGGGGTGGGGGCATTAGATGCCTCACGGGAATCATCACGAAACAGGCAGTTAGGAGAGTCAACATGTTTCAACACATTTAGTCAGGGTCAGCTGGAATAATATAATTCATTCATAAGTGTCTATAAAACATACCTAAGAATTGTCCAAAATGTCAGCATGTGCAATATAGGACACTATGACCAAAAAAAACTGAACTATAAAATAAAAACACTCTGGAAACCTGTATATCACGAAATACACCCAAGCAGTTTGAAAGAGAAAGAGAGAGAGAATGTGTATAAGGTGCTTTTTGCCCTTGGAAGAAAAACTCTGGCAGTATAATAGTGTTAGAAAAGACATCAGCACAAACTGCCAAAATGATATAAGTGAAAAAGACTCTCTTGCTTTCCTTCACAGAACAAATATTTTTCTACTCGTACCAATGAAAACCCCAGATACTACACAGCCAGCCAATCTGTGTTTACTTCTCCCTGTTATGTAACCTATCTTTCCCCTAACTCTCATACTCCACAGGGAGTCAGAGTTCTACAAACAGCCTGAGATGAAATCATCATTATTATGGTTTTTGCATGCCGAGTTGTGGCTTGGTCCCATAATTCTAAGGGCTAAACCCATAGAGACAAAAAAGATTAGCAAAGGCTCTTTGCCACTCTAGCTGTGGGAGTCCACTTGGAGGGTTTCTCCACTGACTAACCACCACGGAAACCCAGTGCCAGATTCTGTATCACTACAAAACACAAGGTTGCATTACATACCTCTACCTGGATGCCAGATGGAGCTGCCAGTAGGAGAAAATGAGTACGTCTTGAATCTATATTTCTTCTAGGGTTTCAGGGAAAAAGGATAACCCATCACATGTCAATTGATAACATGCCCTCAGTCCTTGTCCTTCTCCCTCATTGGGAGTTCATTGCTTCAATTAATTTCCACCTTGATTAATATTCATCAAGTGTCCACAGTCAGCTAGACCCAGCTGGGGGTGGGGGACCAAATAAGGACAATTACTCCCTCTGCCCATATTTCTAGTGTGAAATGTATTTATCAATATGGAGAGTTCCAGCACTCCCACTGACCTTGAATAGCTGGTCTTCACGAACTCTTCAGAAGTAATTATTAAGCCATCTGCCTTATGCAGACATATATGACCCTAGAGGAATTCCAGTGCAACTAAGAGGTACATCTGTCTGATAGATCTGCCATTGCCTGTTCCAAGGACCTTTTTTATAGAGCTCTCTGTAATAAGATGTTTAGAGGATGTCAACAAACCACAATCCTAACTATAGAAAAACATGCACATTTAATTTTTCTTTGCAAAAAAAAAGTAATAATGTTGACACAGAATGTATTCAGCAGCTGATTTCAGATGAATCTGATTACAAAAAGCAAGGCATAAAGAGATAACCCAGTGTCCTCTCAGTTCTCTATGGAACAAAGCTGAGTTATAGGATTTCCAAATGTGAAGTGATGATAATTTTCTAAGTTTCCTTTGCTCTGAAATTTATTGCTTAAAATTTCTCAGTGGCAGGCACAGTCAGTGGTAGTCCCATGTATAGTTTTCAGGATAAAACAGCGAACCTGAATTAGCATTAGTCTGTTAGCTTTAGAGCTATCTACATATGCAAATAAACAAACTCTTACCTCTATTTTCTATATTTGAAAATTTGCACATTGATAGTTAGATATGAATAGTGCTATATAAGTCCACACCAAGCTTGAGGCATTTTTAAGGCTATTCTGAACCATTCTAAATTATTAATTCTGGCTTAAGGGGAGTAATAAAAATTATTCAATCTCCACAGGAAATTAATTTTGTTACTTTTCTTAGTAATAAAAGCAAAGCTCTCTGGCATCCAGTGTTTTGCTAGTACCTTCCAAAATGTCCATTGTTTATTCTGCTTGTCTCAAATTGAAAGTAAAAAGTTTGCATTACCAACAACATTTCTTCACATTTAATAGGCACCTCAATTTGTCTTAAACGGCGTGCAGTAGTATTCTGCACTGGAGCAGTGCCCACCTTTGCATAATATTTCATCTTTCACAGCTGGGCCATAATTAATTCATTTACCAATATCTAGAGCTTAGAAAGTCAAATGTCCTTTTCTGGGAATTTAGCTTGTAGATAGCATAATACAGTAAAAGGTCAACGATCTGACATAATCTTCTAGTCCACTATGGTGTGGTGTCAGTACGGGTTCCTGCAGGAAGAGATGGCATACTCAAACTGGGTACTTAAGGAGAATTTAAGGGTTGGACCATTTACAAAGGTGTGGGAAGAGTTTAGGGAAAGTAACACGGGACATTGCAGTGCCCCAGGACTAGCAACATGAGGAAGTCTGAGGCCTGAAGAAACAAGGGGAGGGAGCCATTACTAAAAGCTGGAGAGAGTATTTATATGGAGACAGCTTGGCCTTCAGTTAGAGGGAAGCAGTGAATTCCTGGTGACCAGACAGAGAGGGAGCCAGGAGATAAACACCCTCTTCTATTCCTCCTAACTTCCTATTTCTTGCAGGTGACTCCCATTGGCCAAATGGGAAGCCAAAGGGCAAGGGAGCCTGCTGAGGCAGTCTGCAGATGTCAGCCTCCCCAGGCACAGAGTTACAGGCAGAGTGATACAAAGACATGTGAAATAAAGGAGCACATGTAAGATATTCAGCCTAGAAGCCCAGCCTCATCATTGGATGTTTTTGGACATTGCTCTAATGATAATGCCAAGACCTCTTCATGTGAAAGGCAAGATTAATACAGCATGTACTGTACTATGAATATAATAATTTAAGTAAGTTATATAATAAATAGTATATTGTATTGTAAATGCAGTAGTCTATAGTTATGATGCACTGATAAACTGTTATCTGAAAATTCAGCATCCTAAAGCTATACTAGTTCGGTAGGTCACAGGTATTTACCAATAACATATGGGAGTTGCATGAAGTGAAATAATCTGTTGTAGGAGATTAATGTGCAGTTCTGAGTATACATTAACACATTTTGAAAAACTTAAATATATTTTTAATTTAATCTTTAATTTCTTTTCTCCCAAAATTTCACTGTATATATAGTAATTATAACTTTAATTTAATGCATTGTTCATATCAACACAACTGGTTCAGTCCTGGATACAAAAAGTCAATAATTTGACAAAAATGTTTTCTTAAACAACTCTCGATCATGTAGTTACCTGAATATCAAATAAATACTCCATTGGAGACTTTTTCCTGTAGAAATGATTCCAAACACTATCTAGATGCATTATTTATGCTCCATTAATGACTTTTAGATTAAGCATTCAACTAAGTCATGATGTTTGGATTTATTTACTTCTAGGCTTTTGTCTCTCTCTTCCGTTTCTTGAGATGTCTTTGGGCGAATAGCATTTTGAATAACTCATTCACAAGTTGGCTCTTCCACTAGTGTAATGCCTCCATTAGTATCAGTTGAGTCCCATTTTCTCTTGTAGAAACTGAATGAGGGCCTCCATCTAGAAAAGCCCAGCCACGCCTTGAAATCCTGTTCATTATATTAAATCCTTCAGGCTCCTCTGAAGAGTACTAACTCTTCAAGTACTCCTCAAACAGAACACTTGGCTCCTAAAGTGATGCTACCCAGGGAGTCTTTAATGGCCATCCAGGGAGCCAGCCCTCCTGACTAAGTCGCTCTGCCCATCCACCTCCAAAACTCCTCACAGCAATCTGTTTGTGCACTGAGACAAAGCCCAGATGCTAGGTGGCCAGGATTTTGTAGAGTCCTCAAAACAGTGTTTCTCAACCTTTTTTTGATTATCACTCCCCACCTAAGGAGACTTTTTAGACATATTTTTCCAAATAACCTCCCTACACCATGAAATCTTAATACCAAAGATTCTCTGTATATCTGTTTGTGTACCACGTGGCCCTTTGGAGGGCCGCAAATCATTATAATAGCTAAGACTTTTTTTGGCTCCACCAAGAACTGATTTGTGCCAACTTAGAGGTAACATCACCTCCATTGAGAAGGAATGCCTTACTTGGAGGACTTGAAAGTACTCCAAATTACAAGATACTGGTTTACTAGGTTTCTACTTTATCTGGAGGTAAAGGAAGAAGAGTGAAGGATAATGGTAGAAAGGAGATGAAAATAAAAGACTACCATGACTTTGGCCTGAGGTCCTAATCAGTCAATCAACAAGAGATTTACGTATTGAATTCTGACTGTGCTGTGTAGGTATGCAGAACTAAAAGATACAAGGTACACTGTTTAAAATAAAAAAGGTTCCATTCTTTAAAGATTGGCACCTGAGCTAACATCTGTTGCCAATCTTCTTTTTTTCTCTTCCTTTTCTCCCCAAAGCACCCCAGTACATAGTTGTATATTCTAGTTGTAGGCCTTTCCAGTTGTGCCATGTGGGACACCATCTCAGCATGGCTTGATGAGTGATGCCATGTCCTCACCCAGGATCTGAACCAGCGAAACCACAGCTGCCAAAGCAGAGTGCGCGAACTCAACCACTCAGCCACAGGGCCGGCCCCAGGTTCCATTCTTTAAATAGCCATTCCATATACACAGGCCATCTTCTGAGGCACATGATATATTTGCCATGAATTTCAAACGTAATTACATTAAGACTTCATTCTCTGGAGGGCACGTCCGAAAAATTCTTTTCTATGTACAGGTATGCTTACAAAGATGTGAAAAATCACAAAAATGCAATGGAAACTCAGGCTTACTCATTTTGCTAAAGAGTTAGGGGAAGGAATGCATGATCTGCTTTCTAAACAGGAGCTTCTAGGTTTGGTGCCAACCCAGGAAATAGTAATTGCTACACTGGTAAAGCAATTCCCTTCATTTCCAATCTTAGTAATATAAATATTCCTATTAACGCCTGCTCTGTCACCATAGTAACAATGAAGTCTTCCTGGACCTGAATTTAAAATGAGTAACTAACAGCACTTGAGCAGGAGCTATGTCCTGGGAAAGTGATTTCCAGACACAGGTCAGTTGACCTCTCACATCAGAATCACCTGCATAGCTTGTCAAAAGTACAGACCCAAAGGCTACAGCCAGACTTAGTGGAGAAGAATTTCAAGAAGCGAGGCCCAGGGATCAGCAATATATTTTTGAAAACCTTTTCAGTTGATTCTGATTCACAGCCAGATTTGGAAGGCACTGTGGGATAGTCAAAGGCATTCGTATGTGTAACAAACAGACAGAAAAAAGGCTAAATAGTACTCTGATTCAGATATTGCTAGTCACTAAGTTTGTGACCTTGGGCCAAGCACTTAGAATTCCATTGACTTCACCCTCTTCTCTATATGTTTTCCAGCTCCTCCTTAGTCCTAGCTTCCTCTTATCCATGAGTCCCTCACAGTCTAAGTTGCCTCCAGTCCTCTCTTACCCACCTTCTCTTTGTATATCTTTCAGCTTCTATTGCCACTAACAATTTCCTTGCTCCTTCTTTTGTTTCTCACTCCAAGTACCTAAAGGAGATTAAATTGGTTCAATCCATCACTATCATCCCTGATGGATAATCTTCTCACAGGCCAGTAGGACCACTAGGACCTTTAAGTCACTGGACTACTACATAGCCTGTACTTTGGCTGCTTTAGAGTTGGATGCTCTCCCCAGTCCAGTCAACTAAGGCCAGGGGTATGGGATCACATGGTACAGAACAAGATACATCTCAGTATCTGGAGCCACCTAGGGCCATTTTCCTCAATAAACCTCATGTTTATGGTCATAGTTGCCAATCTGAGCCATTGTCTAACATGGTCCCTTTCTTCTTTAAAATTCTTTGCTTTTAATAATAAATAATATCCCAGCCAACCACATGGATGATGACAAGTGTACACATCTTGATTCAGTGTTATAATCCTAAATAAGTCATCTACTTCTTAAATGAGCTTAAGGAACCCTGAGGCAGCCATATTGGTTTCTTATTAGCTAAAGGCTGTCCTTGCTGTGTGGCAGTCTTTCTTACTTATTCCTTAACAAATAAGAAGTTATTGTGGTATCATTCATGAATATTTAAAACAACTACATTTACCTCTTTTCCTTTTGTCTCTGAAAAGGGGGATTCCTTCACCATCCAAATCTAACTCCTATATGTGAGCCATGGATTCCATTGCCTCCCATCAGCTGCAGGACCTGAACCCATCAATTATCCTTAACTGTGTTTATCTTCAACGTTTCGTTTCTTCTACCTCCTTCCTCTCAGACTATACTCATATTCACTTCATTCCCATTTTCAAAAGAATACATTCCTCAGACCAAAATCTCAATACAGTGATGAGCCCATATTTTCTTTCTCTGTGAATTCTGAAAAAAAGTGGTTTGCTCTTGTGATACTCCCTCCCAATATTACACCTACTCTTTAATCCACTACAATCTGATTTCTGCCTCAACCATTCATCTGAAATGTTTTTGTCCAAAGTAATCACTGCCTGCCTACTTTCTGAGCCCTTTGATTTTTTTGTCCTTTTCTTACTTGAAATTTGACATTGCTGATCACTCTTTCCTTCTTAAAACTCTCTCTTACCGTGGCTTCCATGACATCGTTCTTTTAGGCTCTCCTTTTACCTCTCCATTTCTAATGGATCACCTTTACAGACCATTCATATATGAGGTACCACACTTTGACTACCATTTCTACTCATCTCATGGTCTGAATACTGATATTTCAATCAGATATTTCAAACTGTTTCCTCTAATTTTTTTTCAACTTATATCTATATCTTGACAAGAATTTAAAGACTCACTTTAAGAGAATGCGATCAGGGACAGAAACTGCTTTCCTTGCTTCTCCTTTCCTTCTAAGCATTTGTTCTCAGGTCAAATGTGTCAACCAGATCTGACACAAACTTGAAGACGGGTCCTTGGGTCCATTCTGAGTATAGTAGATACTGTGTTGTGCCATCTAGATCCCTCTTCAGGACTGAAGGACTCTTTCCCTCAGCTTCTGGTAATGCAGCCAAGAGATAGTCCTCAGCTGTCAGCCCTCTCCAGAAACTGCCCTTGGTTGGAAAGAGCTGCTTTGCTTAAGGTCACGTGTCTTTCCCAGGGACAACTTGCATCCAGAGAGCATAATGGGGAAGTATAGTGACATAGCCCCTTTGTTGTAATTTGGGGCAACCCTCAAGGGTTGTCCCAGCTCGAGTACTCCCTGTGGAGTTGGTTGAAGCCTTTTTGGAGACTGTATTAACACCTGACTTCTCCCTCTGCCTGCTATGCTTCCTTCTCTTACCTTCCAGGTGTTGATCTGTAAAGCACTCCCCCAATAAACCTCCTACACGCTAATCTCCCTTTGAGTCTGCTTCCCAGGGAGCCAAGCCTGCAACTCTGAGTCACCTAGGCAGTCAACTTGATTGTTCACTATGTCCAGCTTATCACCACCACGTGTATGCATGCACTTTGCATTTCAACATCCCTTATTTTGCCACGCCTCATAGAAGCCCACCTCTCACTTGGTTCCCAGCAATTAAAAAGGAGGCTAATAATATTCAGTGCAGGGGGTAAAGTATGTGGAACACTTTGAAAAGGCATTAAAAAAACTTGAAAATGTTCTTATAAGTGAATCAAGAAAGCAAATATATCAAAGAGAAGACAGGCAAAGTGGCCTAAAGCTCCAAATTAAGTGAAGTTTTAGAAAGGAATAGTCCTCTATAATGTCCTATAAGTAGGATAAGCACACAATGAATTTTCCACAACAGTTCCCCATACTGACAAAGCATGAGATGGAAGGGTGTGGAAAGAAGAACAGAACTTATTCCTCATTCTACATCAAACAGACTTGTAAGTGTGTGAAATATACCATTAGATGAACTCAAAGAAAGCTTAGCCTACCTCTGACAGTCAGGGGACCAAGATTTGCCCTTTAAGAATTAATCCCTAGCCTTACAAAAAACTTAGTGCCAAATTTAAGAAGGATAAAGAAATGGACAAATGTTCAAGTACCTTCCAAATTACCCTTGTCTGTTTTCTCTCTGGACAGTCTGTGACCCAACCTCATTCACTCTCCAGATATATCTACTTTCCCAGCTCTCAATTGTCGCCCTTGATTTCTCAGACCTCGAGGTTCCTCCCCATAGTCTAGTGTCACCGAAGACTGTTATTCCTGTAACAGACCCTTTTTGACCCAGTTCCCAGAATCTCCCTCATACTTGTATGCTCCCTCAAGAACAGTTTTGACTCATTTTAGGCTGTGCTGCTTGTTTAATTGGTTAAAAAGAAAAAAAAAGCGGATAAGGTTATGCAGAGCACCACTCCACTAATGAAATATGTATGATGAATGTTAACATTCAAAGTATTGGTTCAAGCAGTGATATCTATCTCCTCATGTTCATTTGCATGAATGTTGAAAAAAATGGCCATCATATGGACAAAATCCAAATGTGAAAATGGCTCTTTGATTTGCAGCTGTGACCACTGTTTGCAGAGTCACTTGGTTCTCTACCCTGCCTGTTGTCCTCAAGCTATTGTTCAAACTGGGCTCTCCTGCACCCTTAAGATTTTTGCCAGCCTTGTCCAACAGCTGCTAGTATTTTCCAGCCATGCCCAGCAATGTAGTCCTCTCTTTCAGCTGTGATTCAGAGTGTTTTTAAAAAGCTCCCTTTGCCTTCTCAATTTGTGGTTACTTCAGTTCTCCATTCAATAGGGGTTTGAGCATCTGTTTCCTACCACTGTATAGTAGGACTGGGTTTACAGAAGCATTTCATCAATGCAGGCAGATTGACTATGTTTTATGGCCCTCTTTTTAATTTATTTGTTTATGTAAGTTCAGGTTGTCTATTACTACATAACAAACTACCTCACACTTAGTGGTATACACCAGCAACAATCACTTATTATTATTACTATTATGTCTCACATTTCTGGGGTTAACTGGGCTCAGCTAAGCACTTCTTGGTAAGAGTTTCTCATTCTGCTGCATGCAGGTAGTTGGACTCATCTCAAAGTCTTCCTCTCTTATATGTCTGGTGGTTTATGCTGGCAGTTGACTGGAACTGCAGCTGGAACTGTTGGCCAGAATGTAAACATATGGCCCCTTCATGTAGCCTAGCATCCCTCATAGCATGGTAGTTATGTTCCAAGAGCAAGCAGCCCAGAGAGACAGAGCCAAATGAAAGCTCTATCACCTTTTATTACCTAGCCTTAGAAGTAACATGGCATCACTTCTGCTATATTCTATTGGTCCATACAGTCATAGAGGTCCACTCAGCTTCAGGAGGAGGGAACATAGACTCCACCTTTCAGTGAGGGAATGGCAAAGTACATTCTAAGGAGAAAATGTAGAATGGGAAATATTGTTATGGCCATCATTAGAAAATACAGTCTCTGACAACACATAACTTTTAAAAATTACACAAATAATATATATTCATTGTAGAAAATTTAAAAATACATATGGTTAATAATTACTATTTTATGTTAAACAGGACTTATAATCTGCTAAGGAAGATAGAAGCACAGTCACCTTTGGGCTGTTTCATACCTATATATATGGAAATCAAATTTTCTAATCCCAGTGTTAAGGTCCACTGGTGTTTATGCTGCTTCCAGATACAAAGAGCAGTCTGAGAGATAGTCTGAATGCTTAAATATTGAGAATTTTGGGTATTTTGATGGTTAATGGAGGGTCAACAAGACAAAATATATATAAAGCCAGAACTGTCTCAAAAAAATCAATGTGTGTTTAGCCCACTTTCAGGATATCGTAGAGGACTATTGCTTTGGAAAAACTTCACTTAATTCAGAGCTTTATTCCACTTTGCCTTTCTTACCTTTGATATGTTTACTTTCCTGATTCACTTATAAGAACATTTTCAGAGTTGCTTTTGTGCCTTTTCAGAGTGTTCTACATGTATTACCCCCATTCAATCCTCTGCAGTGCTGTCAGTCATTTGTAATGCCAAATAGAACAATTAAGTAACAACTTTGTATTGTCATTTAAAATACTCATTTGCACAGCAGAGCCTGAGAAAATAAAAGATGGTAAACCAATGTCACTGCAAATCATAAGGCCATTAAAATGACACCTAAGAATATTTATTATAAGGGGAAATGTGCATAACATATTAATTAAAGAAAATATAAAACTGTATATATATATACAATGTGATGCCTTTTGTTTCAATTACATACATATGCAGAAAAAATGGCAAGAGGATAGTAAGATTATAGATGATTTAATTTGCTTCTTTATGCTATTCTGTATTTTCTACAGTGAACGTATATTCAAGTTTTAACTCAAAAATAAAAGTTTATACATTTTTTTTAAAGATTTTATTTTTTCCTTTTTCTCCCCAAAGCCCCCCAGTACATAGTTGTATATTCTTCATTGTGGGTCCTTCTAGTTGTGGCATGTGGGACGCTGCCTCAGCGTGGTTTGATGAGCAGTGCCATGTCCGCGCCCAGGATTCGAACCAACGAAACACTGGGCCACCTGCAGTGGAGCGCGCAAACTTAACCACTCGGCCACGGGGCCAGCCCCAAAAGTTTATACATTTTAAAGCCAAGGTCAGAAGAAAATAGTAAAAGAAGAAACCCTCAATTGTGTACACTATCCATGATGAGGCTTGTACACATCCTTAATTTATGTAACTTTCACTATACTTATAGTGCATTCGACCATTTAACCAATCCTGAGAAGTACAGTATCTTCCATTTCATACCTTTGTAGGGGTACATTTCAATTGACACAATTATACCACCTGGATAGATCTCATTGAGACATAATGATGCTCACAAGAGGGACACAAAGCAAAGTGATGCAAAATATTCTACTTAAAATGACAATGGGGACAACATTGAACGAAAAAGCTCCTGCACAGCAAAGGAAACTATCAACAAAATGAAAAGACAACCTAACAACTGGGAGAAGATATTTTCAAACCACATACCTGATAAGGGGTTAATACCCAAAATATACAAAGAACTCATACATCTCAACAACAAAAAAACTAACAACCCAATTAAAAAATGGGCAAAAGATCTAACAGACATTTTTCCAAAGAAGATATACAGATGGCCAACAGGCACATGAAAAGATGTTCACCACCACTAGTTATTAGCGAAATGCAAATCAAAACTACAATGGGATATTACCTCACACCCATCAGAATGGCTATAATTAACAAGACAAGAAAGAACAAGTGTTGGAGAAGATGTGGAGAAAAGGGAACTCTCATATGCTGCTGGTGGGAATGCAAACTGGTGCAGCCACTATGGAAAACAATGTGGAGATTTCTCAAAAAATTAAGAATAGAACTACCATACAATCCAGCTATTCCACTGTTGGGTATTTATCCAAAGAACATGAAAATGAATGTGTAAAGATACATGTACCCCTATGTTCATTGCAGCGTTATTCACAATAGCCAAGACTTGGAAGCAACTTAAGTGTCCAGCAAGGGATGAAGGGATAAAGAAGATATGGTATACATACACAATGGAATACTACTCAGCCATAAGAAAAGATGAAATCTTGCCATTTGCAACAACACGGATGGACTTTGAGGGTATGATGCTAAGCAAAATGTCAGAGGGAAAAAGTCAAATATCATATGATCTCACTCGTAAATAGAAGATAAAAACAACAACAACAAAAAGCACGCAGATACAGAAATTAGATTGGTAGTTACCAGAGGGGAAAGGGGGAGGGTGGAGGGTGAAAGAGGTGACTAGGCACATGTGTATGGTGATGGATTGTAATTAGTCTTTGGGTAGTGAACATGATATAATCTACACAGAAATTGAAATATAACGATGTACACCTGAAATTTGTGTAATGTTATAAACCAATGTTACCTCAATAAAAATATAATAAAAAAATAAAATAAAATCACAGTGGTGGAAATGCATTACCAGTCCAAACCACTAAGAGTTGTGAATTTACACTTCATTCTGCAGTTGTTATATTTGTTGTAAATATAAAAGAGTGGAATGCAGTTCTTTTTGAGATGGCTTAGCCTGGTAAATTCATATTCCCATTTCAAATGACTTGTTTGGTGAGAGTAACAATGTCACATACCAATGTGAATAAAGAAGATGGAGAGAATATATGAATGGAGGATATGGAAGCAGCATTTTATAATTTATCAATATATGAAAGCTTAAATTAGTTTTTATTTAAAAATAAGTACCAGAAGGGGCCAGCTCCAGTGGCCTAGTGGTTAAGTTTGGCATGCTCCACTTCAGCAGCCCAGGTTTGGTTCCCAGGCACAGACCTACACCACTCATCTGTCAGTGGCCATGCTGTGGCAGCGGCTCACATACAAAAATAGGAAGATTGGCAATGGATGGTAGCTCAGGGTGAAACTTCCTCAGCAAAAAACTAAAATAAAATAAGTACTGGAAGAATGAGTGGATACTGTGAATTTGTGGTTGATTTGGGCAACAGAGAGTGGGATGGGTACATGGACTGTGATGATGAATCAGCCATTTGGGCTGTGAGTCAAAGTGTGGCACATCTACTGCCATGTGTGAGTAGAAAAACAACCCTTGTGTTTCACTCTTGTCTTGCATTGGACTCATTTAATATGTCTACTAAGTATTACAAAGCCAAATTTATGTATTTTTAGCCAAATAAATGCAAATAATTATAAATTCCAAAGGGTATTTACCAAGGACTTGCAGGTGCTATTCAGTCAACAGATGTACACATTTGATATAACTCAGAGAGAGAGCACCTCCTGGTTTTCCTTCTACTTATCTGGCAACTCTTCAATCTACTTTATAAGTGCCTCCTTCTCTTCCCTCTTTTTTAGATTTTGCCACTCCCACAAATCCATACTCTGTTCTCTTCTCCTTTCATTCTGGATAATCTTTTTGGGAAGTCCTACCTCCAGCCGTGGCTTCCAGCAGTACTAATGACTTAAAACTAATGTCTATGTCACCAGCCCAGATAGCTATCCTGAGTTTCAGACCCATAAATCCAAACAGCCTCTAGACATCTCACTTGAATGTACCAGAAGGACTTGAAACTCACAGAGTCTAAAACTGATCTCAACATTTTCCCAATCAAACATGCCATAACTTCAGCTTCAGGTCTTCATTGTTTCTTGCTCTGATTATAGAAAAAACTCCAAACTACTCTTTCCACTTGGAGTCTTGCCAACTTTCAAGTATTCAATTCTGTATTTGGGAATTTGGAAGGAAGCATTCCTATGTTTATCTCCCTATCATCTTCAAGATAGTTATTCTAACTCTTCCTAGGTCTCTAGTCTTCTTTTGCCTCTTATTTCAGTCCCTTACTGAACTACTTGCACTTCCTTGGACACAGTTTTGTTAGACTTCTGAGATTACGGGAACCAGAGGCTTAATATAGTCATCTAAGGTAGTAAGGATCTATTGTAAAGCTTTATATGTAGGAGAAAAGAACCTCACACAAAAACAGGAATCACTGCCATTCAGGACCTAAAGCATCAAGCCATTTGGTCAACCCTTAAGCAGCAAGATTCTATGGAGCTTTGCAATAGTGTTCTACCACTATTCTTTCATTGCTTGCTTCTCTTTCTATATGTCTTATCTCTATTTCTACTACCGATTGTCTGATACTTTCCATTATTCCTGCTCAGATGCCAAAGGTAGAGCCTGTGATTGACCCACTTAACCGTCATTGCTTTTCTACGTATAGTTTTTAGCCACAAATCTCCTCATATATTACCAGACAGACAGACAGGATTGGCAGCCCTTGAGTCATGTGCTCATTACCAGTCCATTAAGTGGCTAATCTTCACTGAGATGCCATCCCTCAACATGGAGGTTTAATCTGGGTGATTCCCCTCAAGAAGAGCAAAGGGGCTTGTCAGTAACCGTAACTAGCATGTATAGTGGGTAAGATAGTTACAGACTATGAATTGAGGTAGGCAAAAATATAACTTTTATTTTTCTATAACTGAAATAAATTCCTATCTTGAAATTTTATTCTGCTGACAGCAAAAAGTTAAGCTTGCTTAATTTAAGATAAGTCACTCAATTCAGGGTTTTCTCAGTCAAATAAGAGTTCTTTTCTTACTGCTTTTCCACATGTCTTAGTTTGGAAAAAGCAGCATCTGAGATGAGGAATTGGATTCTGATAGTTTATGTGAGTTGTAAACTTCAGAAGCAAGAATGAGAGAGCAAGAAGGGTAAGACATGGGAGAAGGAAAAAACAGTAAGGAGTTTGTTATAGAACTGTAGGCAACTGGGATTCTATTCCACTGTACCCCTTAAGAAATGGATAGAACGAAACTCATAATTGTCTCTGAAAAATAGGAATGCTGGAATATTTATACTCCAAATCCCACCCCTCACTGGTGGAGAATTTCCCCTGTAGGCATTAACTGCCCTGTACTTTTGGACTACCCTCATGCAGGTTGAGCAAACCTCTGCATCTTCAGAAAAAGTCCTAAAACAGTAAAGTGTAAAATTTGGGTGCATGCTTGGAGTAGTTTGCTGAGAGTATGCATAAGAACTATCTGCCACAGCTGCAGTTAATATCTGAGCGTAGCCAAAAGGATGTGGTATGGGACATCAAAATTTTCTACTACGCTCCAGGACAAAAGCCATGATATACTACTGTGTGGATGATATTCAGATGTTATAATCTATCCAAGCTGGCATTACTGAGACACTTAAGGCTCCGCTTATCCACAGTCTTTATCTTCTAGCCCTGCTAGTAGACTCTGAGGCATCTACAGTTCCCTCCAGTCTCCAACTGTCAAATACACGCAGGGAAATCTGTCCTCTCCTTCCCATGGCCATACAACCCCACAAATCCTTTACCCTCTCTCAACTCAACTCCTGCACTCTTCTCAGGGAGATACCTGGGATGAGGGTTTGAAGACCAGCCCTCAGAATTAGGGCTTGAGGACCCATTCTCAGGGACACACACCAAGGTCTACTTTAATATTTGCATCTCCTAACCCTCCTCTCCTTCACACCAGCCTGTGAGAACCCTATCTAATTTAAGCAGGTGGGAAAATCTGACCTGACTGATTTCATATTTTTCCATGCCTTTTATTTATGCCGTAAACTTTGTGTCCTGAATTCTTCAGGGCTCTGACTCTTGAAACTATTCTTGCAACTCAAAATCTTTTACCCTCAACATTGTTGTCTCTTCTGGGAGTTTCAAAGGCTGTGTTGAGCCTGAAAAGCTGAGTATTGCCTCCTTTCTTCCCCCCTTTGTATTTCTTTTGAAGTAACTGTACCCTGAGAGCAGTAAGTATAGAATATTCTCTCATCTTGGGTTTCTAGAAGTAGACCTTGAGATGAAGATTTGTGTGAAAGTAACTTATTAGGATATGTTCCCCAAAAAAGCCAGCAGAGGAGTAAGGAAGTGGAAGAGGGAAAGGAAGGAGGCCAAGCAAGGATGCAATATTAAGCTAAGTCCTGTGAAGGGTAACTTTGGCTCTATCCCAGGGTTTAACCTTAGAGACAATGGAGGTCACTCATCAGAGATTTCCCCCTCAAGGAAGGGGCAAGCAAGTTGGAATATTTATCCTCTCATCCCATCAGTCATTGGTTAAGAGCTGCCCACTGGCAGAGGAGGGAAGGCGGAGAGGGCATGGGGATTGTAGCATAAAATCCCAATTACTTCTGCAAATTCTGTTCTGACAGCATCTGTTAGGAATACCCTTGCCATTATCTGAATAGAAGATCGGTATGAGCAGCAGGAAATAGTAGGGAAAGAAACACAGGATAATATTTTGGCAGCCAGCCTGGTGGCACAGCGGTTAAAGTTCGCATGTTCCGCTTCAGCAGCCTGGGGTTTGCCGGTTCGGATCCCGGGTGTGGACATGGCACCACTTGGCAAAAGCCATGCTGTGGTAGGCATACCACATATAAAGTAGAGGAAGATGGGCATGGATGCTAGCTCAGGGCCAGTCTTCCTCAGCAAAAACAGGAGGATTGGCAGTAGTTAGCTCAGGGCTAATCTTCCTCTAAAAAAAAAAAAATTCAGAATATAATGTTGCCATGCATATCCACTAGGTTTAACTCCCTGTGCCCTCTTGCACCACCATGAATTTCATATGGGGATATTAAGTTTTGTGTGTTCTCCTTTTCTGCCAGGCCAATTACTGTTTCTGCAAAACTTAGTCTCCCCAGTCCCAACCCCTTTTTCTCTCTGCTCTCATAATATCCTCTGAGAATAAGTCTATCAAAGTTGTATTTCCCCTATTAGAAATTGGAGTCCATAAAAACAGAGACCAGCTTGCTCCTTTCAGTATCCCCAGACCTAAGTACTCCATAAATGCTTATGAAAGAATAGATGAAGATGTATAGTTCACTCAGGGACTTGGAAGTACAAAGGCAAACCCTGACTTGTGCCTCCATTCCATACACTTTTATTCGGGTCAAATCAGTTTACAATGAACATTAAGGGAAATCATTAAAGGGACACAATGTCAAAAATGGTGGTATGTGGTTTCAAGAATGTGTATGAAAGGGGAGAAGCTGGTTTAGCCCACTTTGCTTTGATGACGGAAAGGCTGGCTGATTAAAGGTGGTTTGTTTATGAGCATGACAGTGGTTTTTAGCACTGACCAGGAAGGCCACCTCCTTGAGCTATCCTGAGAAATATGAGATTCCTCAAAATGAGGGTCAGGTTGTTCTCCTAGATTTGCTACAACCTGAGGATAGCTCTCCATGCACATGTGCAGTTGCCAAAGATTAATGATGATATGAATAGACGGGTTGATAAGTGGACGGATGGATGAGGGATGGATGGATAGATAGATGGATGGACTGAAAGACGGAGAGATAGACATGAGTTTGTCAACTCTGTAAGTACATTTGACTGGACTACCCAATTCTAATAGAAGTAAGGCATTATTAACAAGGAAGAGGGTTCCTTTTAGGACAGAAACTTAAAATCACGTAGGAATAGATTTTTAGAGCTTAAAAAGTATTCATAGATTATGATCAGGCACTTATAAGAGGAAAAATAAGAAAGTTGAGCACAAAGCGAGCAATCTGACATTTAATAAATACAGAGTAGTTATTGCACCTGAATGGTTTTCAAAGCAAGCAGCTCCTATAGTTGTCTCTATTAAACCTGACAGGAATATAATAATATGTTGTTATTTTAGTGGACTATAAATAAAACTGCCTACCTGGACCCTTCATCTAATTCTTAGGATTGACAATATCTATGCCAAGTTAATGGAGGGAGACATTCATTGAGTGTCGTCCACACACCAAAATGTAGAAGTGATAGAATTTTTAATATCCTATAACCCAAGTAGAGTTTTGCTTTCTGGTCAGCTTTCTTTGAGGGAATTTATTGACCCTATGTTATATTCTAGACCACATGAAAAAAAGATTTTTGTACAGGAATTTTGTGTGTAGCCATGAAAGCTGACATGCATTCTTTCAGGTCAGAATTAATCTCAACATCTCAGTCCTTTCATTGCACTTTGTACTTCTAGAACAGTAGGACTGGCAGGCAAGCTGCCTCATATTACAGTTTACATGTGTGTCTGTTTCTTTTATCAGATTAAGACTTCCCCCGAAGTATCTAGAATTATGCCTGGCACATAGCCTCTGTCTCTTCTCTGTGTCGGGATCCTCTACTGATCTTCAAAGATTTAGCTCAAAAGTCAACCCTGATGCTCCTCTAGAGCAGTCAGTCGTTCTCTATTCTAAGCTTCTACTATACTGCTTTCACAATGCTGTTAAGGTGCTTGTCTCATTATACTATCATTTATATAGATATATGACTCCCCTATTGAACCATGAACCCCTGAAGGGGACAGATGCTGCACTTTCACCATTTTTCCCTTAGCACCTAACGTAACGCCTGCCACATAGTAGATACTAAATAAATATCTGTTGAATTAAAATGTAGTGAATAGTTTATCTATCAATATATAGCAAATTAAAAGTAAAAATCCCTGAAATAGGACTCGAGTTCAAATTAGAAAATGTGAGTAAATCTCAACTCTCAGGGTAATTATTAGTGCTGCAGAGGAAATGTTCTTGGGCTTGATAATAGATCAAGTAGGGAGCTGCACTAAAAAACCATTGTGTATGCTTTCATTTCTGGTCCCTTTGCTAGGAAGTGGACACTATGTTAGCATCATTTTGTATTATGTATTGTAGGAATAAATTCTTAATCAGGGATCTACAGAGAATTAAATCATTTAGCACATGTAAAAATCTAAAATCTAAAATAAACATTTTGCTCTTCTTTATTCTGCAAAACTAGCATGTCAGCGAAAATGATGGTAAGCTAGAACTGTTCACTCTTGTTTAGTTAGATCTGCAGAAGATTTGGATTGGCACCACTGAGAAGACTCTATGTTAGAAATATTTCACATATGAAATTTAAAAGTTGGAAGGAGAGAATTTAAAAAGGAAGGAGCTAACTTGAACCTAATCATGAGGAAATAGTTGGCAAATTCAAAGTAAGGAATAGTCTACAAAAGAATTGGCCTCTACTCTTTAAAAAAATCAACATTGGGAAAGTAAAAGTCAACTGAAGAATTGTTCCAGATTAAAGGAGACTAAAGAGGCTTGACAAATAAATGCAAAAAATGACCCTGGAGCAGGAAAATAAAATGCTCTCAAGGACATCAACAAGACAGTTCAAGAAATTTGAATGAGTATAGTGTGTAAGATAATACTATTGTATCAGTGATAAATGTCCCAAACTGGATAATTGTACCATGGTTATGTACAAGAATGTCTTATTCTTGGGAGACACACACTGAAGCATTTAGGGGTGAAGAGACATCATGTCTATAATTTCCTTGCAAATGATCCAGCAAAAATAACAATTATGAATACAGATTAATTTATTCTTGCAATTTTTCTGCAGGTTCAAAATTTTTCAACATAAAAAATTGAAAATGATAAAAATAAAGGGACTAATCCCTTTATTTTTTGCAAATGTGGAGACGTACAAGTTTATAGCAGCAAATGTACTCTCATGTCATCCAAAAGTTAAACCACCCAAATGTTCTTCAATAGTAAAATGGATAAATAAATTATGGTGTATGTATATAATGGAATACTACAGAACAGTAAAAATGAATCTGCTAGAGTTACACATCACAACATGGATGAATCTCCAAAACACAATAATGCAGAGAATGAAAGAAGTTGCAAAAGACGTCATGCAGTATGATTGCATTTATTTAAAGTTCAAAAAAGGCAAAAATAAACATAACTGTCAGGTAAAACTCTAAGAAAAGCAATAGTAAAAGGTCATTAGTATAGTACAATAATCTATCATCCGAAAAAATTTAACAGCTTTATTTGGACTGAATATCCTGCTGCCCTTTTATTTTTTTAAAGATTGGCACCTGAGCTAACATCTGTCGCCAATCTTCTTTTTTTCTTCTTCTTCCTCTTCTCCCCAAAGCCCCCCAGCACATAGTTATATATTCTAGTTATAAGTCCCTCTGGTTGTGTTATGTGGGACGCCACCTCATCATGGCCTGATGAGCGGCACCACGTCCGCACCCAGGATGCAAGCCTGCAAAACCCCAGGCTGCCAAACTGGAGCCGGCGAACTTAACCACTTGGCCATGGGGCTGACCCCTTGATGCCCTTTACCAGTCATGTTCTCCCTGTTAACTCATTATGGGACTGTGCTCTGGAAGCTTTAGAAATTATGGTCTCATCGTCACCTGTGTTAGCTCAGGTGAGGGTTTTTAAAATTTGTTTCATATTTACAGTCATTCTAATGGGTGCTATAATTCATGAAAGAGTCTGGTGACAACTAGAAAAACCATAAACTATACCCTTGACATCCTTGCCTTCTATTCTAGATATGTATATTCAATCCCAGCACTGGAAATAGGACATACAAGGTCATATTAGCAATTTGTTCCTAGGATCTTTAATTCTTTCTGCATTCATCTTCTCCATTCAGTGCCTCTGCCTTTTCTTCCAGCATTGTGAAGTTATAGTGTGAAACACGTACCATACATTGTCAAAACAAAGGAAAGAAATAGCAGCCTGCTCACAGCCACAGCTAACACAACCATTAATAAGTGCCTGGAGACATACTTTGAGCTTTGAACTAGAGATGAACAGACTGGAGGTCAAGATACCCAAAACCACACCACATGGGAGACATTTTAAAGAATTTGGCTATTAGGCTCTGGAGAAGAATATAGGGGCGACAGAGACACATTCGATGACTGAATTTAAATATCTAAAGAGGTGTCACATGGAAGCTGGATTTGACTTATTCTTTATGACCCAAGGGACAGAACTTGGGCCAATCGGTGACAGCTTCAGGAAGACAGATGTAAATCAATGTAAGGGAGAGCCACGCAGAAATATAACAGCCTCACAGGGAAGTGAATTGCCTATTTCAAAAACCATTCTGAAAGACGTTAGCCAAGCAATGGGATGGGATTGGTAGGTAAAATGATTGATTTTTCAGGGTTCTGAGTATCTGGGTTCTATGCGGGTTCTAGGTATGGAAGAGGATGCTGAGCTAGTAGTTAGGAGGCCTGAGTCATTGCCCTTCCTTACCCACTAACTAGCCATTTGGGGACTTCTTCTCCTATAATGAAGTAAGAGTATGAGGAGAAGCTCATACTGATGTCACTGCCTTGATAGAGACAACAACCCCATATCAGGTTAGTTTGACACTGATGTTGACCTTGTGACAGCAAATCTGTTTCATTGAGACCAGCCTAACTTACTAACACTGGGAATCTTATGTAGACCGACATGTTTTAGAGTATTTCTTCTCTGGGGAAACAAGAGTGAAATTATAATGTACATATCACCACCATGGCATTAAAAAACAGGTTTAATCAAAGGGAAAGATTACATGGGAGCTATGCTTGATGCTCAAGGAGAATCAATTTGCCTTTGAGAGGAATTACTCTCCAAGAGTAGCTTCATCCTTGGCTTCTACAAAATATCAGTATATTACCTGAAACTAAGTACTACAAACATTTTCTTTTTTATTAGTTAATTATGTTACTAAATAGTACATAACGAACAAAATTAATTGGTCACCTATTGCTCACATTCTGAGTCTTTATAAGAGTATGCAGAAATAGTTTATGGTGCCCTTGACATCCCAGGAACCAGCATCAGCTGTGTTTGTGTTACTATTATAAATTTCACAGAGGAGGGAAAACTCTTTTTCTTGGTACTAAGACCCAGGACTATGGACAGGAAAGACGCTTCATTTCCTGTCATACTGTTTCCATCCCTGTACTAGGAATATAGTCATATATATTTTTCAACTGCATAATAGTTTTTAGCAATTTCTAATGGAGAAGTGTATCAGTCAGGATTCTGGAAGGAAATAAAATTCTACTCAGATGATTCAATGAGGAGATTTTAGTAAAGGACTACTTACAGCTGTATGAGTAAAGTTAAGGGAAACAACAAGGAAAGTTGAGGCATCTAGAGATGAGTGATAGCTGGAAGCCATTACCAACCCTAGGGCTGAAGGGGAAAGGAAAAGTACAGAAACCAGTGAGAGCTGGAACTATGGAGGAGGAGATACCCAGTAGAATCTATAGTTATAGAGAGACTCAACCACAGCCAGAACCAAGACATGAAGCAGGGTGGAATAGGGAAAGATATCCCAACCTCTCTCTGTCTTCATGTTCTGTGATCACATGCTGGTGCCTCTCTTTAGCTGAGTCAACAAAGCAAACTCAGGAACTTATTACATGTTCAACATTGTTTGTCAAATGACTATCTCCTAACTCCCACTTTAGATTTCTTCCCATAGTAGCATACTTTCATGGGGATGTGCTCTAGAAATGTTTGGTGATGACCACCTAACCTGTAAATAATTTAGTCCATATGCCACTTGGAAATAAAAATGATGTATGGGATCACATTTATTGGAATTTCATCTTGATCCAAAAGTTAATTCAGGCTCTACTCTACGGTGCTGGAGACAGAAATGGTTTCAGATCTCATTGATCTTCTACAATACAAGAATGTCCAGAGACATGCGCAGCAGAAAGAAGAGAGAAAACATAGACACTAAAATGCAGATATAAAAGTTTGGCTATATAGACATGTGTATCTGGGATACATATGTATGGGTGTATGTGTGTGCGGGTGCCTTTAGTGAGTAAGCATATATGTACATATGTACTAGATATCCTACATTTCTCTTCCCCATACCCCTCCCCAGACCCACTCTCCACGCTTCTCTACCTTCTTTGAATCCTGGGAGACTGAACTATGTAAATTACAGCAATGCATTTCCTCACCCTCTCACTTCCTGTTATGTTCAGACAATGGAAGGAACACCCGCAGAAGATCAGAGGGCAGTAAAAGAGAAAAGTCAGGATATTTATTCCTCTGACTTTCCTTGTCAAGTCACTATGGCTGGCCACCTCCTCAACTGAAAATCACAATTTCTATCATGCAACCCATTTTTCTCCCCAGGTTCCAGTTACTGCTCTCTTCCCTTGTCCCTTCAGGGGTGATGGCACCTTGCTATAACCATCTCCTGAGGTATTCCACTTAACCCTGTGGTTTCCTTGTACCTTGCCCATATCTTGTAAATAGTACCTATGTTGAACTCTTCTCAGATTACCTATTTTGAGTGTTCTATCTGTTCCCAGCACAGACCCTGACTGATGCAATATGCCCTGACAACTCACAAAGATTAATAGTATTTTTCCAGTCTACTGCAACATTCCAGGCTTTAAAAAAATCACATTTGCTTGGTAATAATGTAGGTCTATTAGACTATAATGTCTTCAAGAGCAAGGATCATACCATACACATCATTGTAACATTTGCAGCCCTAAAGAGCTCCTGCCCCATAGTTAGCACTCAACAGTTATTCTGAGGGATTGAATTGAACTGAAATACAACCTAGCTATTCCTAGGCTATGATCTTGAATGAACAAGATAAACATTATCTTAATCATGACATAAAAATCATGTGATCTTAAAGAATTTGGAGATGTTAACTTGCTGAACATAATACCCATTTTAATGTCTTCTTCATGCAGAAATAAATGGTGTTTAAGGGTATTATACAGCTTGCTGTGTAATTACATTAATCAGAGAGTGCCTCTTCTGTTGGTTCGTTTGCTGTTGCCGTGGTAGCAACTACATGTTTGCAAGTGGAGAGCACGTGTAGAACCTACTCTTAATTACACGTGTAGCACTACATTTCAGAGAAAACAATAAATATGGAGGTCATGGAGTACACGGAAAACGGATATGATGAAAAAAGATTTGCTCTCCAGCTTTTCTATCTCTTGTTATTCCTAAACCCTTTATTAGTATGTTCTGACTCCCTCTTACCCTTTTCCTTTCACCTCAGTAAAAAGGCCTCTGCAGCCACCCACCAAATTATAATCCTCTACTCCTTAAATGATCCAGAACTATTTCTTAAAAAATGTCAGTAGGAAATTAAGTGCTGTCATAACAAAAATACAGTGGAATGAAAGTGTCTACTGACAATTTTCTAAGAAAACTGATACCACCTTCTGTCTTTTCTCATATCATGGCAAAGCATCAAGGCCTTCCTTTCTAAGCAGTCTTTGTATTGCTAAGAGTTCTTTTTTGTGTTATACACCTTGCTTGGTTGTGCAATGTAGTTAATAGCTCTTGCCATTCACACAGATATTGCCAAGATTAACTAATTATGGCACATTTAAAAAATAGACAAACCAAAAAGCACAATATCCACACTAAAAAGAATTTTCCAATCGAAGGTTTTTCGTTAAATCAAAACTAAGTAATATTTTTTTATTTCTGTCCCTCTACTTGTCAGATATTATTTAAGGAAAATAGCACATTCTTTGAAGAAATAAAAATGGCCTTTCCTTAATTCTAATTAAGCCTTTCCGAAGAAAAACCTATGCCAAATCAATCTAGAAGAAAAACTTTTATTTATTTTAAATAGTCTCACAGTTTAATCACATATTTTAGCATTACTTTTGTCCAATAAAAATTAATCTTATATTGGCAATAAAATGTCAATGTGCAACAACACATTTGTTTTTGCCTCCTTTTGGTCTTCCCCTCATCAATGTTGATCATTTGCTTATTTATCCTTTCTATTAGGAATTTGCTAACTACTTATTATGCACTTGACACTTACCCAGACTCAAAGGATACCTAAATGAGAAGTCCCAACTCTCCGAAAGCTCGTGTCTATAGATGAGATAACAGATGCAGTCAACTTGCAGGCCAACTGTTTACGGTCTATGAAAGTCTTAACAGGAACCACTTATCTCTGCTCCCTGTGCTTGCACATCCTCCAGCAGTCTAGCCCAAGACAATTCTCATGGAAAGAGCAGAAAAGCAAAAGAACAAGAAGTGTATAAGAGCTCCTGAGGCCTAAGCTTGACAGTGGCCCACTGTCACTCCCACTGCATCCTATTGACCAAGGCAAGTCATAAGGCCAACCCAGATTTAAAGGGTAATTATATAGGCTCCACTTCTTGATGGGAGGAGCAGCAAAGTAACACTGCAAAAGGTGTGGCTACAGGGAGGAATGGAGGATTGGGGTCACTTTTGCAATCACCGTACTAACAAAAGCATAGTAAAACAACAAATCCAACCTAGCAGGAATTAGACAAGGCTGAATATAGTATTGAAAGATGAGTAGGATTTTCTATAATAACATTCATTAAAAGACAAATTAATATTTAGATTGACAGTATAAAACAAGGAGTCCAACATATAATTGAGTAGTACCCTTGAGTCAAGTGTTCCCTTGTTACATTTCTCAGTTAGCTACACCTCTGAAATATAAGTAAGGAGGTTTCCTGAGGTTTAGCTAAATTAGAACTCTGATTAAAGTCAATTCAGATCTTATATTCCCACAACCACTTCAATACTTAAGGATTCTTATCTGTCAATAACCAGAGAATCACAAAAATTCCAAAGACTAGCTTATAATGAGTGCTCCATAAGTACTTCTTTACTGAACAAATTAATAAATTAATAAATGAAAGGATAAATGAGGTATCTTTAAAAGGCTTTGAAACTTTATTAGGACAGCCAGGCAGTATCAAGAGAGATTATGCCACAAAAAGCAGCCCAACCTGGAAAGCCTCTTTATCCCTACACACTTGAGACTGACTCTCCTCTCTTATCAAGAGTAACTGAACAGCCCAACCTGGGGAAACTCTTTCTACTTTCTCAGGCAGCACCAGCAGAGACCAGTGGGAACCTCAGTGGCACCAGATAAACCAAGCAGACCGAATTACTATAAAAGCTCTGAAAATTAAACTGTCATTGGAACCACAGCCCAGAAAAGTAGACGAAGACCTGTTTTCTAAACCTAAACTGGATGAACTGCCTGCTAAAATAAAAGATTTAAATAGGATTCTGAGTCTCTTAACATAATAGTAAAATGTCCAGTATACAATAAAAAAAATCACTCATAATTCCAAGAAGCAAGAAAATTACAACTTGAATGAGAAAAGGCAATCAACTGACACCATACCAGGACGAGTCAGATGTTGGAATTATCAGAGAGGGATTTTATAGCATCTATCATAAAAAAAAAAAAGGTTCCAACAATCAATTACAAATTCTCTTGAAAAAAATGAAAAAATAGAAAATCTCAGCAAAGAACCAAAACTTATAAAAGAACCAAATGGAATATAGAACTGAAAAATACAATAAGAGATTTTTTTAAAGTACCTTGCTGGATTTGCTCAACAGTAAAGTTGAGATGACATAGAATATAATCAGTAAACTTGAGGACAGATCAATAAAATTGACCTAATCTCAAAAACAGAGAGAAAAATAGACTGAAAAATAAAAACAAACAGAACTTCAGAGACCTGTGGGACAATGACAAAAGATTCAAGATTCCTATCATCAGAGTCATAAAAAGGGAGAAGAAGAGGAATGGGACTGAAGATACAAGAAGAAATAATGTCTGAAAACTTCACAAATTTGGCAAAAGACACAAACCTACAGATTTAAGAAGCTACGTGATTTCTAAGTATGATAAATCCAAAAATATCCACACAAAGATACATCATAGTTAAACTTCTGGAAACCAAAGACAAAGTCTCTTGAAAACATACCAAGAGAAACAACAAATTACCTACAGAAGAACACCAATTAAAACAACATCTGAAACCATGAAGGCCAGAAGGAAGTGATGAACATTTTTCAAGTACTGAAAAAAAAGAACTATCAACTTCGAATTCTCTATCTGGTGAAACTATCTTTCAGGAATGAATGGAAAATAAAAATATTCTCAGATGAAGGAAAACTAAAAGTATTTGTCATTAGTAAATCTTCGCTTAAAGACTGGCTAAAGGATTTTCTGCAAACAAAAAGGAAATCATAAAATAAGGAATATTAAAGTATCAGGAGGAAAGAAAAGAAATAACAATGGAAAGAGCAAAAATATGGATATGTAAAATGGATTATCCTCAGTATGAGATAAATTGCTATAAAAACTATAAAGATATACATTCAAAAACACTATAAATAAATATAGATGGAATCCTAAGAAATAGTCAAATAATCTACAGGAAGGCATGAAAAGAAACAAATGAATGAGAACCAGTGAAAACAAACAAAAAACAAATAACAAAATGGCATACTTAAGCTCTAAAATATCAATAATTACCTTAAATGTAAATGGTCTAAATAAACCAATCAAAAGACAGAGATTAGCAGGATAGGTAAAAAACTTGAACCAACTATATGCTGTTTACAAGAATCTAACTTCAAATTCAACAACACAGGTGGGTTGAAAGTAAAAAGATGGAAAAAGATATACTATGCAAACATCAAAAACAAACAGAAGTGGCTATATGAAAATCAGATAAAGTAGACTTTGAAACAAATAAAACCACAAAAGACAAAGAGGGATACTATATAATGACAAGAGGATTAACATACCAGCAGACAAAATGATCCTAAGTCTGTTCATACCAGACAAAAGAGCCTCATAATACATAAAGCAAAAACGGATAGATCTGAAAGGAAAAATAGACAAATCCAAAATTATAGTTGGGTACCTCAAAACCCCCCTCTCAACAACAGATCTACTGGTTAATAGATGGGAAAATCAGCAAGGATATAAAAAATCTGTACAACACATTCAACCAACAGCATCTAACTGACATATATAAAACATTCCACCCAACAATAGCAGAATACACAATTTGGGCCATAAAACAATCCTCAACAAATTTAAAAGAGGTGAAATCATACAGACTATGTTCTTCCACCATAGCAGAATCAAACCAGATATCAATAACAGAAAGACAACAGGAAAATATCTAAATACATGGAAACTAAATAACACACTTTTAAATAATCCATGGGTCCAAGAGGAAGTCTAACAGGAAATTTAAAAATAGATAAAATTTAATTAAAATGAAAATGCAACATGTCAAAATATGTGTGATGCAGCTAAAGTAGTACTGAGAGGAAAATTTATAGTATGAAATGCTTGTTTAGAAATGAGGAAAAGTGGCAAATCAATTAATCTAAGTTCCCACTGCAAAAAAACTAGAAAAAGAAGAGCAAACTAAACCCAATGCAAGCAGAAAAAAATAAATAATAAAAGCAGAAATTAATGAAATTGAAAATAGGAAACAAAAGAGAAAATCAATGAAACAAAAAGCTGTTTCTTTGAAAAAATCAATAAAACTGAAACCTCTAGCAAGACTGACAAAAATAAAGAAGAATGAGAGGACACAATCACCTATAGTATCAGGAATGAAATAGAGGCTACCACTAGAGATCATTAAGCCATTAGAATGATAATAAGGAATAATACTGTTATGAGTTGAATTGTGCTCCTCCAAAAAAGACATGTTTAAGTCCTAACTCCTAGTATCTCAGAATGGGACCTTATTTGGAAATAGAATCTTTACAGAGGTGATCAAGTTAAAACGGAGTCATTAGGGTGGGCTCTAATCCAATATGACTGGTATCCTTATAAAAAGGAGAAATTTGAACACATAGAGGAAAGAGATACGAAGAGATACAGGGAGAACGACATGTGAAGATGGAGGCAGAGATTGCTATTATGCTGCCATAAGCCAAGGAACAACTGGGGCTACTAGAAGCTGGAAGAGTCAAGGAAGGATCCTTCTCCTACAGGTTTCAGAGGGAGCATGGCCCTGTCAACACCTTGATTTTGGACTTAGAGCCTCTAGTAGGAGACAATAAATTTCTGTTGTCCTAAGTTACCCAGTTTGTGGTACTTTGTTATGACAGCCCTGGAAAATTAATACAAATATGAACAACTTTATGCTCATAAATATTACAACTTAGAAGAAAAGGACCAATTCCTACCAAAATTCAACCAAGATGAAATAGATCATCTGAATTGTCCTATTCAAGAAATTGAATCTATAATTTAGAAGCTCCTGAAAAAAAAATCTCTAGGCCCAGATAATTGCATAGGAGAATTCTGCAAAACATTAAGGAAGAATTAACATCAATTTTACACAAACTCTTCCAGATAATAGAAGAGGAGGGAACTCATTCTATGATACCAGTATTACTCTTATATTGAAACAAATCAAAGACAGTATAAAAAAAATAAAGTTACAGAAGAACATTTCTTATGACCTCATATACAAAATTCTCAAAAATAAATATTAGCAAACCAAATCCAAAAATGTTTAAAAAGGTTTATGTACCATGACCAAGGAGGATTTATTCCAGTTATGCAAGGCTGGTTTATTTATTTATTTATTTATTTATTTATTTATTTTTGGTGTATATTTTGTGGTAGATGTGAATTTTTTTTATTGAGTTATTGATAGGTTACAATCTTGTGAAATTTCAGTTGTACATTAATGTTTGTCAGTCATGTTGTAGGTGCACCACTTCACCCTTTGTGCCCACCCCCCACCCCACCTTTCCCCTGGTATCCACTAAACTGTTCTTAGTCCATAATTTTAAATTCCTCATATGAGTGGAGTCATACACAGATTATCTTTCTCTCTGGCTTATTTCACTTAACATAATTCTCTCAAGGTCCATCCATGTTATTGCAAATGGAATGATTTTGTTCTGTTTTGCAGCTGAGTAGTATTCCATTGTATACATGTACCACATCTTTATCCATTCGTCTGTTGCTGGACACTTAGGTTGCTTCCACATCTTGGCTATTGTAAACAGTGCTGCAATAAACATTGGGGTGCATAGGACTTTTGGGATTGCTGACTTCAAGCTCTTTGGATAAATACCCAGTAGTGAGATGGCTGGATCATATGGTAGTTCTATTTTTAATTTTTTGAGGAATCTCCATACTGTTTTCCATAGTGGCTGCACCAGTTTGAATTCCCACCAGCAGTGTATGAGGGTTCCTTTTTCTCCGCAACCTCTCCAACATTTGTTGCTATTAGTTTTAGATATTTTTGTGATTCTAACGGGTGTAAGGTGATATCTTAGTGTAGTTTTGATTTGCATTTCCCTGATGATCAGTGATGATGAGCATCTTTTCATGTGCCTATTGGCCATCAGTATATCTTCTTTGGAGAAATGTCTGTTCATGTCTCCAGTATGCAAGGCTGGTTTAACATATGAAAATCAATTTAATCTATCATATAAACAGATTAAAGAAGAAAAGTAATATGATCATATTGATTGATACAAAAAAAGCATTTGACAAAATCCAATGCCCATTCATGATAAAAATCTCAGCAGCTTAGGAATACAGGGAAATCACCTCAACTTGAAAAAGAGCATCTACACAATACCTACAGCTAACATCATACTTCATGGAGAAAGATTGAATGCTTTCTCCCTAAGATTAGTAATAAGAGAAGGATGTCCATTCTCCCCACGTTTATTCAAAATAGTACTTGAAATTAGAGCTGCTGCAATAAGGCAAGAAAAATAAATAAAAAGCATACAGTTTGGAAAGGAGAAAATAAAAGTGTTCCTATTTATGGATGACATGATTATCTATGTAGGAAACCCCAAGCAATGTCCAAAAAATCATAGAATAAGTGAGTTTGGAAAGGTCACAAAATACACTATCAACACACAAAAATCAATTGCATTTTTATACACTAACAATGAACATCAGAATTAAAAACAAAATTAAAAATATGATATCACTTATAATCACTCCAAAGAAAAGTGAATACTTATGTTTATCAAAACATGTACAAGTTTTGTATGCTGAAGATTTCAAAATGCTGATATAAAAAGTCAAAGATGATCTAAATAAATAGAGAGACATAATGTGTTCATGTATTAGAGGAGTTAACATAGCAAAGATGTTAATTCTCCCAAAATTGATTGATAGATTTAATATAATTCCTATCAAAATTCCAGCAATATTTTTGTAGATATAAGGTTCTTATTCTAAAATTGATATGAAAAGCCACAGGCCCTAAAATACTTAAGACAATCTTGAAAAAGAAGAATAAAGTGGGAAGAATCACTCTACCCAATATTAACACTTACTATATAGCTACATAATCAAAACAATGTGTTATGAGCAGAGGGATAGACATATAGATCAATGTGATAGAACAGAGAACCTAGAAATAGACCCAGGTCAATATGTTCAATTAATTTTTGACAAAGGTGCATAAGCAAAGCAATTCAAAGCAGGAAAGATAGCCTTTTCAACAAATGGTGTTGGAGCAAATGGATACAAATGGGGTGAAAAGACCCTTGACTTAATCCTCACACATTATACAAAAATTAACTCAAAATGGATAATGGACTTAAATGTAAAACATAAAACTATAAAACTTTTAGGAAAAAACATAGAAGAAAATCTTCAGGATCTAGGGCTAGTCAAAGAGTTCTTATACTTGACACCAAAAACACAATCCATAAAAGGAGAAATGATAAATTTATCCAAAAAATCATGTCACGTCAAGTACATGAAAAGATGTTCAATATCACTGAACCACTGGGGAAATGTAAATTAAAACCATAATGAGATATCACTATATGCCCATGAGAATGGCTAAAATAAAAAATAGTGATGACACCAAATGCTGGTGAGGATGTAGAGAAAGTGGATTACTCACTTTCTAGTGGGAATTGTAAAATGGTACAACCACTCTAGAAAACAGTTTGGCAATTTCTTTAAAAACTAAACATGTGATTACCACACAAGGCAGCAATTGCACTCTTGGGTATTTATCTCAAAGAAATGGAAACTTTCATCCACACAAAAACCTATACCCAAACGTTCATAGCAGCTTGATTCATAATAACCAAAACAGGAAACAGCCCAGATGTCTTTCAACAAGAAAGTGGTTAAACAAAGTATTGTGTATTCATACAGTGTAATACCATTCAGCAATAAAAAGGAATGAACTATTGGTACACAAAACAACTTGGATGAATTTCCGGGGAATTATGCTGAATGAAAAAAGCCAATCCTAAAAAGGTTACATGCTGTATAATTCCATTAATATAACATTTTGAAATGACAAAATTATAGAAATGGAGAACAGATTAGGTATCAGGACAGGGGCTGGATGGGGGAAGGGAGAAGGGCAACACAAGGAATCCTTGTAGTGACAGAATTGGTTTTGTTTGTTGATTGTAGTAATGGATACATGAGCATGTGATAAAATTATATAGAACTAAATACACACGCAGAGACACACACACATACACAAGAATACCAGTAAAACTGGGGAAATCTGAATTAGATTGGTGGATTATGTCAATATCCATATCCCTTGTGATATTGTACTACAGTTTTGCAAGATGTTACCATTTAGGGAAATTGAGTAAGGTGTACACTGGATTTCTCTGTACTATTCTTACAACTGCATGTGATCTACAATTATTTCAATAAAAATTTTCAATTAAAAAACAAGGCTACATAGAATTCACTGAGAGCAAGCAGGAAGTAATCTAAGCATTCTTTATCCTCCCTTAAACCAAGACCTGTATTTTTGTTGGTATATATCCTTAGGACTTTAAAAACCTCCCATATTGCCACTTTTGTTTTGCCAGTTCCTCCTCTATGAAGTGAAATGTACATAAGGCTTTGAAGTACTACAATTTCCAAGTTAATAGCAGTAAAAAGAAAAATATCTTCAAATATCTTGTCAGAGTAGAAAGGGTCTAAATCAATCGCCCATACTCTCTGAGCAAAATGTCAAATTTTCAAAGAATAGATTAGGTAGCAGTTTTAAGAGAATTTTTTTCTTTTTATTTCTCTTTTCTCCTAGGATAATTTGACTCAGCGATTAAAATTTAGAATAAAAAAAGACAAAGAATGAAAAGAGCAGTAGACTCAGGATCCTGGACTCTAGTGTCAAATCTGCCACTATCTGTGAGTTTGGGCAGAGCTACTCAATGTTTTTGCATCTCAATTTCCTGGTAAAAATGAAAGCATTAGACCAAACCCCAAGATCCCTTCCAGCTTGAAAATATTCTATGACCCTATGAAATTTAAAATGTTGATGAAAGTATAGTTGATTATGTTTCATCCCATTCCTTCATTAGACTTAATTTAATAAGGTTCTCCATGGTAACTTCAATTGGCAATCCAAACATTCCCTTCAGCTGTGTAAATGATGCCCCTCATTCCAGCATAACTGTTCAGGTTTCATTACCAAGTCTCTAAGTGCTAATTAACTTTGAAGCAGCTCTCCAATATGGGCTCCATTACAATTCATACCAAACTGCTTCTAGCAGCTTCAGATTTTTCTTCTCATTTTTTTTCAGGCACATGGCGTGTCATTTTACTGCTATTCCTAACCATTTCCTTTGGAGTTCTTTTTCATTAATTCCATTGAATGAAAGAATTTTAAAGTATGAAAAGACTGGAGAGGATATCAATCATATAGCAGCTTCAAGACTTCTTAGCTGCTAATGCTTTTGGGGGATCTTACCCAATAGTCTTCTTGGGCCCAGACTTCATCATTCTCAAGATAAGAGTTACCCTTGATACAGTACAAAATTTTCTTTTTTCATATGACTCTTGCTTTATTAGACCACCCAGTCCCTTGAGAAAATCTAAGCTAGGAAAATTCTCAGTGGTATTCCATCTCTTCTTACTATCTGAACCCCTGCCAAAAACCTTAAGTACCTTACTGAATCTCCAAGTCAGGGCCTCTTTTTCAAGAGGCAAACCTGGCTGTTGGCCAAAATTCAATGTGTGGCGTCTTCCTTCATGATGCTGTGAGGTGCCTACTATAAAACTAGTCTGCTGTATTAGTTGGGTTTACTACATTAATGCTGCTTAACAAAGACTTCTCCCAATCTCACTCCACCTCCAAATCTCAGTGGCTTACCACCACAAATATTTATTTCTCTCTTATAGGGCTACAGGTCAGCTGTTAGTTAAATGGACTTGACTAGGCTTGCCTGGCTTGGCTCCTGGCTATTACTGACTGCATGTTTATTTTGCATATCTCTTCATTCTGGAACCAGCAGCTCTTCAACAATTCATGTTCTTTTCAGGACAGGTTTGCAAGAGGGCTGGCAGAGACATCCCATGTTTCTTTGAGGCCTATAACAGAAAACTGTCATACTCTCAATTCTGCCCACATTTCATCGGCTAAAGCAAATCATAAGACCAAACCAAACATTAGTGGATTGAAGAAGTATATTCTATACATAGAGAATCCATGGCAAAGACAGAGAGAGAAAGAAGAATTGTAAACAAATAATACCATCTATGACTTCTGCTTAATACTATAAAGACAAAAGAATACGTGCAACTAGTACTACTTTAATATAAGCTGAAGGCATTTTACTTTTTCACTTTGCTGTTGGAGAGTGAGAATCTGGGTTTTGCAAACGTGCTCTCAGTTCCAGTGATCTCTTCATTCTTTCTCCCTGACTAGACTCAGGGGGCCTGATCAAAGAGCCTGTGCTGACATCCCAGTGCTTCCAAAGTATAAGGTGGGAAAGAGGCTCTGACTTGGAGATCCAGTAAGGATACTAAGGGTTTGGGGTAGGGGATGAGGATCAAGTAGTACAAGGAGATGAGTACCACTGAGTTTGCCTAGCCTTGATTTTCTTAAAAGACTGAGTGGCCCAATAAAGCAAGAGTCACAGCGCAAAAAAACCAGAAAGAAATTTTGAACTGTATCAAGTGTACCTCTTACCTTGATAACAGTGAGATCTGAGCCCCAGACGAAGATTGAGCGAGATTCTCCAAAAGCACTAGCAGCTAAGAAATCTTGAAGCCGCGATATGATTGATATACTCTCAACTAGGAGAGTCTTTCTCCACCTTAAAATGCAAAATAGCCTTCCTGCACTCCTAGTTCCATTCCCCCGCATTCTCTCAATTGAGATTCAAAAAGATGTAATGACTTGCCCAAAGGCAGAGAATGTTAGTATTAGAGGTAGCACGAACCTTCGGCTGAAGTCTGTGGTTGACTCCCAACACTCACAAGGGTCAGAATTTCCACTAGGGAGTATTTTGGAAATTTGAAGGGGAATTTTTAATTTTCACAATGATTTGAACATGGTACTGGCATTTGGTGGGTCAGAAATGATAGATATCTTACAATGAGCAGGATACTGACAAACAACAAACTGTTCTATATCCCACATAAGTTTCTAATGTCTTGCTAGACAGTCAAGTAGATAAAAATCCCATTTATAAGTATTTACAACTAGACCCTAACTCCATGTCACACGAAGTGTTTTTTGCAATGTATTAATTTGCACTGAATTTTCTAGAAATGCAATCACTGTATAAATCAAAGGAAGATTGTATTTTGTTTCATGAGGGGTTTTTTTAATTTAATTTTTTTTTAAAGATTGGCACCTGAGCTAACAACTATTGCCAATCTATTTTTTTTCTTTCTGCTTTTTCTCCCCAAATCCCCCCAGTACATAGTTGTACGTTTTAGTTGTGGGTCCTTCCAGTTGTGGCACGTGTGACACTGCCTCAGCGTGGCCTGATGAGCGCTGCCATGTCGGCGCCCAAGATCCGAACCAGTGAAACCCAGGGCTGCCACAGCGGAGCGCCAGAACTTAACCACTCAGCCTTGGGACTGGCCCCTGTTTCATGAGTTTTGTTTAGAACTTTACCAAGAACTGTTTAACTTTCAGGAAAACCACATCCCTAAGGCAATGCTGCATATGTATTTAAGTCACCAATACAACACACCTGTATCAGTCTGCAGCTATGGCTGTTGTATTCACACCGATAATAATAAGGGATGCAATCAATGGACATCATGTCTTAAAGTGCAGTCATGCCTAAATGCATATTGAAACATTATAAATCACATATTTCTATGTAATGTCTTATATATTAAAAAAAACTCCTATTATTGAAACGTATTACATGCCATAAAACACCACATCATTGAAACATATTTATTATAAATTACTTTCCTTTTATTTCTCCTTTATATTACAATTTGGATATTTTATTGCAATTTTAAAACATTGCATAAGTAAGTTATATTACATATCAATTTCATTTCACGGTAATAAGTCCTGCCTACAAAAAGGAACACTGGTTTTGATGGGTTTGAGAACCCCCCGCTGTGTTATCCTGCTGTTTCTTTTTCCCCTATCTCCTTGAAAATGACTCATAGTCAGTGTCAATTCTTGATTAACAATTTAGAATTGTGAAATCAAATTTAATGAAGAAACCCTGATAAATGTCTAGTTTATTCTCAAATTCATGAAATCAAGTGTCAAGAATTTTTTCTCTTAAATATGTGTTTTACAAAATGCTTTTTGACCCCATTCCTTTTCTCCATGCTTTCCCTTCTTTAAGCCATTATTATCTTACTCACGTTTTAGCTCTAATCGTTATGTGTTAAAAGATCTTTCAGAAAAACCAAGAGCTAATCTGTATTTGGTCCAATAGAGAACTCCTTCTATAATAATATGGGCGCTTAACAGAATCAGACTTTCTGGTTTCTTATTTCATTTGTTCCATTCACCTGTTATTGAAAGTTGTCTCTGATTTACTTTCCCTATCTCTGAAGAGATCCTATTTCTTTCTTACTGAATGTTTAAGTTTTGTAATCCACTGGATAAAGATCATTGCCTTGCAAATAAAGCATTCTTATTCTATCTGATTTGCCCTATATGGATTTCTCCCAAAATTATCTTCCTCTACATCAGCCAAATTTATTACTACATGGTAGGTCAAATGTTAAGCACTGGGTGGGAGGGGGGTAAAAAATTAATAATCTCCATTTTCACTTTCAAGGAGCTTATCCTCCTGGTTACACCAATCTGCACCCCCATTTCTTAACTAGAAATAGAGAGAAAACAACGGTATATGTACACATAGCAATGTCATTAAAAGCCCACACACCAGCACATCAGTTTTTCACACATTTTTTCAGTTCTTAGTACCATGGTATGACATTTTCAGAAACTCAGTAGAACCTTTAAAAAAACACGACTGAAGAGTGTCTATAAGTGTCCAAACCCAGCACTTTTAAATGGAACTATATGCCATGAAGAAACTGTCAGATGGGATGAGTTGAACTGCTTGTGTATGTCATTCAAATTGCCATCACTTTGCTTCTCTGCTTATTTACCGTTTGATGGTTATATATGAACCCAGGCCAAAGACATGTTTCAAAAAATAATTATTGCCTAAGAGGTCTCAGTTTTGTCATAAAATAATGGGTTTATAAAGATTACCCATATATTTGTATGTCTTTGTCTGAAACTTATGCCTGGTCCAATTTATAAGCAAGAATTACACCATTTTAACAGATGGTCCTACATGTAAATAACCAAAAGAACAAGAAGAATTGGAAGAGTGTGGATCACTGGGGTTCCTACACAATGGCATGTTCAGGAAGAAAGAATAAAGAGCAATTATGTAAATTCAGAGATTGAGAAAAGCATCACTACCCTGGCTGTAAATTAGAATCACCTGAGGAGGGCCAGTGCTGATAGCCTAGTGGTTAAAGTTGGGCGCTCTTCCTTCGGTGGCCCAGGTTCAGTTCCCAGGCGTGGAACCACACCATTTGCCTGTCGGTAGCCATGCTGTGGCAGTGGCTCACATAGAAGAACTAGAAGGACTTACAACTAGAATATACAACTATATCCTGAGGCTTTGGGGAGGCGAAAAAAGAGAGAGAGAAGAAGATTGGCAACAGATGTTAGCTCAGGGTGAAACTTTCCCAGAAAAAAAAAAAAAAGAATCACCTGAGGAGATTAAAAATCTATGCCAGTGATTCAAATTTAGCTACAGGGAGTGGCTTAGGTACTGAGATATTTTATAGCTCTCCAAGTGATTCCAGGATACAGGCAAGGTTGAGATGTACTGCACTAAACAAAACCTACAACTCAGCTCTATTACCAATCATATTTAACTGGATATCTAAAGTAAATTATTTGGAAGATACTTTTCTCAAAGGAAAAAGCAATTATCAGCATAATAAAATATTCTTCACAGCTGTAGATGATATACATTTTCTTCCTATCAATAATAACCCATTTTACTAAGATAATTTAGGTTAAAGAACTATGTTGTATAACATTTCTTTCTATCCTAGTTTTCGAAAATTTGACATAGACATATTTGATTAAATGCAATAATAAGAGGTACTTCAAATTGTCAGTTGCTAAAGCTCCATTATAATGCAATAACTATGCATGTTTCTAACTTAAAAATTTTATGGACATTTTATGCTGAGAGCTTAGGCAGGGTTAGACAGGACAGCAGATGGTATCATGGCTTTCCTCAAACTGTTTAGGTTACTGACACAATAATAAAGCAATTTCTTGCTTTTGTCTCATTACCCAAATTTGTATCAGTTTAAAGATTAGTCATGTTAATAGCTAAGCAAAATCTTCTTTATACAGGATGTCTAAAACAAAGGTCAGTGTAGTTGAGGGAGTGAAATAGTTATGATGTATGTGATTCTAGTTCAGTTCTCCCTTTATTGACTCACTGAAAGCTAATTCCCTATAAATCTATGTTACACATAATATGGTCTGAAACAAGCAGCATAGGTATCACTTGGGAACTTGTTGGAAATCCAGGCTCTCAGGTTCCACCCAGACCTACAGACTCAGAATCTGTTTTCTAACAAGATCCCCAAATGATGCACACTAAGGTTCACATGACCTCTCTGGGTGATTTGTATTCACATGAAAGTTTGCATGACCACCTCACCAAATTTTCTAAATTTATCAAGTTACCAAAGGTATGTTAATTAGATAAATCTTGAATGTATCTAATTAACATATTCAAGAACTATATTCTTCTTAGTAGCATTTTAAGGAATGTTCAGTTGGTCAAAAGCTAAGGGTCATAGAATAGCATACTCTTCTATGAATCTATTCTTTTTATCAACATATTTATAAGGAAGATAATTATAAATAATATAGAATAATTTAAATATATTCTCAAATGTAAATATTTTAATAAAGGATATATTCATAAGTACATTCATTTAATGTATACTCTTAGTCTTTGAATACAAATCATATTTTTGGGTAAATTGCTAAATTTGGTGAAATGGTCGTTTGACAAATTAGCTTTAGGCCAAATGGCATTAAGTACATAGATTTTCAGTGATCAATTTGCTTCCAATGGGTAGTACCCAGCATGACAAATCTATCCATATTTCGACTATACTTCTCTTTTTTCACTGTGGTTTTTAAATCACATAAATAGGCTGATTAATATTCAGGCAATATTAAGTAGAATTGAGAGCTGTCCTGGGTTTGAGTACTAGATCCATTCCCTATATGATCTTGATTAAATTATTTAACTCTCTAAGACTGTTTTCCTAGTCCACAGGGCTGTTGCGATAATAATACACAAGTCCCTAGTACATATTAATCACTCACTAACTAATTCTTGTTTCAGTCATTCTATCATCAGGATTTTTATTTGTTTTCAGATGAAGAAAATAAAATGAGCAAAAGTCACGCTGCTATTCTTCATTTTATTTCCCAACATAGAGAAATGCTTTAATCCACTTCTCCAGAAAAAAATCAAAGATGATTGATTACCTGGGTCTTTTATCTTGTTTTTAATTTCCTTGGCTTGTATCTATGAATCCCTCCTCCAGATGCAACATCTCTTTTTCTACGAGATTGTCAGTCATCCTAGGATGCAGAAGACAGTGCTGTCTGCTTTCAGCACTCTCGGTACCCAATAACAGAATCTCCTACAGAATCTTAGCAAACAGGAGAATAGGGTCAAATAGACAGATGGTTTGAGGCCAATGGTGTGATTTAGGTATGATTGGAGTACAAAAAAATTCTCAGAAAATTTCAAAGTGTCTAACTCTAACGAAAGATAATTTTGCCAGCTCTCATGCATTTTAACAGGGAAGAATTCAAGTAGATAAGAAAATTCAAGTTATCCATAATAATCTATACTACAACAATCATTAGGTGGGAAAACAGTAAAATGAGATTTCCTATCATGGAGAAATAAAATTCTTACCCACCTTCAGATAGCCAATGATATGATAATATCAGCTCTGGTGTTAGTTTTGAATTAAAAGTAAATATGTAGGCTCAGTGAACTGACTATTACCCTCTGTTCACATAATTCTTTTACAATATGCTATGTCAAAGGCAGAGGAGGGAATTACCAATTCATGTTTACTCTTTGCTAGGTACTTTACACAAGTTACATCATTTATGTTGACTCTGTGAAGTAGATGTTATGTCATTGATGAGAAATTAGATTCAGATTAAATGACTTGCCCAGGAACACACAGCTGGAAAATGCAAAATTGAGCTCTAAACCTGGTCTCTGCCTCTTAAGCCCATGCTCTCTGTAATGCCCTATGCAGCTCTCAGAGCCTAAGGTATGTTGGAGAAAGTCCATCTGATTTGTCATGGAAAGAGGGAAAATCATTAAGAGTTTGGGCCATCACCAACTAACATTTGTGATCAAGCAAATTATTTTACTTCTATTTCCTCATCTACAAAATTAGGAGATTATAAGATATTTAAGGTCTTCTGCCACTTCTAAAAGAATGTTATGTTATGTGACCTGGTACATAGAACACAGTTCTATATACGTGCCTTGCTCATTCATTTAATCAATTGATTCATTCATTTAAAAAGTCATCATTAATTTATTTAAAAATGCATTTAACAATTGTGCTTATTAATATCCAGGTTGTTTTCCTACAATGTTTCCACAGATACCATTTGTGCTCAAAAGAAATTTTTTAAATGTTTAGGAAAATGCCAACATAGATGGAGTCTGCCCTGACTTAGTCTCTAGCTACTAAGTACTCAAAGAACTAGTTATGGGAACTTGGATTGCTTAATAATCCTATGGTACTAATGAAGCTGAGATTTCTTCTCATAATAATAATAGCAATAATAACATCAATAACTACATTTATTCAAGTCTCTTTGGGGAAGATTCTTTGTGTTCATCATGTCATTTTAATGGCTTACGCATCAAATGCTTTTTGTAATATTTTATAGATATTGATTCAGCACAGGAATCTGGAAAAGGTAATAAGATACAGAAGATAGAAAATATTACAGTCTCAAAATGTGCAGCAGATTCTGTCTTGTTCAGTGCCAAGTCAAGGCAGAAGTATTAGCTGTATTACGATGACAAATGATATGTCTATTCAGCAACCCTTTACCTCCACTGACAATTCTCTTCTGATTCAACTGTAAAATTTTCATGCATTTAATAGATGCATTTTGCCAGTTATATATAAAAACCATTAATAATTGACTTAATCTCCATTCAGCTGGACCCCAAAAACCATAGCCCAAAGTAAATTCATTTCTAAGGAACAGATAGCCTTAGAGTCAAGTGAAGAGAGTCACTCTTGTATTATGTCAAAATATTTTAAGCTTGAAGCTGCCACCACATTCTCTTGATGAACTAGCAGTCAGCCAGTTCCTGCCAAAAAGGAAAAAAATTAGTTGCATGTAGCAACCAATATAGCATTAAACACTACACATGGCAGAACTGATAGATTTGCTACTCACGGAGTCAGCAGAATGAGCCATGTACCTGGGTTAACAAATTTCAGGTTTTCAAAGTAATGATTAGAGCTGGTTGAGTATAACAAAAATGGATACTCTGGTTGTGAAACTGAAGGCAGCTGGAAGACATTTTTCTTTTATTCCCATTGGAAAAAATAATTTATGAAAAGGCAGACATAACGTAGAAAATTTTCTTTTAACAAAAACATATAGTTCTTTTCAACAGAAAATGTTGTATAGTGTGCACTTGCAGAACTTGAACGTATTTATCTTGTGTTTACCAAAATAATGGCCATACGTATAGGGCCAGCTTAACACCTAAACAAAGCAGGCAAGTCCTCCATTAAAGATCTCAGCTTCCCTCTCCAAAACATTGCTCCCACCAACCTAGCGAAAGGCATGAAACTATGCCAATTCTCCCTTTGAGTTAAAAAATTTTATCTTCCAGGGCCGTCCCCCCTGTGGCCAAGTGGTTAAATTCGCACACTCTGCTTCGGTGGCCCAGGGTTTCACGGGTTCAGACCCTGGGCGCGGACAAGGCACCACTCATCAGGCCATGCTGAGGCGGTCTTCCCACATAGCTCAACTGGAAGGATCTATAACTAGAATATACAACTATGTACTGGGGGTCTTTGGGGAGAAGAAAAAGAAAAAAATAGATTGGCAACAGAAGTTAGCTCAGGTGCCAATCTTTAAAGAAAAAAAAAAGTTATCTTCTATGGAGTGCCTGTTAATGTAACTCCAAGAAGTTAAAATACTAAATCATCAACAGTCTTTATTCCATAAACTCAAATAAGTTAATGGGCCAAATTGTTACAGTAAGATATAAGACACAGAATAAGTAAATTTTGACAAGAGAAAAGCAAAGTATGAGGCCGAGTCCAAGGGCTGCATGCCAGAACAGTATAATTTATGGAGAGACTCCAGCAGACAAGGGAAAGCATGAAGACCTATGTTCCCAATGGCAAAAGAGAGACATGAGAAGGGAGAAAGAAGGAAGATAGAGATGAACTGTACCGACATTTCAATTTTGCCTTTGGGAAGCACTAGCAACTCTGTTTGGGTGCATCCATATCACTATATTATGCTTTGCACATTTTTTAGAATTTAAACTTCCTCATTTGAAAACTCTGGCCTTTTGAATTTTTCAGGATGAGATACAAAATGAATAACCCATCCTTATATTACAATATGATTATTAAGGCATCTAGGGGAGCTACTGGTCCAGAAGAGATATGGCATGTAAAACGGCATAGCTGCTGTTTGGGAAGAAGAGAGGAGAATGCCCATTGGCAGTAGAAGGTTATTTTCTTCTACCATTCAAGGGCACAAATGAGAATGCCTTGTGCTCTTGAGCAAGCCTTGGAGCTCTCTGTAAGCAGTCTTCAGTAGTGCACCAATGGAAACCATGAAAGGAACATCAGATTTAGTCCTTGCCCTTAAAAAGTCCTTCCCACAGAGGACTTTGATATGTCCTTAAAAATACTCAGAGTATTTGTCACTTGATTACAGCTATTTTAAACTCACCTAAAGGGTCTTGTTTGATTCTTACAGAAAGCTTTATTTTGCATGCTTGGTATTGAATGGTTTTCTACTATAAGTGAAACATAAAGTGACCTGTTTTAGCCGTGGTTGCTTTTACCAGGGCACTCTGGCAAAACAACACAAGACGTTGGGCTGGGAAAAAGTGTGTATGATGGGAAAGTATGAAGGGTGGCAAGCAAGGGGCAATAAGAAATGTACCAAGATTATGAGTGACTATCTTTTCTCAAAAAGCAAGAAATCCACAGGTCATGAAAATATGAGTTTTGCAGAATACCTGCTGTATTTGGCAGCAAGTCAACAATTGTTAAAGCGTTAATTTAAAAGGCACCCACTAAAAGTGAGTGAGGAGCCAGTAGCTCAACAGTCAGTAACATAGAACCTCTAGCCTTCAGGACAGAAGGTCCCCCACAATCACCACTTCCCCTTTGCTTTTCTTTCCAAAAGTATGGATTTTATCTGGTGTGCATGAATTAAGGGTAGGGAATTTGTGAAACATATGGAATTGATAGCTTTATATTTTCTCTGTTAATTGTTTTTCAATCTTCTTGAACTAAGAATGCCAGTAAGGGGATTTGACCATTTCTTTGTTCCATATAGATTGAGAATTCAATATTTGTCAGTATGGGGGATATTGGCCTAGAGCTTTGTGAGAAGGGCATTCTGGGTACACTCGTTACCATATGCCATTTTTATCCATGTTTTAATTTAGATACTTTAAATCTTTTCTGGAAAAACAGGGAAGGAAAGAAAGGAAGGAAAGGAGGAAGGAAGGAAAGGAGAAAGAAAGGAAAGAAGGACAGATAGAAAGAAGTAAGGAAGGAAAAGAGGGAAGGAGGCTGGCTCACAGGAAGGCACGAAGGCTAGGGTATTACCGTTTAACCATTTTACCTATTTTTCAATCCTGTGATTTTAGATCGAAGGAAGAAGTTCCTCAAAGGGAATAATTCCAATGATAAATAGTGCCCTAAACCAAAAAAGGAACATAGGATCTTACTCTCTAATGTTGTTGAAAACAACTGCTCAGTCTCGCATTTGATTTCCAGTTGACCCTGATGTCCTAGATCAGGTTCCTAGATGCAGAGCCTGAGATAGAAATTCTTGCACAAGTGATTTGTTGAGGGAGTGCTCTCAGAAGGATCCTGTAAAGGAGTGAAGGAATCAAGATAGGGCAGGGGAAGAGCTAAGCGAAGATGTGGTGTCAGCTGGAGACTAGCTTCTGCTTGATCCCCTGCGGAGTTCTAAAGCTTGAATTTTACCTCAAGACAAGATGGCTAGGCTTTGGTACCTCAGTTTCAGTCAGTCATTGGCTGCAGGCTGTCCCCTGTCCCACAGGGAGGGGTGCTGATCTCCCAGGCAAGACAGTTCCCCTCTCTCAAGGTCAATTCCTTCCAGAGAAGGGTGCAGCTGTGAGCCTTTAGCAGCCGATATTCACAGCAGCTGGCAAATGGATGTGTCGGTTCAGTAAAGAGGATCTGAGTGAGGCAGCATCTACTACAACCCCTTTGACTCTAAAACCAGACAGTTAGATGGGGCTAAGGGCTTAGAACAGTGAGGACAGCCTCATCACAGGAATCCTTTTGGACTAATGCTGTTACCTAATTTCCAGGACTCTTACTTGAGTCCTTACATGAAAAAAATTTCTGACCAAATTATAGGAGCTATAATATAACATGGCATTTTCCTATTAACCATACCTCTGCAGCTCATGATATAGAAGAGGTTCCTAATTGTAATCCCACAGGTATAGTCTTAAAAACTATAATATAGTTTTGAACCGCTCTCCATAAACTCTATAGAGAAAAGCTTAACAAGGCTATGAGATTGTGCTTTGAGATCCCTTTTACACCAAGTTGTAAGAGCAAAAAAGGTTTTTTGTTTGTTTGTTTTTCTAGCAGACTTTATTCCTGGAAGGAGGGCTGTATATTTACTATTCCTAGTTTGTACTGTTTCTTGACAGTCTTTTAATAAGATGTTAAAAACTAAGATTGTTATTTAATTTCTCTCCCTCAGCCCCCATACTCCCAGTTGTGGGCCTTTCACTGAGAAATCTGTTCCCCAGTCCTTTCTAATGAGCAGCTGTCATTAATCTTGTACCTTCTCTACCTTTGCTTTTTCTTATTTGCCATGTGAAATTTTAAAAAGAAAATTTTACATAACTGTGAGGAAGGCATGAGGAAGACTATCTTAGTTTATTTAGTTGATCCCCCTTCTCAATTCTTAATAGTCTCAGACACTTGTTGCCATGTTTTACTTAATCTTTGATATATTTTAATTTTAAGAAAACCATTAACAGTACATTTTGGTCTGAATTGGTCCCTCTGCTGAAATGCCAGATGCTAACTGTAATTCTGGCTTTAAAACCAAAACTCTGAATGTTTAATAAATAAAAACTAGAACTAGTTGCCATTCTACTCCAAACCAACTAGCCTACGGAAAGAGGTCTTTCCATAAAAAGCAATGTGGTAGGCAACTTCTAAGATGGTCCCAAATCATCCCTGCCTCCTTGTATCCACAGTCTGGTGTAATCCTCTCCCCGTTGAGAGTGGGCTGGACCTAGTCTAGCCTCCTAGGGTCTAGCCCAGTCTTGCTCATTTCTAATAAACAGAATAAAGCAAAAGCAATGAGATGTCACTTCTGAAATCAGGTTTCATAAAGATTCTGGCTTCCATCTTGCTCTCCCTTTCTCATTCTCTGGCTTGCTTTGAGAAAAGTCTGCTGCTATGTTGTGAACTGCTCTACTGAGAGGCTCATGTGATAAGGAACTGAGGAAGGCCCCAAGCCAGCAGCCAGTGAAGAACTGTCTTCTGTCAAATGACCAGTGAGAAACTGAATCCTACCAACAATCCCAGTGAGCTGGGAAACAGTACCTCCTTCAGTCAAGCCTTGAGATGACTGTGGCCCCAGCTGACACCTTGATGGCAGCCTTGTGAGAGGCCCTGAGCCAGAAAATCCAGCTAAGCCATGCCCTGAACCAGACTCACAGAAACTGTGAGATAACAAATGTTGTTTTAAAGCATCAATTTTTGCAGTAATTTGTTATGGAGCAAAAGATAACTAATACGCTAGGTTTCAATAAATTTTTTCTGTTGTAAATTTGTCCCAATCCCTTCTTCTATCCTTCAAATCAAGAAAACAGGTACTTCACAAATATTTTTGGCAGGTGGTGACATAAATGTCAACAGTGGTTGACTATCTGGATTTGAATTACCATCACTATTTTCATAGGAAGTATAGGAGTTTTATGCAAATGTATGAAGAAAGAGCCTAAATTTGATACAGAAAATTCCCAAAACATGAATTGAGAGCTCTTTTTCCTAAAATACAGATAAAAGCAGTGTTCTTTTATGCCATCTTAAATTTCAGTGACTTTTGTTTATATTATTACAACTTTTGAGAATCAGTAATGATATATTCATTTTTCCTCAAAGACATCCTGATGAAGCACTAAGCATTTTCACAATGGCAAAAAAAATTCAAATATTGCTGAAAAAGAAAAGAAACAAAAGGAAATCTTTAAGAGGCTAAAAAGCAGAGTAGTAAGTCGAATATTTGCAAGTCTTATATACAAACTATCTTTATGTTGTCTATTTCCATGTGGCAAAAAGATATGAGTCCTTGTGATATTTTTAAAATTCTTTTTGAGGAACTTTTAAATGTATGATTCATGAAAGTTGGCTTGATCCTTAATAATAATGAGAAGAGGCTTTTTGAATTACTTTGGAATTTCTCTAGTCCTGGTTTCAGCCACTCAAGAGTAGATGTGAATGTAGTCAACAGTAGCCTCTAGCTACAGAATTCAGACCTGGCTACTAGATTATTTATTCCCCTTCCTACACAGTCATTCCAAAATCAAACAAAAGAAAATGGCTAACCTGTAAGAAAAGGATTCCCAAATTGACAGTGCTCATATATAGGCTAGCTCATCCTGGTCCCTTAAGCAATACCTTCACTGGTTTTAAAAGGCATATACCTTTTTTACTGGCTTTCAAATGGCAAGAAATCGGTTTTATTTGGTAACTTTATGATTAATTATTTCTGACAAAATGTTCTACCATAAAATGAAATAATTACATAAGCAGGCAATCTTGTACCATGTTTGAAATTTTCTACAAATAGAGTGGGAGCATTCTGTTAAACACTATTATATCTAGGGACTAGAATTACAAAGATGAATAAGATATTTAAACAGATAGCTACAATTTTAAGTATGCACAGGTATGCGCAAGTACTTATACAACACTGAAGAGGAAGTCTTATTGAATGAGAAATAATTATCTAAGTAAACGTGTGTGTTGGTTAGGGTGGGGTTTTGAGAGCATTATAGAAAGAGTTGACAGCATGAGCCAAGGTTCAAAAGCAAGAAGCAGTGTGCTACATTCCAGGAATCTACACCAGACCAGAAAACAAAAAATTCCCTAGCAACCCTGGCAAATAATTTTCACCAGTTACCAAAGAGGAACTAAAATTTTATAGCAAAACCTCCCCTTTTAGCCCCATATATCTATTACAGTTTATTGTTTATGTTTATGTCAAAATTTGTTATATTAAGAAATACACATAAATCTCATGTAATTCTGAGGGTTCAATCATTTTCAACAATCCCTTTTTTTTTTTTGAGGAAGATTAGCCCTGAGCTAACATCTGCTGCCAATCCTCCTCTTTTTGCTGAGGAAGACTGTCCCTGAGCTAACATCCATGCCCATCTTCCTCTATTTTATGTGGGATGCCTACCACAGCATGGCTTGACAAGCAGTGCGTAGGTCTGCACCGGGGATCCTAACTGGAGAACTCGGGCCGCTGAAGCAGAACGTGTGAACTTAACCGCTGCGGCACCAGGCCAGCTCTCAATAATCCTTTTGCTATATCCATAAAGTCTTGAATAACAAAACACCTCTAAAATTATAGATCAGTATCTAGATCGGGTCAACCCTATTTGAATCTTCTAAGTATAAATATAGAGCCCTTTAGAGGGCCAAACCACAGTAAACATCACCCACAGGAGAATACTTCTTCAGCAAGGGTTTTTTTTATTTCTGGGTGTGCTGCAAGTTATCCAGGATTTTTGTAAGCATTTTCCTTATCCTACCCCAAAATATTGCCATTCTACTCAAATACTATGCTTTTCTAAAGGCAAAGACTGCCAATTCTACCCAAAACATATTTCTTTAGCTGCTTGATTATTTCTCTGGCACCATTATCATAACATGGCCTTTCAACTTTTAGGTCACACTTGGCGATGTGATGAAGATTGACTCCCCTTGGCCCTGCATTTGACCCAGAGAATAATTTCATGCCAAGAAATGGAAGACAGTAGTGAAAGATATAAATGGAGTACTATAATAAAAATCCCCCAAATTTACTGTTTGTTTATAGAAATCTCCCTGATTTTCTATTTATTTTTATCTGTCCAAAAACATTATTTGTAACCAATTTAGTGAAAGAATGGTTGAAACACATTATCTTTTTTTATTATTCATGAGCTTTCTAGTAATTCATTTTCTGTTGTAGAAAGATTTCTTCATTAGTTTAAAACATTTTACCTGTAGATGGCAACTCTGTGGTATTTCAAATGTACTTTAATTAAAAGAAGTATTGTAGTTTAGAGATTTTAGTACTTCTCCAGATTTTTAATAAAAAAAGATGTCCATGTGTACTTTAATGACTTGTGGTTAATTTAATTACCAGTATATTTCATGGAATAAAAAAATAAAAACACCGGCCAGCCCCGTGGCCGAGTGGTTAAGTTCACGTGCTCTGCTTCCATGGCCCAGGGTTTCCCCAGTTCGAATCCTGGGCACGGACATGGCACTGCTCATCAAGCCATGCTGAGAGGGCATCCCACATGTCAGAATGGCTATAATTAACAAGAGAGGAAATGACAAGTGTTGGAGAGGATGTGGAGAGAAGGGAACCCTCATACAGTGCTGGTGGGAGTGTAAACTGGTGCGGCCACTATGGAAAACAGTATGGAGTTTCCTCAGAAAATTAAGAATAGATCTGCCAGGGGCTGGCCCCGTGGCCCAGTGGTTAAGTTTGCACACACTGCTTCGGCAGCCCAGGGTTTCACTGGTTCAAATCCTGTGCGTGGACATGGCGTCACTCATCAAGGCACGCTCAGGCAGCATCCCACATGCCACAACTAGAAGGACCCACAACTAAGAATATACAACTATGTACTGGGGAGCTTTGGGGAGGAAAAGGAAAAATAAAATCTTTAAAAAAAAAGAAAAAGAATAGATCTACCATATGATCCAGCTATTCCACTGCTGGGTATTTATCCAAAGAACTTGAAAACACAAATGCATAAAGATACATGCACCCCTATGTTTGTTGCAGCCTTGTTCACAATAGCCAAGACTTGGAAGCAATCTGGGTGCGCATCAAGGGATGAATGGATAAAGAAGATGTGGTATAAATACACAATGGAATACTACTCAGCCATAAGAAATGATGAAATCCGGCCATTTGGGACAATATGGATGGACCTTGAGGGTATTATGCTGAGTGAAATAAGTCAGAGGGAGAAATGTGACCTCACTCATGAGTAGAAGATAAAAACAAGGACAAACACATAGCAACAGAAATTTGCTTGGTGGTTCCCGGAGGGGAAGGGGGGAGAGGGGAGGGCAAAAGGGGTGATTAGGGACACATGTGTGATGACGGATTATAATTAGTGTTTAGATGGTGAACATGATGTAATCTACACAGAATTTGAAATATATTACGATGTACATCTAAAAGTTATATAATGTCATAATCCAATGTTACTGCAATAAAAAAAGAATGTTTTCTATTATATTTAATAGCAAATTATTTTATTATGTATATGACAGATTATACAGACAAAATATTTCTTGGAACTAATTATGCCCTCAATACATTAAAAAAAGTGAAAATAGCCTGAGATCTGTCCCTTGATATTAGTTTTGTAAGGGGCTTCTACTGTATTTGATGGGGACTTTACCTGGAAAGGAAATTATAGTTCATCCTTAAGAGAAGCAGTATCAATCTTATTAGTCTCGGGTGAAGGTTTTAACTTATACCATTTGTTTCTATGACTAAAACTTTCAAAGTAAGCAGAAATGATCATATATTTCTTGGAAGGTCAATTGCACTATTGAGTTACTGGGGACTGTAGCAAAGTGAGTGCCCATTTGCATAATTCCTCTCTCACAAACCCATAGAAATGAATAAAACAAACTAAAAATGCGAAGAAAATTCCATCCAAAGTAAATCAATGGAAACTCTCCACACACACACACACACACACCCTCCCCTTTATCACAGATTTTGGAGAAATATCTGTCATATAAAATAATATTTGGATCAAACTAAAGGAGGATTCCAAGATTGACACACAGTGTAGGGTGAAATTATCAGATAATAAGCAAAAAAACTGTCAAAGAATCATACCAAAATCCCTGGATCTGGCAATGAGTTCTGAGGAATGTTGGCAGGCCACAGTGGAAGCATTCCAGTGGGAGCCAGTTTCCACATAGCAGTATTATAGGGGAGACAGGGCTAAAGGAAAGTCTGCCATGTGGTTATATGACTTTTATTTTTCCATATTCTGCCTTTGAGCCAATCAGAATATTATGGAGATAAGATGGGAGAGAAGAAGACTAGGAAATAACAATATGCTAACCAAGGGAAATGTGGTTAAGGCAAAGAGAGACAATGACCTTGTAGTCCAAATATAAAGCTGCTTAATAAAGTTCACTGAGCAGAAGTAAATAACATCAAACAAACAACAAAAGAAAGTCTTTGGGTATAAAGTCCTTACACAGGAATAAAGAGAGACAAAATTCTCTTTTTCATCCCCCATCCACTTCAAATACTGAATAATCATTCAGAGTAGAAGACTCCAAAAATTTGGGGGGGAACCATTTAAGTTACAGCAGCCAACTGCCTGTTGCCTCAACTCACCAGCCCTGCTTTTCAAACAACTGAATGACTATACCAAAAAATACACACACACCCCCCCCCCCCCAGCTCAAGTTCAGGGAAAGATGGTAGGATTAGGCAGAATAATCCATATATTTTTCAGTGACTAAAAAGCTTGGATACTATTGGACCATTGTTAGAAATATAAAAAGCTGAAAATAGCACTATACAACTTTTTTAAAAGTACAACAAAATATAGATTATACACTATTAGAGGAAGAATTATTCAAGGAAATTGAAAAAAAAATAGCCAAGAACTGGTTTTCACTACTATAGAAATAAAAAAACTAATCCTTTCAAATAAGAAATCCAAAGGAATGTACTAATTAAGATATTAAGAGAATGAAATTAGATTTTTAAAAAGAAGATGGTAGACTTAAGGAAAGAAAGTGAACAGAAAAATATAAAAAATTAAAATTATAAATAAATAATGTACAAAAGAGATAATAAATCATGGAGAAGTGAATTTATCCCAGGAATGAAAGATTGGCTTAACATTAAAAATTTGATTAGGGGACTGAAAATTTAAATATATATTTTCATCTCAATTGATGTAGAAAACATGCATGTTAATATTCAATATCCATTCAGAATAAAATCTCTAAGCCAAAAGTTAAGAATTCTAAAAGTAGAAGGGAACTTAATGTAATTTTTTAAAAATCCCTATAGCAAGTATTATACTAAATGGTAAAACAGTAAATCACTTCACACATAGGCTGAAAGTGAAGGGATGATACAAAAGAATACCAGAGTAAATTGAGACAAACAACATTCACATATCAGATGACTCAAAATTTAAAATGTTACTTCTCTATATATTGATGATCCATAAGGTCAATAAAAGTCCAACCAAAATGAAAATTAGGTGTTTATTTGCAGAACATAAGTTTATTCTAAAAGTTATATGGAATACAAAATGGCTAAGAACAGTCCAAAAATTAAAAACTCCTGAAAAAAGACCACATTGGAGGATTTGTCCTATCAAATATCAATACTTCTTATAAAGCTACACTAATTTATTTATTTATTTATATTGAGGTAATATTACTTTACAACATTATATAAATACAATGTACATCATTATAATTCAGTTTCTGTGTGGATTACATCATGTTCACCACCCAAAGACTAATTATGATTCATCACCATACACATGTGCCTAGTCACCCCTTTTGCCCTCACCACACCCCCTACCCCTCTGGTAACCACCAATCTAATCTCTGTATCTATGTGTTTGTTTGTTGTTGTTGTCATTGTTTTTATCTTCTATTTATGAGTGAGATCATATGGTATTTGACTTTTTCCCTCTGACTTGTCTGGCTTAGCATAATACCCTCAAGGTTCACCCATGTTGTTGCAATTTCATCTTTTTTATGGCTGAGTAGTATTCCATTGTGTATATATACCACGTCTTCTTTATCCACTCATCCCTTGATGGGCACTTAGGTTGTTTCTAAGTCTTGGCTATGGGGAATAATGATGCAATGAACATAGAGGTGCATATATCTTTACACATTTGTGTTTTCATGTTCTTTGGATAAATTCCCAGCAGTGAAATTACTGGATCATATGGTAGTTCTCATCTTAATTATTCTGGGGAGTCTCCATACAGTCTTCTGTTTTCCATAGTGACTGCACCAGTTTGCATTCCCACTAGCAGTGTATGAGAGTTCCCTTTTCTTCACATCCTCTCCAACATTTGTTATTTCTTGTCTTGTTAACTATAGTCATTGTGATGGGTGTGAGGTGATATCTCATTATACTTTTGATTTGCATTTCCTTAATAATTAGTGATGTTGAACATCCTTTCATGATCCTGTTGGCCATCCGTGTATCTTCCTTGGAGAAATCTCTGTTCAGATCTTTAGCCCATTTTTTAATAGGGTTGTTGGTGTTTTTTGTTGTTGAGATGTATGAGTTCTTTGTATATTTTGGACATTAACCCCTTATCAAGTATATGGTTTGCAAATATCTTCTCCCAATTTTTAGGTTGTCTTTTTGTTTTGTTGATGATTTCCTTTGCTGTGCAGAAGCTTTTTAGTTTGATGGAGTTCCATTTGTTTATTTTTTCTATTGTTTCCCTTGCCCGGTCAGATGTGGTACTCGAAAATATGCTGCTAAAACTGATGTCAAAGAGCGTGCTGCCTATGTTTTCTTCCAGAATTTTCATGGTTTCAGATCTTACATTCAAGTCTTTAATCCATTTGGAGTTGATTTTTGTATATGGTATAAGATAACAGTTTACTTTCATTCTTTTGCATGTGGCTGTCCAGGTTTCCCAACACCATTTATTGAAGAGACTTTCCTTTCTCCATTGTATGTTCTTGGCTCCCTTGTCGAAAATTAGCTGCCCATAGATGTGTGGGTTTATTGCTAGGCTCTTGATTCTGTTCCATTGCTCTGTGTGTCTGTTTTTGTGCCAGTACCATGCTGTTTTGATTACTAGCTTTAAAGCTACACTAATTTAAATATTGTGGTAATGGTTCAGAGACAGATAAATAGAATATAACAGAACAGATCCTCACATACATAGAAACCTGATATTTAATAAATTATCATCACAAATTGTTGGGAAAACAAAGGAGTTTCAATAATTGGTGACAGAATAATGAGTTATTCATATGGAAAAAATGAATTTAGATCTCTAACACATATCATACATAAAAATCAATTCCAGGTAGAGCACATATTTAAATAGGGTAGAAAAAATTTTAAACTTTTAGAAAAAATATGGAGGTATATCATAATTTTGAGGTAAGGAAGAATTTCTTAAACATCTAAGAAAAAATAAATTATAAAGGAAAATTAACAAATTTTATTACATCAAAATGAAATATTTCTAGTAATAAAAAATAATATAATGAAATTAAAATGCAAACCCCAAACTGATAGAGTCTAACTGTAAGAAATATAAAGGATAGCAATACTGATAAAGGACTAATATCAAGACTATATAAAGCAGCAAGATGGTAGAATAAAAGGCTCAGCCCTCAAACTTCCACATAAACACTAATTTTAACAACTATCCATGACAAGAATACCTTTGTGAGTGCCCAAGAGTCCAGCTGAGAGGTTCTAGCACCATTGTAGAACAAAAACTTTGAGAATAAACATATTAAAAGAGGGTAAGAAGGGCGGTTTCACATTTCCAGCATTAGCATCTGCCAAGGTAGCACAGCTCAGTGACAAGAGAGATACCCTGGGCTCATGATTTCTACCACGGGGAAAAGTGAGAACAAAGTGAGTGCCTCATTTCCTCATCCTTGAAAAATGCTTCCTAAGAGCCCTACTTCTGTCTCATCCCACCCAGAACACTGAGGGGATCAGAGTGACTGAAAAGTCTGTGGACAGCTAGGAACAGAGAAAAGGGACAGGGGTTCACAGAAACTGGCAAACTGATATTGGCCATGGTTCCTACTAACAAGCTCACACTCTCCACCAAAAGTCCAGCCCATAAGCCCCATAGGATGGCTTACCTGCAGACCCCTCCAACTGGTTAACACATGCCCCCAGCAATCCACACGCCCCCTACATAGCCAGTGCCCTGTGCTCCTCCACAGCTGGCATACTCTTCCCTGCAGACAACACATGGATATCAGCAGCCAGCTTGACTGCTAGATTGGGAGAAGGTGCACGACCTTGAACACTTCAGGGCACCGCCCTAGAGAAAATAAATGGGAGGCTTTCCACATATGACCTGGCTTTGTAGAATCAAGAGAAAGAATACAATTCTGAGATTTCTCATCCAAGAGGGAATAAGAAAAGTGAAGTGGGTGAATCCATAGAAAAGGCCTAAGAGACTCCCATGATCTCTAGCCAGGCAGACTGGTGAAGACATTTCTCTCCTAAAGCCAGTCAATAAACTCTGGAGGAGGTGACTGCTTCATCAAATGTTAAGACAACAACACAAGTCTTCAAGGAACATGAAAACCAAAAAAACATGAAACCACCAAAGGAAAAAAATATAGCTCCAGTGAATGACTCCAAAGAAATAGAGATCAATGAATTGCCTGACAAAGAATTCAGAATAATTATCTTAAAGAAGCTCAGTGACCTACAAGAGAACACAGACAGACAACTAAATGAAATCAGGAAAACAATACATAAACAAAATGAGGAGCAAGCCCTGATGACCCATCAGTTAAAGTTTGGCGTGCTCCCCTTCAGTGGCCCAGGTTCAGTTCCTGGGCATGGAAGCACAACATACTTGTCTGTCTGTAGCCATGCTTGGTGGTAGCTCACATAGAAGAACCAGAAGAACTTATAACTATACACAATTATGTACTGGGGCTTTGGTGGGGAAAAAGGAAGAAAAAAATGGGAAGATTGGCAACAGATTTTACCTTAGAGTGAATCTTCCCCTGGAAAAAAAAAAGAGAGAGACAGAAGTTCAGCAAAGAGATAGAAACTGAAAAAATAATCAAATAGATATTCTGGACCTAAAGAATACAATGATTGAACTGGAAAAGTCAATAGAGAGCTTTGACAGCAGACTTAATCAAGCATAAGAAAGAATCAGCAAACTCCATGACAGATCATTTGACATGATTCAGTCAGAAGAACAGAAAGAAAAAAGAATGAAAAAGAGTGAAGAAAGCCTACAGGACTTATGGGACACAATTGAATGAATCAACCTATGCAATTGAGAGTCCCAGAAGAAACAGAGAAAAAGGAGGAGAAATCTTATTTAAAAAAATAATAACAGAAAACTTCTCAAATTTGGGGAGTGAAATGAACATCCAGATCCATGAAGTCCAAAGAACTCCAAATAGATTGAACATAAATAGGTCTCCACCAAAACATATTATAACCAAATTGTCAAAAGGGCCAACCCCAGTTGTCTAGTGGTTAAGTTCTGTGCACTCTGCTTCAGCGGCCTGGGTTTGGTTCCCAGGTGTGGACCTACATCATTGGTCTGTCAGTGGCCATGCTGTCATAGCAGCTCACATACAAAAAGAGGACGATTGGCAACAGATGTTAGCTCAGGGTGAATCTTCCTCAGCAGAAAGAAGAAAGTCAATGACAAACAGAAGAATTTTGAAGGCAGCAAGAGAAAAGTGACTCATCATAAATAAGTGAACCCCCATAAGACTACCAGCAGATTTCTCAGCAGAAATCTTATAGGCCAGGAGAGCATGGGATGGTGTATTCAGAATGCTGAAAGAAAAAAACCACCAACCAAAAATACCTTACCCAGCAAAGTTGTCCTTTAGAAATGAAGGTGAGATAAAGACTTCTCCAATTAAAGAAAAGCTGAGGGAGGGGGCCGGCTCCGTGGCCGAGTGGTTAAGTTCGCGCGCTCTGCTGCAGGGGCCCAGGGTTCAGATCCTGGGTGCGGACATGGCACTGCTCATCAGGCCACATTGAGGCAGTGTCCCACATCCCACAACTAGAAGGACAGTGCAACTAAGATGTACAACTGTGTACAGGGGGGTTTTGGGGAGATAAAAGCAGAAAAAAAATTGGCAACAGTTGTTAGTCCAGGTGCCAATCTTAAAAAAAAAAAAAAAGAAAAGCTGAGGGAGTTCATTACCACTAGACCTACCTCACAAGAAATGCTGAAAGCAGTTCTTTAAGCTGAAACTAAAGGATGCTAATTAGTAACATGAAAATATACGAAAATATACCAACACACTAGCAAAGGTAAGTGTATGGTTGGATTCAGAATACTCTAATACTGTAATATAGTGGTGTGTTAACCACTTAACTCTAGTATAATGGTTAAAAGACAAAAGGAACACAACCAGAGGCACTCACAACTAGAATATACAACTATGTACTGGCGGACTTTGGGGAGAAGAAGAAAAAAAGAAAAAAGTAATAAAAATAGCTATGACTACGATAATTTGTTAATGGATACACAATATAAAAAGATGTAAATTATGATATCAAAAACATAAAATGGGGAGGGTAAAAGGGTGAAGTTTTTGTGTGTGATCAAAGTTAAGTCATCAGCTTAAAAAATATATATGAGATGTTTTAAGGAAGCCTCTGGGTATCCATAAAATGAAAACCTATACTAGATACACACAAAATAGAGAATGGAATCAAAATATACCACTATGGAAAACCATCAGTTCACAAAGGAAGGCAGCAAGAGAAGAAAGGAACAAAGGAAATATAAAACAGCAAGCAAACAATTAATAAGATGGCAATAATAAGTCCTTACCTATCAATAATTACTTTAAGTGTAAACGGTCTAAATTCTCCAATCAAAAGGCAAAGAGTTGCTCATATATTTAAAAAACAGTACTCAAATATATGCTGCCTAAAAGAGACTCACTTCAGCTTCAAGGGCACAAGGGGACATACAAGTTCAAAGTGAAAGGATGGAAAAAGATATTCATACACAGGGAAACCATATGAGAGCAAGGGTAGCTATATTTATATCAGATAAAATAGATTTTAGGTCAAAAACTGTAACAAGAAACAAAGAAGGTCATTATATAATGAAAACGGGGTCAAATCATCATGATATAACAATTTTAAATCTATATGCACCCAACATCAGAGTACCTAAATATATAAGCAAATATTAACTGATCTGAAGAGAGTAACAGACAACAATACAATAAAAATAGGACACTTCAATACTCCACTTTCAACAATGTATAGATCATCCAGACAGATAATCAATAAGGAAAAACTGGACTTGAAGTATACTTTAGACCAAATGGAGCTGACAGACATATAAAGAACATTCCATACAACAGCAGCAGAATACACATTCTGCTCAAGTGCACATGGAACATTCCCCAGGATAGTCATATGTTAGGTCACAAAACAAGTCTTAGCAAATTTAAGAAGATTGAAGTCATACCAAGTATCTTTCCCAAACACAATCATATGCAACTAGAAATCAGTAACAGGAAGAAAACTGGAAAATTCACAAACGTGTGGAAATTAAACAACATGCCTCTGAACAAACGGGCCTAAGAAGAAATCAAAAGGGAAATCAAAAAAATCTTGACACAAATGAAAATGAAAATACAACATACCAAAACTTATGAATGCAGCAAAAGCAGTGCTAAGAGGAAAGTCTGTAGCAGTAAACACCTACATTAAGAAAAAAGAAAGATCTTAGGCTAGGCCCAGTGGCGTAGTAGTTAAGTTTGCTAGGCTTTGTTTTGGTGGCCCAGGTTCAATTCCTGAGCACTCATCTGATAGTGGCCATGCTGTGACAGCAGCTCACATACAAAAAAAGAGGAAGATTGGCAGCAGATGTTAGCTCAGGGCAAATTTTCCTCAGGAAAAAAAAAAAAAACTCAAATAAACAACTTAACTTTACACTTCAAGGAATGCAAAAAAGAACAAACTAAGCCCAAAGTTTACAGAAGGAAGGAAATAATAAAGATTAGAGCATAAATAAATGAAATAGAGACCAGAAAACAATAGGAAAAAAATAAACACAACTAAGAGCTGGTCTTTTAAAGCAAACAAAATTGACAAAACTTTAGCTAGACTAACTAAGAAAAAAGAGACAGAACCAAATAAATAAAATTATAAATGAAAGAGGAGATATTACAACTGATACCACAGAAATATAAAGGATCATAAAAGACTGCTATGAACACTTATATGCCAACAAACTGGATAACCTAGAAGGAATGAATACATTTCTAGAAACTAAAGCCTACTAAGACTGAATCATGGCAAATATGAAATCTGAATAAACCAATGAGAAAGGATACTGAATCAGTCATCAAAAACCTCCCAGCAAGTGTCGGCCTGGTGGCACAGCACTTAAGTTCACACGTTTCACTTTGGCAGCCCGGGGTTCGCTGGTTTGGATCTGGGTTGTGGACCTATGCACTGCTGTCAAGCCATGCTGTGGTAGGCGTCCCACATATAAAGTAGAAGAAGATGGGCATGGATGTTAGCTCAGGGCCAGTCTTCCTCAGCAAAAAAGAGGGAGATTGTCAGCAAATGTTAGCTCAGGGCTAATCTTCCTTAAAAAAAAAAAAAAACACCCAGCAAAGAAAAGCCCTGGACCAGATGGTTTCACTGGTAAATTCTCCCAAACATTAAAGAATAATTAATGCCAATATTTCCCAAATACTTCCAAAAAGTTGAAGAGGAGGGATCACTCTCAAACTAATTTTACGAGGCCATATTATTCTTATACTAAAGCCAGATAAGAACACTCTAAGAAAGAAAAACTACAGGCCAATATTCCTGATAAATACAAAGCAAAAATTCTCAACAAAATACTAGCAAACCAAATTCAACAGAATATTAAAAGGATCGTGTACCATAATCAAGTGGGATTTATCCCTGGAATGCAAGGATGTTTCCACATATGCAAATCAATAAATGTGATAAACCACATTAACAGAAAGAAGGATAAAAATCACATGATCATCTCAACAGATGCAGGAAAGTATTTGACAAAATACAACCTCCTTTCATGGTAAAAACTCAACAAATTGTGTACGGAAGGAATGTACCTCAACATAATAAAGGTCATATATAACAAACTCATAGCTAACATCATACTCAATAGTGAAAGGTTGAAAGCTTTTCCTCTAAGATCAGAAACAAGACAAGGGTGCCTTCTCTCACCACTTTTATTTGACATAGTACTGGAAGTACTGAACAGAGCAATTAAGCAAAAAAAAGAAAGAAAGGGCATCCAAATCAGAAAGGAAGAAGTAAAATTGTCTCTGTTTGCAGATGACATGATCTTATATGTAGAAAACTCTAAAGACTCCACCAAAAAACTGTTAGAACTAATAAATTCAGTAAAGTTGCAGGATACAAACTCAACATACAAAAATCAGTTACATTTCTAAACTAATGATGAACTATCTGAAAAAGAAATAAAGAAAATAACCCCACTTATAATAGCATCAAAAACAATAAAAAAATAAACCCTCATACACTGTTGTTGGGAATGCAAACTGGTACAGCCACTATGGAAAACAGTACGGAGATTTCCCAAAAAGTTAAAAATACAAATACCTTATGACCCAGCCATCCCACTATGGGGTATCTATCCTAAGAACCTGAAATCAGCAATTTCAAAAGTCCCATGCACCCCTATGTTCATCGCAGCATTATTTAGAATAGCCAAGACGTGGAACCAACCTAAGTGCCCAGCAACTGATGATTGGATAAAGAAGATATGGTATATATATACAATGGAATACTACTCAGCCACAAAAAAGGACAAAATCGTCCCATTCACAACAACATGGATGGACCTTGAGGGTATTATGTTAAATGAAATAAGCCAGACAGAGAAAGACGAACTCTGTATGACTCCACTCATAGGTGGAAGTTAACATATAGACAAGGAGATCTGATTGGTGGTTACCAGGGGAAGGGGGAAGTGGGGGGAGGGCACAAAGGGTGAAGTGGTGTACCCACAACATGACTAACAATAACGTACAACTGAAATTTCACAAGGTTGTAAACTATCATAATCTTAATAAAAACAAAAAACAATAAAATACCTAGGAATCATTTAACCAATAAGGTAAAAGATCTGTACACTGAAAACTCTAACACTGTGATGAAAGACTTTGAAGAAGTCACAAAGAAATGGAAAGACAGTCTGTGTTCATAGATTGGAAGAATTAATACTGTTAAAATGTTCATACTACCCAAAGTGACATAGAGATTCAATGCAATCTCTATCAAGACTACAATGGCATTTTTCACAGAAATAGAAAAAACAATCCAAAAATTTGTACGGATCCACAAAAAGACCTCAAATAGCCAAAGGAATCTTGAGCAAGAAGAACAAAGCTAGAAACATCACACTTCCTGATTTCAAATTACATAACAAAACTATAATAATCAAAACCATATGGTGCAAGTATAAAAACAGACACATAGATTGATGGAATAGAATAGAAAGCCCAGAAATAAAGCCATGCGTACACAATCAACTAGTCTTCAACAAGAGTGCCAAGAATACAAAATAAGGAAAGGATATTCTCTTAAATAAATGGTAAATTAATAATGGTAACAAATAATTGATAGGGAAAATTGGATATCCACACGCAAAAGAATGAAATTGGACCCTTAACTTACATTGAACACAAAAATCAACTCAAAAAGACTTAAATGAAGACCTGAAACCATAAAACTCCTGGAATAAAACACAGGGTAAAATCTCCTTGTTACTAGTTTTGGCAATGACTTTTTGGATATGACACAAAAGCACAGGTAACAAAAGTAAAAATAAACAAGTGAGATTACACCCAACTGAAAGCTTCTGTACAACAGAGGAAACAATTAACTAAATGAAAAGACAACTTACAGAATGGGAGAAAATGTGGGCAAACTATATATCTGATAAGAGGCTAATATCCAAAATATATAAGGCACTCATACAATTCAATAACAAAATAACAAATAACCTGATTAAAAAGTGAGCAAAAGACCTAAATAGACATTTCTCCAAAGAAGACATAGAAATGGCCAATAAGTATATGAAAAGGTGCTCAACCTCACTAATAATCATGGAAATGCAACTCAAAGCACAATGAGATATTACCTAACACTTGTTAGGATGGCTATTACTAAAAAAACAAACAAACAAACAAAAAAATGTGTTGGCAAGGATGTGGAGAAAAGGGGACCATGGTACACTGTTGGTGGGAACATAAGTTGGTACAGCCATTATGGGAAACAGTATGGAGGTTCCTCAAAAAATTAAAAATAGAACTACCATATGATCCAGCAATCCCACTTCTAGGTATTTATTCAAAGGAATTGAAATCAGAATCTCAAAGAGATACCTGCACTCCCATGGTCATTGCAGCATTATTTACAATGGTCAAGATATGGAAACAACCGAAATGTCCATCAACAGATGAATGGATAAAGAAAATGTGGTATGCACATACACTGAAATAGTATTCAGGCTTAAAAAAGAAGGAAATCCTGCCATTTGCAACAACAAGGGTGGACCAGGAGGACATCATGCAGACACAGAAAGACAAATACTGTATGATTATATTTGGAATCTAATATAGTCAAACTCATAGAAGCAGAGAGTAGAATGGTGTTTGCCACGGGCTGGGGTAGGGGGAAATGGGGAGGTGATGTCAAAGATGTACAAAGGGCCTATAGCTAACAATACTGTAATGGATACTTAAAATTTGCTAAGAGAGTAGATCTTATGTTGTATTCTTTTTTTTTTTTTTTTTGAGGAAGATTAGTCCTGAGCTAACATCTGCTGCCAATCCTCCTCTTTTTGCTGAGGAAGACTGGCCCTGAGCTAACATCCATGCCCATCTTCCTCTACTTTATATGTGGGATGCCTACCACAGCATGGTTTGCCAAGTGGTGCCATATCGCACCCGGGATCAGAACCAGCAAACCCCAGGCTGCCGAAGTGGAACGTACGCACTTAACCACTGGGCCATCGGGCCAGCCCCTGATGTTGTATTGTTAACACCATAAAAATATCATTAAAAAGTAATAATAATAAATGGGATGAGAGGAAACTTTGGGAGAAGATAGAGAAGTTTATGGCCTTGGTGGTAATGGTTTCACAGATTTATATTTATCTATAATTTCATCGAGTTGTATACATTAAATATGTACAGCTCTTTACATGTCAATCATACTTCAATAAATTGTTTAAAAATATAAAATACACTATAAAAAATAGAGAAAGAACACTTAAAAAACCTACAACCCCATAGAAAGTAAGCAAAAGCTGTAAAGAGTTCACCAGAAGAATAAATATGAACACGTGAAAAACAGCTCCTCCTCAAGAAAATACAAATATAAGCCACAAGGACAAACTATTTCATATCCAACATCAGCAAAAATTAAATGTCTGACACATCAGTGTTCTCAAGAGAAATGGAGAAAAGACAGTTTTTATACTCTATCAGTTGAAATATAAATTGATGAATAACGACCTTATCTGGTGAAGTGGAAGGTACACACACCCTATAACCCAACAATTCCACTTGTACATATATTCAACAGAAAAACTCTCATAAATTTGTAAAAGGAAACATGTATAACAAAGTTCTTAACAACATTGCAATAGATAATTCAAGTGTTTTTACAGTAAAATGAATAAATTTATTATGGCATACTCATACATTGAAATGAACCACTACCATATACATGAACTCAGGTCAACCTAAAAAAGCAAATGTCATTGAATGAAGAAAAGCAAGATGCAAAAGGTTATGAGTAAGTTATTTACTCAAAGTTCCAAAACCAGTAAAAGTGAACATATATTTTTCAGGAGTTCATGTATGTATAATAAAATTATAAAGAAAAGTAGAGGAGTGAGAAACTCAGAATTCCTAGTAGTGGTTACTTCTGGTTGGGGTGGTGAGGCAAATAGGTGTTGTGTTCAAAAGAGTGTACAGATAGGGCTCCAAAGTACTGGTAATGACATTTCTTAAGTTGGGTGGTCAATACATTGGTGTTCATTTTACTATAACTCTTTAGGCCTTTAAACACATTGTACATATTCTTTTAATATTATAATATGTTTTATGATAAAAGTTCATTTTAAACATCTGGGTTATTTAGAAATAAATTTAATAAGGGCTGCACAGGATCTACATAAGAAAACTAAAACTGCAGAGGGGCATAAGAAGGACTCAAGTGGAAAGGTACAATAATAAAAGTATATTAATTCATACCACAAAAATCTAAGCATTTAACAAAACCCAATCCCAAACCCCAAACAATTATAAAATACATCTAGAAAAATAAACTTGTGAAAATAACCAGGAATTTTCTAATTTTCATAATAATAATAATAAAATACATAAGTATACACTTATCCTGTCAAAATGTAAAATTTAATCTATCCCTTGGTAATTAAAATAGCATGTTACTGATTTAGGAATAGACCAAGAGATAAAACGAATAACTTGGTTAGGCCTAATATCTGTAAGAATTTAGCACATAAAAATGATGGAATTCCGGGGCTGGCCCCGTGGCCGAGTGGTTAAGTTCGCGCGCTCCGCTGCAGGCGGCCCAGTGTTTCGTTGGTTCGAATCCTGGGCGCGGACATGGCACTGCTCATCAGACCACATTGAGGCAGCGTCCCACATGCCACAACTAGAAGAACCCACAACGAAGAATACACAACTATGTACCGGGGGGCTTTGGGGAGAAAAAGGAAAAAATAAAATCTTTAAAAAAAAAAAATGATGGAATTCCAAGCCTATAAGGAAAAAATGAATTGTTCAACAAATGGAGCTGAAACTGGCTAGCCAAGTAGAAAAGAAAAATACATGTTCAAAACACTCCTTACACTGAAATAAAATTAACATGAATAAAATATTTAGATGTAAAATATAAAACCTAAAAATACTAGAAGAAATTATAGCAGAAGAGCTTTCTAATCTTGAGGTGATGCTAATATGAGACAAAAGCCAGAAACAATTTTTTAAAACACTGATTATGTGGCTACACAAAACTGTGACTATGGGTTTAAAAGAGAAACAAGAAACAGAGTAAAATATCTGTAACATGTATGGAACAAAGTATTTCTGCAAAATAATAAGGAATGACAGCCAATAATAAATTGAGCAAAAGACATAAACAGGCAACTGACCAGAGAAATTCAAAATGGATAACAAAACCACACGAATAATAAACAATAAACTGAATTGAGTTTTCTTTCATTTACCAGATTAGCCAAAATTAAAATGTGTAACAATACCTAGTGGTGACAAGGGTATGGAGAATCAGGCACTCTCAGACACTGTTGTTAGGGGTGTAAATTGGTACAAGTGTTTGGGCAATAATTCACAATTTTCTATTAAACTGTAAAATACGTATTGCTCATGATCCAGTAATTCCACTTTTAGAAATTTGTTCTATAAAACTCTTGTGCAAGTACACAAAAAAGATGTATAGTACATATTGCAACATTGTTGTAATAGTGATGTTATAATGAAGCTAAATGTCCATTAATGGAAAGGGGTAAATAAGTTATGAAACATCCCTATAATGGAATATTGTACCACCACTAAAAAGAATGAGGTATAGCTACATGTACTGATATGGAAAGCTGTCCATGAAATATTGTAAATTGCACCTATATACGAATTATATGAACCTCTAAATGCTATATACTATATATGTATGTATGGATACTAAGTCAGGTTGTTCAGAACTGCAACAGCTATCTTGCCTCCCAGGAAGGAAGACAGAGAGAATCTCAGGAAACCCAAATAAGAAAAAAATATATCATTGAGCCACTGAAGTGTGGAAAAATCTCACCTCCAGACTTCTGGTTATATGGGATAATAAACATCTTAATCGTTTAAGTCAGTTTTAGTTGGGTCTTCTGCTATGTAGCCAGAAAATTCCTAACCATCATGGCTGGGTTGCCAACACAACTGTAAATCAGTGACACGACAACTTAAAATTAATTGATGGGATATTTTGTTGTTACATACACGTGGCCTCGGAAGCTTCCTAGAGGAAGGAACTCCAAGGGATGGAACAGAGAATGAATTCTACTTGCATTCTTCATCGTTTCTTTTTGGGAGAATAAGATTAAATTAAGACAAATCTCTTTGATTCAGACATCAAGTAACCTAACTCATATTATAAATATAAATTTCAAAACATGAAGAGTTATTACTTCTAAAATACAAGTAAAAATTACTTGCATTTGTTGAAAGGGGTAAAAACTTTAGGAGGTATTTTTCCTTTCTAATTCATTTTGCTTAATACGCCATATCAAATTTTATTTATATTAGTGACATTCTGAAATCTATATGTCCTAGCTTGGGTTCCCCAAAAAAGCAGAGTCTGACACAATTTTACTTCGGGGATACAGAAAGGCTGAAAAAGGAAGGAAGGAAAGCCAATCAAAGAGTACATTATTGAGCTAGGTAGTGCTGTGGATAACCGGCTCAAATCTACTGGGAACCCTGCCAGGAAACGTGCAGAGTGCACCTAAGATATGCATCTCCAAGGCCTTCTTGAGACTTCACTTCCTTCAACTGCAAAATGAGAATTTGTTCTTTTCATGAATTCTAAAATTACATACAGCTCTAAAATTTGTATTTGTGTACAAACACAAATGCTGTTTTGATTGACCAAAAACAATACACCAAAATTCATACTGCAAGCATGAGTAATTTTAATCATATATTTTGAAATATATGCCAAACTCCTAGAATATTGCTGCATATAATAATGCACAATGGGAATTCAGTAGAAAAAAAAACCTTCAACTTATCGGGGTTTGTTTTTATTTTTTCTATTTTATTAAAGAATCTACTCTGCCCAGACAGTGCTGGGAAATAAGCCCAAATGACTGAAGTTATAGCTGAGCATAGCTGATCTTTCAGTTGAGAATGTTTGGGATATTTTCACTCTGCCAATAAATATTTCATTACATTTTAGCTATAAATTGTTTCAGTTATAATAACTACATGGAGTCAAAAGAAAAGAGGAGAAATAGAAACTGCTATATCGAAAACAAGAGTTTGCTAGAGTGATTTGAAAAACCGAGTAATTTTAAAGAAGCTTTACTGCAACTAACATTAAAGTACTTGGAATTGTTTATTCCAGCTGTTTACAACTGCTTTCTTTTTACATATATATGTCACATCATTATTTAATTACTTTAATCCAATGTTACATGTTCATCTTAACTTACTTTAGTACTTACCACACTAAATGAGTATTTATTATGATTTTATAGGTTAGAGTAATAGTATAATGCCTTCTAATGTATTAATTCAACTCTATATCTAAAAAAGGTAAGGTTTTTAATTAATATGCTTATGAAATTTCCCCTTTTCTAAGAAACATAAAATAGTTGATATATTTTCCCTACATTTTTGGCAATTATCTTTATATTCATAATTAACCATGGCTTAAGGTAAGATTTAAGGTGTTTTAATTTTATTTTTATATTTCAATAATGAAAGAAATTTCACTATGCATAATATCATATGTGTGGTCAGAATTCATCATATTATCTGATGGGCTTGAATCATTTTATATATATATCTGTTAAGATTCAAAAACCATGCTCTATATTTCTGAGATTTTAATCTTCTCTAATGATGTTAACTGCTCCTATATTTTAATTATTGAATGAAAATCTGTAAAATAATGTTTGTAAAACTAGCCAAACAGGTTTTATGTACTCTCTATATACTTCCACTGTAACTATCCTACTTATATCTGATTGTAATCGATTCTTTCCCAAATCACCTTGGAACTTAGTAGACATTTTGTGTATTATAGGTAAGCCCTGAGTAGCATGGCCTAAAAAGTATTTTATTCTAATACCAGCAGTCTTTGCAGTGTTTAGGGTTAGTTAATATCATGTGAAATTCTCTCATGTGAACAGAGAATGTATACTAGTGCATAGATACTCCACTTTTGAAGGTGGGTGTAAATGTTCTCTTAAGCAATGGAATGAACAAAAGAGTTATCTTTTCACTGTGGTGTGTCTCACAACATGTTGCCCCTATTAGAGCCCTTTCCCAGTGTTAATCCTTTCACGATCCATAAGTTAACACAAAGTAGTCTGTGTTTTTGTGTGCTGTTCAAAGGGCCTCATAACTGAACTCATAACAGAACTCATAATTCTAGCAGAATTATTTTCATTTTTCTGTAGATCTGTGTTTTGGAGAAGTGTCATCCAGGGAATTCTGAAAAACAGCACAAGTGTGAAACAAGAATTTGCATCTCAGTGAGAATTCTGGATTTTATATGAATTGTTTCTGACAAATGTTTGGCAGACGAATATTTATATGCCAGGGTTAGGAGGGGTCATGAAAGGAAAACAGCTGTTCTAGAAACCTCTTAGTCTCTAAACCACAAGAAAAACAGAACTATTCAGACTTTTAGCAACTCACTTCAAAGCTTTATACAGATCAACACTCGTACAATCTAGGGTCTGAAAAAATGGAGAACTTCCTGGAAGTTTCTCTTTTAACCATGTAACCTTTTCAACCAGAATTATTTAGATTCAAATAAATCTATTTATGTAGTTCCCTAACTTTCTTTTTAATTCCTCATCCTATTTAAACTAATCCTGAATTAGCCAATAAACAAATCAAGTATATGCTAGGACACCAATACACAGCAGCATCCAAAACTCCTTATGAAAGAATGAGATATTTGATATCTACTCCCTACCCCTGCTGTAAGTAGAATTGGCAGTTACAACTTACATGGAATTTCTTTTTACTTATATATGAGGGTAGGGCACCATACTCTCCTGTGTTTAGGGCCTCTAATTGTTGTCTTCTTTTTAATGTTTTATTATAGAAATGTTCAAGCATATGCAAAAGTAAAGAGAATAGTATAATGAATACCCATAAACCTATCACCCAGTTTTAACAATCTATAACTCTTGATAATTATTTCATCCATACTTGCACCACTCTCACTCTCCACCCACCATTATTCTGCAGTAAATCTCAGACATTATATCATTATATTTGTAATTATTTAACTGTGTGTCTCTAAAATAGATCTTCTTGAAAAACTCAAATCTTCAGCAAAATTACAAAAATAGCACAAGGAATATCTGTACTTCTTTACCAAGATTACCAACTGCTAACATTTTTGCCACATTTGCTTTATCTTTCTCCAAATAGTATATAAATACATGTGTAAGCATATTCCAATTATTTCTGCTGAGTCATGTAATAGTAAGTTTAAGTTGCAGATATCATGACCCTTCACCCTGAAATATTTCAGCATGTATCTCTTAAGAATAAGGATCCCTCTTACATAACCATATTACAATTATCAAATTCATTATCATAACATTGATACCACACTGTTGTCTAATACATAGTCTACATTCAAATTTCTCCAATGGTCTCAATAATGCACTTTATAGTAAATATTTTCAATCCAGGATTACATTTAGTTATCATATCTCTTTAATCTCCTTTATCTGAAACAAATCCTTGGTCTTTTTTATTTTTCATGATGTTGACATTTTCGAAAAGTATAGATCAATTGTCCTGTGGAACGTTCCTGAAATGTCTGTTCTTCTTTTTTATTGCAGTAACATTGGATTATGACATTATATAACTTTCAGGTGTACATCGTAATGTATTTCAAATTCTGTGTAGATTACATCATGTTCACCACCCAAAGACTAATTACAGTCATCACCACACGTGTGCCTAATCACCCCTTTCACCCTACTCACTCCCCGCCTTACCCTCTGGTAACCACCAATCCAATCTCTGTTGCTATGTGTTTGTTTGTTGTTGTTTTTATCTTCTACTTATGAGTGAGATCACATGGTATTTGACTTTCTCCCTCTGACTTATTTCACTTAGCATAATACCCTCAGAGTCCATCCATGTTGTCATAAATGGCCGGATTTCATCATTTCTTATGGCTGAGTAGTATTCCATTGTGTATATATACCACATCTTTATCCATTCGTCCCATGATGGGCACCCAGGTTGCTTCCAAGTCTTGGCTATTATGAATAAGGCTGCAATGAATATAGGGGTGGCTGTATCTTTAGGCATTTGTGTTTTCAAGTTATTGGGATAAATACCCAGCAGTGGAATAGGTGCATCATATGGTAGATCTATACTTCATTTTCTGAGGAAACTCCATAGTGACTGCACCAGTTTGCACTCCCACCAGCAGTGTACGAGGGTTCCCTTCTCTCCACATCCTCTCCAACACTTACTGTTTTCTGTCTTGTTAATTATAGCCACTCTGATGGGAGTGAGGTGATATCTCGTAGTTTTTTGTTCTTTGTTTTTAAGATTGGCACCTGAGCTAACAACTGTTGCCAATCTTTTTGTTTTGTTTTTATCTGCTTTATCTCCCCAAAGCCCCTGGTACGTAGTGGTATATCTTAGTTGCAGGTCCTTCTGGTTGTGGCATGTGGGATGCCGCCTCAACGTGGCCTGACAAGCAGTGCCATGTCTGAGCCCAGGATGGCAACCAGCGAAACGCTGGGCCGCTGCAGCAGAGCACATGAAATTAACCACTCGGCCACAGGGCTGGCCCCCAATATCTCGTGGTTTTGATTTGCATTTGCCTGATAGTTAATGATGTTGAACATCTTTTCACGTGCCTGTTGGCCATCTGTATATCTTCTTCGGAGAAATCTCTATTCAGATCTTATGCCCATTTTTTTTATTGGGTTGTTGATTTTTTTGTTGTTGAGACATGAGAATTCTTTGTATATTTTGGATATTAACCCCTTATCTGATATATGGCTTGTAAATATCTTCTCCCAATTGTTAGGTTGTCTTTTTGTTTTGTTGATGATTTCCTTTGCTGTGCAGAAGCTTTTTAGCTTGATGGAGTCCCATTTGTTTATTTTTTCTATTGTTTCCCTTGCCTGGTCAGACATGGTATTTGAAAAAATGCTGCTAAGACCAATGTCAAAGAGTGTACTGCCTATGTTTTCTTCTAGAAGTTTCATGGTTTCAGATCTTACATTCAAGTCTGTAATCCGTTTTGATTTGATTTTTGTGCATGGTATAAGGTAATGATCTACTTTCATTCTTTTGCATGTGGCTGTCCAGTTTTCTCCACACCACTTATTGAAGAGACTCTCCTTTCTCCATTGTATGTTCTTGACTCCCTTGTCAAAAATTAGCTGTCCATATATGTGTGGGTTTATTTCTGGGCTCTCGAGTCTGTTCCATCTCTGTGTGTGCCTGCACCACTCTGTATTGGTTACTATAGCTTTGTAATATATTTTGAAATCAGGGAGTGTGATAACTCCAGCTTTGTTCTTTTTCCTCAGGATTCTTTTGGCTATTCGGGGTCTTTTGTTGTTCCATATAAATTTTAGGATTCTTTGTTCTATTTCTGTGAAAAATATTGTTGGACCCTTGATAGGGATTGCATTGAATCTATAGATTGCTGTAGGAAGTATGGACATTTTAACTACGTTAATTGTTCCAATCCAAGAGCACGGAATATCTTTCCACTTCTTTGTATCTTCTTCAATTTCTTCCAACTATGTTTTATAGTTTTCAGTGTACAGATCTTTCACTTCTTTGGTTAAGTTTATTCCTAGATATTTTAGTCTTTTTGTTACAATTGTAAATGGATTTTAGTCTTAATTTCTCTTCCTGCTACTTCATTGTTAGTGTCTAGAAATGCAACTGATCTTTGTACATTGATTTTGTATCCAGCAACTTGACTGTATTCATTTATTATTTCTAAAAGTTTATTAGTGGATTCTTTAGGGTTTTCTACATATAAAATCATGTTGCCTACAAATAGTGACAGTTTCACCTGTTCTTTTCCAATTTGGATCCCTTCTATTTCTTTTTCTTGCCTGACTGCTCTGGCTAGGACTTCCAATACAGTGGTGACAGTGGGCATCCTTGTTTGGTTCCTGTTCTTAGAGAGATAATGTTCAGTTTTTCTCTATTGAGAATGATATTAGCTGTGGGTTTGTCACATATGGCCTGTATTATCTTGAGGTATTTCCTTCTATACTCATTTTATTTAGAGTTTTTATCATAAATGGATGCTGTATCTTGTCAAATGCTTTCTCTGCATTTATTGAGATGATCAGGTGATTTTTATTCTTCATTTTGTTAATGTGGTGTATCACGTTGATTGTTTTGCCGATGTTGAACCATCCCTGAAATCCTCGCATAAATCCCGCTTGATCATGGTGTATGATTTTTTTAATGTATTGTTGTATACAATTTGCTAGTATTTTGTTGAGGATTTTCGCATTGATGATCATCAGTGATATTGGCCTGTAATTTTCTTTTCTTGTGTTGTCCTTTTCTGGTTTTGGTATCAAGATAATGTTGGCTTCATAGAATGAGTTAGGAAGCCTCCTCTCCTCTTGAATTTTTTGAAGAGTTTGAGAAGGATAGGTATTAAGTCTTCTTTGAATGTTTGGTAGATTTCATCAGGGAAGCCATCTGGTCCCGGACTTTTATTTTTTGGGAGATTTTTGATTATTGTTTCGATATCCTTACTGGTGATTTTTTGGAAGTTTGTGTGATTCTAAGAATTTAGCCATTTCTTCTAGATTATCCAATTTGTTGGAATATAGCTTTTCATAGTATTTTCTTATCATCTTTTGTATTTCTGAGGTGTCCATTGTAATTTCTTCTCTTTCATTTCTGATTTAATTTATTTGAGCCTTCTCTCCTTTTTTCTTGGTGAGTCTAGCCAAAGGTTTGTCAATTTTGTTTACCTTTTGAAAGAACTAGCTCTTGGTTTCATTGATTTTTTCTATCTATTTTTCAGTCTCTGTTTCATTTATTTCTGCTCTGATTTTTATTATTTCCTTCCTTCTGCTGATTCTGGGCTTTGTTCTTCTTTTTTCAGTTCCTTTATGTACACTGTTAGATTGTTTATTTGGGATTTGTCTTGTTTGTTGAAATAGGCCTGAATTGCTATAAACTTCTCTCTTAGAACTGCTTTTGCTGTATCCCATAGATTTTGGCCTGTTGTATTTTCATTTTCATTTGTCTCCAGGTATTTTTACTTTCTTCTTTGATTTCTTCATTGATCCAGTTTTTGCTCAGTAGCATTTTGTTTAATCTCCACACTTTTGAGGCTCTTCTGATTTTCTTCCTGTAGTTGATTTCTTGTTTCATAACTTTATGGTCAGAAAAGATGCTTGGTATTATTTCGATCTTCTTAAATTTATTGAGACTTGTTTTCTGGCCTAATATGTGATCAATCCTGGAGAATATTCCACATGAATTTGAAAAGAATGTGTATTCTGTGGTTTTTGGATGGAATGATCTATATATCTACTAAGTCCATCTGGTCTAATGTGTCATTTAAGCCCAATACTTCCTTATTGATCTTCTGTTGGATGATCTATCCATTGGGGTAAGCGGAGTGTTAAAGTCCCCTACTATTATTGTGTTAGTGTCCATTTCTCCTCTTATGTCTGTTAATAATTGCTTCATATATTCAGGTGCTCCTAAGTTGGGTGCATAGATATTTATAAGTGTTGTATCCTCTTGTTGGATTGTTCCCTTTATCATTATGTAGTGCCCGTCTTTGTCTCTTGTTACAGTTTTTGTTTTAAAGTCTATTTTGTCTGATATAAGTATTGCTACCACAGCTTTCTTTTCATTGCCATTTGCATGGAGTATCCTTTTCCATCCTTTCACTTTGTGAGTGTTTTTGAGTGTCCTTAGGTCTGAAGTGTGTCTCTGGTATGCAACATATGTATGGGTGATGTTTTTTATCCAATTGGCCACCCTATGCTTTTTGATTGGAGCATTTAGTCTACTGACATTTAAAGTTGCTATTGATAAATATGTATTTATTGCCATTTTGTTACTTTTTTTCTGAGTGTTTTAGTAGTTCTTCTTTGTTCCTTTCTTCTTCTCTTGCTCTCTTCCCTTGTGGTTTGATGGCTTTAATTAGTAATATGTTTGATTTCTTTCTTCTTATTTATTTGTTTATTTATTATAGGTTTCTGGTTTGTGATTACCATGAGGTTCCTATATAACATTCTACGTATATAGCAATCTATATTGAGTTGATAGTCTCTTTAGCTTGAGTTCTTTCTAAAAGCTCTACTTTTTTACTCACCTCCTCCCACATTTTATGTTTTTGAAATCATAACTTATCTCTTATTTTGTGTGTGTCTATCCATTACCCTCTTATCACTGAAATATGTAATTTTAGAACTTTTGTCTTTTAACATTCACATTATCTTCATGGGTGGTTAATCTGCTACCTTTACTGTATTTTTGCCTTTATCAGTGGTTTTATTGCCTGATTGTTTTTTCTTTTTCTTTCTCTTTTTTTTTGGTAATTTCCTTATCCCTATTTGTGGTCTTCTCTTTCCCACTTAAATAAGTCCCTTTAGCGTTTCTTGTGGAACTGGTTTTTTGGTGATAAAGTTTAATTTTTGCTTGTCCGGGAAACTATCTCTCTTTCCATTCTGAATGATAACCTTGCTGGATAGAGTATTCTTGGCTGTAGGTTTTTTTCCTTTCAGCACTTTAAATACGTCCTGCCACTCTCTTCTAGCTCGTAGGGTTTTGGCTAAGAAGTCTGCTGATAGCCTTATGGGCTTTCCTTTGTATATCAGTTGTTGCCTTTCTCTTGTAGCTTTTAGGATTCTCTCTTTATCTTTAATTTTAGACATTTTAATTATAATGTGTCTCAGTGTGGGCCTGTTCATCTTGTTCGGTGCTCTCTGTACTTCCTGTACTTGGATGTCTGTTTCCTTCCTTAGGTTAGGAAAGTTTTCAGCTATTATTTCTTCAAATAGATTCTCTGCCTCTTTGTCTCTCTCTTCTCCTTTTGGGACACCTATAATACAAATGTTAGTGTGCTTGATATGGTCACAGAGTTCCCTTAGACTGTTCTCATTCTTTTTAACTCTTTTTCCTTTTATCTGTTCAGCTTGGGTGATTTCCTCTAGTCTTTTGTCCAGCTCGCTGATCCTTTCTTCTGTATCATCTACTCTGCTATTGAGTCCCTTTGGTGAATTTTTCATTTCCTGTATTATATTCTTCATTTCTGATTGGTTCTTTTTTATATTTTCCAATTCTTTGTTGATGTTCTCACTGTGTTCATCCAGTCTTCTCCCAAGAGCAGTGAGCATCCTTATGAGTTTTTGTTCGAACTCTTTGTCAGGTAGATCACATTTCTGTTTCATTTAGTTCTTTTTCTGGGGTTTTGTCCTGTATCCTTGCTTGGAATGTATTCCTTTGTCTCCTCCTTATGCCTCTTTCTCTGTGCTTATAACTATGTACTATGTGAGTCAGCTATGTCTCCTGGTCTTGGAGAAGTGGCCTTATGTAAGAGATGCCTTTTGAGGCCTAGCAGTATGCTTCCCTCTCATCACCAGTCCAAATGTTCTAGGAGTGACCCCTGTTTGGGCTGTGTGTGTCCTTCTATTGTGGCAGGGTGGCTCTTGCTGCCAAATACCCAGGGAGTCTAGACTTTCCCTCCCTGGCCGGCTGTTTGTAAATCAGGTTTGGGAAGCCCCATCACTGTTGGCTACAAGGTTTAATAGCACACCCCTATTGCAGTTTTCCTGTTAAATGAGTAGGCATGCAGTATAGCTGGTTGCTAGGCTCAGGAGCTTACAGTTGCTGTAGGCCTCAGGCCTGCAAGGCTATTGTCAGCTCTCTTAGGACTGCAGCTGAGTGGGGCTTCCCCAGGCGTGGGAGCACCCAATTGTTTCAGGCTTTGGAAGGTGGGGCTGACCCCCTTTGTGGCTGTTTGTGAAACACAAGTCTTCTGCCACTGATAAGCCTCACCCCCCCGCCACAGGTCCACACACACTGTCAACTCAGTCCTGGCCCACGCACACTTCCCGACCCCCTGGAGCATACCCAGTCACCCCACTGCAGAGGCCTCCACCTCTCTACCAATGTACCCCACAGTTCACCTGGTTCTCACACAGGCCCTACCCTACAGAGGTGGACACACTCGCCTGCCTGTAGAGGATCAAGGCACTCAGTCTATGCAGGTGGACAAGTAGCCTGAGAGCTTGCTGTTGGGTGGGGCCAGTCCCTAGGGCAGGCTGCCTGCCCTGGCTGAACTGGATTAAATCTGTGTTCTAGTGGGCGTGGCAGACCCCTGGGCTAAGAGGCCAGGGAAAGAACTCCAATGGCATCTGCCAGCATCTATGTCAGCATGCCTGTACTAGGTCACAACAATCAATTGTCTTAATATAGCCCTGACATCAACCATCTCCACCTCTACTCTCTAGGCCTTTGACTTCTTTTGGTTTTGTAGATGCCACAGAGACAGCTGAAGGTGTCTTCACTTAGAATCTCTCTTTCATTTAAGATAAATTAAATGTGTTTGGATTTATAGGAAAGCAGAAGAGCAATGTGGAGAAGGCAACAGGAGTGGACATTGTTAAGCATAGGCTCCAAGTGATTAAAATGCAAACACTTAACATTTTCATTACAAGCTTTTTCAATTGCTTCTTTCTATTACTATTTTTAGAACTCCACTTGACAAGTGCTCTAAGTAGAACATCTTAATAAGCAAGCATGTGTATCTGATGAGATTTGGTGAGCAAGCTGAGACCATTGCTGCAATACACTAGTTTGCTTTCTACTTGCCCTAGGCCCTGTCTTGGCCTCTTAAATCCATCCTCCTACTGCAGTCAGAGGAACCTATTTAAAAACACAACTCTGACTATGCTATTCGCCTACTGAAAAATCACCAATGAGATAAAGTTCAAGTTCCATGGCCTGACACAAAAAGTCTTCCACGACCTGATATATTCTAACTACTGCTCCAGTATCTCATATTTCTTTCTGAGCTTCCCAAAGAGGAATATGTATGTGCCCAGAGGTATGGAACAGTATGCCAGAGGAATCAGTATAGTGCAGTTTCCTATATCTTCAACTTTACACAATAGTAAGGAAGTGTGGCAGACTGTGTTTTCCAAAGATGGCTGCCAGAATATATCTCATCCCACATACTTTTCTTAAATGTGAAAGTTGACAATACTCCCATCCAGAGATAGGCTCTACATTCCCTTCTCTTGAAAGAAATGATGGTGTGTGTGTGTGTCTCAATACTTGCATTGATGCCAACCATAGCGTAAAAAAACTTCGTCTTTCAGAGCTGTCAAACCTAGAAACTTGGTAAATCCAGTTACGACTCTAGACCACTAGTTTTCAATGTGGGATTCACACATCCCAGGGGATTTGCAAGGCCATGCACAAGGATATGGGGAAAAAATATTAGAACTTGAAAATTCCTTTTATATTATCTTTTTTATTCTCATACATCTTTAAGTTATATTTTGTATGTTTTAAAATATATAAAACTACACAATCAAATGCTGTAGGCATTAGCCGCACATGGTTATTGAACAGTTAAAGCATGGCTAGACAGAATTGAGATGCTGAAAGCTTAAAATATATACCAGACTTCAAAGATTTAATATTAAAAATATAAAATAGCTCATTATAATTTTTATATTGATGTCATGTTGAATGATAATATTTTGATATATTGGCTTAATTAAAACACATTATTAAAAGTAATTCCACTTGTTTCTTTTTTTTTTAATTTGGCGACTAGAAAATTTAAAACTACATATGTGGCTCTCATTTTCGGCTCACACTGTATTTCTTTTTTTTTTTTCTTTTGAGGAAGATCAGCCCTGAGCTAACATCTGCTGCCAATCCTCCTCTTTTTGCTGAGGAAGACTGGCCCTGAGCTAACATCCGTGCCCATCTTCCTCCATTTCTATGTGGAACGCCTACCACAGCATGGCTTGCCAAGTGGTGCCATGTCCACACCCAGGATCCGAACCAGCGGAGCCCTGGCCGCTGAAGCGGAACGTGCGAACTTAACCACTGCGCCACCAGGCTGGCCCCCTCACACTGTATTCCTATTTGACAATGCTGACATATAGTTTCATAGTAATACAATATGTAAGTTTTAAACTAAAAAACCTGTATTGGGGAGATGCATGTTTACACGTTTTTATAATGATAGGAGTAGGCAATTAGAAATATTTGGAGAATGCTGATTCGGAAAGCCAGTTGGGAAATCCATTTTAAATAATATGGGACACAAGGTACCAAAAGGAAAGAAGCATCCATCTCCATCCTTTTGCCTTTCCTCCTCACAAGTCCTCCAAAAATATTCATTATTTTTTCCAAATCAATACTCTCCTCCTAGGAGGGCCCAGTCTGCACTGCTCTCTACTCTACAGTTTGCTCAATATACCCTACTGGCAATGCTGCTAGCATGAGACATTCTCACTAATCATTTACCTCATTCAAAAGTTGCTCTCTCGATTTCACCACACAGCAAAATAAACTCGAAATGGATCAAAGACCTAAAGATTAGGCCTGAGACAATAAGTCTTTTGGAAGAGAATATAGGCAGTACACTCTTTGACATCAGTTTCAAAAGAATCTTTTCGGACACTGTAACTCCTCAGTTGAGGGAAACAATAGAAAGAATAAACAAATGGGACTTCATCAGACTAAAGAGCTTCTTCAAGGCAAGGGAAAACAGGATTGAAACAAAAAAAACAGCTCACTAATTGGGAAAAAATATTCACAAGCCACTTATCCGACAAAGGGTTAATCTCCATAATATACAAAGAACTCACACGGCTTAACAGCAAAAAAACAAACAACCCGATAAAAAAATGGGCAGAGGACATGAACAGACATTTCTCAAAAGAAGATATGAATATGGCCAATAGACACATGAAAAGATGTTCATCATCGCTAATCATCAGGGAAATGCAAATCAAAACTACACTAAGATATCACCTTACACCCGTTAGATTGGCAAAAACATCCAAAACCAAGAGTGACAAATGTTGGAGAGGTTGTGGAGAAAAAGGAACCCTCATACACTGTTGGTGGGAATGCAAACTGGTACAACCACTATGGAAAACAGTATGGAGATTTCTCAAAAAGTTAAAAATAGAAATACCCTATGACCCAGCCATCCCATTACTGGGTATCTATCCTAAGAACCTGATATCAGAAATCTCAAGAGTCCGTTGCACCCCTATGTTCATCGCAGCATTATTTACAATAGCCAAGACGTGGAACCAGCCTACATACCCAGAAACTGATGATTGGATAAAGAAGATGTGGTATATATACACAATGGAATACTACTCAGCCATAAAAAAAGACAAAATTGGCCCATTCACAGCAAAGTGGATGGACCTCGAGGGTATTATGTTAAGCGAAATAAGCCAGTCAGACAAAGACAAACTCTATATGACTCCACTCATAGGTGGAATTTAGTATATTGATATGGAGATCTGATCGGTGGTTACCAGGGAAAAGGGGGGGTGGGGGGAGGGCACAGAGGGGGAAGTGGTGTACCCACAACATGACTAACAAAAATGTACAACTGAAATCTCACAAGGTTGTAATCTATCATAACATTAATAAAAAAATATAAAAAAAAAAAAGTTGCTCTCTCGAAAGACAATCTCTGTATGACTCCACTCATAGGTGGAAGTTAAACATGTAGACAAAGAGAACAGATTAGTGGTTACCAGGGGAAAGTGGTGGGCACAAAGGGTGAAGGGTTGCACCTACAACATGACTGACAAACAATAATGTACAACTGAAATTTCACAAGGTTGTAAACTGTCATAATCTTAATAAAAAAAAAAGTTACTCTCTCAGGTAGCCTCAGATCAGGACTGGCTACATATTTGTGGGGCTCAAAGCAAAAGGAAAATGCAGGACCCCTTGTTCAAAAATTGTTGAATATTTCAAGAAAGCAAAAGTAGAGCATTAAACTAAGTGCAGGGACCTTCTAAGTCCTTGGCCCTGCACAACCGCACAGGTCACATGCCCATGAAGATGACCCTGCCTCAGGTCATGTACCTTCTTGGAGACTCCAGGTGTTCTTAGTTCTTTCATACCCCCAGATAATTACTGTGAGGTGCTGAGAATTCCCCATCCTGATTTAGCAGGATGATTATAGGTCTTTATAATTATAGTTCCTTAAGTAAAGGCTCTGCTCTTTCATTAAGCTGCTAAAACCGTCTGTTTCCTTGAGTCTCTTGGACCATCTCTGGATGGAGCATTCTTGGATATAGCAAAGAGGAAGTTTTTACTGTCTTCACAAAAGAGATATATCTCATTCCCTTAGCATTCTTGATATCTGTTTGACTCAATTTGAATTAGAATGTTTTTCATATTGAGTAAGAGACAATGTTTTGATGATAATTATTTCTTCACACAATATAAAGCTTAAGTGACCTAATAAATGTTAAAAGAAATGTGGAAGGCTGTCATTGTCACCATTTCATTAAAATATAAGAAATACTAACAAATTTAAGTTTATTACCCCATGAAATTTTCTTCCAATTTAAAATATAATTATTATGCCAGAGAGTTGCTTAAGGATGATAAAAGGAAGGTGCTAATATTTCTCCTGAATTTAAAAAAGTGAGTTTTTATTAGCAGAATGCAAAGAAGTGGTCCTAATTAACTTTGTGCAAATAAATCAGAGTATTGATTTCACTGTAATAATAAATATTAATCATTTTTGTTCACAAACTGACCTGCAAGAAAGTGTGCCTTCTTAAAGTAGAGGAAGTTGAAAACAATGCCCTTTATTGTGAAACAGAATAGCAGCTACTACATGGGAATAGACAATGATAACGGAGGTGCAAACATAGAAAAATGGAATGATTTAAAGATACAATAGGAGGGCACCATTTCATTGAACTGACAGCTGCCATAAATCCCATGACCTAATTTCACTCCAATGACAAACGGGTTACTTTTAAATAACTTATGTCCCATAGCACACTTGCATTCATTTTAAACTTGAGTATGAGCTGAATACAAAATAAAATGTAAACTTTTAAATCAAGGTAAATGGGTGTCAATCAATACTTGAAAAACAATAAAATATAGCATTAGACAACTTTCATGAAGCTATCTTGTATTCTTGTAATAAAGCATTCATATATCCAACACAAAATTTTTAATATTATGTGTAGTCAATCAGAATACCAAGGAGCAGAATCTACTTTTATAATGACGTTACCTGGCAATCAGTCAGTGTCAAAATTTATTTGCTTTTTTTTTTTTGAGGAAGATCAGCCCTAAGCTAACATCTGCTGCCAATCCTCCTCTTTTTGCTGAGGAAGCCTGGCCCTGAGCTAACATCCGTGCCCATCTTCCTCTACTTTATATATGGGATGCCTGCCACAGCATGACTTGATGAGTGATGCCATGTCCACACCCTGGATCTGAACCGGCAAACCCCAGGCCACCAAAGCTGAGCGTGTGAGCTTAACCACTGCGCCACCGGGCCGGCCCCAAAATTTATTTGCTTTTGATCAGCTTCCTTCTATCTAGATATATAGAAAATAAATTAACGAAATCTTTTAAATTATATTATACTGTAAATATATCAGCAAATGCCCAAGTGACATGTATCCTTACTTTCACTAACCACTGGTTGAGTGTCTATTAAGAGCAAGACATTTGTTTCATTTCTAAAAAACAATCATAATGCCTGCCCTGCTAACTCACCAGCTAATGACATTCAAATCAGAGAATGAACACGAAGAAACTTTAAAATCTACAAATCACTATGTAACTATATCATATTTGTACATATTTTATATCCTCAGGACTGCTTTATTTCTCATCTGGAGTCTCTTCTCAGGCAATTGCTTCCTCCTTATAGTTTAGGGATTATTTTTTCAACTACGCTGCCTCTGTCTTCCAACTGCTACCATAGCATGATTCTTCACACTGTGGATAAGTGCATGGTGAGTCTGACGTCCATCTCAGGAATAATACAAAGCAATTTAAATTTTATGGTGCTTCTTGATTAACATAGCTGTTATTTACATAAAGCATTATAAATAAGATTCATCTGCACATGTTGCCTGAGTAAACAATCACACCTAGTTACTATAGTTCAACAAGCTAATGTAAGTTAAGTGTAGGAAGAACGGTCTTAGCAGGCTGCATTTTCTTTGGATAGATGACTCATTTCTCACATGGTGGTTGACTCCTCTGTGACACATGGAAGACAGCAGGTGAATGTGAATGAGAAAGGTCACTTTGTTCAAAGTAGGAAAAATAGCTGTGATGTAATTTTCATAACAGTCAATCATACTTATCCATATTAATGTGGATAGTGACAAAGCCAATACTAAAATGAAACACTTTCTGTTGGATATCTAGGGAAAAAGGAAAAAAGACCTTCTCTCTGAGGATTAATTCAGGCATCTCCAGTGGCTATTTAATTCTCATTCCAATAAATGAGACTTAATGACCTTATTTTAGTTACATATTGTAAATGCGGTGGGTATGCTTTTGGGGAAAAAAATCTACTTATCCAAAGGTATGCTATCATGATAGGTTGGATATGGTTAATTAAGCCATAACTTGGGTCTAATTCAATTACAGCACCCAAAGAATTGGTGCCTGCTACTTGTTAAGTATTATAAGGAATATATATACAATATGGTCTCTAGTTTTTTTCTATACTCAGCTTCATTCTTAGTTCTGACATTAGAACTTCTCATTCCAAAATATAGTTTCAAGGGACACATTTTTAAAAGGCAAAGATCATGGTCTACATATTAGTACTTGGCCCATGTCATAAAATCACAAAATATTAAACTAGAAGAGGCCATAATGATCATTTTATTTATTTTTATTGTATATATAAGGAAACTAAGCCTAAAGAGTAGAAATGACTAATAGATTAAGTCAACAGCAGAGCAAAGCCTAAACTTGGGCCTCTAAGATCCTAATATACATCTTCATTTTATATGAATTAAGTTGCTTTTATTAGTTTTGAAAAAAAAAGTTATTAAACTATTTCCTTCTAGGATTTTGGTTAAATCATATACACACTTGATTAAATCCTAAATTCTGTTTTTTTTCCAGTAGTTTTTCTCTGCCTTATATACTAGCACTTTTGTAACAACAACAGAAAGCTAAGTAATAAAATATTTGATATCATTCAAACCTCACCCTGCCTCTTTCTTCCCTGCAATTGCTCTAGGGTCCATTTCAGTTTAGATTTCCTAATATTATTATCTCTGGAGCCTAATCTGAGAAGAGATAAAAGAAGAAAGCCCTGGTTAGAGAACAATGGGGACCTATAAGTGCACTAAGGCACTCTCAGTCCTCTCAACAGGACTATCTTCCTGAGAAAAAGCCATTAACTGTTGCAATTTCTCCTATGGTTTATATCAGAGTTACCCAGGATATCAATTTAGATTGACTGTTTGGCTGTGTGGTTGTTTTAAGTAGGCTTCAGGGTTTCATTGACAATTGTAAACACCATAACATACCACAGGGCCTCTTTTGGCCCCTGCTTCTTAGTTCATGTATTATTTCTACCCATATCAGTCTCTTTCCAACAATAAACATTTAGAAAGTATTTTTTAGCACCTTTTGTGTGCCAGGAACCGTGCTGGCACTGAAGATACAAGGATAAATAAGATAAACCAGGTACCATCTCCGTGGAACTAACATCCTCATTTGGCATGAGAAGAAACAAACAAAGCTAATAGCTGGTTGAGGGAGATTTAAAAGGTAATGTGACAGTGCCTGAGTAACTTCTACGAGGTGGCTTACGTTAAATAAAGGGGTCAAGGAAAATCTTTCTGAGAAGGTAATATTTGAGCTGATCCCTAGAAGGATAGGAAGTTGATATGGCTGGTTTGTAGTGAGCACAGGATTGTGGCATGAGATGGAAATAGGAGATAGAGGAAGGGCTGATCATGTACGGCCTTAGAAGCTGTGGAAAGAGGTTTTCATTTTATTGTTAGCACAGTAGAAAGCCATTGAAGGGTTATGGAGGGATTGACCTTTTTATAATCTCAAAATATAAAACTGGAAGAGACTGTAGTGATTATTTTGCTTAAGTATTTTATTATAGAGATAAGAAGAGTAAAGCCTAGAGAGTTAAAGTGACTAATAGAGTAAGTCCAAAGCAGAGCAGAAAATATACTTGCATCTCTGAGCTCTAGAGAGAGACAAAAAAAGGTAAATGTCAGGAAGGAGTAAAGATGAGGGTTTTTTAGATCATTATATAAGAGTAACGAATAATCATGGGATGAATATAATTTGGATCATTTATTCTAAATTAAGAAAATGGTCAGGCAATGAAGTGGCCAAAGGGCTCAGTCCTAAGGTCCAAGAAAATGTAGCCCCTTTTTCTCTGGCAGAGGTAAGATAGGACATTTGGATGTTTTTAGGTCATCATCTTCAAAATGCTAGAAATATGCTCCAGAATAATCCTGGTTTCCCCTAATAATCCACTATGATTGTAATTAATAAGCTTTGTGCTATTTATATACATTTTTGGCCATTACCATCTCTTATGACTCCACTTGCAATGTTTGCTACCTACTCATATTACCTTGAGTGATATTAAATAAGATTCTGAAAGTTTAATTTAATTTCTTAAGCTTAATTATTCTCAAATCTGTTTCCAAATGTCACAATAAATATATAACAATGATCAGTAGCGCTTAATATTTGTTGAAGGCTATAATACACTAAGTGCGGAAGAAAAAAAATATATAAATATTTTTAAATAGTTGACTGTTCACACATTCTAAAGAGAACAAAGTTTAATTTGGTAGAAATTTATTGATTTATTGATAAATTTATTTAGATTTCTATAGCCCTTTATGCTTTCAGCATGTTGGGCAATCACGTTCATTAGTTATTTCCCAGATAATACTTATAAGTATGTTTGCATGCTATACATATTTTAGAAATGGAAAAGTAGATTAGCAGCGGCTGGAGTTCCTGGCATGAGTGTAGGATGTCATCTATCTAAAAATCACTGAGATAGACCAGGATTTGCTGGAATCAAGAAAAACCTTTGGCTCATGAGTGTTGCCTTAACACCCTGAAAAAGCAAGCTTTCTATACTTCTGCACAGAAATGATCCACAACTTCTGACACATCCTTTCCTTGGGAGTAATCTGGGAAATAAACAATTTGTATTCCCATTCTCTTGACAAGTCATTGTGTTTTATTTCTAGGCTGATGAAGCATCTAAATGGGCATATGTACACCTCATATATTTGATAATAAAGTTTATGCCATTAGGATAATGAGCTAGTCATGCAATGGCTTATTTGGTCTGTCTTTACCTTTATTTATACACATTCTGCAGGCTCTGCAATCAATTCATAACCAATTAAGATGGTAATTATTGCAACTGCTTGTTGTTTAGTAAGAAATCAGGAGTAAGTACAATGCTGATTATAGAAGAAAAAGCAATTCTTATGACACCTTAAATACCAATTAAAGCAGCAAAGTGACTATTAAATTGTTATGAAATGTATGTTATAAATTTAAAAGCAAGTACTTTATCCATTGACCTCAATTATGGCAATTCTAGGGAATTATCCCACAGATACAATCACACAAGCATACAAAGATATATGCACACAGATTTTCACTGCAGAATTTTTGTATAAACAAAAAAATTATAAAATCTAAAATAACTTTCAATAAAGGAATAGTTAAATAAATAATGGTACATCCACAAAATGGAATATTGTGCAGTCATTTTAAAAATAGAGACTTTGAAAATGTCCAAGACATTTTGTTTTCAAGTTACAAAATAGTGTCCATGGAATGACTACACACACACATTAAAATTTTCATAGAAAAATATTAAAAGGTATATAAATGTCAAATCACTATGTTGTACATGTGAAACTAACATAACACTGTATGTCAACTATACTTCAATTAAAAAATATTTACATATTTAAAGGGTTTCTCACTAGGTAACAGAATTATAGGAGATTCTCAGTTTCCACTATTTATATTCTTGGTATTCTTTGAGGTTTTGGGTTTTTTAAATCTAGCATTTACTGCTTTTGTAATCAGAAGAAGTAGTTAAAGAGTAAAATACAAGGCATCTGAATAAAAGTTACTATATCTTAAGAATAAAATAGAAGATTGCATATGTTGAAGGTTACCTTTGGGGTTCACAGATAAAAATTCTATTTGCTTAATGAAAAAATGTGAGTAGAATGGAATATGAATATGAAATAGAATATGAATAGAAGAATTAGAATATAGAGTTGAGGAAATCTAGGGAAAAAACCATAAAAAGATAAAGAGACAATAGAAAAGACAAGAAAATTAGAATCCATGCTAGAGATTTATTATCTAAGAATCAGAAGAACCAGAAAGAGAGAGGAAAGAAAACAGAGAAGAAAAAAATGATTAAAGAAATAATACAAGAAAATGTCCCACAGTTGAAAAACGCCAGTTTCTTCAAGGACCCAGCAAGTGCTCAACACAATAAATAAAACACCTGTATCAAAGCATGTTGTAGTGAAACTTCAGAACACTGAGGATAAAAAGATGATTCCAAAAGCTTCCAGAAAGAAAATACAGTGCACTTAGAAAAGATTGGAAATTAGAATGGCATTGCTCTTCTTAAAACAACACTGGAGGCTAGAAGAAGACATTGCCTTCAAAATTCTGAAGGAAAATTATTTCCAACCCAGAATTCTATGCATAGCCAATCTAACATGACAGTTGTATAAAGACATTTTCAGAGAGGTAAGAACTCAAAAAATGTACCTCTCATTTGGCCTTTGTCCAAAAGCTACTGGAGGATGTGCACCACCAAAAGAGGAATAAACCTAGAAAAAGGAAGAGTTCCAAGAAAGAAATGACTCCACACAGGAGAGGGATGAAGGAAATTCCCAGGATGATGGTAAAGGGAAGTTTCAAGAGAGGACTGGGCAGCAAACCTAGAAAGCAATCAATCAGGAAGAGGTGGACAGTGGGTTCCAGGAAGGAGATCTCTACGGGGAAAAAAAATATGAAGCTGATGGTTATCTGATGTGTTTTAATAAAGAGAGAAGATTAACAGGTCTGTTAATTTTTTAACTTTACTTTAGACCAAACTGACTTTAAAATTTTGTCTGATGGGGAATTACCTTGTCAACCAATGGCATTTACTTTGCTGCCAAATGTATGTTCTTCAAATGTTTTATTCTATGGTGAGAGATCTGGAGATTGGAACTGAAAAGTAGTTTGTGCTTAGAGTTACCTTCTGCTTTGCTGGTTTGAAACACTGAATTCACTGTCAGAGCTAAGGATCTTCCTGTGGTACTGCTAATTCATTCCTAGCATAGAAAATTCACAACTGGGTATTTTGTCTCATTCTTTGAACAGAATGACGAGGTGCAGGGATGGGCGGGGGTGGGAGGGTAGTATTGAGGGAAGGAGAGGGCTGCTTGATAAACAGTTCTTTCTCTGCCCCGTGCCTATAAAGACTGTCCTGCCCTTCACTTCTCAGCTATAACAATTGAATTTTAACATATAAATAAATATATGTATGTATGTGTGTGTGTATGTGTGTGTACTCAAAACACAGCAATGTGACAGGCAGTGAACTACAGACAAACAATAGCCAAATGCTCTCCCCTCGTAGATTTTAGTCTAATGGAAAAAGTGATGCCACATTATTATAAGCTTGATGAGTATAATAAAAGAAGAGCACACAACAAAAGGATGTAACCTAATCTAGCCACAAATGTAGACCCTATTGCTATTCACAGCCCTGTCTCCTTAACCAACACACCTACTTATGCAAAAAGCATGCTGTGTCAGCAAGCAGGGCTACAAATTTTCTCTACTTTCACTGCCTGGTTTAACTATCAGTGTGCCCCCAAAGTAAACATATTGACCTTTCAGAAATATAATATTTTTACTCATTCCTGAGCAATTGTGTTTTTCACTAAATGTAGATGTAGCCTAAGACTCACCATTTTTCTTATCCATATCAAAATGATCAGTCCAGGCTAGAATTCTATACCTAGCCAACCAAATGAGCAAGCTGGCAAACAAAAACCTTTCTACATGTCTAAGTGCTATAACCCAGATTTGTCTGTCTCTGTTGATGCCTTGCATTTCACAGCTATGCTGCCTCACCATTTTAATTTGTGGCTGCATAGTTTGATATTCTATCTGTTCAAATAATATGTGATAGAATAAACCTTCTTAATATGACTGACTTTAGGTGGAATTAAGGTACACTGAGAGGTATGCCAATTTTGTGATGGGCACTATGTAGTCTGACTTACTGCAAACCATAAACCAAAAGAGTTTGAATAAGCAATAATTAATACAAACAAAAACTGTGATAGTACTGAGCATCTCTTCTGGCTCAGAAAGTGTTCATTGAATCCAAGTTTTAAATCAGTTATGAAAATCAGACAGACGATTTGAGAATAAAAGCTTAGGCTGTCTTCCTAATTCCGAGAACTCAGAAAAATAATATTGAGATTTCTTGTCTCAAGATTTTCCATTTCCATCAATGACTTTGTTAGCCAAGCTAGAATCTAAGAAGATAAGGACAATGCTAAAGTAGTTCCCCAATTGAAAGAAATATATAGAACAGCTATTTTTCAGACTAGTTAAGACCTCATTGCTGTAATTGTATTATGACAGACACTTTGTTTTCATTCTAAAGCTATCATCGTAAATGAATGAATGAATGAGTTTCCACGGTAGTCAGATGGCAGACTAGTTACCATGATCAACCTCTCAACCAAAAAAGACTATCTTTTTAAATGTTTTGCTGATATGATACAAAACGAAGACTTCTGTAGAAGTCAAACAAAGTGAAACCTGGGATTTAACTTAATGTCAAAATCAGTCTCACCCTGCGAGTTTCTACTGGATCCTAGAGACGTTTTTTGCCTTGACAGTTTCAGGGACATGGAAAGGTGACAGGAGATAAAGCCCATATGCTCAAAGTGTGGAATATGACAAGAAACTCTTCATAAGGATGGGACCCAAAGATGTAAAGCTAAATGAGAAAGAAAAATCAAATCAAAACTAAACTAATATTAAAAACTACATGCAGAAGCGGCAGCAAAAAAACTTGCTGATCTTAACCTTGATACTGGGTAGAATGGAAAAAAAAATCTCCCCTGAGAACTCATTCATACCCACAAGCTGGTTACCCCAGGAATTTGTAGCCCAAAGTCATATCACCTACATGGCCAAAAAATATCTTGAGCAAAGAATACAATTTAAACTGGTTTGAGGTTGGAACTACCCACAGGCAACCGGTAAATCTTCACTACAGGGAAGGCAACATCAACCTATTCTCAAAGAATTTTCCCAGATAAAGTTTCAAGGATAAAACCAACTATCAATCTCATCAATTCCAAAGCATACATTTTTTTACACTTTACATCTCTGTAATTGGAATGAATCTCATAATCAAGGTATTTTGCAATTGCTGTCACCCAGTTGCCTGGTTGCCTATTCATACATGAACAACAAAAGGTCCAGCATCAAATTTTATAGAGAGTCAGAGACTTGAAGCAAGTCCTAGAGACAAAAGTGAAGCACTCTTTTAACCCCTCCAAACCAAATGGTTGTGTGGAGGGGAAGTAACGAATAAGAGTGTTTCTCAAAATTCAAAAAGTCAAAATCAAAAGACTAGTTCTTCATGAATTACTGGGCCTCTAAAGTACTGGCAATGCTATAATATTTGCTGGGTAGTTCGTGAGATTTACCCATATTGAGTGTAACAATAACTGATTCACTCTCATCGCTATATAGTATTTCAGTTATAAATATACCAAAATTTATTTATCCTTTCTACTGATGATGGAAATTTGGAGAAAAATAACCCATTCACACTTAAGGGGGCAAAGGCATATGAAAATATATCTTCCTATCCTTTTGAAGGTTTCCACCACTGAGATCATCTGACAGGTAGAAATGTCTTAAATATGACTATTATATAGAGGAAAATGGAAGAAGCAAATTTTGAGCTCTTCTAGAATCCACATAAATTAAAATATACTTTTAGTTCATTGTATTTTGGTTTTTTTAAAAGAGTGAATCAGCTCACAGGCATAGCAAAATCACCTCACTAGTGATTCAAAGAAATTTAATACAAGGTAAAAGAAAATCTGCAAAATCTCAAGAGTGCCATTCTTTCACTACTGGATTGAAAAATGGCTTTCCAAGTTTAATAGTCATTAAGTTTTAGAAGTAAATTCTCTCTAAACCAACTTCTTAAACCTTTACAAGGAAATGCTCAAATGGATTAACTTAAATCCATTTCTTGTGGACTTAAGGAGTGGTAATTCTAAAGGAGTAAAAGTCAACAGAAAACTTAGTGCACCTCCATAGAAAAAGGAATGTTTCACTTATTCAAGAATATTGTTTTCTTTTGCTTTGTAAAGGCGGAGTAATTCATACTATTTTTTAAAAGTAAAATTGACTTATTATAAGCCTCTTAAGTCTTTCTAGCATAGAACATGAAGTTTTGTGCATTATTTTTTGTATGTCTCAGTTGAAGTGTTTAACTTTTCTTTCTAAAAGAAGACAGGTGAGAAAAGATGCTGTAGCATAATATTTATTATTTCTGAAGCTTATCTTTAAAATTCCATGATGTATTTTTACACATGTATGCTTGTACATGCATTTCTCTAGAAGGAAACAAATAACTAACAATGATGATTATCTCTGAAGAAGGAAATTGGGTGGCTGGTGACGGGTTGGAGAGAGACTTGCCTTTCACCATATGCTCTTTAGTACCATTCAAATTTTGTACCATCTGAATATATTATCTATTTAAAAATATTTTTTAAAATATATGATTCTCTAAATTTTTTCTTGTAGGAAATTATGAGCACTTGGAAAAACAATGCATTCTATAATTGAGAAGTAGTTATTAAGACAAGTGGTGAGGAGACAGTGATTTGGAGGGTAGGTGAGGGGGAATATGGCATAGGTATTTGGACTTGGGCATCAATCAGGGATTTAAATGCCAACATTTACATATAGGAGATAGGGGAGCTGGTGGTTACCAGAACTAAACTTTCTTCCTTTTCCTAAAAATACTCTTTTAAAAAGAGATTTCATAAAAATTTTATTACGCACAGTATACGTAGAAGAGAGGTAGGTCTTTAAAGAATCCTGGTAGTTTTATTTAGGACTAACTAAAGAAAAAGTCCAAGTTGGTTGCTTCATCTAATAAAAAAAATTACAAGGCAAATCAAATTGCCTGTTTAATAAAGACAGATTGTTTGTATTAATGACATTGTTTAAAGAAATACCTTTTAGTGGAAAACAATTGTCTGGTAAATAATAATTTTGGGTCTTTCTCAAATTAAAACAGAGCAATAGAAAATGAAAAGATTATGCAACCCTTCTGTAAGTTTATGGGCAAAATGAATGAACGTGTGTTTTGGTTGGCAGAGATGACTCGACCTAATTGAAAGAGAAATCCAATGCCTGGTGACAGAGCTGAATAACTGTCTTTTAGGAAAAAAGAGTGGAATAATTATCCACCTTCTGTATTTTTTCCACATAGAGTTTATGATGATTGTTTCAACCCTGGGAAATAACTCATGCCCCAAAAATGTCCAAACCAGAGAGACTCTAATGTTAGTAGTTTAATTCAGGGCCTTCATTAGTAAAACGAGCACTTCTTTACCACTACAATCACTGACGAATCAGGAACTGTCCTTCAACTAGGACGGTGATATTACTGACTATCTGTAACATATGTGCTCTAAGCTTGTTTTGGTTTTTGGTTGTTTGTCTGTTTTTTGGGGGGGCTTGTGCTTTTGTTCTGTGGGGTTTTTTGTTTGTTTTGTTTCCCCAGTAGCAGTTTAAATTTTTTTCTTACCCATGCACAATCCCTGGCTGTTTTCCTCCTGACCAATGCATTGATTTGTTATGGTGAGTCTGTAGCTAGAAACAGACTGATACTAAACAGGCATACAGCACGAAAAAAAATCCATCAACTCTGCCTTCCTACCCCATAGCCAAAATAAGACACTCTTTCCAATTATTTGTTCATTTCTCTTTCGTTCTCAGGAAAGTGTGAGCTCCTTTGAAAATTAATCTTGTTTATCTTTGTATTCTCAGTTCCTAGATAATGTACTCAATAAATGTTGGTTTGTACAGTGGATCACCTAAGCTTCAGCACAGTGCTATTACCAATGGAGCAATATCAGTTATTTGACAAGGCTGCTAAACCAAGTTCACAGAAAAATATAGAAGGTGAAAATATTTTCTTAACTGAGTTCTTGTCTTTATTGTCATTCAGAATGGTAGTTTTCCACAAGTTTAATTTCAAAACCAGTACGTCATGCTTTATACTCCTTAACGTCCAAGAAATAAGATCTATTATAGAATAATTAAAGTTGTTAAGGGGTCAGAAGATACTTTGATGAGATCAGCTTCACAGAAGTAAAATCAACAACTACTCATTTGGGGCCGGCCCGGGGGCACAGCGGTTAAGTTCACACGTTCCGCTTCTCAGCGGCCTGGGGTTCGCTGGTTCGGATCCCAGGTGTGGATACGGCACTGCTTGGCACACCATGCTGTGGTAGGCGTCCCATGTATAAAGTAGAGGAAGATGGGCATGGATGTTAGCTCAGGGCCAGGCTTCCTCGGCAAAAAGAGGAGGACTGGCAGTAGTTAGCTCAGGGCTAATCTTCCTCAAAAAAAAAAACCTACTCATTAAATTCATTTGATAAACATTTACTGAATAGCAGGTTGGGTGCCAAATGTTGGGGATACAAAGATGAATAAGAGATAAATCCAAGCCTTCATGTACTACACAATCTAGTTGATCAGATAGATTCCTACAATGGAAGATAGAGTTATACCACAAGGTATTATGGGTCAGCAGAGAGAGGATACCTATTACAGCCCTGAAGGCTCAGGGAAGGTTTCCTAAACTGAGTCTTAAAGAATGAGTAAGAAGTAGTCAGGCAGAAAGGACGGTTTGAGCAAAGGCATAAAGAACAGAAAGAATATGGTGTGTGGGAGGAAATGTAAACATGAATGTGTTACTGAAGCATAGTGAAGAAAGGAGTGGCAGAAGACGCAAAGGCAAGCAGTAGCCAGATAACAGAGGCCAAATTTTCCAAATTATGGAATTTGGAAATAAAGGGAGCCCTCAAAGAGTTTTAAGCAAACAATGACAAGGTTAGATTTGTACTTGAGGTAGAGCATTTGAATTGGGATAAGGATGGATTTGAGGAATATAATATTGAAGATAAGGAAAGCAGTATTAGAATAATCTAGGTGAAAGATTGTGAGGACTTGAACTTGGGAAAAGGGGGATGAGTTCCAGAAATATTTAGCAGGGTGTGGTGATTGATGGAATGCGAGCTGTGAGGGAGAGACTCCTAGGTTCCTAATTGAGGCAAATAAGTGATTATACTGCTTGCAAAGGGGTTACAGAATGAAAAAAGGGGAGGAGTTTTGGGGAAAGGATAATGAGACTGTAAATAGACATGCTGAATTTGAGATAATGCTGGGGCATCTGATTGGAACTGTGTATCAGAGAATTAGATATGTAAGTATCCCTCCATGATGTTTTGGCAGTTGAAACCAAGAGAGTAGAGCTGAGGAGAGAACAGAGAAAGTGTTAAGAGGAATAGTATCATGGAAGACAACAAGAAAGGAATTTGAAGGAGGGAATTATCAAGATGTCAAATGCAGCAAGGAAACCGAATTGCATAAGAAGTGAAAATGCCCTTTCATATGTGATAATTAGCAGGTTTTGTAGAACACAATGAGAGAATTTTCAGTAGGGGATAAAGGCAGATAGCTGACTGCATTAGCTTCATTGATAAATGATAGATGAAGAAGCAGAGATGAGTTTAGACTTCTTAGAAGTGTATTGAGAAAAGAAAGAGATGATGGTAGCTAAATTTGTTCTTTTATGAATTGTTCTTTTGGTGTCATATCTAAGAAATATTTGCCTAATTCAAAGCCACAAAGATTATTTTCCTTATGTTTTCTTCTAGAAATTGTATAGCTAAGTTTTACCTTTAGGTTTATGATCCAATTTGAGTTAGTTTTTCCATAAGGTGTGAAGTTTAGGTCACAGTTTATTTTTTAGCATATGGATGTCCAATTGTTCCAACACCACTCATTGAAAGAACTTGCCATCCCTGATTGAATGCTTTGGCACCTTTGTCAAAAATCAGTTGGTTGCACTTATGAGGGTCTATTTCTACGCTCTATTCTGTTTCATTGATTTATGTGTCTATCCTTTCACCAATACCATACTATCTTGATTAGCTTTTACAGTAAGTCTTGAAATTAGGTAGTGGTGAGTCCTCCAACATTGTTCTTTTTTTCAAAACCGTTTTGACTATTCTAGTTACTCTGCCTTTCAATATAAATTTTAGAATCAGCTTGTTGATGTCCACAAAATAACTGCTAATATTTTGATTTTGATTTTGTTGAATCTATAGATCAGTTGGGGGAGAATTGACATCTTAACACTATCAAGTCTTCCAGTACATGAACATGGGGTATGTCTTCATTTATTTAGGTGTGATATTGTGATTTATAATAAGAAATATATATTTGATCTTCACCTAAGTGACGAGAGTAATCAAGATGTCTTTTTTTATGTTAATAGGATGACTTTTGGAATGCCCCTAGGGCACCAAAGGATGAGGGCTGGTCACCAGAGGAACCAACCATGTGATTAGAGAGTTGAAACTTTCAGCCCCACCCTACCCCCACCCTGACCTACAAAGAAGGAAAAGGGACTAGAGATTGAGCCCAATCACCAATGGCCAATGATTTAATCAATCATGCCTATGTAATGAAGCCTTCATAAAAACCCAAGGTTCAGAGAGCTTCTGGGTTGGTGAACACGTGGAGATTTGAGGAGAGTGGCACACTCAGAGAGGGCATGGAAGCTCAGTGCCCTTTCCCTATAACCTGCCCCATGCATCTCTCCCATCTGGCGGTTCCTGAATTATATCCTTTTATAATAAAGCGGTAATCTAGTAAGTAAAATGTTTCTCTGAGTTCTGTGAGCTGCTCTAGCAAACTAATTGAACGCAAGGAGGAGGTCGTTGGAACCTAAGATCTATAGCCAGTTGGTCAGAAGCACAGGTGATAACCTGGGCTTGTGACTGGCATCTGAAAGTGGGGGTAGTCTTGCAGGACTGAACCCTTAACCTGTAGGATCTGATGCTATCTCCAGGTAGATAGTGTCAGAATTGAGTTGAATTTTAAGACATACAACTGTTGTCCTGAGAATTACTTGATGGTGAGGGAAGAATGCCCCTCCACACATTGCAACTGGGTCCAGAACCCAACTATTAGGTGTTCTTGATTTCTTTCATCAGTGTTTTAGTTTCCACCATACCGATTCATACATTTTGTTAGATTTATACCTAATCATTTCAATATTATGTACTGTTTTTTGAAGTTCGTAGTCTTTCAAGTTCATTGCTTGTATATAAAAATACAAATGACTTTTTATATCAACCTCATATCCTGAAACCTTGGTAAACTCACTTATTAGATCTAGAAGCTTCTTTGTAAAGTCCTTAGGCTTTCTATATAGACACCATATCGTTTGAGTATAGAGATAGTTTTTGTTTCTTTCTTTTATTTCTTTTTGACTTACTATATTGGATAGGACTTCCAATATGCTGTTGAATAAGAGTAGGGAGAACAAGTACCCTTGTCTCATTCCTCATCTTATGGAAAAGCATTGATCTTTCATTGTTAAGTATGTTAGCTGTGGGTAACTCCCTCAAATAAAGGGAATTGCCTTTTATTTGAGTTGCCTCAAATAAAGATGGTGCTGAGATTTTTTTAAGCATTAATAGATGTTAAATTTTTTCAAATGCTTTTTCTGGATCTATTGAGATGATATGTTATTTTTCTTCTTTAGTCTGTTAATATAGTTAATTACTTTGATTTTTTCCAGCTTTACTGAGATATGACATATAACATTGTATAAATTTAAGGTGTACAACATGATGATTTCATAAACATATATATTGTGAAATGATTACCACAATAAGGTTAGTTAACATATCCATCACCTCACATGATTACCATTTTGTTGTTGTGGTGATAGTGGTAAGAACATTTAAGATTTACTCTGTTAGCAACTTTCAAGTATACAACACGGTATCATTAACTATAGTGACCATGCTGTATATTAGATCCTCAGAACTTATTCAGGTCTTTGCCCATATTCTAATTGTATTGCTTGTTTTCCTACTTTTGATTTTTGATGAGGAGAGTTCTTTATACATTCTAAATATTAGTCCTTTGTCAGATATGTGCTTTGCAGACACATTCTCAGTCTATAGCTTTGTTTTTTCATCCTCTTCACATTGTCTTTCACAGATGAAAAGTTTTCAATATTGATAAGGTCCAAGTTATCAGTTTTACCTTGTATGTGTCACACTGTTGGTATCAAATCCAAGAATTCTTTACTTTGCCCTAGATCTCAAAGATTTTCTCTTTAGCTATTTTCTACAAAGATTTATAGTTCTACATTTACCTTTAACTCCATCACACATTTTGAGTTCACTTTTGTAAAGGTGTGAAGTTAAGGTTGAGGTTTCTTTTTTTTCCTCTAGGCATATGGATGTCCAATTGCTCCAGCGCCATTTGTTGAAAGGCTATCCTTCCCCCACTGAATTGCTTTTGGATCTTTGTCAAAAATCAGTAAGGCATATTTGTGTGGGTCTATTTCATGGTTCTCTATTCTGTTCCATTGTTCTATGTGCCTATTCCTCCACCAATTACACACTGTCCTTATTACTGTAGCTATACAGTAAGCTTTAACATTGGGTAGAGTGATCCTCCCCAATTTATTTTTTCTTGTCACAATTGTTTTACATTTTCCAGGGTCTGTGCCTTTTCATATCAATTTTAGAATAAGCTTGTCTATATCTACATAAAAATTTGTGGGATTTTGATAGGAATTGCACTAAATTGATATATAAATTCAGGGAGAAGTGACACCTTTATTATGCTGTCTTCTAATCCATGAACATAGTATTTCTCTCCATTTATTTTGATCATTTTTTGATTTCTTACATCAGTATTTTATAATTATCAGTACACACATCCTGTACCTGTTTTGTCAAGTGTATTCCTAAGTATTTCATTATCTTTGGAGCAATTTCAAATGGTATATGTTTAATGTTGGTTTCCACATGTTAGTATGCAGAAACGAGATTGATTATTTATGTTGATCTTGTATCCTGTGAACTTGCTGAACTTACTTAGTCCTAGGAAATGTTTTGGAGATTCCTTGGGATTGCCTTTTATTTCTGATTTTATGCCTGTCAAATTTGTCCATTTCTGATAGAGAGGTGTTGAAGTCTCCAACTATAATAGTGGCTTCATTTATTTCTCTTTGCAGTTCTATCAGTTTTTGCCCCACATATTCTGATACTCTATTGTTAAGTGCATGCATGTTAAGGATCATGATATCTTCTTGGAGAATTGACCCCTTTATCATTATGTAATGCCCCTCTTTATCTATACACTTCTCAGGTAGTGTGGGTACCTTATAGCATAGTATTACCAATTCTTTATCCCTGATAACTTTCCTTACTTTGCAGTCTACTCTGTCTGAAATTAATATGTCTACTCCTGCTTTCTTTTGATTAGTGTCAGCATGGTATATCTTTATACATCCACTTACTTTTAACCTATATGTGTCTTTATATCTAAAGTGGGTTTTTATAGACTGCATATAGTTTGGTCTTGTTTTTTAATCCACTCTGACAATCTTTCTCTTTTAATTAGTGCATTTAGACCACTGACATCCAAAGTGATTATTGATATAGTTGGAGTAATATCTAGTATATCCGTTATTGTTTTCTCTTTGTTGACCTTGTTCTTTGTTTCTATTTTTGTCTTCCACTTTTTTTCTGCCTTTTGTGGTATAGTTGGGTCTTATTATTTTATCCACTTTGACAGTCTCAGCCTTTAATTGTTAGTGGTTGCCTTAAGGTTTGAAATATACATTTACAATTAATCCAAATACACTTTAAAATAACACTATACACTTCTCAGGTAGTGTGGGTACCTTATAGCATAGTATTACCAATTCGTCCCTCTCATCCCTTACAACATTGTTGTCATTCATTTCACTTATCCATAAGCTATAATCACCCAATATATTCAGTTTGGGAAGTTTCTACTGACATATGTTCAAGCTCACTAAATCATTCCTCAGCTATGTCCAGTCTACTGATGAATCCACCAAAGGCATTCTTCATTTTTGTTACAGTGTCTGTGATTTCTAGCATTTCCTTTTGTTTCTTTCTTAGAGTTTCCATCTCTCAGCTTACATTACCTATTTGTTCTTGCATGTTGCCCACTTTTCTATTACAGCCATTAGGATATCAACAATTGTTATTTTAAAATCTCACTGTGATAATTCCAAAATATCTGCCGTACCTGAGTCTGGTTCTGATGCTTGGTCTGATCTTAAAACTGCTCTTTTGTTTTGTTCTTGTTTTTGTTTTGTTTTGCCCTTTAGCATGCTGTGTAGATTTTTTGTTAAAAGTCAGGCATGATGTATCAGGAAAGGAGCTGAGGTAAATAGGCCTTTAGTGTGAGGTTTTATGTTTATCTAGGAGTTAGGAGTTAGGCTATGTTTACTGATTGCTGTAACTGTAGGTGTGGGAGGCTAAGAGTTCCTGTAGTGTCCTTGTCTTTGTCTTCTCTGTTGTCTTTGGGTTTCCCTAGAAATTCCCTCCTAAGTACAGCCTGAGCCTCGAAGTTCTTTTCAGCCGTAATCCCCTATTATTATACAGGAGCCCTGTTGATATTGTGGAAACATGTAGGGGAGGGGGAAGCATTATATATTCCTATAAATAGATCTCATCTTTTCCTTCGCATGTGCCCCTGGAAGCACTCCATGAGTGCTCCTCAGATTTTTTTCCCTTCCTCAAGTGAGACAGGAAGGCTAGAGAAGGCTAGAGATGGGCATTTCCCTTCTTCCACAATGATTAGGCTCTGGTAAAATCCATGTGGGTTAGGATCTAGTAAAATAGTTTCTCTTGAGAACAGGTCTTTGTTAATGAGAACAGAATGCTCTGGGCATATTTCAAAATAATTATTTTTCCCCTCCTCCTGACAAAAACAAGAGGGGATTTTTCTTCAGTCATCACTGTGAGAATCTGGTGGGGCTCCTGGAGATATAACTCACAGAAGTATGAGTACCCCCCTTAAGGCTGAGTCCCTTGGAGTTTTTATCTCTCAAGCTAGTTCATGTTCAGTCTCCAGCAATTTGTCAATTACTCTTTATGTGTTCCTACCAGGATCCAGCTGAAACTTCTGATCGTGGTAATGTCTGATTCTCTGTATTCACCTGTCTCTCCAGTTTTGGAGGCTGTGATTTGCCCTTTCACTTCAATTCTCCAATAGATCTAAGAAGAGTTGTTGATTTTCAGTTTCTTCAGCTTTTTTCTTGTGAGGATGGGAATGACAACTACCAAACTCTTTACATGTTGGACCAGAAACTGTAAGTGGATTGTGGTGGCTTTTTCAGCCATTCTGTCAATCTCTTTCTTTTAATTTGTATATATAGACAATTTTCATTTAAGTTATTTATTGATATGTTATGGCTTAAGTTGGTCATTTTATTACTTGTTTTCTGTTTTCTCTGTTTCTCATTTCCCTTCTTCTCTTACTTTCCAGTGGGGTATACGAACATTTTTAAGGATTCTCTCCTGATAAATTTAGTGTTTTCAAATATATTTCTTTGTATAGTTTTCTTAGTAGTTGCTCTAGGTATTATAATATACATATGTAACATCACAATGTGCTAGTTTCAACCTTTTACCACTTTGAGTTAAGTATAGAGACATGATTTCCATTTAGGTCCCTTTATCCTCACCATTTTAAATATATATATTTGTTCAAAGCATGTCCTCTACATATGTTGAGCACCACAGCAGCTGGTGTTATAATTTTTGCTTCAACCTTCAAATATGATTAAAGAAACTCATGAGAAGTAGGATAATCTGTTATATTTACCCCTATTTTTACACATTCCAATTTTCCTTCCCTTCTGAAGTTCTAAGCCTTCTTCTGTTATCATTACCTTTCTGATTAGAGAAGTTACTTTAGCCGTTCTTTAATGGGAGGTTTACTAGCAAATAATTATCTTAGTTTTCCTTTGTCCCAGAATGTCTTTATTGCCCCTTCTTTCCCGAAGGATATTTTTGTCAGATGCAGAACTTGCTATTGACAGTTCTTTTTAATTCAGTGTTTGAAAAATGTTGTACCACTTACTCCTGATCTCCATAATTTCAGATGGAAAATCTGCTGTCGTATCAATCGGTTTTCCCCTATAAGTAATGCAACATTTCTCTCTGGCTGCTTTCAAGATTTTTTTTCTTTATCTTTAGTTTTCAGAAGTTTAATTATGATGTGTCATGGCATGGACTTCTTTGGGTTTATCTTATTTGAAACTTGCTCAGTTTCTTGAATCTGTAAGTTTATTTCTTTTGACAAATTTGGATCATTTTCAGCTATTATTCCTTGGAATAATATTTCAGTCCCACTATCTCTCTCCTCTCCTTTCAGAAGTCTGATGATACAAATGTTCTCTTTTGCTATTTTCTCCTTGATGCCTGAGACTCTGCTCAATTTTTTTCAATCTATTTTCTCTTTGATGTTCAGACTGGGTAAACTCTGCTGATCTGTAGTCTAGTTCACTTATTCTATCTCTACTTTCTCTACTCTACTATTGAGCTATTGATTTTTTCATTTTAATTATTGTATCTTTTGTTCTATCAACTCCATTTATTTTTTTGTAATAGCTTCTTTGGCGAGATTTTCAATTTTTCAAAAGAATTCATAATTGCTTGTTAAAACATTTTTATGATGGCTGCTTTAAAAATCTTGTTAGATAATTCCAACATTTGATTCCTTTAGATGTTGACATCCATTAATTGTCTTTTCTCATTCATGTTTGATTTTCCTGGTTCTTGCTATGCTGAATGATTTTTTATTATATTCTTGACATTTTGGAAATTGTATTATGAGACTATGGATCCTATTTAATGTCATTTATTTTACCAGTCAGTCCACCTGTTGAGGTATAGCTCCCACACCACATGGAGGGTATGTTATGCCTCCTGCTGGGTCCTGCTGACACCACCCCAGAAAAAGTGGGGCACTGACTCACACTGCCTCATTGCAGGTAGGTGAGGTGGAAGGTCAGGTCCTCCTTCGGTCCCACTGACACCTTCCCACTGAAAGTAGGACAGTGGCAGGTGGGTATAGAGGTTCAGCTTCCTATTGGGCCCCTTTGACAACATCACAGAGGAAAAAGAAGTGCTGTCTAGCCTTGCTTAGCACCGCATCATTTAGTCTCATTGCTACTATGTGAGTTTGGAAGTTCAACTCTGCACTGGCCTTGTTGACACCAGGGATAGGTGGAGAGTGGAGTGCTTACTAGCCCTGAATTGTACCACCTTATTCAGTCTCATTGATCCCACGTTGGGTAGATGCTCAGCGTCCCACCGAGCCCTGTGATATGGGGGAGTGAGTAAAGCCTAGTACTGACAAGCTCCACCTCCCACCACTTCATTAACTCTCATTGCTGCTAGGTATGACTGGAGGCTCAGCTCACCTTTGAACCCCACTGAAACCACCTTGTTGGTGGAATCTAACCACTGCCTGCTCTGCCAGGTGACAAATGGAAGATCCTCTCCCCACTCAGCTCCACCAACATACCCTGGTAGGGGAATCAGAGCACCAGCAGCTTCCACCAGGCAGGGGATGGGAGATCAGCTGCCCACTTGGTCCAATCATTACTACCTCTATATGAGAATCAGACAACTTCTGCCTGCTTCAGATCCCCATTCAGCTTGCTGACACCACCTAGTGGAAAATCAGAGTGCCACATACTTGTGCCAAGTGGAATACCACTAAAACCATGAAGGATGAGGTATACTTTTTCCTTTGCTATTTGTCTGGCATAGGGTGAGTATTGCCAAAAAGATTTTCTGTTCTTAGACTCCCCTTTTCCTAGTCCTTTGGCTAGAGAATGGGAACTGGCTTTTCTTGGAACTTTTTTTTTGTCTTTGCCTGTTGGCAGTTCTGGGTTGGAGGCTTCTGCCATGCCATGTTCAGCACATATGGGAGGCAACAAGGAACTCACCACTATGTCTTTCCTCAAGTCACAAGATACCTATGCTATCAGGCTTCTTCTTTCCACCTTTCAGAGTCTCTCTATGATTGTTTGCTGTGTTACGTGCAGAATTTCTTAGTTCTAAGAGGGAGGACCTGGAAGGAATGGGCTACTCCATTTTGCTAGAATAAATCTCCCAAAAAGTTATTTTAGAAGACAATGTTTTCTGTTTGTACCTCAGTACAATTTTTTTTAAATAGGAATTGAATATTTAATTTTATCAAATTCTTTTCCTGCAAATATTTGGAGGTTAGTATGTGTTCTGACCTTTGATCTACTGTTTAGGATTAGGATAGATATTTAGAAAAACTGCACATGATAGCCAGAACTTCTTTTCCTAGGAAGGAGGCCTCTTCACTACTAACTTTTAAAATTTAAAAATGAATTTTAAAATACACCAATTGTGTGGAGAACCTGAAGTGAGTACTAAAGGCTTTAATATTTGATGTTATTAGGATATATAATTGATTGTTAGAAGGTGCTGAAGAATCTAGTGAAGACAGAGTCCTCCTAATGAAGCTGGAGGTATGTACAACTTTACTGGTAACCATTTTCATGCTTACATGTGCAATATATTAGTACAAGAGCAGCTGCTTGGCCAAGTGGCTTCCAATATTTTGCTTCAGCTGACATCAACATGCTGTTCCTTCATATCTCATCTGACAACTGCTTAAAGCCTTCTTTATTTCTCAATGTTTCAGAAATATATAAAAATTATGATTGAGGCAACACTCAACCTTTAATTGGTTCCTAGACAATGGTCGCATGTTGAACCATCAAAAGTCCATCCTAATTTCCTATACCTACAAAATTACAAGATAGGGGTTCATTCTTGCATACAAATTACATACCACAAACAGACCAAAATTAATCAGCTAAATACATAGAGTAAAACTAAAACACAAATATGTGCCTTTAAAATAATGTATTAAGTAACTGAAATGAGACACAATGTATAAAAACTTGATTCCTAATATTTCTTTTCAGAGATTTTTCAGAAACAAAAAGGAATGAACTACAGATCCATGCCTCAGTATGGATGAACCTCAAAAACATGACACTTCCACAACTAGAAGGACCCACAACTAAAAATATACAACTATGTACTGGGGATTTGGGGAGAAAAAGCAGAAAGAAAAAAAAAATTACACTGAGTGAAAGAAGCAAGACACAAAAAGTACATACTGTATAATTTCATTTATATGAAATTCTAGAATGGACAAAACTCTTAACCTATGATGATAGAAATCAGATCATGGTTATTATGGGGGATGTTGACTGAGATGGGACATAAGGGAACTTTATGTGGTCATGAGAATGTTCTGGGTTTTAATGGGTTATACAAGTTTATGTATTTGTCAAAACTGAGTAGTACACACAGAGTATTTAGCCATATTTAAATTGTAGTTCAATAAAAAGAAAAGTCAAGATCTATATATAAGACTAAAAGACTCAGAAAATGTACTGGCTAAATAAGTTTTCTCCTCCCCCAGATTAAATAAAAGCCTTAGAACTGTAGGGCAAAGCAGTGAGGAAAACCTGAAGAGAGAAAACAAGAGAGCCAGCTGTAGTGGAGGATGAGAGGGCTGTGTCCTTCCCTCCAGGTGCTAAACAGAATCCTACTTTAAGTTTGAGTATTTGAAAGACTATAAAGAATCCTGGATGAAGACCAAGGAGATGACAAGTCTTTAAGAAAAGTCCTCCAAACCATTAAGAGTGCAATAGCTATTGTTTTCCCATATTGGAGAGGGCCAGAAAAAACCCTCTGAATTTCTAGTGGGATGGCATCTGAAACTTCCTGATGAGTTATATAGTAGCTAAGAAGAGAAATAGTTAATGAGTCTGCAAGAAACTACAGGTGATACTAATGACCACCAAACTAGAGGAATGTACAGCCAAGGATGGAGTAAGATATATAGTTTGATTTTAGCAGATGTCAACATGCAGGGATAGGCCCAAAGATTAAATAGGAGATACATTACAGAGAATATCAGTTTAGGACATAGTAAGTAGATATGCCCACTTTATGGAAACTTTTAAATATTTGTTTTAGCTTCCTTCCAGCTTCATATCTACCTGGGGGAGGAGCAGATTGCATGGTGATTTCTTCTGTTTCAATGATCCCTTGCATTTGGTTTCATTGTGGCAAACAACTTTCTAGGAGGTTTGCCTTCTACTTCAATGATTTTGCTTATTTTTTCTGGAAAAATCTTCTATATATATCTGTAGGTGGTTACAAATTTTTCTTGAATGCTGATGCTATGGCAACATGTTTTACTTTTGAAATACTCAAACCTTCTTTTGCTCATGATGCTGGTGTGTCACTACACTAACACTTAGTTCTCTTGAACAGCAAAATGTTTTGGCCACAAATGTTGCTTGGATCTGAGGCATGCAAACTCACTGCATTTGATCACAAATCTATGCAACCAAAAGTGTTTCTACCTGAGAAATCAGCCCATCCCAACTAAAATTACCACTGATGATATTGGTCCTCCTTCCAAACCATTTGATGGCAGAGCTTAGCTGATATCTGTCTCAGGAAGTCATCAGGTATTGGTGAATTTGGAAACACAGGTTTTGATGACACTCATTTTGGAAAAGAAAGATCATTAAAGCAGAACTTCAAAGTCAAATTGCGATAAATTTCCTTGCTTGAGAATATTTTTCTAACCAATTTATGGGGAAAGTTTGACACAACTTCCACTTACCTTGAGCTTTTGATACTCTGTACCAATCTTGATAGACCTCTTCTAGGCCTTGACTGTTGGATGACATGTAAGGTGATAAAGGCTAGCAAAATATGTCACCCCAAAATATGCTGCTTGGTATATTGATTATTTTGAGCTGAAGGCGCCTGAAAACAGTAAATGTAGGGAGAGGCTTTCTCTGAACTCCCTTTATCTGCCTAAAGATAAATCCTCCAAAAGAAACTCAGTCATCATAGATCCCCTCCCCAGGAGTTTCACCAACCAGAGAGGACTGACTCTGCTCTTAGGAGAGGAGACTACAAGTCCACATCACACTCAGCCAAACTTGGTCACAAACTATCATACTTCCCATCTATTCTTTTATGGGCCCATTCATCTTTCCTAAAAGTCATTTACTCTCCCCTAAGGGGTCTACAACTCTCCTCTTTCCTTATTAGGATAATATTTTTAGTCCTGAATTCTAAAGCCACCTCTTTTGTTAATCTGTCTTTGATTACAGGGGTTTTAGCTAAGAACTCAGAAAAGGTAGAGGAAAAATTATTTTTCCTCCCCTACTATGATAACAGCAGCTATATTAAATCTACAGAAACCAATTTCTAAGAGTCACAACTAAAGCATTAGCAAATGATTTAATTCTTTAAGGTATTCAAAGTGAATACAAAACAATTGTATAAATGTCAGTTATCAGTTGGAATTATCTTTATCAAATGGATACAGGAAATCTTTGTATGAATGATTTCATTAGGTTGCTTCTTTTATGATTTACCGAAACAGACAAATTAATATTAACAGATTTTCCATTTTTACATTGCTGTTGAACCAAACCTCCATAAGATGCCATCAGAGCCCAAGTATATTTTTCATACTAAAAATCAGGTACATTGCATGTTAACAGAACACTTCTGATTATACTAGCAATTTTTGAAAGAGACTTAATGGCTTGCTATTTTCACATATTTATGTTCTAATGGATCAAGAAAAAACAGGTAATCAATACAATATTAAAAAGCCACGATAAAAGAGAAACACACTGCATATAGGAAAACAATTACTATCCGTTCCCCAAAAGCAAGATCACAATGGGTACCTAATATAATTTTTGAATAGTATTTTTAAACTAAATGTTGGATTTAGTTATTCCATCATCTTTCTAATCTATCTTTCCTGATTAGCTACGACTTCATCCTCCTGTTCAGGAATAAATTTTGCATGTAGTCAGTCTTTCTTCTTCCATGAGATTTATACATACCAGAAGTTATGCTGTTAAGGAAGTGAAGTTCTATATTTTCTAAGCATGTCACAATATTTTTCTGAGAAAAATACATACAATAATTCTATGACCTTGGCCTCCCCCTGCCATGTGAGGATTCTGACAGTGCTGTGTAGGAACTACAGGTACCTAGGTTGGGATGGGGAACCTTGAGCCACAGTTTCATCCAGCCTGCAGAAAGCGTATTTCCATATATGACGAACAAAGGCAAGGTTTAACTTTTTAAGCCAACTTTCTTTTATGCAGGTACTCATTTAAATATGTTGATAGTGAAGTGGTACTTCAGTAATTCAAACATTTTCCTCCCCACTGCCCTCCCTTCCCCTTCCAATCTTTCCTCGTAATCTCGACAAAAGAAATAGTTTACAGTAGTTGACCTTTTATTTACCTTTCTATCCCCACACAGGAAAAAATCTATGATAACTGAATATTTTACATGCCTTGATGGAATAAGTGAAAAGCAATAAGAAAAGTTAATATATATTGAGGTATATGAGGAAGCCATTTGGTTTGAAACTGATTCGGCTTGGACTTGTTTTTCCAGAATGTCCTGACATGGTCTGTCAAGCATGCATTGTACATCTGCTTTAAACATTTACAGTATCCCAAAGAAAAGAATGCTGTCTCTAAAGATAGGGATGAAGGCCTCTCCCCTCACATAAGCATTTCTGTAAAGATAAGCATTCCTTCCCATAAGACAGGGTCAGATTGACCTACTGTGTACATCTTGACTACTGACCTGCTGTATGCAGCAAAACATCTTATGACTTTAGTAAAAAGAAAAAAAAAAGTATTCCTGTCATATTTGATGTGTGTTCCTTGTTCCAAAATGGTATATAACCATGTTGTACATCTCACTTTTCCAGAGTGCTTCCTTCCCTGGTGGAGGATACTCTCACAGGCTATAGTCCCCAGGATTGGTTCATATAATAAACTACCACATTTTTGATCTATAGATTGATTATTAGTTATTTGCATCGACAGTCTCATTGTACAAACATAAATTTACTTGATTATTTTATGTTCCACCAAACACGCAGACTTATTTTATGCTCCACCAAACATAAACCAAACATGTAGACTTAAGATGGAATACCTAGAAGCTTATATGGAAACATTACTAAAGTACAGATAAACATATTCTTTTAAGAAACATAAGCAAAGAAGTATAATCAATTAGTGTTAAGCCTACAAAATAGTCATCTTTAGGATGTTGATATAACTCAAAACATTTTTGGAACCTTTAAAACATTGCCTTCAGATCTTGTCAAGATGGCAGCGTGAGCAGACTTTGAACTCGTCTCCTCCCACGAACACAACCAGGTTACAACTATTTTTGGACAAATTACCCCTGATTGAAAACTGAAAACTGGATAAAAAGAACCCCTACAAGGGACAGTCCTGACGAAGGCAGAAGAGGCAGAAATTCCTGCTGGAGAGGAAAACAGCCACCTTTGGGAGCAGCGGAGCTTCTCAGCTGGCCAGCCAGGAGCTACCCTAAGGTACGCAGCCCTGCCTGGAGGAGTGAGGTCTGGAGCAGGGATGATACTGCTAGCGTACTTCAGACTCAGCCCAACTGAGACGAGGGCCTTACTGTCTGGCTTTGCTGGCTATTAACTGCAGCAAGAATACCCCCAGTAAAGCTATTGGCCAAAAGCCGAAAAGACCCAGGTCTTAAAGGGCCCATGCACAAACTCACTCATTGCAGCAACCTAAAATCACCAGAGAGAAGGCTGACAGTCCTTTGGTGAAACAATACTCACCTGGTGGGCTCTGGGGGTATCCTGGTAAGAGGAGGGACCTCTCTGGAGACTGAGACATTGGTGGGGGGCATTGTTCTGAGCTGGTCCAGGTGTGCTGACACGGAGCCCAGTGGGTGCCATTGAGGTTCATCCCTTGGCCTGTTAACCCAGGGGTCTGCCACGCCCACTAGAGCACAGATTTAATCCAGTTCAGCCAGGGCAGGCAACCCACCCTAGGGACTGGCCCCACCTAACAGCAAGCCCTCAGGCTGCTTTTCAGCCTGCATTGACTGGGTGCCTTGATCCTCTACAGGCAGGCAAGGGTGTCTGCCTCTGTGGGACAGGGCCTGTGTGAGGACCAGGTGAACTGTGGGGGGCATTGGTGGAGAGGTGGGGGCCTCTGTAGTGCAGTGTCGGGGTATGCTCCAGGGGGTTGACAAGTGTGCATGGACCAGGACTGTGTTGACGGTGTATGTGGTCCTGTGGGGAGTGAGGCTTATCAGCGGCAGAAGACCTGTGCTCTACAAATAGCAATAAAAAGGATCAGCCCCACCTTCCAAAGCCTGAAACAATTGAGTGTCCCTGTGCCAAGGGCCAGCTGCACTCAGCAAAGAGAAGTGACAACAGCCTTGTAAGCCTGAGGCCTATTACAACTGTAAGCCCCTGAGCCTAGCAACCAGCTACACTGGGTATCAACCCAATTAAGAGGAAAACTGCAATAGGAGTGTGCTGATAGATTGTAGCCAACAGTGCTGAGGCTTCCCAAACTGGATTTACAAACAGCTGGCCAGGGAAGGAAAGACTAGACTCCCTGGGTACCTGCAGTGGGAGCAACCCTGCCACAGCAGAAGGACACAAGTAGCCCACAAAGGGGTCACTCCTGGATCTTCTGGACTGGTGATGAGGGGGACGTACACTGCTGGGCCTCATAAGGCATCTCATACATAAGGCCACTTCTCCAAGATCAGGAGACAGAGCCGACTCACCTAATACATAGAAATAAGCACAGAGAAAGAGGCATAATGAGGGGACAAAGGAATAACTTTATAAGCAAGGGAACAGGACAAAACACCAGAAGAAGAAGGACTAAATGAAACAGAAACAAGCAACCTACTCGACAAAGAGTTCAAACAAAATATCATGAGGATGCTTACAGATATGGGGAGAAGACTGGATGAACACAGTGAGCACATCAGCAAAGAACTGGAAGATATATTAAAAAAAAAATCAGAAATGAAGAGTACAATACTAGAAATGAGAAATTCGTTAGAGGGACTCAATAGCAGAGTAGAGGATGCAGAAGAACAGATCAGAGAGCTGGAAGAAAGACTGGAGGAAATCACCCAAGCAGAACAGAAAAAAGAAAAAAGAATTAGACAGAATGAGAACAGTCTAAGGGAACTCTGGAACAATATCAAGCGTGCTAACATTCTGATTATAGGTATCCCAGAAGGAGAAGAGAAAGACAAGGGGCAGAAAATTTATTTGAAGAAATAATAGATGAAAATTTTCCTAACCTGAGGAAGGAAACTGATATCCAAGTACAGGAAGCACAGAGAACTCCAAACAAGATGAGTCCAAAAAGGCCCACACCAAAACACATTATAATCAAAATGTCCAAAATTAAAGACAAAGAGAGAATCCTAAAAGCATCAAGAGAAAGGCCACAAGTGACATATAAAGGGAAGCCCATCAGGCTATGAGTGGACTTCTCAGCCGAGACCCTACAGGCAAGAAGAGAATGGCACAATGTATTTAAAGAGCTAAAAGGAAAAATCCTACAGCCAAGAATACTCTATCCATCAAGGTTGTCATTCAGAATGGAGGGAGAGATAAAGTGCTTCCCAGACAAGCAAAAATTAAAGGAGTTTATCACCAAGAAACCAGTTCTGCAAGAAATGCTGAAGGGACTTATTTAAGTGGGAAAGCAATGACCACAAGTAAAGATAAAAAAAAATTATCAAAAAAACAAAACAACAACAAAAAACCAGGCAATAAAATCACTTGTAAGGTAAAAATATAGTAAAGGCAGCAGATCAACTACCTGTGAAGATAATATGAAGATTAAAAGACAAATGTACTAAAATCACCTATTTCAATGATAAGCGAGGGTAATGGATAGACACACACTAAACAAGAGACTATATATGATTTGAAAAACATATAATGCGGGAGGAGGGGAGTGAAAAAGCAGAGCTTTTAGAAAGAGGTTAAGCTAAAGAGTCTATCAACTCAATATAGACTATTATATGCACAGTATATTAATTAGGGTCCTCATGGTAATCACAAATAAGAAACCTATAACAAGCAAGAAAAAAAGTAAGACAAAAGAAATCAAACATATTACTAAAGATAGCCATCAAACCACAAGGGAAGAGAGCAAGAGAAAAAGAAAGGAACAGAGAAGAACTACTTAAACACCCAGAAAAAAAAAAGTGACAAAATGGCAATAAATACACACATATCAAAAGCTACTTTAAATGTCAATGGACTAAATGCTCCATCAAATGCCACAGGGTAGCCAATTGGATAAAAAAACAAGACCCATATATATGCTGCATACAAGAGAGACACTTCAGACCTACAGAGACTCACAAACTGAAAGTAAAAGGATGGAAAAAGATATTTCATGCAAATGGCAAAGAAAAGAAAGTGTGAGTAGCAATACTTATATCAGACAAAATAGACTTTAAAACAAAAACTGTAACAAGAGACAAAGATGGGCACTACATAACAATAAAAGGAACAATCCAACAAGAAAATATAACACTTGTAAATATATGCACCCAACATAGGAGCACCTAAATATATAAAGCAATTATTAGCAGACGTAAAAGGAGAAATAAACAGTAACACAATAATAGTAGGGGACTTTAACACTCCGCTTACCCCAATGGATAGATCATCCAAACAGAAGATCAATAAGGAAACACTAGCCTTAAAGGACACATTAGGCCAGATGGACTTAGTAGATCTATACAGAACATTCCATCTAAAAACCACAGAATACACATTCTTTTCAAATGCACATGGAACATTCTTCAGGATTGATCACATATTAGGCCACAAAACAAGTCTCAATAAATTTAAGAAGATCGAAATAATATCATGCATCTTTTCTGACCACAAAGGTATGAAACTAGAAATCAACTACAGGAAGAAAACCAGAAAAGCCACAAAAATGTGGAGATTAAACAAAATGCTATTGGACAATGATTGGGTCAATGAAGAAATCAAAGAAGAAATCAAAAAATTCCTGGAGACAAATGAAAATGAAAACACAACGTGCCAAAATCTGTGGGATACAGCAAAAGCGGTTCTAAGAGGGAAGTTCATAGCAATTCAGGCCTACCTCAATAAACAAGAAAAATCCCAAATAGACAATCTAAAGGTGCATCTAAAGATACTGGAAAAAGAACAACAAACAAAGCACAAAATCAGCAGAAGGAAGGAAATAAAAATCAGAGCAGAAATAAACGAAATAGAGACTAAAAAAACAATAGAAAAAATTAATGAAACCAAGAGCTGGTTCTTTGAAAAGATAAACAAAATTGACAAACCCTTAGCTAGACTCACCAAGAAAAAAAGAGAGAAGGCTCAAATAAATTAAATCAGAAATGAAAGAAGAGAGATTACAATGGACACCTCAGAAATACAAAAGATAATAAGAGAATACTATGAAAAGCTATACACCAACAAATTGGATAATCTAGAAGAAATGGATAAATTCTTAGAAACATACAACCTTCCAAAATTGGACCAAGAAGAAGTAGAGAATTTGAATAGACCAATCACCAGTACAGAGATCGAAACAACAATCAAAAACCTCCCAAAAAATCAAAGTCCAGGACCAGATGGCTTCCCTCGTGAATTCTACCAAACATCCAAAGAAGACTTAACACCTATCCTTCTCAAACTCTTCCAAAAAATTGAAGAGGAGGGGAGGCTTCCTAACTCATTCTACGAAGCCAACATTATCCTCACGCCAAAACCAGATAAGGACAACACAAAAAAAGAAAATTACAGACCAATATCACTGATGAACATTGATGCAAAAATCCTCAACAAAATACTAGCAAATCGAATACAACAATACATTAAAAAGATCATACATCATGATCAAGTGGGTTTCATTCCAGGGATGCAGGGATGGTTCAACATCCACAAATCTATCAACGTGATACACCACATTAACAAAAGGAAGGATAAAAATCACATGATCATCTCAATAGATGCAGAGAAAGCATTTGACAAGATACAGCATCCATTTATGATAAAAACTCTAAATAAAATGGGTATAGAAGGAAAATACCTCAAGATAATACAGACCATATGTGACAAACCCACAGCAAATATCATTCTCAAAGGAGAAAAACTGAAAGCTATCCCTCTAAGAACAGGAACCAGACAAGGATGCCCACTGTCACCACTCTTATCTAACATGGTATTGGCAGGTCTAGCCAGAGCAATGAGGCAAGAAAAAGAAATAAAAGGGATCCACATTGGAAAAGAAGAAGTGAAACTGCCACTCTTTGCAAACGACATGATTTTACATGTAGAAAACCCTAAAGAATCCACTAAAAAACTTTTAGAAACAATAAAGGAATACAGTCAAGTCGAGGGATACAAAATCAATGTACAAAAATCAGTTGCGTTTCTACACACTAACAACGAAGAAGCAGAAAGAGAAATTAAGAATACAATCCCATTTATAATTGCAACGAAAAGAATAAAATACCTAGGAATAAACTTAACCAAAGACGTGAAAGATCGGTACGCTGAAAACTATAAAACATTGTTGAAAGAAATCGAAGAAGACACAAAGAAATGGAAAGATATTCCATGCTCTTGGATTGGAAGAATTAACATCGTTAAAATGTCCATACTTCCTAAACCAATCTATAGATTCAACATAATCCCTATCAAAGTTCCAACAACATTTTTCACAGAAATAGAACAAAGAATCCTAAAATTTATATGGAACAACAAAAGACTCCGAATAGCCAAAGGATTCCTCAGAAAAAAGAACAAAGCTGGAGGTATCACACTCCGTGATTTCAAAATATACTGCAAAGCCATAGTAACCAAAACAGCATGGTACTGGCGCAAAAACAGGCACACACAGAGATGGAACAGAATCAAGAGTCCAGAAGTAAACCCACACATTTATGCACAGCTAATATTCGACAAGGGAGCCAAGAGCATACAATGGAGAAAGGAGAGTCTCTTCAATAAATGGTGTTGGGAAAACTGGACAGCCACATGCAAAAGAATGAAAGTAGACAATTCCCTTAACCATGCACAAAAATCACCTCAAAACGTATTAAAGACTTGAATGTAAGACCTGAAGCCACGAAACTTCTAGAAGAAAACATAGGCAGTATGCTCTTTGACATCAGTCTTGGCAGCATATTTTCAAGTACCATGTTTCACCAGGCAAGGGAAACAAAAGAAAAAATGAACAAATGGGACTACATCAAACTAAAAAGCTTCTGCACAGCAAAGGAAACCATCAAAAAACCAAAAAGACAATCTAACAATTGGGAGAAGATATTTGCAAGCCATATATCAGATAAGGGTTTAATATCCAATGTATACAAAGAACTCATACAGCTCAACAACAAAAAAACCAACAACCCAATTAAAAAATGGGCCAAGGATCTAAACAGAGATTTCTCCAAAGAAGATATACGGATGGCCAACAGGCATATGAAAAGATGCTCAACATCATTAGCTATCAGGGAAATGCAAATCAAAACTACAATGAGGTATCACCTCACTCCGGTCAGAATGGCTATAATTAACCAGACAGGAAACAACAAATTTTGGAGAGGATATGGAGAGAAGGGAACACTTGTTCACTGCTGGTGGGGCTGCAAACTGGTGCTGCCACTATGGAAAGCAGTATGGAGTATCCTCAGAAAATTAAGAATAGATCTACCATATGATCCAGCTATCCCACTGCTGGGTATTTATCCAGAGAACTTGAAAACACAAAGACATAAAGATACTTGCACCCCTATGTTCACTGCAGCACTATACACAACAGCCAAGACTTGAAAGCCACCTAGATGCCCATCAAGGGATGAATGGATAAAGAAGATGTGGTATTTATACACGATGGAATACTACTCAGCCATAAGAAATGATGAAATCCGGCCATTTGTGACAACATGGATGGTCCTTGAGGGTATTATGCTGAGTGAAATAAGTCAGAGGGAGAAAGTCAAATACCGTATTATCTCACTCATAAGTAGAAGATAAAAACAACGACAAACAAACACATAGCATTGGAGATTGGACTGGTGGTTACCATAGGGGAAGGGGGGATGAGGGAGGGCAGAAGGGGTGATTAGGCTCACATGTGAGGGGATGGTCTGTAATTAGTTTTTGGGTGGTGAACATGATGTAATCTACACAGAATTCGAAATATATTATGATGTACATCCGAAAAATAAATAAGTAAAACATTGCCTTCAGTAATTTTATGAGGCATGCTTTAAAAAATGTCTATTTCATAGGTTTTTTTCCCTTAACCAAAAACAGTATTAGCTAACTGGAGCATCAACTTTACTGGACAGACATAGCTTCAAATGAATTTTGACTATCAAAATTATCCTTAAAGAAAAAAAGGCTTGGGGCCAGCCCAGTGGCACAGCAGTTAAGTGCCCACCTTCCGCTTTGGTGGCCCAGGGTTTGTTGGTTTGGATCCCAGGTATGGACATGGCACAGCTTGGCAAGCCATGCTGTGGTGGGCATCCCACATATAAAGTAGAGGAGGATGGGCACGGATGTTAGCTCAGGGCCAGTCTTCCTCAGCAAAAGGAGGAGGATTGGCAGCAGATGTTAGTGTAGGGCTAATCTTCCTCAAAAAAAAAAAAAAAGAAAAAAAGTCAAATACTGTATTATCTCACTCATAAGTAGAAGATAAAAACAACGACAAACAAACACATAGCATTGGAGATTGGACTGGTGGTTACCATAGGGGAAGGGGGGATGGGGGAGGGCAGAAGGGGTGATTAGGCTCACATGTGAGGGTTGCCAGTTTTGAAGATATTTAAAACACTGTGCTATGAACTCTATGCAATTTGAATAACATTAGCTTACACTTTATAGTAGTTTACAGTGATTTTGAATACACTTTCTCACTTGAGCCTCCTGACAATTCTAAGAGATGGGAATCCCCATATTGCAGATGAACATACCAAGGGTTAGCAGGGTTATGTGATTTGCCCAATATTACAGAGCCTTGAACTTGAAGTTTAGACGAAAGACCCAACTCTTCTCACTCCTAATTTAGCTCTCTAAGTACATCATATTGCTTTGCAATTCTATATGTTCTAGCAAGGTTATGATTTTTCTTATAATTTTATGTGAAATTTATTTTCATATAAGGTGTAATCATATAATTATGCAGCTGCTCTATGAGATAATTTTGATAAGTACTTATACTTCAATGAAAATTAAGGTTTGCTACTGAAAACATGCTTAACTTTGCCCTTTGAATTTATGCATTCAGATTAATACCTAAGCAGATGTAAAACGTCACACCATTACTTCCAAATTTCTGGACATCTGGTTTCAAAAGAGTCATTGTATCACAACAACCAATCCTTGATATCAATTTAAAAATCTGGACACATTCAAAGGAAAATAAATAATAATGCACCGTTTCTCTTAATGGCCCTAATCTGCCCCGAAAGAAACCAAAAAATCAGATTGTTTTTGTAGAATATTAAAAGTAGCCACATGCCAATGGAAAAAGGCTTGGTAATTTGGCCTTCATACAGGACTTTTGCAAAAAGTCATTTTCTTGGGAAGCAAAAAAATGCTGTTGGCTTCTCATTATCAACTGATTCCTGCTTCTTCTATCACATTCCAAATCCCATGAAAATTGGGTTAACTTATAATTGTATGACATGGGAAAAAGTATATCTCCTCTAACTAGAAAAGATGTGCTACTTCAGTCAAGCTTAGAAATAATATATTGTTCTAAAAATAAGGTTTCTGACTTAGAAGACATATGGTGAATCTTCATGAAGTCAGGGAGAGAGGAGGAGTTGTCATGAAATGTGCTCCATTAGAATTGCCAGGGGGACAGACTGTACTTTCCTACTAACAAATGTCCCTTTTTAAATGTGGTTGTCCCTATATTTTCCTATTAAAGGCACAATTCTTTCACTTTTTCCCTGTGAATATGTGAAACGCTATCTATTTTGAATTCCCAGAATTTACGTTTCTATTTACTTACCAGAATTCAAAAGGTATATTTTACACCCAATGCATATAAAAATGGAATAAAAAGAAAAACATACTGGAAAAGAAGATAATTCTACCCTCGGAGGTGGAGGGTGGTTGATTTGGGAAAGGTTCCACAAAGGAAGTTACATTTCAATAGGGTCTTGTTGGGTGAGAAGAGTATTTGAGGAAGCACTAACAAGAGAAGCAAGACTTTGTTTTCTGATGTGTCTAAAACAAAGTGTTCTAGGAAATGGCTAGAAATAGACAGGTAAAGCTAGACTGGGGTCAGCCTGTAAAGGATTTCGACCACCAGGCAAGGGATTTCAATCTTTATGCTCCAGTCAGTCACAGTAGAGACTTCCGGTTTTATTTAAAATATTTTTTAAATGTTTAGTAAAGTAATACATACACAGATTTAATAATCAAATAGTAGAGAAGGACTTAAATGAGAAAACCATAGTCCTCTGCCCCACTCTTAAGTACTCCTATTTTAACTCATTTATGCTGATTGTCACTATTAATGGATTTGTTCATTTGGGACTTTATCCATGGACTTTCTGCCATGGCAGAAGAGGATTTAGCTAATTTATACCATATCTCTATTGCTTCTTTCATTCCCCACAACGGAATTATTTTCAGCTCCTGTATTTCTTACCATTGTAACTTTAAGGAATATATTTACATGTTTATTTCCTTTTCAATCAACTATATGAAGTATCTCTTGACTCTGCCATGTAAGATGAGTATACTAGCACAGTATACTAGGACTTCTATTTTTCTTCCCTCCTTGAAGTCTTCTTTATCTGACATTAATATAGCCATTTCTGCTTTTTTTAAATTAATATTTGCTCTATGTATCTTTTTCCTTCCTTTTACTTTCAACCCACCTATATCGTTACATTCGGAGTTTCTTGTAGACAGCATATAACTAGCTCTGGTGGTCTAGTGGTTAATATTTGACACTCTCACTGCTGCGGCCCAGGTTCATTTCGTTTTCTGGCCAGGGAACCATACCACCTATCTGTGGTTGTCATACTGTGGTGGCTGCCTGTTGCTGTGATGCTGAAAGTTATGCCACTGGTATTTCAAATACCAGCAGGGTCACCCATGGTGGACAGGTTTCAGCAGAGCTTCCAGACTAAGACAGACTAGGAAGAAGGACCTGGCCACCCACTTCCAAAAAATTGGCCAGGAAAATCCTACGAATAGCAGTGGAGCATTGTCTGATAGAGCGCTGGAAGGTGAGAGGGTGACACAAAAAGATGGGGCAGGGTTCTGCTCTGCTGTGCACAGCGTCACTAGGAGTTGCAATCAATTCCATAGCATTAAAGACAAGTAGACAGCATATAGTTGGGTCATGTTTGTTAATTCACTCTGCAAATCTGTCTTTTAATTGGTGTACTTTGACCATTTATATTTAAGGTAATTATCATTATGTTGGAGCTTAAGTCCGCCATTTTATTTTTTGTTTTCTGTTTGCTCTCTCTGTTTTTCATTTCTGTTTTCTTTTTCCTGTCTTTCTGTGGGTTACCTGAATATTTTTTAGAATTTCAGTTTATCAATAGTGTTTTGAGTGTGTCTCTTGTATAGCATCTTAGTGGTTGTTCTAGGTATATTACATTATATATACATAACATTACAGTCCACTAGTGTCATCATTTTACCAGTTCAACTGAAGTTTAGAAACCTTACCTCTGTTTATCTGACTTTACTCTCCCTTATTTATACTGTAATAGTCTTATATATATCCTCTACACACATTGAGAACTATGTCAGATAGTGTTACAACTTTTGCTTCAACCATCAGCCATAATTTTAAAAACTCAAGAGGAGAAGGAAAGTCTGTAGTATATTTACCCATATTTTTGCTTACCACGTTCTTTCTTCCTTCTGGATATTCCACCATTCCTTCTTTTATCATTTCCTTTCTGTTTAGAGAACTTCCTTTAGCTATTATTTAGGGTAGATCTGCTGGCAAAATTTCTTAGTTTTCTTTCATCTGAGGATATCTTGATTTACCCTTCATTCTTGGAGGATATTTTTGCTGAATATAGAAGTCTGGGTTGATAGTTCTTTTTTTCAGCACTTGAAAACTGTTGTGCCACTTCTTTCTGGACTGTATGGTTTCCTTTTCTTTTTGGTGAGGAAGATTGGCCCTGAGCTAACATCTGTTGCCAACCTTCTGCTTTTTGCTTGAGCAAGATTGTCGCTGAGCTAACATCTGTGTCAATCTTCCTCTATTTTGTATGTGGGATGCCACCACAGCATGGCTTGATGAACAGCGTGTAGATCCATGCCCAGGATCTGAACCCATGAACCCCAGGCTGCCAAAGTGGAGCATGCAAAATTAACTACTATGCCACCAGGCTGCCCTCTCACCTTTTTTTTGCCTTTTTGGTAGTTTTTATTGTGATAAAATATACATAACATAAAATTTACCATTTTACAACTAATCTTCAACAAAGGTGCCGAGAACATACAATGGAGAAAATAATGGTGTTGGTTCAATAAATGGTCTTGGGAAAACTGGACAGCCACATGCAAAAGAATGAATGTAGACCATTATCTCACACCATACACAAAAATAAACTCAAAATGGATCAAAGACTTGAAGATAAGTCCTGAAATCATAAAACTCCTGGAAGATAATATAGGTAATACACTCTTTGACATCAAACCTAAAAGGATCTTTTCGAATACCATGTCTTTTCAGACAAGAGAAACAAAAGAAAAAATAAACAAGTGGGATTCATCAGACTAAAGAGCTTCTGCAAGGCAAAAGAAACTAGATCAAAACAAAGAGACAACCCACCAATTGGGAGGAAATATTTGCAAATCATATATCTGACCAGGGGTTAATATCCATAATATATAAAGGAACCCACACAACTGAACAATAAAAAAACAAACAGCCAGATCAAAACGTTGGCAAAGGATATGAACAGACATTTTTCCAAAGAAGATATACAGACAGCCAATAAACACATGAAAAGATGTTCAACATCACGAATCATCAGGGCAATGAAAATCAAAACTACACTAAGATACCACCTTATGCCTGTTAAAAGGGCTATAATCACTAAGACTAAAAATAACAAATGTTGGAGAGGGTGTGGAGAAAAAGGAACCCTCATACACTGCTGGTGGGAATGCAAACTGGTGCAGCCTCTATGGAAAACTGTATGGAGATTCTTCAAAAAACTAAAAATAGAACTACCATACGACCCAGCAATCCCACTACTGGGTATCTACCCAAACAACTTGAAATCAACAATCCAAAGTAACATATGCATCCCTATGTTCATTGCAGCACTATTCGCAATAGCTGAGACATGGAAACAATCCAAGTGCCCATCGACTGATGATTGGATAAAGAAGATGTGGTATATATATATATATATATAATGGAATACTACTCAGCCATTAAAAAAGACAAAATCATCCCATCTGCCACAACATGGAAGGAGCTGGAGGGAATTATGCTAAGTGAAATAAGCTAGGCTGAGAAAGACAAATACCAGATGATTTCACTCATATGGAGAATATGAACAAACATATGGACAAAGAAAACAGTTCAGTGGTTACCAGGGGAAGGGGGGACGGGGTGTGGGCACAGAGAGTGAAGGGGAGCACTTATGTGGCGACAGACAAGAAGTAATGTAGAACTGAAATCTCACATTGATGTAAACTATTATGAACTCAAAAAAATTTACCATTTTAACCATTTTTAAGTGTAAAATTCAGTGGCCTTAAGTATATTTACAATGCTGAACAACCATCACCACTATCCATTTCCAAAACTTATCCATTAGACAATAATTCCCCATTCTCTCCTCTCCAAACCCCTAGTAACCACTACAGTACTCCCCTCTTATCCACAGGGGATGCATTCCAAGACCCTCAGAGGATGCCTGAAACCTTGGATAGTACAAAACCCCATATATACTATGTTTTATCCTATATATACGTACTTATGACAAAGCTTAATTTACAAATTAGACACAGTAAGAGATTAACAATAACTAATAATAAAGTTGGCTTTGGGGATGTCAAGTAAAATAAGGGTTCCTTGAACACAAGCACTGCAGTACCACAACAGTCCATCTGATAACCAAGACGGCTACTAAGTGACTAATGGGTGGGTAGCAATGGACAGCATGCATATGCTGGACAAAGGGATGCTTCACATCCTGGGGGACAAAGCAGGAAGGTGTGAGATTTTATCACACTACTCAGAACAGTGCTCAATTTAAAACTTGTGAATTGCTTATTTCTAGAATTTTCCATTTAATATTTTCAGACCGTGGTTGACCGCAGGTGACTGAAACCATGGAAAGCAAAACCACAGATAAGGGGGGACTACTGTATTCTACTTTCGGTCTCTGAATATTCTAGTTACCTCATATAAGTGGAATCATACAATAGCTGTCCTTTTGTATCTGGCTTATTTCACTTAGAATAGTGTTTTCAAGGTTCATCCATGTTGTAGCATGTATCAGAATGCCAATCTTTTTAAAAAGGCTGAATAACATTCCATTGCATGTATTCACCACATTTTGTTTATCCATTTATCTGTTGATGGACATTTGGGTTGTTTCCATCTTTTGGCTATTGTGAATAATGTTGCTATGAACATTGGTGTACAGTCATGTGTCCCTTAACAATGGGAATATGTTCTGAGAAATGCTTTATTAGGTGATTTAATTGTTGTGCAAACATCATAGAGTGCACTTACACAAAACTAGATGGTATAGCATACTACACACCTAGGCTATATGGTATAACATATTGCTCCTAGGCTAAAAACCTGTACAGCATGTTATTGTACTGAATACCGTAGGCAGTTGTTAGACAATGGTATTTGTGTATCTAGACATACCTAAACATAGAAAAGGTATAGTAAAAATATGGTATAAAAGATTAAAAAAATGGTATAAATGCATAGGGCATTTACCATGAATGGAGCTTATAGGACTGGAAGTTGCTCTGGGTGAGTCAGTGAGTGAGTGGTGAGTGAATGTGAAGCCCTAGGACATTACTGTACACTGCTACAGACTTTACAAACACTGTACACTTAGGCTACACTATATTTATTCAAAAATACTTTTCTTTCTTCAGTAATAAATTAACCTTAGAGTACTGTGACTTTTTTACTTTGTATACTTCCTAATTTTTTTAAGCTTTTTGACTCTTTTGCAATAACACAGCTTAAAACACAAACGCATTGTATAGTTGCAAAAAAATTTTCTTTCTTTATATCCTTATTCTATAAGCTTTTTTCTATTTTTAAAATTTCTTATTTTTTTTACTTTTTAAACTTTTTTCTTAAAAATTAAGACACAAACACACACATTAACCTAGGCCTACACAGGGTCAGAATCATCAATATCACTGTCTTCCACCTCCACATCTTGTCCCACTGGAAGGTCTTCAGGGGCAATAACACATATGGAGCTGTCATCTCCTATAACAATGCTTTCCTGTGGAATACCTTCTGAAGGACCTGCCTGAGGCTCTTCTTGAGGAGGTGTCACTCTTCAGAAATACATCCCTGGTGGTTTTCTTGATTTCTTTTCTTCATCATAGATTTGCTTGTAAGCAGATCATGTACCATGAACATTCCTCTCTATTAACGAAAACCTTTTGGTGTTGGGGTCTGTGTTTTCAAACTTTTGAAGGAGCTTGTTGAGGTCTGCAAAAGCTTCTGCTAAACCCTTCGCTATGAGTTTTCTTGCGGGTTCTTTTTCTTCTCCTGCAGTTTCCTTTTCTCTTGCCTCTTCTTCAGCTATGTATTTCTGTTCTGGTTCCAACAACTCTTCCTTAGTCAGTTTCTCAGGAACCACCTCGAGGAGCTCCTCAACGTCATCCTCATCCACACCCAGGTTAAAGTTGTTTGCCATCTTAACCCCAGCCTTGTTGATTTTTGCAACCTCCTCATCCTTGGAAAATCCTTTCAAGTCATGGAAAAACCTCTTGATTCTTCCAGATGCACTAGGCAATAAGAATTTTTTAGATCCATTATAATCTTATGGGACCACTGTCATACATGCGGTCCATTGTTGACCAAAACGTTGTTATGCAGTGCATGACTGTACAAGTATGTGGTTGAGTCCCTGCTTTCAATTCATTTGGGTATATACCTAGAAGTGGAATTGCTAAATCATATAATAATTCTATTTTTAATTTTTGAGGGAACTGCCAAACCATTTTCCACAGTGGCTGCACCATTTTACATTCCCACCAGCAATGCACAAGACTTCTAACTTCTCCACATCCTCACCAACACTTGTTATTTTCTGTTTTTTCATAGTAGCCAACTTAATGAGTGTGAAGTGGTATCTCATTGTGGTTTTCACATGCATTTCCTTGATGATTAGTGATGGTGAACATCTTTTCATGTACTTTTTGGCCATTTGTATATCTTCTTGGAAGAAATGTCTGTTCAAGCCCTTTGCCCATTTTTTAGATGGGTTGTTTACTCTTTTGTTCTTAAGTTGTTCTTTACACACTCTGGATATCAATTCCTGATCAGATATATGATTTGTAAATATTTTCTCCCATTCTGTGGGTTGTCTTTTCACTCTCTTGATAATGTCCTTTAATGCACAAAAGTTTTTAATTTTGATGAAGTTCAGTTTATCTATTTTTTTCCTTCATTGCCTGTGCTTTTGTTGTCATATACAAGAAATCATTGCCAAATTCAATGTCATGGAAATTGTCTCCAGTGTTTTCTTCTAAGAGTTTTATAGCTTTAGCTCTTATATGTATGTTTTTGATCCATTTTGAGTTAGTTTTTGTATACGGTATAAGGTAAGAGTCCAAACTCGTTTTCTTGCAAGTAAATTTCTGGTTGTTGTGTTTTATTTATTTATTTTTTACGTTTCTATGGAGGAACAAGAACTTGCAGCTTTCTAGTTTGCCACTTTGCTGACATCCTTCTGGACTCTGGTTTCTGTTGAGAAATCAAATATCATTCAAATTATTTTTCCCTGTAGGTTAGGTGTTGTTTCTGTCTGGCTGCTTTTGATATATTTTTTTCTTTGCCTTTAGTTTTCAAAAATTTGACCATGACATGTCTTTGTGTGGATTTGTTTGCTTATCCTGTTTGGAGTTCATTCAACCTCTTGAATCTATAGGTTTATGTCTTTCGCCATATTCAGGAAGTTGTTTCTTTGGGTCCTTTTTCAGTCCTGCCCTCTTTCTTCTCTCTTACAGGACTCCAATGACATGAATTTTAGATCTTTTGTTTTTGTACCACAGGTCCCTGAGGATCTGGGGGGGTTTTTATTTGTTTGTTTAAGTCTATTTCTTCTTTGTTGTTCAGATTTGGTAATTTCTATTATTCTATCTTCCAGTTCACTCATTCTTTCCCCAGTCCCTTCTGTTCTGCTGTTTAACCCCTACATTCAGTTTTTATTTCAGTTACTATATTTTTGAGTTCTTAAATTTCATTTGTATGTCTTCTATTTTTCTTTGCTAAGATTTTCTATTTTTTCATATGTTTTAAGTGTGTTTGTAATTGTTCCTTGAAGCATTTTTATGATGGCTGCTTTAAAATCTTTGTCAGATAATTCTAACATTTCTGTCATCAAGTTGTTGGCATCTATTGATTGTCCTTTTTCATTCAGTTTGAGATCTTCCTGGTTCTTGATATGACAAGTGAATTTCAGTTGAAATCTGGACATTTTGTGTATTATGTTATGAGTCTCTGGATCTTATATAACCTTCTCTTTTAGTTGTGACACTGCTCCAGCAGAGGAAGTGGAGGTGCTGCCTTCTTTCAGCCAGATGTGGTAAAAGTCCAGGTTTCCCCCTCAGCCTTCATTGACACCTGAAGGTGGGGCTTCTCATTACTGCTGGGACATGGTTGGAGTTCTGATTTTCCTGCAGGCTTCCACTAATACCTCCCAGGCCTGGAGGGGTAGGAGTGTTTCATTACTTAAGCTCACCATTTGGTCTCTGCTAAGATCATGGGGTGGGAGGTGGTCTCATTACTGCTGAGCAGCGATCAAAGTCTTGACTCTCCACAAGGACTCCTCTGACACCACTCCAGTGAGGACAAGGACACTCTGTTACTGCTGGGTGGAGGTAGCAATCCAGGCCATCACTGACACTGGAACGGGGGAGGTCATTACTGCCTGGCAAGGATGAAAGTCCCAGTTCCCACTTGGATTTCCCTGACACCACCATGGAGGGGTGTTAGAGTGCCTTGCTACAGCCTGGCAAAGTTAGAAGTCTAGGTTCCCTACTTTGCCTTTGCTGGCATAGGTGGGGGTGGAGCCAGTGTTTTCTCTGTGGTGTTTGGCTGGAACAGAGTGGTTATAATCTCAGTGTTTTCTGTCTTGCTAGGTTGCCTCTTTCCCAGTCACTTAGCTAGAGAGAGCAGGCTTTTCTTGGGACTTTTTTTCTGCACCCTTGGTTTTTCCAGGTTGCCAGCTTCTTCAGCTCTAAGTCTGTGATATATGAAAATTAAGGGGCTGGCCCCATGGCAGAGCAGTTACAGTTCCCCACACTCCACTTCGGCAGCAGATTTGTGGGTTCGGATTTGGTGTGGACCTACTCTACTTGTCAGCCACGCTGTGGAGACATCCAGTACAAAATAGAGGAAGACTGGCACAGATGTTAGCCCAGGGCTAATTTTCCTCAAGCCAGAAAAAAAAAAAAAAAAAAAAGATGAAGACTGGCAACAGATGCTAGCTCAGGGTGAATCTTCCTCATCAAAAAAAAAAACCCCAAAAAACCTCAGGGAACTCACCACCATGTCATTCCCTGGGTCTGAGTTTCCTTGCTGATCTGCTTTCTTCTCTCTACCTTTCAAAGTCTTCTTATGTTTGTTTTATATACAATGTCTAGGGTTTTATATTTAGTGGGATGAATAGGGAAAGGTACCTCTACTTGATCTTTCTGGAAGCCTCCCTCCTTAATTTATAAATATAAATCAGATCATGTTTTTGACCTGTTTACAAGTCTTAATGGCTTTTCACTGTGCTCCAAGCTACTTACCACATGGACTTACAAGACCCTGTTTTCTCCAACTCCAGCCTATTTTTCTACCCTCTTTCATGCCCTCACCCATTCACCAAGTTTCAGCCGTGCAGATTTCCTTTCTGTTCCTCAATCACCTCAAACTCTTTATTACCCCAGGGACTTCACACATGCTTTTACTTCTTGAATGAGCTATCTCTGATCTTTGCCTGCCTATATTCTTGTATCTCAATACAGTGCCTCAATCACCTACTCAGAGAAGTCTTCTATGATCACCTTAAGGAGTTTCCTCTCTCCCTCACCCAAGTTGTTCTCTACCACAACATTTTGTACATTTTATACCAGTATTTCTCATGATTTGCATTTATATATATATTTTTGTTTTGTTTTTTTGCTTACCAGTTAGTATATTGTACGTTTCCCAGTAGATTGTAAGCTCCATAGGGTCAGGAGCCATATCCATTATATTCACTAGTTTATCCATGGTGCTTAGTCCAGTCCCTGGTACCCAGTAACCATTTAATAAATGTCTGTTGAATGAATGAATGGAGACAAAACATTATACAATGTACAAAGTACATTACTATTTCATAATCTGGAAAGATGCTTATTTATTTATGAATTCGGTATGCATTCACATTTTCATATTATGAAATACACCCAAAATATTTTTGTATGTCTCTGTCATTGCACTTGCTACATTTTTTCAAAAATACCTATTTGTATGCTTTATTTGTCTACAGGATTTGAGGACAGCAACAGTGTTTTACGCATTTTAGTATTTATAGTGCTTAGCACAGTGCCTATACAGAGTAGATGCTCATGTTGAAAAACCAATAAATGATTGCTTGCATTGTGCTACAAAGTATTTGAAATAGTTCCTAAGAGAAACTAAACAAACCAAAATATTTCCTTTACTTAGACCATCAAAATAACTAAGTTTCCTTTCAAAATCAAGAAAATGTCAAAAGCAGTGACAAACTTAAAAGTCTCTCTCTTTCTGGATACAGTTCCTGGTCAGTGAGAATAACTGATTTGCTCCACTTGGTATGAACATCCTTAACTTGCCAATCTTCTTAGAAGTAAATAAGACCCATTTGAGAAAAAAGACAAAATCTGTGAAGAAAGAACGTAATCTTTCTTTCCGATTCCCCATCTTTATTTCTCTGTAATCTGTCAATTAGCCAAGGATTAAGCAACTGTCTCCTACCTTAAGCACTTTTCACACTTAAAAATTTTGATCTATAGAGATGTACCAGTTAACTTATAAACAGGACCTCTGAACTTACCTAGCACCAATTTTGCCAGTACACAGTTACCACTACCAAGTAAGACCGATAAATGTTCAGGTGAAAATGAACCTAACATCTTGAATATGAGGGAATTCTCTAAAATCTAGATGTTTAATAAATAAATAATGTTAAAGCTCAGAAGAAAGGGTTTAGATCAGGGTTTTGTTTTTATTCTGCAACATTAACACAGGGTTTTTATTAATTATGGGGTTATCTTAGGGATCCCCAACAATTAGGGAAAATGTAGTCTTTTCAAATTTGCAATTGAATTGCTGCTGCTGCTGCTGATGATTTACTAGGCCAGGGCTGGACTGGCCTAGTTTATCCAGGCAGAAGTTCAGCAGAACTCACTCATTTTGGGAGTATTTATGAGCTTCCTAGATCAGATCTGTGACAAGTGGTCAAGCAGTACCTAAGCAGCAGCATGGTGGCAGCTGCTGGGTTGGCTTATTCTACTTCCATAGATTCAGCCAGTAAGGTGAAAACAGCCCCAAATGGATTTAGAAAGTTTCTATTTACATAGCAACACAAGATCAGCATGGTGTCAACTCCCCATGTCCCTAGTCCTATAGGATGATAGCAAACCAGAGTGGCCAGATGATAGATGACACAAGTCGTGGGTCATTCTGTCATTGAGGAGCCAACTCTAAACTACAGCTGAACAGTTGTTTAGTTAACCATTTAATAAATGTCTGTTGAATGAATGAATGGAGACGCTGGGGTGAAGTAGAAAGTCCCATGCTTCACTGTAATCAGGGTGGGAGGTGAGAAAGATTGTCTTGCCATGTTCCAGGGAAAATCACAGGGCATTTTGCCAAGACATGTGTAAGACTGCGGTTGAGCATTGCCTACATTGCCTATGTAGAGATGTGCAAGATCACCAGAGTGCCATGGCAAAGCTGTTCTTCCACAATCTGATGAGGAGGGGAGAATTTCAAAGCCAGCCTAGTTTAAAAGGTGCCATCATTCTATAGGTAGCAAAAGCATAATCAGATAAGAGTAGGGATCATCATTAGTGTCCGGGATTTCATCAGAAAAGAGTATTGCAAGTGGTGGTGGTAAATTGGAGAATAGTTACCATGCATTGTGGAGCCATCTGAACAAGATATACACATGGGTGGGCTATGAGAAAGGATAGAAGGAAAATTGACTTGTAAAAAACTTAATGCCCTATATAACAGGCCTCCCCATTCTGACATCCAGTTTTTTCACAAATCTCAATAAGGATATGAAGGATATCCAAACTGACAAAACCACCAAATTTTCTCTTCTCAGTTCTTACTGGAATAATTTCATTTTTGCACTTCACAGAATTTTCTACTCCTTCCTACCTGAAATTCTTTTTTTTCGCTGGGCTACCATGACACTGCCAGTCTCTTGGTTCTTCTTATAATTTACTTATTTTCTCTTTCTCTTCTGTGGGCTTCCTCCATTGGCATCTCACACTCTCCCTGTGTCATTCATATTCTTGTTTTACTGGTGACTCTCAAATCTATATCTTCAGCCCATGCTAAGTTTCACATTCCTATATGTGAATGCAGAAACTGCCTACTGGAAATTCCTTCTTGGCTGTCCCATATCTATCTCATGTTTAGAATGTCCAAAACAGAACTAATGTCTCAGATCACTTCTCTCTCCCAATTCTGCTCCTTCTATTTTTCATTTTTATTTTTTTTTTGCTGAGGAAGATTTGCCCTGAGCTAAAATCTGTTGCCAATCTTTTTTTTTTCTTTGTATGTAAGTCACCACAACAACATGGCTACTGACAGACGAGTGGTGTAGATCTGCACCCAGGAACTGAACCTGGGTTGCTGAAGTGGAGCAAAGTGAACTTAACCACTAGGCCACCAGGGCCTTCTATTTTTAATTTTAGATCAAGAAGAAATAATTTACCCACTCACCCAAGCTAGAATCCTGGAAATCATTCTTGATATTGCTCTTTTCCAGCCTCTCATATCTAGTCAATCACTAAGTTCTTCTGAATATTTATTAAATCCATCCCCTTCTCTCCATCCCCACCTCCACTGCTCTATTTCTGATCCAAGTCATCACTTCATTGGTCTATTGCCACATCCTCCAAATTGACCCCCCATCCCATGTCTCTCAAATCTATGCTCTCCATGGCTGCTAGTCAATACGAAACAGAAATATATAAATATGACCAAGTCACTTCATTGCTTGAAATTCTTAAATGACTCTATCTTTTTAGGTTATCTTTTAGTTTGAATTTTTTTCCCCTGGATCTGGCTGTTGTCCACCCCTCCCACCTCATCTCTTGCCATCTCCTGCTTTTTCAACTCCAGCCATCCAGGTACCTCTACACAGTGCTCTGTAACTTTGCTCACACTGTCCTTCTGCCTATAAGCTCTTTTCTGCATTACTGCTTGGCTGTCATCCTTTAAGACCTAGAACAGGGGTCTGCCTGTGGCATAGTGGTTAAGTTTGCATGCCCCACTTCGGCAGCCTGGGGTTCACAGGTTCAGATCCTAGGTGCAGACCTAGCACTGCTTGTCAAGCCATGCTGTGGTGGCATCCCACATAAAATAGAGGAAGATTGGCATAGATGTTAGCTCAGGTCTAATCTTCCTAAAAAAAAAAAAAAAGACCTAGAATAGGTATTATTCCCTCCACATGGTCTTTTCCCCAGTTGTTAAGTACTCCTCTGTGCATAGTACTAGGCACATCTGTCATTGCACATACCACATTACCTTATTAAACTAAGTGTGAATGTTTCTGTTTCCCCTACCAGTCTACGAGCATTTTGGTCATCTTTGCATTCACAAAATCAAATAATTTTTCTGATCAAAGAATACAACTTGGGCCAGCACATTGGTAGGGTTCAAAAAATGTTTGTTGAATAAGTTTATATGCTGCTATTCATTAATGGCTGCTAAGTGCACCAGAAACTTCCCTGATGGGCTAGGGCTTAATGTGTTAAGAAAACTATGTTTCCTAATCTAGGTGGGCTCGGAGATTTTTATTAGACTGTGATTAATACAGCAGGGACTACCTGGAAAGAGCCCTAAAAAAAACCTATTGGATAACCTCAACTAGAGCCAATTTCTCTTCACTCGGAGATGACTGCTGAGAATCTTGGTCTGGAAACGACGTGACTTGATTTAATATAGTTTACCCTAGAGGCAGAACAGCAAAGAAAGAATTCTACTAATTTAATTCTGCACTCTGGGTACTTCTCCCTAAAAAGCTAAAGGTAGGTTTGGCCCAGGGCAGCACGGTGAAGGCCCATGTGTAGTTAAAGGTCTCTTCCTACTTGCTTCTCTGACTATTGGAGGCATGTTGAGATTGCTATCTGGCGGTTGGATACATCAGAAGCTTTGGTTCTTTATTCATAGCTCTTAGTTGAACTACACTGCAAGAAAATAAAAATATTGTTCCAAAAATTTTGCTGAGCTTTCTCTGGAGCAAGTTTAATATTTTGGTGTTGAGAATAATTTGTGTTTTATTATTACTAGTCTTATCAGAATTGCCTGGCTAATTTTTCTGATCAAGGTATACACAACCTATAGAACACCTGCTTTTGAAATTATAGAAAAGGTCTGGGCAGAACTAAGTGGAAAAAAGAGGGCTCCTATCCTTTCCTCTATTTTAGGACATGGACTACCATCATGACTGTTCTCTCTGTTGTCACTTCTCACTAATCATTCAAAAATGAAAGAGAAAAAATAATCTATAATAAAATACTACTCATTAAAAAAGCAAGAAATCTAAAAATTAAACAGTCATAGCAAAAACTATAAGCAAACTGGGAAAATCATCAGAAAGGGCTCTGCAAGACATTTTTTCTAAATGTTAAATAACTAAAAAACATTAAAATATGTCTTGCATGGCAAGTCTGAGGTCTGAAGCAGAACAAGCTTTGTATAGCAAAAGAAATGGGAAAAGAAGATTGAAGATTAAGGCCCCTTATAAAATAACCTAGGTTGGAAAACGTAGAGGTTAGAGATACTCAGTGTGTAGCTCCAGAAGAAACATTCATATTATTTACTCCTGTCTTTGGCTCCAAAGAGACAAAGACTTGAAGGTCCTTCTTCCAGTGGAGGGCTCCCTACGTCAGATCCATTGAGCACCGAGATCCAGTCAGACGACCTTTGTAAATTCCATATCTGAAGTACTTAGACTCACTTATACTACAAAATCTAAACTGAAAATATTTTGGTCAAGAGATTTTAATTTTTTATTGAAATCTAGAAGGAGAATAAAAAAGACAAAACTAACAATTGGATTAAAAGGATTTAAAGTAACTTATTTTGATATGGTTGCATATATCTCACAAATTTTGTCTCCAATTAATTAATATTTCTCCTCTGCCTGCTTCCAAAAAGAATCCAAGTCTGCCCCCAAATAATCAGTTTGGGTTTTATATCTAGACTGTTGAAGTATGTGTGACATCACTTCATTTAGTGCATTATGTTTTCATATGTATTTTATGACAACATACCTTTCCCCCTAATCTTTGAGATTGTATTGTGCATTAAGAGAAGGCAAAATTAAGCTGCCAAAGATTGTATATAATCATATTATAGTACTATACTTACAAAATTGGGGCAAGACATTAACATTTTGAATAGGCAAAAGAATATAAAAGCTAGTTTATTTGAAAAGTTGTGAGAAGAAAAATTCAGGAATGGGGCTGGCCCCGTGGCCGAGTGGTTAAGTTCGCACACTCCACTTCGGTGGCCCAGGGTTTCCACAGTTCGGATCCTGGGCACGGACATGGCACCGCTCATCAGGCCATGTTGAGGCGGCATCCCACATGCCACAGCTAGAAGGACTCACAACTAAAATATACGACTATGTACTGGGGGGATTTGGGGAGAAAAAAGCAAAAGAAAGAAAAGAAGATTGGCAACAGTTGTTAGCTCAGGTGCCAATCTTTAAAAAAAAAAAAATGCAGGAAAAATTTAGCCGAGTCATCTGGAATGAAGAGTAAGAGTGAAAGCAATGATGATTTAATTCTTTTATTTTTCTTTTCCTCAAATGAAGAATATTTGAGTGAAAAGCTAGTTATGTTCTGAACGAATTAAATGAAATAATGCCTATTATAATGCCAAAACTAAAGGCAAATTTTTGATTTTTTGTTTTGTAGGGAAAATCTCAAGGAGGACTTAGGACAAATATCTAAAGCCTTGGTGAACTCTCTTAGATAGTATAACTCCACATTCCCATTATGGCTCATTCTTAGTTCTTAGAATTATTTTTTCATAGTTATCTCAGGTGATTAGATTTAAACAATTCCTTACTGTAACAAAAATAAGAGGAGAACATGTACAATTTAATTCTGATGTAGGGTCTTCCTCAAAATTCTTTCTCCGGGATCTTTTTCTCTAACTTCTTTGGCACTGGTCTTTTCATGAAATGCATTCTCTCTTTTATTTTTACTGCATCCTCGTCTTTGGCATTTGTTTTGATTGATATTCCATTCATTATGCAAACAATATCTCACTTTAAACTTACTTGCAATATGATGTATAGTCTGGTTGCTTATCATGCAAGTCAAGTCAGGATATGCAGTTTGGTGTTTCAGCCAAATTTGACCACTTCCTACGTTCTCACAGTTGCTGGTTAGGTACCGATCAGGAACACTCATGGTGACTCTCAGACTCCTTTGTAGGTAACTTTCTGATGAGACGTATTCAGTAAACATTTAATGGATCTTCCCCTTCCAAAGTATTGTTCATGTTGTGACATTGATATAAACCTTCTTACTAGTTTTAAAAGCTCATATTCTTGAATCACCTTAACTTGGTTATTACAATCATGCATCATGACCTCAGACAAATTACTTAACCTCTTTAAGACTTATTCATTAATTTATTCAGCATTTGTTGAACTAAGTGTAATAGGCTCTGGGGATGGGAAGTGAATGTATTAACCAAGGTTTTCTCATCTGTAAAATGTGGCTAATGATGGAGCCGTTTTGAGGATAAAATGTACGTAAAGTACTTAGCACAGTGTTCAAATGTTTATTATTATTAGCAGCATTATTTTGATAAAATTGCTTTTAACATCTCCCTATGACTGTAACCTCTAGTGATTCACAACGCATCCATTCCATTATGTTTCTGAACATAAAGCTACTCTTATAAACGTCTGATGCCGGAAATGATCTTTTCTAGAAATATTGATGATGAAAGCACTCCAAAATACAATACTTTTCACACCTGGTTATCCAAGAGAAAATTGTAAATCACAACCATGACCTGGATTATGAAATGAAGGTGCTATACATGTATCCTCTGAGCATACACTATCTTCTAAGTTTCTTTCCAAAAATCCCCACATATTTTTAAGTTTGTATTATTAGAAACATAAACAAGCCTACAGACAGGCCATCTGAAGTTTGACTTGGTTTGTATCACTAGCCTGAAAACATCAAAATATTTCAACTACTGCGGTGTCAGCTCTTGTGTGTGTGGTGGGGGGGGGGGGGAGGGGAGGCCCGACGTCAACTCAAGTCAGTTGAGAAGAGTGGCAGTTCTGCATCTCATTCTACGGAGTTAAAGAAAACGGGTTACTGCAGGAACTAGCAGAACGTATTGACGTTACTGAAATGGTTATAGAAATAAAATGAGTTTCTTTTTTACTCAATGGAGCTATTGAGGAATGACGAAGAGAAATCATCTATAATGGTGGTAGAGAGTTTGCATCTACACTTTCGAGGATTATTTGTCGTTTAAAGCGAAGCCTCATCAGGCAAACCGTCTTTCACTCTGGGTTGCGTAGTAGCCTGGCTAAGATGTCTGCAGAACGTGAGTTTTGAAGAATCATGTTGCTTACAATTTGTCACATTTTAAATCCCAGGGTTCCCCTTCAGCTCTTACATAAGAACAGCTGGAAACAAAAGGCCATCCTCTAGCAGAGACCAAACCCCGCACAGCCCTCGAGGAGGCACGTGGGGCCGAAGCCGCCTCGGGAGCGCCCGGACCGGCGCCCGCGGCTTCGGGGCCACGCGTCTGACTGTCGGGCCCGGGGCAGCACCGGGGGCGGCCGACCGCCCGGCCCCCGCCTCGTGCTCGCGGCGTTCCTGCTGGCGGCGCCCGTGCCGGTCCGCGCCGTTCCACGCCTCCGTCTCCGCGGCGAGCGCGGGGCTCGGGAATCACCTCGGGAGCCCACTCAGCAGCGGGGAGGGCGGCAACGAGGACAGCCCGGGCTCCCGCTGGAAGCCCGCGCTCGGGGTGTCCCCCTCCCCTCGGCGGCCGGGACGCAGGTACCTCCTCAGCAGCCTCGGCAGTCGGCGATCAACTGGTGGGCGGCCCGGCCAGGCCCGCCGCGGCCGCCGGGAAGCCCTTGCGAGCCGCGTTCCCGCCGCCAGCACCTGACTGACTGACCCGAGGCCGGGGCTCGCGCCGCCGCCGCCGCAGCTGCGCACGCGCTCCTCGCGCGCCTCTGTCCCGGGGCGGCCGGCGGGGCGGGAACTCGAGGCGGCGCGCCGTCCGCACCTGCCTGCCTGACTCGCAGACCCCGGGCTCGGGCCTCGTGCTGGCGCGCGCACGCGCCTCGCGCGCCTGCCGTCGGTCCCGGGGGCGGGACCGCGCGACAGCGAGCAAGCGGGCGGGGGGCTCGTGGCGCGCGCGCCCCACACCCGAGGGCTGCGGAGAGATATTTTGGGTGGCAGGAGGCCCCTCGTCATTTCCGCCGGGCAGCTTGTCGTGCTGGGGGCTCCACTCCCGCGCGCGAGGCGAGCGGGCAAGTTGGTTGCGGGCGTGCTGCGGTGGCTCCTTCGCTTGGCGCCGCGACCCTCGGCAGCACAAGCCATGAACTGAAAGCCCGGAGGGACGGAGACCCGAGCGGAGCGGCGGAGCAGCAGCAGCAGCCGCCGCCGCCCCAGCGGGGACCGAGCAGAGCCGGCGCGGAGCCGCGACCCCGCGGCGTTTCCCTGCTGCTCGCCGCTCCCACCGCCGCTGCCCGCTGTTTGCTAAGACATTGCAACCGCGGGACCCGACACACAAAAGCCGCCTTCTCCGTGCCGCCCGCCCGCGAGGCAGCGCCCGCTAGGGACCCCACCTGAGGGCGGATCGGGCTGCTGAGTTCGTTTTGTGTCTGAGCTCCGCGACCCGCGCGGAACCGACCCGGTGCCCATGGCTCTGATCATGGAACCAGTGAGCAAATGGTCTCCGAGTCAAGTAGTGGACTGGATGAAAGGTAATGTCCGCGGTGCGCAGGGCGAGGCGGCCCGGGGCGCAGGGTCCCGGCGCGCAGCGGGGAAGGGGCGCCTGCCGCGGCCGAGCCCGCCCTCGGGGCTTCTGCTGGCCGATCGTGGAGTGGCGGGGGTCCTCCGGGGCTGGCAGGGCCTCGGGATCCCGGTCTCCTATTGTCCCCAGCCGGTGGCTCCCCCGCCGGAGAGGGGCGCGGAGAGCGCGGGGGGCGGCCGGCGCGACCCGATAAGAGGCTGGAAGCCGGGGGACGGAATCCTGGCGCATCTTGCCGGCTCCTGGCTGCCCTCGGCGCCCCCAGGCCTGGAGGACGTGGCGACCCTTGTCTCTCTCCTCAGGGAGGAACCCCCAGGGACCTGCTCCGCTGGTTGCCTCTTCCCGGGCCCCTTTGTTCCCGGGAAACCTGACCCCCCTTCGGCAGCCGCCCCTGCTAGGTGCCTTTTTCAGCGCTAACTCTCCGGTCAACTTTTAAGCCCGCATAATGGGGTCAGGACGCGGCCGCCCGGGTTTGGAACCGTGGAGCTCCCCCTTTCCCCCGGGTTGGGCTGGTGATGCTTGAGAGATGCGCTACTTTGAGGGAGAGGAAAACATGCTTCCTCTGGGACAGCATCCGCACTGGTATCCGTGGGTCCCTCCTGCGCATCCCCCGCGTCCTTTGCCTCCTCCTCTGTTGGCCAGTTGAGGCTTTGGACCTCACGGCTTTTTAGTGGGGGCTCGACCCCAGGTGCAAGGTGATGCGCATTCAAGCGCCCCCTCATTTCTTCCATCTTGAAGGCTCTCCCCTTTTTTTCTCTGGCAATTTCTAGTAACCATACTTATCGACACTCGCCCTCCTAGTCGCAAACGTGGGCTTTTTCTCTAGTCCCTGGGCTTTCCTGCCTCACTATCTCCCTCTGTTGTCTGAGTTAAGGGGCCTGTAGAGGACCCCCCCTCCTCACTGCCACTGCCTCCCCCCACCAAATCCCCAAGATTCCTTAGATTTTGGGAACACTGACGGGATGGATGGGATGGAATAAAGGATTCCTGGCCACACTTGGGAAATGTTAAATCTTTGCTTATGGTTATTCCTAGGCACAAAACTCTAGCTAGATTAGTCAGGCACCAAAGGCTTATTTGTGAAAATGCCCGTTCCGAAGATGAGAGAACCCCTTCTTAGGGTTTGCATAGCAGGCAGAGTTTCTAAGCTCAGGTACTTCAGAACGAAAGGTGGGGTCGAGGAAGTGATTGAGAACGACAGGGAGAAACTCAGTTTCTTTTTCCTTTTTTCCCCCGAATCTTTTTGGCCTCTTGCTTATTCTTGTGGGTTTTCCTGTATCCATTTGCTTTTCTTTTATTCCGTTACTTGCCCCTTTATTCTTCATTTACTTCGTTTTTCTTTTCTAATATGTGGAAAGTGCTTTGTAAGTGCAAAGCACAGTACAAATGAGTGTATTGAATTAACTCGAATTCATTATTTATCGACTGCCCCCGTGTGCGATACATTGTGCTAAGGTGCCATGGGTGCCATGACTAAGACAAAGTCCTGCAGTGGCTCATCTTTTCTTTTTCTTCTCTTCTCATATTTACTATTGAAATTCTACTTTCCTAGGTTCCCACCAGTTCCTCCCCTTAGACTGTCAGATAACAGACAAACATCTGTCTTCTCCATTTCTCAGTCATAAAAGAAAGAGCCAGGGTATATGCAAGAAGCAAGAATGCTCAATTAAAACCCTTTCTTTGAATTTGCCTAAAAGATTACTTTAGTTTGAGTCTGTTACTGAAATGCTCAAAGAAAAGCTCTCTTGGCTCAATGGGAGTCGAATTACCTTCAGAGACTACCTCTTACAAGTTCCCATGATGCTTGTAGTGAGTGCTGCGTACTCCATCTTCTTCACCTCCCACCCTCCCAGTACATTCTTGCAGTTTCCCCCCTCTCTACAGTTTAGGTCCACTGAAGCAAGTGGAACATATGATGCACGTATTCTGACACACGTTGTTAGTTTTCCAGTACACTAGTCCTTCAGAAATCTCTCCAGCCTAAAATGCAGCTTCTTTAAAGTTGGGCTAACATCGTTAGCTATGATTTTAAATTATTGTTATCTTTAAGTTGAATAACTTATTTTCATACCTGTTGGTGATGCATTTTAGAGCTATTTGAACAGATCAGTGAGGTAGCCAAAATAGAATTTGTGTATCTTTGTACACATTAGACTGGAAGAGAATAATTGATGTCATTATCTGTATACTTCAAGTCCCAAACTGCCTACTGATGAAATTTCCATAATCTTCGTATAAACTTGACTTGAGATATTATCAGAAAATAAGATTTAAAAAAATAATTGGATGAAACGAACATTTCCTCAACTTGTAACTTTCTCTTGCTACCTTAATTAATTTTCCCTGCCTACCCTTTTCTCCAAATAAACTTTACAAAACACATATAAAAAATACTTTTCACCCTTTCCTCAGATTCAGTAATGTTTAAAAGTCGGCTAATTTAGGATGTAGCTTTGGAATGGCTAAACCTGATTTAGCATTGTATAATGTATAGTGTTCTAAAGGCAGTACCAAATAATGAACAGGACTTTTGAACAACTGCAGCACTGTGGGAGTTTTTCAAAGCATGCTCCTAATGTGACAGTTTCATCATCTTTAACATTTAAAGCAGATAGCATATGTTTTCAGCTAGTCACAGTGATAAGTAGTTAACGCTCTATTTAGTAAGGTACATGCTTTATGCTCTTTCTAGGGTATTTTTCTCTTCACTAAACAGAAAAGGAACCAGTAAGCATGTAAGAATAGCATGGCCATATATTTATGCTTCTTGACAATTTATAGAAGTGGTATAGAAACTCAGTCAGCAGAAAGGGATATGAAGGAAAAAAGAAAAAAAACAGGCTGACAAGATTATTAAGCTTTGGTAGCACATATTCAAGATTATTTATGAAGGACCATTTATACATTGCAATTCATTTTGATCTATTACTTGTTATTAAAATATATTTGGAGGAGACATATTTTAAATTTATGTATTAATTACTAGTAAAGATGTAAGGGAAAACTTGCAATTTTTTTATTTGCTTACCCCCCCCACTCCACTATTTGTAAAATCTGAAACTCACTGAATTTTCAATAAAAATTTGATGTGTCCCAGTGTCAGTGTTAGTTCCAGTAAATATATGAATTCCTCATGAATCAGTAAAATACACAGTTATATCCCAGATTATCTTGATAGTACTTCAGCCTATTTGGAAATATCTTCTAGACCTTCAAAAATAATTTTAAAAATTAATATTATAAAAATATCTTTTGAGAAAATCAAATACTGATCATTTAGCATTTGAAACTAACCTTTTTCAATTGGAAATTGCATTGAGTACTCTTGTAGTTTTGACAAAATTTTAAAATGTCAACCTTTTTATAGTAAAGAAAAGCAAAGCAGTTACTGGAAAAAGCTATAGGAAGAAAAGTAGGCCAATAACTGTTTCTAATTTTTGCTCAGTGTATAACTCTAAAATACATTATTTTTCAGCTCTTATCTGTTCACCTGCAGGGCCTGGAAGTATTTCATAGTCTGCAGTTGTTTGAGTCTACTTTTTTCCTCACTGAAATATAGCAAAAACCTTTGAACACTTTAGGCCCCTATTATTAATTTTATTATTGATTTACCTTGTCTGTGTCACACCCAATAATTCCAGTTTTCTTCTCACACTTTGAAGCTGTATCAAAATATCCACATGACTAAGATAAAGTTATTTTCCAGGACCAGCTCCCTTCATGACATTTTTCCAATGATCTTTAATCCCTTTCTGGATCGAATAAAATGGAATATTGTTTTCAGAGTCAACCAATAGGCCCCACTTTGCTGGTCTTCTCTTATGATCTCTATGACTTAGCTCCATCCACTCTTGTATTATTATGATTCCTAAAATAATCTAAATTTTTAAGATAGCCTCTTCTCAAACCATCCCTCAATTAACTGCTCTGCTCTCTCCTGTTTATTATAAACCATTTTCTTTAAGAAGCATTCACTGACTTCTAATTTCTGTCCTGATGACTCAGCCATCTTGAGGATGGAAAATGAAATACATTATTTTAGGTATAAAAAACAAAGATAAAATCAACATTTTGCTTATAGCCCTACAAAAGAGGAAGATGCAGTGATGAAATAAGATCTATTTAGTATAAAAGTTAAAGACTATAAAGGAGAATGTATCTGATAATGTTAAGAGGTTTTCACAGGTACGATGCTCTTCAGTAATTTTTTCGCCCTCACAGGACCCAGAGCCGAGGTTGAAATTTATCTTAATTAGATGAAGGAAAATGTCAAAATTTTGAGTTAAACTGTCTTGAGGGAAAGATTGGACATAATTTTCTGGCAGAACGTGAGAAGTATGCACCAAAGGAAAAAAAATATGTTAAATGATCAAATTGGTCCTAAATTTTTGAAAATTTAATCTTTTTCCTCAATTGCAATGTCACTAATCACCAACAGTCACCTACTTTGGATTTGATGTTTTTAAAACAAGCAGCCTTGTCATTTTACACAAAGAAGAATTTTACCTTTTTGATATTTAGAGTTTAGATGACAGGAAACATCATTTTATTTATAATGTCATTAACGTTTGCTCTCCAAGGTAACACTCATGATTTAGTGCAGTTTAGGAAGAAAAAGTGTACTTATGTAGAGGCATTCTGGTCCTTAGATATTATTTACTCAGTAGTACTTCTGCATGGAAGGTGCTTTAATGGATTGTTTTAAATAAATTCTTTTCTGCTTTGGGGAGATTAAGTCTCTGTAAGGGATGTTAGTATATTGACAAACCTATGCCTTGACAGACACAAGTACGAACTAGTACATTTGGTAAATTTTTTAAAAGTTTGCATTATGTTTTCAAGCACCAATGGAAAGATAGTAAGTCAGGCGGAAATCCATGGGGAAGGTGGGGTTTTAGCAACTAAACAATTTGTTTAATTAAGGCATATTCTAGAAGGGATGTATTCTAAATGTAGAGGCACAGCAAGAGACTCTAGAGTTGAGATGGGATGCTTAGCCAGAAGGGTTGTGTCTAGGTTTGTCTGGTTGAAAGAGCGAGGTGGGCAGTAGAGGGAAAGTGAGGGAGAGGCCGTGAGTAGGTGGCACAAGAGTACAAGAACAAATCTGCATTTCACAAAGACAATAAAACTCTCATCGTGTCCTGAGTTTAAATAAATACCGCATTATAAAACTTTGGCTGCCAAAAATAAGCCCACAAAGAATGTGTATTGAATTGGTACAGCTGTTTCAAATCTGTTTCTCAGGAATAATTTGGAAATAATGTTAAAATGAGTTATTTTGAAGATTAATTACATCATTAACATTATGTCGTTGGATATTTAGAATTTTACTGATCCAAATTCTTATATGAAGAATGAAGATAAGGTTTTAAATATTGATGTTGATCTTAAAGCAGTGATAAATTATCAGTTTCATTTATAGCAGAGTGACCTCACATTAGGATTTAATTTGTTCTTAATGACTTTTAGCTTTCTATAAGACTTCCCCACAGCACCTCACACATAAGGCTTATTGTGAAAGATGAAAAATTAGCTTCCATAAAGGGTACTCGAAGGATGGATCATCTGTACTAGTTTAAAAGGGAGAGGGGGAGGGAGGGTAAGTAATTTGAAAAAAAATGGAGTCTAAAGCTTTTTATTTTTTATTACTTTGTCATGGTTTAGTGTCTGGCTAAAGAACAGCAAATATAGTCTTCAATACAGGATCATTGTGTTGAATAACATTCAGTGAGTGAATTCACAGTTTTCATGCATAGCATAAGCCTGTGCTCCCTAAAATGGTACATTTCTGTGGCTGTGGAAGCCAAATGATCAAAAGAAGCCGAAGAGTTAATTTTTGCTAAGTATTTTAAAACATTTTTATATTAATACAAACTTAGATATTATATTCATGGTGTAGAAAGCAAAATTGGCATGATTTTTAAGATGAGACCAGAGGCTTAACAGGAATTTTAGGCTTGCAGCAGGCTGTGAAAGCTGCCTTTCCCAGACCTCCCAGGGTTATGAGTACGCTCCATTCAGCAATTATGGATACATCAGTGGAAAAGTTTGAGAAGTGGTGGTTGGGTTTAGAAAAGGTAAAATTAATGTACTCTGCTTCCTCTTTTTCTCCTTTTGCAGGGTACAAAATGTTATCTTTTCAATCAAGGTCATGATAATTATAGCATCTTACTTTGTTTGATCCATAAACTTGTAGTGAGGATGAACTTCTTGATAGTGATTCTCATCTGATCCTATCCTTTCACTTCTCACCCCCAACAACTTAAAAAATTCAATGGCTTCTCACTGTTTTTAGGATAAAGATCAAAGTCCTTAAAATGGCCATTAAGACCCTTGAAGATTCGGCTGTTGCCTGCGAGGTAAGCCTCATTCCTAGCACTAGCTACACTGGCCTTCTTTCGGCTCTGGTTGCCCGGCACTGGACCTTTGTACTTAATGTGTTCTCCCTGACCTCTTTGCTTCACCCAGTTAACTCCTACTCACCCTTCCGATCTCAAGCCTCCTCTCCTCCACCGAGGAAAAGCCTTCCCGATTCCCCATATGACATCAGATCCCAGTTATGCGCTCTTCTGCTACCTTGTATACTTCTTTGTCCCATTTGCCAGTTTTATTTTTACGTTAATTTGTATGGTTATTTGATGAGGGCAGAGAGGCCATCTTTTTTGCATAACAAGGCATACGAAGGTATCTGCTGAAAAGTAGGCGCTCAGGAAATACTTGTTGAGAGAAGAAATAAAGTTATTCACAGATTATTGGTCTGTCAGCAAATCTGCTTTCCTAAATGACAATGTATGTAAAGTCCCTTATAAAGCTCTAATGGCTACCTCAGTGCCAAGTTGTATATTTTGTGCCAGAATACAGTGGAAGTGGAGTTGCTTTATCCATTTTTCATAGTTGTGTTGCTCTAGCCAATTCAGTGACCTAAATCATGGTTTAGATTCATTTTGTTAAGAAATATTAATAATGTCAATGAATCCATAACACTTCTATGTTTATGCTATAAATATTATAAATATACTATAAATATTATTTGCTAACGTCACTTAACAGGCCAACACAATAGGCAAAAGTTACTTTAAAAATTAAAACCTATCCTTAAGCATTTATTTTCTTTCATTTAAATTTTCTAGTTGTTTCTTCATTTTGGTGTTTTTAAAAGAACTTTATTTTGAAACGCATGGTAGAGTGAAATTGATAAAATGCCTTGTTTTCTTAAAAGTAAAAAAAAGGTCATATGAGAAATTAAAATGTTTTTTTCTGTTGTGAGAGGGAAAAATTCTTTATTTGTTAATTTGGAGGATAAAATGGAAAAACAGTCCTTTAGCTTAATGAGACCATTATCTTCTTTATTATATTTAATGTTGTATTTACTTTCTTTTTTTGGTGAAGAAGATTAGCCCTGAGCTAATATCCTTTGCCAATCCTCCCCTTTTTTCCGCTTGAAGAAGATTAGCCCTGAGCTAACATCTGTGCCAATCTTCCTCTATTTTTTGTATGTGGGATGCCTCCACAGCATGGCTGATGAGTGGAGTATGTCCATGCCTGGGATCTGAACCTGCGAATCCGGGCCACAGAAGCAGAGCACGCAGAACTTTAACCGCGTGGCCACAGGCCTGACCCCTACATTTTTATTAATAGGAATAAAATTAAGATATTTAAAGATGCATCTTAAATCCTCATTTCTTATATAATTTTTCATCCCTCCCTCTGATTTTGGAAAAGGAATTTTAATTTTTTAAACTAAATATAAATTTATTTGGATTAATTTTTGAAGGGCAGTCGTTAAGAACCTGCATGGAGTTATTGTAAAAAATAACTTGTTGAGTACAGGTGTCTCATGAAGTTTTGTGAGTTACATGCTACTGTATAATCACTATTAGGCATATTATAGAGATTTTTCTGATAAAGCATTCCCCTTCCCCCAAATTTAGAATGGTTAAAATATAAATCAGAATAAGTAAAATTTTTGAGACCTTCACATAGGTATTACAGTCTGTTAACTCTTAGTAAAACACCTTCAGGCTTAAATGTTCTAGTTAGTACTGAAAAACAATGGGTTGCAATTGTGCCCTGATTTGAATTACAAATAACTATTCAACAAGATAGAATTTTTTAAACTTAAAGATGTATTTAATTTCTTGTTTGATTTCAATTTAAATTACAATCATTAATTCTAATAGAAGTTTTCATTATCTTAATTTCACTCTTGCAGTTTCAGGAAAGAAAGGGTTGTGGGTATTTGCATAAATTCATTGAATTTTAAATTTTACTAAAGTACAGTAACTGCTGTTTTAGTTTTCTGTGTTCATCTATTGAATATTTTGTCGCAACATAAAATTGTTTTAAAAACCAAGATTTATTAAATAAACCAAAACTCACAATGGCATTAACATGTTATAGTTTGCCGTGATAAAAACCTTGTTACATAACTAGTATCAAATATAGCATGATTGTCTGTTTTATATTTACTTGACATTAATGTTCTTGGAAATTAGTCTTATTAGGTAGCTTGGATAGTCATCTGATAAGATGATAGATAAGAAGAAACCACATTGTTAGTTGCTTTTAAAGTGTTGCCCAATATCCTTTTGTTTGTTTGTTTGAACTTTTTATTTTGTTTCAGCTACATCTGCTATTTTTAAAATGGGCTTGCAACATGTTTTTTGAAGTAATATCTACAATAAATCAATGGAAGGCTGGCTTAGATCCTGGATTTTACTTTTTTCAACTTGTTTATGAAAGATTATGAAAGGATCTGTTTTCTAGCAAGTTGTTAGACTTATAATATAATTTATTAATAAAAACCTTTGAAATACTATAGCCTTAAGTAATTAGCTGAATAATTAATTTTAACAATATTAGTTGAATTCTTTTTATAATTTTGGTATGTTTTATATGTGTATATGGGAATTTATTTCATACCCTTTTTTTTCCCCCAACCATCCACATTATTTTCACAATGTTTCATAATCCTGGGGACTTGTGATTTTTATTTTTTTTCGTGGCTGAGCAGAAAATTCACATTTTAATTTTGTATAATTCATTTATGTTTTGGCTTTCAAAACAAGCCCCTGGGCTATTAAAAACATATAAAAGAGAAAGTGTTGTAGAGTTTTTGCTGACGGTGCTCAAAACAGACATGTAGTCAGTCCAGTTGCTAGTTTTCCTCCCTGCCTGCTGGAGCCCACGTGGAGACCAAGTCCAATGTGGTGTAGAGCCAATGCGGATGGCAGGGTTAGGTAGGTACTCCTTCCCCATTTCCCTCCATGTTGGGGCCCAGGTGAGTTTTGTGGCAGTCTCATTGGCGCCAGTATTGATTAAATCAATGGCACGAGGTTTCCTTATCTAGAAGGCTGCTCCCTTGCCCTCCAGCTGTCAGACTAGAGGCTTTCAGTTTGATGTTGTATTGTCACATGCAGAGAAGCTCATTCTATGGAATATTTAGGGATAGATAACTTTTCTTTCTGGTCCTTTGAGGTAATGCTTTAAGTATACTTATGGTAAAAACATGTTAATTCAGATCCTCTTTATTTGAGATTTGTGATAATTTCAGGGGACTGCTGTTGAAGTTCACTTTTAATATGTGAAGGAAGGGTTTACTGATCAATCTAACAATGTAAATAGATTGGAAAGAAATTGTTTGACCCAGGAGGATACAGTGTTTTCAAGTACCATACTTTGCTGGGAGCCATTTCCTTACTGAACATGTGCTAGCTAGAAGTGAGTTGTGTTTTCAGTTCGAATTTCTGCATACTTGGAATCATGGTTTTTGATTTTTTGGACTATTTTTACAAACATTCTATAACATAGCTTGATTTGGACCCTCATTCTCCCAAGTTAGACAGATCTCATGCACTCGCTTCTATTATTATTAGTAATCCTTGAAAGTGAGATGAGAGACAGTTAGGAATACCCTTTTATAGGTAAAGTACAGAGAAGTTGAGCAGCTCAACAGAGATTGTATAGCTGTTCAGCGATGAAATTAGGTGGGACGTCAACTCTTTTTTCCCCCTACTGGATTGAATTTATACTTTCGTGGGTGAAGGATGCAGTTCAGTTTGTACATAATTAACTTTGGACTTGACTTTTAAAAAATTTCCTGAATTTTCTGCTCTTCAAAAATTGTCACCATGTGGTATATAGTAAAGAGGACTTTGGAATCAGATGCCTGGGTTAATTATATCCAGGCTCTATTACTTCCTAGCTGTGTGATCTTAATGAGGGAGAGTTTAAGTAACTTGCCAGGTTTTCTCATTTTTGTAAAATAGGGGTGATAATATTACCTACCTTAGAGGGTTGTGCTTTGCTTAAGATGATGCCTAGTACCTAGTAAGTGCACGATAAATGTCAGCTTTTTTTTTAAAGGAAGAGGTTGCATTCTTTTGGCAGTCTTCAGAGGCAGAACTAGTAATAATAGATCATATTTATTGACTACTGACTACATACCATGTGCTGTGCGAGGTGCTTTCCCTGCATTATCTTATGCCTATCCTAGCCCCGAAATGTTGAAATTATCCCTATTTCACAGATGAAGAAATTTTTGCTTAGAAACGTTGAATGGCTTGTCCTATATACCCAAATATTTTTTGAGCAGGTAGGTGTTCAAGAAATATTTTGAAGAATGAATAAATGTAAAGTGGAACAAGCAGAATTTAAATAGAATTGGTTCCAAAATATATAATCTTTCCACCTTGCCTTTCTACCAGAGGTAGATGTGACATGAGAGGAATCCTGGGAATACTTTCCGAGATTTGAATGTCCTGTCCATCAGACCTACGTTCTCTATCTCTAATGTGTGGTAAGGTGGGCTACGGTTCTTGAGTCCTTTTGGCCTCTAGAGGAGTGTCTGTGTCTGTGCATATTTGTGGTGAAGAGTTTCTACTCAGAATAGGACTTTAGCCAGTGACAAAGATGCCACATATAACTGTAGTCTTGGTGACATCTTTCTTGTTTTGACGTGAACCCCAGGAGTTTGATGCTCTCCTCTGCTCAGTCTAGATTTAGGCAAAAGATCTACTTTAAAAGGCTACTGCTCCTACCAACCGAGCACTGAGATGTTTTGCTCTCAAAGGATTGTTAATAAAAGTGCATAGTGCCTGATAATAGATGTTCCTAAGCAGCTTTACAGTTTACTAGAAATAATGGCTTCTGTTACATTTTGTTGTTCAGATTTACTTAGCAGTGGTTAGCATTGTTATCTGCATTTCATTAGTGTTTATTTGAACAGCAGACTTTATTCAGTACATTCCTATAACTTTGAAACCCTTACCTACCTGTTAAATGGTAATTGTTCCCCCTAAATTTGTTTGTTTGGAAACTCTTTTTCATATTATGATGTGGTAGCGTAGTGAATCACAAAAGAATCATAAGTGCTAGAGAAAATTTAATCATAATCAATCAAAAAACTATTGTGAAATCAGTGCAAAATATGGAGTGGCCAAGTTGAGCTAGAGATGTTTGAACAGTTGAGGACTTGTAAAAACGGTAATGAAAGGTACAATTCCATCTGTGTTATATTTTGAAACGATGCACATGGTTTTGCATGTGTACCTAAAATGTATATTCTAGCATGAATTTTGGAATGTGAAGTAGGATTTGTTCAGAATAAAAACACAAAGATGATATTTTCTATTTCTCCTTGTTTTCCTTTAGTAGAATTGAGGTGAGTTTGCTTTAGACTAGAAGTTTTAAAATAAGTGAAAACAACTTAAATTGTTCTTTGCTTGTGGAGAGAACGATTTGAGGTCTCTCACTTTTTATGAAAGCTACCATGATATCCAGGACAGTAGACATTATTAAAAGAAACAGCTGTGAACTGTGGAAATTACCAGCTATTTTGAAGTTGCCTTAGCATTGTCCATTTGATTATGTAAAGTACTTTTTCTCTCCTGAAGTGCTCATTATCTTTTAAGATCCATGTGAATTAAAATTAATTTTGTTTGGGAATGTTTTTTGAGAATTTCATCACTTTCCTTGAAACAATTGTTAACATCCTGTGTTAATAAGTGGTCTGGTAAGAGAACGACTTTTAAATACGGTAATACCATGGATCTCCATTTGTATTAGTTTTAAGATGTGCCTAATTTAATGTTTAAAGAAAATAGTTTCTAATTTTGAGATTTTTTTTTCAAATAAGGCTGCCTTGCCAGCTTATTCTTATATTTGTGACCAACACACACAGAAAAAATAAATACGGCAGAAAATATCTAGAGATCTAATAACATTTTTCTCCTTACTGATGCACCAGTAATGAGATCATCAAAAATTAAGGCCGGTATATATCTCTAAAAAATAAGGACTTAAAAATATTTACATCACATATACTCGACCCTACAACACTATTATCACACCAAAGTTTATTCCTTAATATCATTAAATATCTAGTTCAAATTTCTAGTTTCATAAATACCATAAACATTTTTACACTTTTTTCACTTAAATCAGGATCCACATAAAGTCCACATATTGTAGTCTACCTTATTCTTTTTTCCCTACATCAGTCCTTTTGGACTCAATATCCCCTTTATATAACAGACATTATATAATGTCTCCTGAAATAAAATTAATGCATAATATAATCTACCTACTCATGTAATTTTTTAAAATTTACTGTAATGCCCTTATTGTAATAAAAAGGAAAACTAATTTATAAAAATAAAGTAAGATAAGGTTCTATATGTAGGTACTCAATATGACTATACTAGAAGAAACTAATATTTTTGCCTACTTATAATGAGCATATCTGGATTTAAGAGAAGCAGTAAGTTCAGAAGTCATTCCATATAAGTACAAGAGAATGGGAGAGCAGATGAACTGATAGACACTGGAATAAAACTGAGTATTAGGAGAAGTAGTCACAGGCCAGATTCATTTGATATGTTATCCTGATAATTCCTGTTGAGCATTTTAAAGTCATGTGGGAAGGAGCAACAGCTTTTTGGAGAAATGGCAGATTCTAGGGTTGGTGATGGGATATTGAAAATGAGCCTGGAGCATCTTGTAGTGCCAGAAAGTAAGGAAGTGCTCAAGACTTGGGAGCCATTCTGAAAGAGCTCTCAATGACTAAAAGGCTGGAACAATTTAAGCAGCAAAAGTAATATTGGGTTATAACTTATTGTATAAAGTAAATATCCATGAACCCATACTGATGTAAATAAATGTCTGAATAATTAAAGAAATGAGAGAAAAGAGAAAAATCTCCCATACAGAGAATTCCAAATAATTTATGTAGATACTCCCTTTCCAAGGAGATGGCACTTAACTCCCGCCCTTTGATTGTGGGCTGCACTTAGTGACTTGTTTCTAAAGAATGGAGTGTGCGAAGGGGAAACAACTTTACAGTAGAGAAACCTAGCGACACTATGTTGGTGATCAGGGTTTGCATCATCAGTGCGAAGTCATGTTAATAGCGTGTACCCTTAATATGATGTGTTGAGAATGGCACTTCTCTGTGGCACTCCTCCGCAAAACCCATAACCCTAGTCTAGCCGTGAAAAGAACATGAGACAAACCCAAATTTAAGGACATTTTACAAAATACCTGACCAGTACTTCTTAAAACTGTCAAGGTCATCACAAACAAGGAAAATGTGAAAAACTCACAGACCAGAGAAGGCTAAGGAGACATGATGATTATTTGTTTTATGGTGTCCTGGCCTAGGACAGAAAAAGCACATTAGGAAAAAACTAGTGAAATTGAAATGAAGTGTGGAGTTTAGTTAATGGCACTACGCCGGTGTTGGTTCCTGAGTTGTGACAAATGTATCATAGTAATGTGAGTTGTTAATAATAGAATATGGATGAGCAATATACAGGAACTCCGTACTTATTTTTGCAACTTTTCTCTAGACCTAAAACTATTCTGAAATAAAAAGTTTATTTAAATAAGAAAATTAGAATTTATTTTCAAATTCAGTAAATCCCAACATGTAAGCAGTTTCTCACATGTGAAATAGCTTTGGTTTACCTCTCTGTAAATGCTAATAATAAGCTGTTTCAAATGCAGACAGCCAAAAAAAGTCACGTGGAATTTGGGCAGTTCTTCATTGTGGGACTATTGCATCGATTGATCTAGCACTCATTCCGCAAGCCGATCATTGTGATAACCCCAAAGTCCTCACAATTCTCAAAATGCTCCCAACAGGCAACGTTGGCCCTGCCCTGGCATCAAGAACCTCTTTGCCTTCCCTCTTCTCTCCTATGTAAACCTCCTGCTCTTGCATGTGTGAAAAAATAGTTATCTTGAATGAAGGTTATATTTGGTTTCCCTTCTATTGAAATTAATCTTTTACTTGATTAGCTTTTTTTTTTTTTTTTTTTTTTTTTTTACCTTTTGCTAATCAGGAAATGTGTTTAAGAGAAGGAAACTGAATGTGCATGGGATAGGATGGAGACCACCAAAAGTTAGCTCCATCTCCTTGTTTTACCTCACTGCTAACAGATTTGCAGTTAAACTCTTGGACAGAAGAGTGTGCTATTCTAAACCTTGTTAACAAAACCTGATTCCCAACACTTCTAATTGTAGTTTCTGTTTCCTGCAGACACTGTGTAGGAATGTTAAACAAGGCGTGAAAATTTTTGAGCAAATAAATGTTGTGGTTTATAATAATTGATTTTAAGCTGAATATCTAAATGTGTGTATAAATATGCACGCATATTTACTTAGGACAGATATTTGCCTAGGGCACATATGCTGAAATTGAATATAACTAAACAACCTTTTTTCATTGCTTTTCTGCAAGGTAGTCAACATTTTTCTTTTTTGTCATTAAATGTAACACCTTATTTTCATTGTATTATGGGGTCATATAGTGTGTTTAGTAACTGAGATTGGGTATGAGGGTGGCTGTAACTTAAGGCCTCCTTTGGTCACATCTCCAAGAAATTATATTAGCTTTCAAAACAGAACTGCTTTAATACTTTATTACTGTATCTTTGGTTAAGATCTTCCTTGTTTTCTGCTATACTGGTATGAAAATTCTAAAAGGAACAAACAGGCTCTGGTATTATGTAGATAAAACTGTGACTGGGAATTTAATGCATTAACCTGGTATTTTTTTCTTGCCACAATAAATTGAAATGTTAGGATTATCACAATTTCAGTTTACCTGATTCTTTGTTATTAATCCACTTCTGTGGAAGTGCGAAGTTCTGCTGCTGTTGATGTAAATGTTTTAGAAGTGTCTCCCTGGCTTGCTGCTAAATGGCTTTTTCTTTTCCTGACTTTGTGCTCTGTGAGTACAAACCTAGATATGCATTAATATATGTTCTCTGTGAAATACTTCTGTTTTTTGTGTAAAGTATTTATCTCTTAAGCTACGCTCACAAAAATGGAGAGTTTCATTTGTCTGCTTTGTTTTGTTTTATTTAGTGAGGTAAGAATGCTTTGCATTTAAAGAACTCTTACAAAAACAACCTGTGTAGATTGTACGTTAAATATCAAGGATTTGAAGCTGTCTTTGAATATGTGACTGGAAAGGATGGGTTGAGTTTCCAAGATTCTCCAGTATCTATCCCAGGATTGAATCTGTCCCTGGATATAGGTGGGCAACATTTAAATTGAAGTTGTTTTCACAACTTTCCAATACTTTACATAACAAAATTACCCAGAGTTAGGATGACTAGCTATTGCAATAATATTAGACAGTCTTATAATAATTAGAAACAGAATGTTAGAAGCAAATTGTGTGATTTGCATGACTTATGAAATACAGATGGTGAGAAGTAGACTTGGAAGCTTTTTCAGCGTGCAGATGGACACGAGTTCTTCAGTGAAGTTAATTAAGAGTAATCAGTGTATAGTAACCACTGTCTTGTAGGCTGCCATGAATTTAGTATTCTGCTTTCCCAAATCAAAATGCCAGATGATGCCTTTCAAAGGCCACTGAAAACATCTTTATCACCTGTAGCCATGCCAGAAGATTCACTGCCCTACTCTACTTCTTCCAACTCTGCATTTCATACAGATGAATAAAAAAAGATTAAAGGGACAAATAGTATCTAGTAGGAAGCCCTGTATGTGGAAGACAATATAAATTATCTGCAGTATTGAGTTGAAACTGGAAGTCTCCAGTTGTGGTCCAACCTAAATTCTGTCCTGTATTTGTCATGTGTTTTTAACTCGTCTCTTTACTTCTCAAGCCCTCGGATTCTTTATCTAAAAATGGGGATAAGGAAAATGTGCTGTACAGAAAATTCTGAAGAATATTTCATTAATATGTAGTCTGAGTAGAAATGCAGTAACGTTTTGACACTGGCAAAAAATAGTTTATTAATTACTGAACAGTATTTAAAAATTATCTTTATGGAAAAGAATTTTTAAGGTATTCTAATTTAGAAATAAATTACTGAATGTAGCTCACATATATTTGCCTTAAGATATAGCATACAAAGATTATGTTCATTTTAAAATGTATCTGGAGTATGAATTTTAGGTGGCTGGCTCTCTCCTGAGAACTCTCTCCCTCTTCCTAGCTTCTGTTTTCTGTGCAGCTGCTTCTTTCTCTAACAGCTTTATTGGAACATTTCTCTCCAGACCGTTTTTTTCTTATTTGAATCAAATGATCGCTTAAGTAATTCAGCCTAATTGTTAGAATGGTGTATCTCACTCTTCCTACCAGGGAACTCAATATAAAAGACCTAAGGCATTGCTGTTGATGGCTTCACCTTCTGTGGCTAAGTCTGAACCAATATAAACCTCATCTCAGGAGTAGACTCTGCATATCATGGTTCCTTGTACTTATCAGCATTTTTTACAAAAAGGTTCATGATCATTGAAATTTCATTTCTCAGGCTTTGTTGGAAGATTGGAATATAAGAGTTTTATCATCACAGGCACGTACGTGGTGGTCAAAATTCTTAAACACTGACTCTGTGCAATGAAAATGATAGGGACTTATGAGCACTAGAGCGCCTTATGAGCACTTAAATAAGTGATAAGAATATATTGACTTTTCATAGGAGAAACAGTCAATTGTAAGACACAAATGAACCAATTCATTTGAGCTTGGATCACTGAAAACAAGAGAGAATCACTGGCAAAACAATGCCTTTTCTCATTCATGTGTCACAAGTGGTATTTGGATTGAGGACAATTGAGAAGCATTATGACTACAAATTAGTTCCCATGTTGTATAGAAAGTGTACTTTCCCAAAGACACTATGCTGGCTTTTTTTTTTTTATTACCAGCAATTTTGTTTTTCTCTGTATGTTTCACATTTTGACTTGCATTTGTATTTTCCTTGGAAAAATGCTATGTAGATCCAACATTGATGCACTTTGTGTAAATGATGTCAACTCACATATAAAATTTGGTTTAGAATTTTTAAAATATAGAAGTTGATTAAGAACCTCATTTTAATCGGTATGACAGTATAACACTGTTGACTTTAAAGCTTTTGAGAAATATCTTTCACCATGATTTTGTTGTTTTTGTTACTTTCTCCTTTTTTTTGATATTGATGTTTCTAAGTGAAAGAGAACAACATGCCAGATTTTAGTCTTTCATTCAAACTTTGAAGACCATTTGGATTTGTTTTTTTTTTTTTTTTTTGGTTGACCTTGAGCCATTTATAACTTATTTTGTAAACCATGTAAATGTTAAACTAAATGAATGGCTTTAAAAAAATGAGATCACGTGCTTGAGACAACTCTACTTCTATAGGAGTTATCTTGGGTAAATAATTTGGATTTCTGGTTTCCTTTGCTATAAAAGAAAGTTGGGTGATATGGTCTTTAAAACTCTGAGATTCTATGAGTCTAAATTGTTAATTCATTCTCGTATTTGCTTTAGAAGCAATGAATGATAAGCATTCTTGATTTTCTTTACATCTACTGTAGTGACCCCTCGTGACAGTTGGGCCTTCTGAATTTTTAGGTTTAATTTTATTCTATTCTGTAAATTAAATGCCAGGCACAAAACTGCATGTGCTTTACCTAAGAACTTGCTATGTAGCAAAAGCAGAAGGTGTATTTTTGATGTTTTAGGTGGATCTGAATCCCCCAAGTCTAGGCCATTAGTGCCAGATTACCTTTACAAATTCTGGTTGGCACATTCCTAAGATAGTAGGTTATAAATCTCTCTCCTTTTTCCTTTTTTCTTTCTTTTCCCTTTTCTAGAATCTTTCACCACCGAATAACTTACAAGTTAGCAAGCAGGCCATTGAGCAGATATCTTCTAACCCCTTGGATAGTCTTAACTCCTCACACTCTTTCTCTGCCTGCGCCTTGGTAATAAAAGATAAAAAATTTCAGGTGGCCGAAAAGTCCTACTATATAAAAATACACATATGAATTACAAATGTACTTACAAGACCAAGGAAAACATAAGTTAGAGTATGTGGTTCATGCAACTTGATATAGAGTATCTGAAAAAAACAATAGTTTTTGTTCTTGGTGTTGGTTTTTAAATCATAGTTTAAAAATCAGGGTCTGCGTAATGCAGTAGTCCTATAAGTTATTTCTAAATACGTGTAAATGCATCAAACAGATTTGTATAATGTATGTAGTACAAGTATGTCCCTTAAATTCTTAGCAAAATTTACAGATTTTTTATAGACCTTTAACGTTTATGGTTTTAATTATACTTGATAGGCAAATTTGAAGCACAAACTGAAATACAGTTCTTGTGTGCATTATTGGAACACATCATTAGTTAAAACTGTAACATTTCTTTTATAAAAGAACATGCTTAGTTTCTCTACACACTGGCACTCTTGTTCTCTGAGATGAATTGATAGAAAGTTAAAACCAGAAAGAACTTTTAGAAATCTCTTGGTCCTATTCCATTATTATATTACATGTAAGCAACTGAGCTCAGAGAGGTTAAAGGACTTGTCTAAGTTCACATATTTTTCTGGTAGCAAAATTAGTATGACAAATAACCCGATATATGAAAACTCAGAAATAGTATGTTACATAGATCTTTTCATTGTTATAAGGACATCTCTGTTAGGAAAAAAAGAGAATGAATTCTTTTGATTGCTGATGTCAAAGCGAGAGCACATCTTGATTAACACATGCAACAAGCCTACTTCATAGAATAATCCTCTCATTAAGAATGTTTGGTTTAGATTTCATTTTATCATAATCAAATGTAAGATTCTGAGAATGCCAAACCCCATTTATAGGGAGTTAAAATGCTATTAACTGCTGGAAAAACTTCTCCTGACGGCCTTCTAATCTGTGTGTGCTATGACTCAGTGATTTTAAATCTCATTTTCTAAGGCTTTGCAGATTGTTAGTGTGGTTCAGTGCAACAGGATTAAACCCAAATCTGAACACACAGTAGATTTTATGGTCTGTTTAGAGCTGAATAAGTGATTTGCTATGCAGAATAATCTATTACAATTCACTTACTTTAATAATTTACCATTTTAATTATGAACAATATACATGCATCTAAAACCATAAACGTGGAATAATTTTTGACTCTGTTCTTTAACTGTCTATATTACTTAAGAAACCTCACTCACACTAGTGGAATTAATATAATAGAATATAAGTTGGTCCCTACCAAATACCACTAGCCATGTTTGATACATCAAAAAAGTGTGTTTGAAAGATCAAGGTTGGGGCCAGCTCCATGGCCGAGTGGTTAAGTTCGCGCACTCTGCCTTGATGGCCCAGTGTTTCGTTGGTTTGGATCCTGGGCGCAGACATGGCACCTCTCATCAAGCCATGCTGAGGTAGCATCCCACATGCCACAACTAGAAGGGCCCACAACTGAAAATACACAACTATGTACTGGGGGGCTTTTGGGAGAAAAAAAGGAAAAATAAAATCTTGAAAAAAAAAAAGAGAAAGATTAAGGCCGCTGAATTATTTTAAAATTTGTTCATACAGCTTACTTATTTTGATGTCTTCCTTTGCATGTATTTTAATGCTTCCTTATTCTATGTATAGAAGACATTGCATCATTTATACTGTTCTCATTCCTTTCTCTTTCCAACATTCCTATGTCTCAGGGTTAATTAAAGCCTCAACAGTTGGAATCTCTGATTTCAAAGAATATTTGTTTGTTTAAAATTGGAGTAACTATAGCAATATGACATCTGCCTTTATCAGTGATTTGATAAGGAAAATAAACTATGTGACCATAGTGAGATTTCTGATATTTATTTTGTTTAAAGATTTTTTAAAAAATTTTTTTCCTTTTTCTCCCCAAAGCCCCCAGTACATAGTTGTATATTCTTCGTTGTGAGTCCTTCTAGTTGTGGCATGTGGGACGCCGCCTCAGCGTGGTTCGATGAGCAGTGCCATGTCCGCACCCAGGATTCGAACCAACGAAACACTGGGCCGCCTGCAGCGGAGCGTGCAAACTTAACCACTCGGCCACGAGGCCAGCCCCTCTGATAGTTATTTTTTAATAAATATGTGGCTGCCAAATAGGCAGAAATGACTAAATAAAGAAAAGTATTTAACAAAATGGAAACAAACATATTAATGGATTTTTTTTCAAGTTTAATGTGTCTGTAGGTCTGTTGTATTATGTGCACTGTCAAGTATTCAATAACTAGATGAAAATGTAAAGTACTTTTTCTTTTACCACTGAAATGCCATTGTGTGTTTATATTCTAAATTTCTTTCTAAGGGCATTTACTGTTCTTTAGGAATTACTTTCTTTTACATGTTAATTTTTAGGTATTGTGTTTTTCAAGATTTGTCATACTTTAAGAAAGGCAAAATTATGTAACTTAATCACTTGAGACTGAACTGTGGCATAATGCACATTTTCTGATAGCTGCTGTCAAAGATGGAATAAGAGCACTTTTCCTGCCACCATAAGAAGTATGGTCACCTCAGGACAAGCACTGAGTCATACTTCTAGGGCCAGTAGGAAAAGTTTGCATCATTGGCAACCACCTGGGCTCTTCATGTTCCATGACAAATGGCAAACTGGCACATGGTGTAACTGAAGTGTTTCTCAAATGTCTAAGTCCCAGGAAAAATTAATGTTAAGGAATATAAAATCTAAAGTCTGTGACTTATTTTGAACTAACGGTTTTGAATTCTTAATTTAGTTATGCTTGTTGCACAAATTTGAAATTGTGTTTTAAACTTAACTAAATTTATATTATAACTTGACGTGGTAAAACTAAAGCACTGTGTCCACTATAAAGCTAAAGAATTGAGTCCTGTTCTTCATATTTTTTTAATGTGTTAACCAGTTTCAACAACCCAGACAACATTGGAATATGACCCTTAATGTTTTTTTCCTGTCTGTCTGTGGATATACAGCTGTTAATTTAGTCTAGATATTTGCTGGACTTTTAATTTGTATGTGTATCTAAAGTATTATGCAGTTTTTCAGAACAGTAATACAGTATTAGAAAACTTGGTTGATTGCCCTGATAAATACAAATAGAATTTGGAACCACGGAAACTGCCCACCTCCACCTACTCAAATAAACAACCTTAAAGCATGAATGCTTTTAGGGTGTTTTGCTACTGTGACTATCAATGTCAGTTTGGTTAAAATTAGCACCTTATAAAACCAAAGAAAACCTTTGATTGAGTGGCTTTTTTTAAATGTACACCCTCAAGTTACACCTTATTTTTTTTATATGAAAGTTAATTGTATATCCTTCAAATGAAAGGAAATTTGTTTGAGAGACATTTTTTTCCTCTCTTTGGAGTCTTACCTGAAACATGTAATTTGCTAATTATATCAGAGCTAATTCTGTATGTTTGGGTAATATTTTTATTTGTATGTGGGTTAATTTTTTATAGTAGAATACTACGTGTTGCTACATAATTAGATATTTTAAAAAATTGCTCTAAACATTGGAGTCTACCATAACAACCTTTTAGGATAGTGCAGTTATTCTTTTTCTCAGGTGATCAGAATGTCCCCATTGTAAGTTTTGTCAGATTTTTTAATATTATTTAATCACATTAATTTGAACTATCAGGCCTGTCCACCATCACCGCTGTATAACTAACTACCTCTAGTCATCTGCTCTATTGGTCACTGTATTACACAAACCATTCCAATAGTAACTATATTAGAGTGGAGAAAATGTGGACTTTGAAGCCAAATATACCTAGATTTAACTTCCAGCTTTGCTACTTATTGGTTGTATAGATTTGGGCGTGTAATGACCTCTTTAAGTTTCAGTTTTCTCCTTTTTAAAATGAGAAGGGGCTGGCCCAGTGGCATAGTGGTTAAGTTTGCGTACTCCACTTCTGCAGTTCAGGGTTTGCTGATTCAGATCCTGGGCGTGGACCTATACACTGCTCATCAAGCCATGCTGAGGTGGTGTCCCACATAGAAGAACTAGAAGGATGTACAACTAGGATACACAACTATGTACTGGGGCTTTGGGGAGGGAAAAAAAAAGAGGAAGATTGGCAACAGATGTTAGCTCAGGGCCAATCTTCCTCAACAAAAAGCGTACCTTAAAAAATAAATAAATAAAATGAGGAAACAACAATACCTACCTTAAAGAGCATTGAGGTTTAAATGAAGTAATCTATTTGTAAAAGACATACCTCACTCTTTGGTACTCAGTAGGTTCTAAATAAACATTGGCTATTATTATTATTACCAACACCAGCTATAAAAGAGGGATTGTAGTCAGGGAGTGATAATGTATGCAAAGATCATTGTAGGAACTGGAAAAGTATTGGTTATTATTGTTACTACCAAGTGTCATGCCAGTAGCCTACAATCACTGTAATTGACACTGAATGTGAATAATCGGGTATTTTTTTGTTCTATTCCAGTTTAACTTCAGTGAAATTAAATAATGAAATGAGAAAAATAAGAGTACTGAGAAGATGAAAATAGACATAAATATTCCATAAGCTCTTGGTTTATGTTTGATTCAGAATCAAGATTCTTTGCTATGAATGGACCACTCAACTCGACATGGCCTACTCATACAAAAATTTCTGATTATGCAGCTCATGCCTTAATATACTTGGATAACTCTGTTCTAACAGTTAAAAGAGTCATAATTCTGAGTTGTAGAACTACCCGTATTTTCATTTGGTTATATATAATATTTTATTCGGACTTAGCACTGTCTGAGTTCCAGAAGACTTTAAGAATAGTATCTGGCACATCTGTACAATAAATATTTGTCGAATGAACAAATGAATGAAATCACCCCAGCTAATAAAACCTGATCTAATATTACTACTCTCGAACTTCTGTCTCATGTAAACTTAGGGGCAGGACCAGGAATATTTTTCTTTTTGTTCTCCCATTGAAGACCTAAGAAAGAACATTTTATTTGATTTCAAGAGCAGAGATTTCCCTTTTATCTGTTTGTATAAATTAAACATTTTATTGAAAGCTTTTCTTCGGTAGACTGAAAGTTCAAAGATTGTTGCCTGAATGGAAAAACCCGATCAAAATATATAATGAAAATATCGTTTTTAAACCAATAAATTTTAACTATTTTGGGCAAACTCTCCTAAATTTGGAGAATTCATTATGAATGAGAAGAAAGGATGGATGAAAGAAACATTTAAGAACTTTTATGTTTTAGTCATTACTTCCTTAGTTCCTTACATGTGTTTTGCACTGGTAGAAGTGTACAAATACAGTTTTAAAATCTTTAGTCCTTCTTTTTAAGAACACTCTAGAATTTAAACGTAAGCTGTACCTTGTTCAAGCTTGTTCCTTTTGGCCAAGATGTATCTTTTCTGAGCAGTGATTTGTTAAATTAGGAATTCTAATATAAGCCAGGATGTTAGCAATACTAATAGTATTAGAATGAATGAGCTTAGAAAACTGGGTTAAGAAAATGATCAGGAAAAAGTAAGGAGGTTGGATAATCCACTAAAAGGATAGTCTTGGAATAGCTGAAATTTGTAAGAGTACACGGCAACCTTTGACATTTTATATTATGTGGTTAAAAATAGAGGGTTTTAAAATTGGAAATAATATAGATTCATATTTCTTGATATTTACCTAACTTTATAAACATTTACCCAAAATGGTGATACGTGAGCTACTAAGATCTAGCTCAGAGATAATTCATTTTGGCCTTTTTCAAAGCCAGACAAATACCACTTGTAGGTTTGGGGAGTATGATATGTAATAAGAAGTATGTATTTGGTCTTCATCTGTTTCTGACCCAGAGCTCCATAAACCCTTGGAATTTCCTCTGTGATGAGAGCGATAAAAGTATCTTGTTATGTTAATGAAGTGACCTTTGTACCACAGCTAAGGATGGGGGCAGGTTGCTAGTGGAGCCAACCGTGTGATTAGAGGGTTGGAACTTTAGCCCCACCCCCCAACCTCCGGTGAGGTGAAAGGGGTTTGAGATTGAGCTCAATCACCAGTGGCCAGTGATTTAATCAATTGTGCCTGTGTAATGAAGCCTCCAAAAAACCCCCAAAGGACAAGGTTTGGAAAACTTCTGGGTTGGTGAGTATATGGAGATTTGGGGAGAGTGGCCTGCTTGAGGAGAGCAGTGAAGCTCCATGCCCTTTCCCCATACCCTGCCCTGTGCATCTCTTCCATCTGGCTGTTCCTGAATTATATCCTTTTATAATAAACCGTAATCTAGTAAGTAAAATGTTTCCTGAGTTCTATGAGCCGCTCAAGCAAATTAATCGAACTCAAGGAAGGAGGGGGTTGTGGGAATCTCTGATTTATAGCCAGTCGATCGAAAGTGGAGGTAACAGCCTGGACTTGCGATTGGCATCCTGAGTTGGAGGGGGTCCTTGGAACATCCAGTTTGTAGCTGGTCGGTGAGAAGCACAGGTAACAAACTGGGCTTGCCATTAGCTTCTGAAGTGGAAGTAGAGGGTGGTCTTGTGGGACTGAGCCCTTTACAAGTGGAATCTGATGCAATACCTGGGTAGATGGTGTCAGAATTGAGTTCTCTGACAACCTGCTGAGTTTGACGAAGTGATTTGTTACTCTGATAACAAAAAGGGCAAAAACAGGCTGCCACGTTCAGTTGTTAGCTTTTCTCTATCCTATATATGGTTAAGCAGGTTTGCAGTGCACAACCTGCACAACTGTGTGGTGCACTGGATAAGTAGGGATATAGAGTTGAAAACTAAAGCAAGTAAAAGGAAACTTCATAAAATTCCTGGCTTCGCTTATCTAAAAAAATTGAGAGAATTAGACCAAATCATTACTATTTTAGAATGATTTTATGTTCATGTTTAGATCAGGTACTATAAATACTTATGCCAAAGGCTATATTTGAATTTATGATGGTACTTAATAGATTAAATATTTTTAAAGAAAACTTAACAAGTTTATATAGTTTTTCCATTTTTAATCTAGCAACTAATCTGAAATTTTAATGGCAAATGAGCACACAGCTTATACTACAACATCTTACAAATAAAAATGTAGTTTTAGTATCCAGAACATGAAAATAGTTGACATTTGGTTAGCTCTTAAATATTTATGCTAAAATAGAAGATCATGCTGAAATAGTAGATAGTGAAATTTTCCTATTTATTTGACATAATTTAATTTTTTGTGCTTGGTTTACCACTCCTAATTATGTTTAGGACATAATTCTTAAATTATTCTGTGTAATCCTTAAGCTCATGATTGAGTGTATCAGTCATCAAACCTATAAAAAAAAGAAGAACCAGCAAAACACTGAAAAAGAAAAACTATAAGGTGGGATTACCTTTACCAGGTATTAAAACATTATAAAGCCTCTATGATAAAAATAGTATAGCGCTGGCCCATGAATAGACAAATATACCAGTGGAACAGACTAGAAAGCCCAGAACTAGACCCCAGCACGTAAAGAAATTTACTATATGGTAAAGTTAAAGTTAGATCCATACCTCGTACCATACACAAGAATAACTCCAAATGGATTGGGGATCTAAATGTAAAAAATGAAACCACAAAAGTACTAGAAAATCCCAAGATTTTTACCTTGGGCTACATTTTTAAAGAAAATTTTTGTACAGTAGGGAAATTTCCTTTTAAAATGGCACATTTCCCCCTCATTTTGCAGATGTGTTCATTCTCAGGTAACAGGGACAGGGGAAATCAGTTCTCCTTTTTTCTCAGTCTTAGCACTCAGTACATGTATTCTCTTTTTTAAAACATCACTGTTGAAACTGAATTCATACTGGTATTTCTTTAAGAATAGGCTGACTCTCAATGACCATGATATGTTTGTAAATAGTAGCAAGTCTACCCTCAATTTTTTTTCCGTGAACTTTATCAACTAACTCCATAAAATATCAAAGGCAACTCAGGTTCCATGATGGTGAGACAGAAAAGTATACTAAATTCTACTTGTGATTATGGCTGATAAGTGTTGAATTATAGATAGAAAGGAGTTAACTCGTGATTGTTCACTACATAAAGGTTTTAGGAGAAAATCTGACATAAAATTTAAAGAAACCTCACAAAACTAACTTTAAATCTCTGTTGAATTTTTTTTTGTATCTTTATTTCTGTTGAATTATAAAATAAACAAAACAGAGATTAATCACACAATCATGTATTAAATACCTTCTGTGAACTATGTTCTGTTCTGGAAATACAAAAATGGCATATAGTCCCATTCCTGGTCTTACTAAGTATCTGAAATTAAATGTATAATCTTATCCTAAATAAGGGTCATTATATTGACCCCAATATATGAATTTTTTTTTTTTTTTTTTAAGATTGGCACCTGAGCTAACAACTGTTGCCAATCTTCTCTTTTTCTTTTTGCTTTTTTCTCCCCAAATCCCCCCAGTACATAGTTGTATATTTTAGTTGTGGGTCCTTCTAGTTGTGGCATGTGGGATGCTGCCTCAGCATGGCTTGTTGAGTGGTCCCACGTCTGCGCCCAGGATCCAAACCAGCGAAACCTGGGGCCGCCAAAGTGGAGCGCGCCGAACTTAACCATTCGGCTACGGTGCCAATCCCCCTGAATTTCTATTCTTTATACAGCAGCTATATTTCACTTAAACCACATGCTGCTTGTCAGAACAAAGGGTAAATTGTGGTACATTTTAAATAGCTTCTTCCAGAAAATAGCTTTATGTAACATACTATTCCACATAGGGTCTTTTCTTTGCAGCTTCTATATTCATAAATAGAAACATGCAGGGACATGTACATAAAGTAAACTAGATTGCAAGAATAGCTTAATTTGTTGAAAGAATCAGTGCACTTAATCAATAACCTTTCAGGGAATTTGCCTTGAAAGGAAAAAAGACCAATTCTGGGATTCATACGCAAGAGATACAACACACTTCTATAAGAAACTCACTGAAGCTTAGCTTCTTAAAGGAGTAAAGGGAGAAAGAGGAAAGATGAACTTTTTATCAGAAGCTAAGGCTTATGTGTGTAGTTTGAATAAGTCCCGTAAGTGTCTTTTATCAGGAAAATATTTAAATTTTAATGTAGCCATATTTGTCGTTTTCTTCCCCCCATCTGTGGCTACATTTTCCATCCCACTGTTCTTAAAACTTTGTCCTGTGTTTTGTTCCATTCATTTTTTTAAACCTTAGCCTGTCAATATGGAAACAATTTTTAAAGTACAATATTTAAAGAACGGATATGACTTTATATTTTTCCCAAATGGATAGCTAGTTCTAATACAACATATTGGGTAGTCTGTCTTTTCCCCCTGCTTACTTAAAATGCCAAGTTTATAAAAAATTAAAACGATAAGCCTCAATAATGTAAACTAAGATTCGCATGGATAGATCTGTTTCTGGATTCTCTTTATTTGGTTCATTTGTGTGTTTTCTATTTCAGTGCAGTTTTGAATTAATGTTGCTTTATAGAATGTTTGCTATCTGAATGGCAAGACCTCCCCCAATGTTATGCTTTTGCAAATATTTCTTGGTTATTGCTCATTTTTCTTTTCATGTGAAATTCAGATTCAGTTTGTCAAGTATCACATACAAAAAATCCCATTAGGATTTTGACTGGGACTGCATTGAATTTGTAGTTACTTTGGGGAAAATTAATATTCATCCACTTTTGGGTCTCCTCATCCAGGAATGTGTGTGTCCTTTTTTACTTACTTGGATCTTCTTTTATATCCTTCAGTGAAATTTGATAACTTTTTAAAAAGTAAATGTTTTCTGCATTTCTTGTTAGATTTGTTCCTAAGTAGTGTGTTGTTTTTATTCTTATTGTGAATGGAATTTTTTTATTACATTTTGTAATGGGTTTTGCTGTGTATAGGGGAGTTATTGCATACTGCTCTTATATTTGGCCACTTTAATAAACTTGCTTATTGTTCTAATAGTTTTTCAGTTGATTTTCTTGGATTTTTTAAGTAGGCAATTGTTGTGGATATGTTGATAGTTTTTTCTCTTAATATTTGTAACTCTCTGATTTTTCTTGCCTTTTTGTGTTGGCTAGGGCCACTGCTCAATGTTAAACGTTCTTGACCTTAGAATGCTTCTTGAGTTTCAGTTTTATGTTATCATATGATTCTGAATTGTTCTAAATGTGTCTCTGCATTTGACAAGGTCTGGTTAATTGATAGATTAACTTTTAAGTTTGTAATTAAATTTTGTAATTAAAAAATAAATATCCTATATTTATATAAATACTAACAGTTGGTTTAGAAAAGTTAGTTTAAGGAAATGATCCTTAGTGGTCTCTAAGGCTTAAGGATTTAGCTTCCTATTTTCTAGGAAGCGAATTTCTGTTGAGGATGATTTCTACATATTTTTAGTTAGTAACTTAGTTTATCAAGTAACTTGCTTTCAGATTTTATAATAAAAGTATAATTTTAGCTTTAAAATGTTTAATTCTATTTTCAGTTGATTTCAGTTTATTTATATATAGTGATGATACTATTAACATTTTAATTATTGAACCATTAGGGCACCTAACTATGTGCCCCCGTTATGTAGAAATTTCCTGAAAACAGTTTTTTCTATTCCTCTGGAAATTCATAAAACAAGCCTCTGAGAATAAAGAAGTGGAGAGGTGAGACCATTGGACCACTCCCAGCTGGAGTAAAGAGTATTCCACTGTTTCTGATCTCCTCCATTCTTTTGTGTCAAGACAAGAGATGGGAGTAGGAGAGTCAGTTTCATGTGTCTCTTCAGTTTATAGAGATAGTGATTTGAAATACCACTTGGCAGTCTTTCCAAATATGCGAGGAATATTAATCCTATTGCTAACGTAATGCCTGTTTGTAAAAGCATAAGATAAGTGTTATCTTTCTTTTTTCCTAGTGATCAAACTGTATAAGAACCATAAATTGAAAAGTTTCCTTGGTTCTGCTCCTCATTGTAACACCTTTTGATTTTGTGGCTTTACTAGGTCATAGTCATAGAGTAACACTACTCTTTTCCCATTTGACGGACTCTGCTAAGACTTTTAGTTGTGGAACATAGATTAGAACTTTATTTCTAAAATAAATCTAAGAGCTGTGAGATGTTTTGAAGCAAATGTAAAACTATAGTTAGCGTTTTACTCTTAAAAATTATTAGAAGGTTGAAATGATGGATAAAGAAAGAAATCTTATTCCAGACGAAATGCCCCCAGTATATATATTAGCTTCCCAAGGTTGAACTAGTTAACTTCAAGGCTGGTATACACCGTATGTGTTGGAGAAAAGATGCCATGGTAGAGCATTGGGGTAGTTACGGTGGACGCACATGGGCCATATTTCCTTCCAGAGAGGACCGGTTTTTTCAGATTAGGTCTATTCTGTTTCCTGTGGTAGACTTTTATCATTTTTTAGTTTGTTTTTCTTTTTTCCCCCCATTGTTGTGTTTTTTATAAGATTGTCACCAACTGCATGCCCCTCCTATTCAAGCAGAAATAATTTTGGTTGTTTTCCTCCTTCTTTTTGTCAAGATTTGAGATTGCTGTGAAAAGTAATGAAATCAGCTTTTTATATATAAAACTTTCCTGAGATGACATGACTCAGTTTTGAATAGAAATTCAAGGTTCCATTTTGAATTCTTTACCATTTTTTGGATTATAGCACTGGGAGGTCAGGATCAGAGTGCTTTGTTCATAACTAAAGGTGTCCAAAACTTTAACAGGAACTTAAAGTTGCCTTTTTCATTAGTGAATGAATCACTCTTTCTTCCTAAATGACTTTTAGTCTGTGATGCTGTAACCAAAGAGAACATGTTTCCTGGGAGGCTGCTGACAATAAAAAAGTAATTGTAGGTTTTCTTGCATTGTTACATATTTTAGTATGTTTCATATTTTCTCTCTTGAAATGAAAAATTCTTATTCACTCTAGGTTCCTTCAAAAATTTTTCCATTTCTGGAAAAATACCTTGAATTCAGTAGCCTGCAGTTAAAAGTTATGAGTAGTGAACTATTGCCTTTGGGAAAGCAGCAGTTTTGACTTAACTACAAAATTAAAATAGAAAGAGTTGATATTAGTCTTTCTCATATACATTTAGAAACATCTGCCAATATTTCTGTAGCTTTCACCAGGATTATCTGTAATGCTTATCACAGTTTTTCTTTTAATATTTATAACATGTGCAGAATAGTGCAGGAAATAGCTCTTAGTTTGTGGCTTCTCAAGATGACTCTTGGTTAAGTGCTTGGTTCCTTTCACAGGTTGATTTACAGCTGTCTTGAGTATAGGCCTGTGTTGCAGTCAGTGGTAGTATATTTATATGTATGCAAATCTTGCATCCCTCAGGGTCTTTTCATTGAAATTCACCAATGGAGAGTTGAGATTGAATTGAAATAAAAGCTTGCCAAAAGATTGTTTGCACAGCTGCTTTTAGGCAGTGAGGGACCTCTCATAGGAGGATGAGTGAATACGCTCTTGTTGGGCCAAGCTCAGAGGTTTTTGGGTAGTACTTTGCATAATATAAACTCATTACATGTGTTGGGTCTTTTCCCTTGCCCTAACCTCTCCAACCCCCACATTCTTTTTTTTTTTTTCCTTTGCTGCTTAGTCTCCTTTCCCTAGAAGAGCTGATTGATTATTCTTTGTGTCTTTTGGAGGTAATTTAAAAAAAACTGTCTTCTCATGTGACATCAGTATCTAGTGACCTTAAATTACATTTCATGTTAGACAGTTTTTAAATTCTGAGAACTGAGTGAAGATGATGTCCATGTGTCTTTCTCTTATAAACTGCTGCCTGTGAAACTAGGCTTTGGAGCAGTAATTTAATCAGAAGAATCACAAGAACATTAAGCTCCATTAACTATTGGGTCGCCAACAATATGAATCTAGGATTAAATTATGACTTGGAACTTTGCAAATGTCATCTAAAAGTTAATTCTTAAATTCCTGGCAGGCACTTGCAATTTGCTAAGAAACAGATGTTATGGAGGTTAATTTGTGACTAGAGAAGCGATGTTGTCTTTGCGGTCAGGAGTGAGTGCAAGATTTTTTAAAAAGTGGGCCTGTCAAATTGTTTCCTTGACACAGTATTAGCCAAGACTGATGTCCTCTCTCCTATTCTCCGTCCCGCCCCCACCCCTACCCCTGATTCGTATGCCTCTCTGTAGAACTTTTTCCTCCTTCCTTATTTTCCAGTATTTCTGATTCTGACCCACGTGCAGGAATTTGGCACCTGGAGGGGACAAGGGGAAAGCAGTTTGGCAGAGGAGAAAGCCCACATCCCTAGGAGACTGTGACTGCAGTAGAATGTTCTCATGATGAAGGAGAATTTTATGAGCAGAGAGGAATTATGAGAAATATTTGAGGATTCTCATATTTTAGCAGCTCTTTGAGAAATGCTTAATGATAAGGAGCATGAGTTTGTATTGTTTGTGGTTTCTTTTCCCCTTTTTTTGAAGAATTTCCACTGCACTCTTTTATAATTGATGGTAACAATGTTGTGAAAGATGAGACTAATTGTGCTCATTTAGGCTGGTGAATTTCTCATTGACTTCACGTTTTGGAAAATTAGGACGTTGTCTAAATACCTGTCCTAAAACATGCAATTAGGGACTTATTTGAATAAGCATAATTACAGTTAATTTGGTATAGCCTTTTTCTTTTCACTTAGTTAAAATAATTTGTCTAGCTTACAATATGAGAAATTGTTCCTTTGTGATTTATAAATTTATGACAAATATTTGTTGATCCTTGGGTATCATTATAAATATATTTCCTAATTGGGACTGGTAAGCCCGTAAAGGACATGGCTAGATATTTAGCAACATAAGCCTGCTTGTGTCTGTTTATGTGCATTACTAGTCATCGTTATTATCCTCTTTGATAATGACCTCATCACTTGAGGAAAAAAAAATCAAATCTCTTTTTGTTTCTGACAAGCATTGCTCTAGTAATGTCCCTTGTTACTTGGGAGCTTGTTAGAAATACAAAATCTCAGGCCCCACCCCAGACCAGCTGAATCAGAATCTACAGTTTAATCAGATCCTCAGATGTTTTGTATGCACATGAAGTTTGAGAAGCAATGGAAAACTGACATTGTTTTGAGTTATAATTATTAAAATTATTTTGAGGATGTCTTATGAATTTTAGGGGAAAAAAATCAGCCCCTCCAAATAGCCTGTTTTTCTAGGTCAAGTAAAATTTACATCGTAGGCTAATAAAAATTATTTGGCTTTTAATGTAATTGTATGGTGTTATGTATTGATTCTGATACATGAAGGAAAACATTTAAAATTCAATATCACCACGTGTTTTTATTAGACAACCCAGAAATGGCTGTGGGATAAATGTAGAATTCTTTTTATCCTAAAAATAAAATTCTTATGAATACATTTTAACTTTGTGTTAAAAGGTCAAAATTCATAGCTTTATTTTAATTTTGATATTCAGTAAAACTAAGTGATATAAACACTAGATGGAAGATACATGTTGACTGAAAATTAAATTTGGCCCAATATTTTAGAGCTTGTTTTAGGAGTCTGAAAATTTTAAAACACCAAAAGTTTCTTTTTTGCTTGACCCTGTGAAATGAATGAATAGTTAATACTACTGACATTTATTTATAGTGGGGAAATGTCTGTGTGTGTGTAACAGTGGAGGAGCCTCCAAACAGTGGATTTGAAATGCTGAATAAGATTTGTTTTGTATTAGTGAAGGATCATAGGAGATGTTTTGAGATTGGGTTTAACAGTGGATAGGGCCCTTTGTTTCTGCAGTTACTTTTATGCTAGAGTTTTCTTTTGTGGAAGTTATTTCAGTCAGAATTAATGAGTTATATGTGTCTGAATTAAAGTATCGGTTGTAACTTCTAAAGGCAGTTTTTTACCTCTCTATTACCATACTGTTTTTCTAGAATCACCATTTAAAAAATATTTCCACCTTTTATCACATTTTTCTACTGTTTGATTTGTTATACAGGAAATCATGGATATAGTTCTAAATAACATACGAAATAGGTTCCACTTGTAGGTCTTTTCCTTCCCTTCCCTTTACTAGGAGAGTAAGGGGATTGTAGATAGACATGGAGGAATAAAACGGGCAAAGAAAGGACGTTTGCAAAAGCTGCATGTTTCAACTCACATAGCTGGAATAGCTGACAAAGTAAAGGTGCTAAGCAGGAAGATTAGTTCCTGCCAGAGATGATTCTTTCTTTGGCAAAAGGCAAAGTGGCCACAAGTCACTGTTCTACACATGGAAGCCAGAGAGCTTTTCAGAACAAAGGTCTGAACGCAGCCTTTAGTCATGCTGGCCTTCTTTCAGTGCCTCACACTTTTAGTCCTGTCTCCCACCCCGGGGTCTTTGCTGTTTCCAGGGTCTGATGCTCTTTCCTTCCTCTTTGCCTAGTTGACTCCCATTCATCTAGACCTCAGTTCTTGCCACGCTTCTCCCAGAAAACCTACTCTTGGTCTCTTTGATTTGGTCCAATCCTATTATAGGCTTTTGGAGCACCATGCAAAGGTACTGTTCCTTCCCTTCAATTTACTTGTCGGGATTGCTTGTGTGATTGTTTACTCAGTGTGCTTCTTTCCCAGTAAACTATTAGCACCATGAAGCAAGCGACCATGTCTTTTTCTGTTCACCTTTTTATTCATACCCCCCAGAATAATGCCTAGCTCATAACTAGGTATTTGATAAATATTTGTTGAATGGATAAATGGAAGGTTGGTATCAGGAATTGGAAAAGCAGTGGAGTGCAGATCTTGATATTGGGGACAGGAAGAGAGGAATTCCTTAGCTGAGCAAGCTAGTTGGTCAGAGAAAGATAATATAGAGGTCTGTGCTGTGGTAGAAGTATAAGGAACAGACAGTTATTGATTTAGGAACCAGATTTAAATCTGAAGAAATCAAGAGTATTAAGGGAAGCCCGAGGCTGAGGTAAGCCAAGCTTGGCTGTGTCTCCGGAGGTAAAGTTGGATCATCAAGGTTTGCCCTTTTCAGTGGCACAACTCGAGGGTTTTCCCCACGACCAATTCCTCTCCCCCCGCCTACAAACATGGGAAACACCTCCGTCCTGCCTATGGTCACGTCCTCCCTGGAGAAGGGACGCTCTCCCATCACTCAGACAAAGATGACTGATTAATCCTTTGTGCTACTATTCTTTCAAAATTTATCTGGATGGCGTTTGGATATAAAATTCTTTTTTTCTCCCCCTTGGTAGGTCTAATGTATAATTTTTTATAACATTCAAAATTCACACATTGCTGAAACAGTTTGTGGCATGTCTTCACACTCAACAATATTGTTTAGACATAAGATGAAAATAGTAAAAAAAAAAAAAAAAGATCGCAGCTGTCTTAAGTCCCATTGTGATTAGGTAAGTTGGGTGAGATATCATATTCATGAGTAAGATTTACTAAATTTAGTAAATCATTCCCTTTGGTTTCTTTGTAGTCAATAGAAGGAAAATTGTATTTCTGTTAGAGAAGTGTGATTACACATGGGCATAGCATTAGTAATCAGATATAAAATAGAAACTTATAGCTGTGACTTTCATATAGCTGTATACCTCCCCAAATGCTTAAGTCTAATTAAAATTTGAAAGTAAACTTAGGCTAAGATTAATCTGTTAGTTAACTTGTATTTTTTTATTGTGTTAAAATATACATGACGTAAAATTGACCATTTTCACCATTAAAATGTTTTTTAATTATAAAATACACATGACATCAAATTTACTATCTTAACCATTTTTTCCCCAATTATTTTATTGAGGTCATAATGGGTTATAACTGTGTAATTTCAGGTGTACATTAGTATTTTCAGTTTCTGTATAGACTGCATCATACTTGCCACCAGTAGTCTTAATTTTTATCCATCACCATATATACGTGCCCCTTTACCCTTTTCGCCCAGCCCCTATCCCCTTCCCCTCTGTAAACCACTAATCCGTTCTCTTTATCCATGGGTTTATCTTCCACAAAGGAGTGAAGTCACGTGGTGATTGTCTTTCTCTGTCTGGCTTATTTCACTTAACATCATACCCTCAAGGTCCATCCATATTGTTGCAAATGGGGCGATTTTGTCTTTTTGTATGGCTGAGTAGTATTCTATTGTGTGTGTGTATTCTGTTGACCATCTGTCTATCTTCTCTGGAGAAATGTCTATTTAAGTCTTTTGCCATTTTTTAATCGGGTTGTCTGTTTTTCGTTGTTGTTGAGTTGCAGGAGTTCTTTATATATTCTGAATATTAATCCCTTGTCAGATTTATGATTTGCAAACATTTTCTCCCATTCAGTGGGTTGCCTTTTCACTCTGTTTATAGTGTCCTTCGGTGGACAAAAGTTTTTAATTTTGATGAAGTCCAATTTATCTTTTTTTTTTTTTTTTAAACCTGGCCTTCTTTTTTTTAAAGGTATGCCGGTTCCTTTTTTTTTTTTTTTTTTTGGTGAGGAAGAGTGGCCCTAGGCTAACATCTGTTGCCGATCTTCCTCTTTTTTTTTCCTCACCAAAGCCCCAGGACGTAGTTGTATATCCTAGTTGTAGGTCATTCTAGTTCTTCTCTGTGTGGGATGCCTCCACAGCATGACTTGATGAGCAGTGTGTAGGTCTGCCCCCAGGATCCAAACTGGTGTGAACCCTGGGCTGCTGAAGCAGAGCACGTAAACTTAACCACTCATGGGGCCAGCCCAATTTTTTTTTTCTTTTGTTGCCTGTGATTTGTACTTTTTTAAGTCAAAATCTGTAAACATGCTTTTCAAGATAGGAAGTATAACAATAGGAGTCTTTCCTTTTAGATTGTCATTATATTAAGTGAATATATAGCATGTGTCCCCAAAACATTTTAGGCACTTGTTGACAAAAATATCATTATAAAAGAAATCCTGCTAGCTATTCTCTCCATAGAATTATAACCTCTGCTGATAAATTGTAACATCTTTGAAGCCAGTAAATATAAATATTTTTCTGTCTTCTTGATAACCAGTTCTTATTTGGTATATAATGCAATATAATTTTTGAAAAAGATATATTTCAGCATTGCTGTAGAAACAGTCTGGTGGGAACTTGTAGTTGTATATATTGAAAGGATTTATTGAAGGCAGTGTTCATTACAGCACACAAGATTTCTTCCCATGAGAAATCTTTTTTTCTGGCTTTAGTGTCCAGAATCGCTGAGCTTCTCTGAGAAACTGGCTTGCTTTTATCTAATGAATGTTTTTAACTGTGTTCATGATCCTGTTTTCCTCTTCATTAGCGTTTAGACAATTTACAGCTGGTGTTCTAGCTCCTCCCACACTTTAGCAAGTCTAATATTCTTCATTGGCATGAACTTTTTGTATTACCATTATTTCTGGCTCCCATTTTATGACTAATCATACTTTCCCTCAACCATATTTTTCTCATCTACTTTTAATTTATGTTATCCTGCTGAATTATGTGTGTATGTGTAAACTACGTGTTTGAATCCCTTTGATACAAAGTGTAATTTAGGTAAATGTATTTTAAAACAATGTCTTTAAAGCTTTAAATGGAAAAATATTTTTGGCTTACTGTCTTTTGGTATGGCAGAGATGATCAGTTTGAGAACAGTCCTCCTGAGGGTTGGAAACAATCCTCTTCACTCCTCCCCTACTCCTCCTACTGCGTCGGCTTTACGGGCAGGGATGTGGAGTCAGAGGGACTTGGGTTTAGACCTCGCCTTACTGTTTATTAAGCCCTGGCATCTTGGGCATGGTCTCTAAGTCTCAATTTTCTTATCTGTAAAATCAAGATAATGATGTGTAATTCATAAGATTGTTGTAAGGATTAAATGGGAAAATATTTGTGAAGTGCTTAAACAGTACTTGGCACACAGTGAGCACAAAAAATAAATGGAATGTGTTACTTTTAATCAGTGTCAACGCTTCCATTTGGAAACAATGGAAAACTATTGCCAGCTTAGCATTTTCTAAAGAAAATGAGGAAAGAGTAAATGAGAACAGGCCCAGAAGAAAATTGTCTTTTCTTTTTTTACTTTTTTTGGTTTTCTTGGGAATCCTCATGAAAAGAAATTGTGCACTATTTGTTATAGAGCAACTGCTTGGTTGTAGAAGGAGGGTAACTGAAGGATAGCATTGGAGGACATTAGAAAGAAGAATTCTCAAGTCAGTGTGTATTGTGTTAGTTTCAGTGATATCTAAAAACTACAGTGTTTCTCCTTTCATTCTTTTGAATGCAGTTTCATATTGAATGTCAGCCAGGTACCCTACACTGAGTTCAATTCATCAGCGTATACTAGCATGGAATTCAGTCGTTGGTGGTTTTAAATGATTTTTTTTACATTAAGTCTGGAAAAGTGATTTTTATTAGCCATTTTCCTCTTATCTCCTCTTCATTTAATAGCTGTATGTTTCTTTCTAGCTCCATTTACCCTTTTCTTTTTGCAAGAATATCTACTTTATTGTTAAGATCTATTTTTTAGTCTTGAAATGGTCTGATGTAGTCAAAACAGATTGGACTTCAGAATCCTCTGGGTCTGGGTTTTAATCCTTGCTTTGCCAGTCGGTTATCTACTGTGTACACTTAGGGAGTTACCTAATCTCAAAAACCTTTAGTTGCTTCCTGTCTAAAATTGGTATAACAATAGTCCCTTTGGCCTGACGTGACACCTCCCTGTCCACTCTACATCGTCACCAATACCATATATTCTCATAAAAGAATATTCTACATGCAAGACCTCCACTTTGTCACCCCTAAACTCCACGCGCTGTCTGGCTTCTATTTGTATTATTATGATACTCTGATTAAAGTCACTAATAATCTCCTAACTGTCAAATTCAGAGTGGACTTTGAACTCTGGCAATCTGAGTTTTCTTTTACCACAAGTCCTGCCAGTCTTGAAACATTTTCTTCTGTTGGCTTCCATGACACCACCCTTTCCTCGTTTTTTTCCATTCCTCTCTGGCTGTATGTCCTCCGTTGTCTTTGCAGGTTTTCTACTACCAGGCCTTTACATTTTGGGGTCTCTTAAGGTTCAGTTCTAGATCCTCTTTTCACTCTACTCATTTTCCCTAGTCGGTATCAGTAAGACTCATGGCTTCAATCTTCTACCTGTACACCAAGGACTTTCAAATGTGTGTCTCCGGAGCAGATCTTTATTTCTGACTGACTACTGAACACTGCTACCTGGTTGTCTCAAAGGAAGTGAAATCACGATATGTCCAGAAGAGAACCAGCTACCCTAAGCTGCTTCTCTCGTGTTTCCATCGTCTGTGAATAATGTCACCGTTTATCCATTTCTGTAATCCAGAAATGTAAACATCATTTTCCTTCCCATGGCCTCCTCTACCTCACACATCCAATCCAGCACCAAGGCCTGCACATTGTGTCGTCTTTCCAATCTGTCTCTTCCCTTCCTTTCCTTCCATTATCCTAGGACAAGATACTAGCAGCTCATACTTAGATTACTTTAAATGTCACCCAACCTGCCCCCCTCTTGGCAGCCTCCAAATCACTTACCTTACTACAGCTGGAGTAATGTTCACAAAATACTTTTAATGTTACCTACTTCAAACCCTTCAGTACCTTCTCATTGCTCTTAGGGTCACGATCAGGCTTCTGAACATGGCCCAAAAGACCCTGCATCGTCTCATCCCTGACCCATCTCTCTATCCCCATCCTGCTCCATTTTCTTCCTCCTCTCTGTATTTCAGCCACAGTCTTCTTTCAGTTTTCAAATGTACAGTGTTCCTTTTGTAGCACAGGTTCTTTGCACATGTTTCTTTTGCCTGCATCATCCCCTTTCTGCTCCTCTCCTTTGTCTAGTTAATTTTTAAGCTTATAGATCATAGTGCAGTCATTGATTTCTCAAGTAAGCCTTCCATTCCTGACTTCCACATCAGCCTAGGGTAAGTCTCCATTTTTGTTTTTCACAGCACAGTGTATTTTTTCCTTTATAACAATTATCACAGCTTGTATTTATACCTCTATTTTGGCAATTAAATGGTTAATGGTTGTCTTCAGTATTACACTATAAACTACATAAAGTCTGTGGCCATGTCAGTTTTTGCTTGCCATTTGATTCCAAGTGCCTAGCACATAGTATCACCTCAGTCAATATTGATTAAATGAAAGAATGACTGAATATGGATCAGGTGCCCAGTGCTGTGTGGAGGAGTCAGTGATGCCACCCTTCAGGGCTCTATGTAATCTATTGGGAATAAGACACTAATGCAAAGATTCTGACAAGACAACGTGGATAATAAATACCATACATGTAAAATTCGAAGATATTAAGAGAAGAGAGATCCATCTGATTCGGTGATCAAGACCTGACATGTTTCAGCATCTAAATATGTAGAAGAGGACATCCTGGGTAATAGGAATCGCGTTAAGGAAACAGTTGGGTTGTTCACTTTGGCTGCAGCATAGGATATGTGAATGTATGAGAGAGAATTTTGGATAGGTTGGGGCCTGAGTTTGGAGGTCCTTGAATGCTAGAATAAAAGATGAAAGACTTAGATGTCCTTAAGCTTCCTTAAACAAACAAACAAGCAAAAAATGCTTACTTGTTAAGTTGTAAAGTGAAAGACTTCACTAATCCCTAGGTTTGTGACTACTTCATTATGCTTGGTCTACCTGTGATGCATATTAAAGTTATTTTTCTGTTAATAAAATAGTAAGGACTGTGAAGGCTTGCAAAGAGAAAAACAGTTTCAGCTTTACTTAAAACTTAATCTGAAACCGACTGTTAATATGGGGGAGAAAGTATGATTTTTGAAAAATGTTTGTGAATTTTTAAGTATATAATAGCTTTAAGCTCCATGATAAAAGCAGGCAGTCTTTGCTTATTGAAGATGTCATTAAAATAATTTTGATTTTGTTTTAAAAATTAAAACATGGAGGGGCCAGCCCAGTGTCACAATGGTTAAGCTTGCATGTTCTGCTTCAGCAGCCCAGGATTCACCAGTTTGCATCCCGGGTGTGGACCTATGCACTGCTTGGCAAGCCATGTCGTGGTATGCGTCCCACATATAAAGTAGAGGAAGATGGGCCCCGGATGTTAGCTCAGGGCCAGTCTTCCTCAGCAAAAAGAGGAGGATTGGTGGCAGATGTTAGCTCAGGGCTAATCTTTCTCAAAAAAAATAAATAATGGAAATGCAGGATATTTGTATAATATTTAGAGTTTATTTCATCTTTACATAAAGAGCATTTAAAAGTTTGTTTGTAAGCTGTCCTGAAACTCACTTTGACAAAAACTACTTGTCCAGCTGATTTACCATGTTCTACATACAAAACTTTTAAACATTACAAAATTATGAAACCATGCAAGCATTGCTTTGTATAATGTACCATTGCAATTTAAAATTGCTATCTCAGATTACTATATAAGTATTTTTAAATTGAGCAGTTTCGTGCAACTTGATAGTCTGTCTATGGGCTACTTTGCCCTCTACAGTTGGCCTTGATGTAGTATTATCACTGGATATATTTTAAGTACTTTTTTGTAAATATTCTGATTTGATATGTCATAACAAAACTTAATTTTTGTGTAGTCAAATCCATCTGTCTTCTTCTTTACTGTTTCTGGCTTTGATTTGGTACGGAACCCAGTTTTCTTCTAGTACCTTTTTATTTTTCAACATTAAATCTTTGTTATGTGATTGGCACTGTCTCCTAGTTTCGGTGCTGATGAATTTTTCTTCCTTACTTTTGCTTTCTTTTGGGCATTTTCTAGGAGAGGGAGTTTTAAACCAGATATTTCTTTGAAATTTATCTTAAAGTTCTCTGGCATTTAAAATCTACTCTTGTTTAAAATAAACCAGAAACAGATTTTAGGGAGGCTGAATTGTTTTGCAAAATGTAACAATTGACATATTACCACCCAGTCAATATTTTTTTTTAGTCTCTGTCTTAAAAACAACATTAAGTGTTAGGGAAAAAATTAGGTCTAAGGAGAAGAGTAGAAATGATGATGATCTAGTGGGGCTTGGCCTTCTGAGTCTTGAGGAGACCACAGGCAATGATTAGTTTCCTATTGCATCAGTCTCTCTTCTCAGAATTCTCTTTATAGCCTCTCTGCTCTGCCAATCATCAGGGCGAAGGAGTCTTTTCAAAGGGAGTTAAATGCATCAGTGCACATTGCCCCAACATTAGTAGGTGCTTAATAAATAGTTGCTGAATGGAATGCTGGAAACATTGTTCCCTGGCTCGGGTCTTTTATGTCAAACACTGTGATAAAATGATGTCAGAAGGAAAATTTTTTCAACTAAATTTTTAGTTTAATAGTATTTTCCAAATGTTACGTAGCATGTAATTCATTTGTAATCTTTAAAAAAATTTTATCTTTTAAATTAACAGAGTAATATTGACTTTTTGGGTGTTAATAGTTGTGTGAGTTTTAACACATGTATAAATTTCTGTAACCAACACCACATTCGGGATACAAAACAGTTTCATCACCCTGCAAAACTCCCTCCTGCTGCTTTATAGTCACACCCTCTTCATATTCCCAGTCCCTGCCACCTGCTGATCTGTTTTCTGCTGCTGTAGTTTTGCCTTTTTCAGTATGTAATTTAAATGGAATCGTTCAGTAACCACTTTCAGTTTGGTCATTTTCACTCATCATACTACCCTTGAAATCCATCCAAGTTGTTGTGTATATCAATAGTTCCTTTTTTATTGCTGAATAGTATTCCATGGCATGGATGCCCCACAGTTTGTTATTCTTGTTCGTATTATTTCTCACTTGTTAAAGCAGGTATTGCCTCTTTTTTGTTGATATTTAGAATTGTCTAGTGGCATAGATGCTTTTGAAGAAACTTTTTCTTATTTTTTTGGCTAAAAAAAATATAAAGCTGAGTATAATAAAAAGCAGAGCAAAGAACAAATACACTTTACTTGCTAAGTAAGAGTGATGGCCAGCTCATCTGTGAATTAAATCAGGAATTTAGGGGCCGACCCTGTGGCCGAGTGGTCAAGTTCACATATTCCGCTTCTTTGGCCCCCGGTTTCACTGGTTTGGATCCTGGGTGCAGACTTAGCACCGCTCATCGAGCCATGCTGAGGCAACATCCCACATAGCATAACTAGAAGGACCTACAACTAGAATATACAACTGTGTACTGGGGGGCTTTGGGGAGAAGAAGAAGGAAAAAGAATTTATATGACTATATCCCCCAAGAACTATATGGGAATTGTTAAAGACAAATTTTTAACTACATAGGTTCTAGAGCAAAATCTTATTTTTCTAGAATACTTCAGGTGTTTGATTTATTAAATATTCTGGGTATCTGTTAAGTAGCATATATATTTACGTAAGTTGGCCAGTTTTCCAATAATTGGAATACAGTAAAATTCGTTTAATGCCAAAATGCTGCTGAATATAATTTCATCCTTTTCACATGGTTTAGGAAGTACCACAAGATCTTAAATATGAATTCTTTTACTAGATCATTTATCTTTATAGTATCTTGTGTATAGAAGAAATGCATGGTTATATGAGTTTTCTGGGTGTTTATATTATAGAAAGTGCTTTTATTGTCTATAGTAGATGTCATAATTAATACCTGAATGCTGCCTGATACTGGCATCCAGGACCAAAAAAAAAAAGCCTTAAAAGTTAAAAAAATTTAAAAAACATCTTTGAATGTTAACCTTCTGGCAGAAGGAGTCATTGAAGTTTTTGACTCGGGAAATGGCTTGATCAAAAATGTTTTTAGAGATCTGATAGTGATAGACTGGACAGACTGATGCCAGGGGGAGCAGCTAGGCATTAGGGTAGGCTTCTAGCACGAGTAAGCTGGTGACAGTGAGATCAGAAGTGAAAGGACAGAGCGAGAGGTATTTTGAATGAAGAAATTATGTTTCTCACTAACTGACAAGAGATTAAATTGGGGAGTTATCAAAGACGGCTCTGAGACTGGAAAAACGGTGGTAGAAATAGAGCAGTAAGTTGCTTGGGGAGAATGAGATTGGAAATGAGACAGTTGAATCTGGTGTTTATTGGTCATTGCTGATTTTGGAAAAAAGCAGTGTCAGTGAAATGAGGGGACTGAAAACTAGATTAAAAGTAAGATCTTCTACCTTGAATTCTGCAATTGAATTTCTTATTCAGTAAGCAAAAGGATATTAGATTGATGCATGTTTGTTTTAATTTCCTTACCTTATTTTGCAGAAGGGACTTCTAGGTCCTCACAAACCTTTGTGTGTCGATCTTCGTTCTTCACAGTAGATAGTGAGTGGCAACAGAATTTTAACTAATGAATTTACATTTTTATCTTTTGCTGTAAACATCAGAGAGTGTTCTGTTTTTAGATAAGAGCACATGTGTTAGATATAAAATGATGTATAAAGTAAAATTTCCTGGAGTAGGCTAGAGTCATTCTCTAATACCCATTTTAAGTGGATTTTTAAGGTTTTGAATATTGAATATAATAACTTGCATATTTCAGTTCCACATTATAGTGGATTTATTTTCTTATTTTACTCCATCTTCTGTAATATTGTTGGTTTACTGAAAATTTGTGCATCCTTAGGTTCTCTCTCAAATGTCATCATTTTGTAAATGTTTCATTATTTGTGGAACCTCTTTCTGGATCTATGATATGTTAATTCCTGTTCCCTGCAGATAGTGGAAAACAATATAATTTACTGAAATAGACATGTCATAGTAATGATTTCAAGCCTTCTTTTTGATTATTTTAAGGCGTGGTCTTAGACAGAATAGTGTATAGTTTGTTTAATATTTCAACTGACAGCAGTGCACAATTTTCTTCATGGTAGATTTGTGTGGTTTAGAGTATGAGTCAAAATTTCTTTTTTATGTGTTTGATGTCGAACCTGAAGTGAGTTTGCTCACCCATTGCACAGCAAGCCAATCTCTGACACTAGGGGTAGTGGAAGAAAGTAGGAATTTTATAATTGCACAGCGCTGAGCAAGGAGAGAGGGCAGCTAACGCTGAAATCCCAAACTCCCCGAAAAGCTAAAAGGAAGGGTTTTTATTTGGGGTTTTAGGTTGTTGGGGGGGGGCATATGGCCTTGCTGGTGGGAGCTTTCCCACCAGCCTGTCTTTGGCCTTGAGACTACTTGCAGAGAGGAGGGAGCCTGTGACCTTGCTGGTCAGCAGCTTTCCCACCAGCCTGTATCTCTGTGCAGGGAGGAGATAGTGAATCCAGGTGTTTGTCCTTGGCGGTGTCTGTCTCCATGGAGGATAGTGGATTCTGGAGCCGGGAAGCCAGAGAGTAAGCAGGGAATGAGTGTTTTGGTTTTCACCCCATATATGCTGGGTTTAATGTAGGGAAACTGATATCAGGGTCAGCATCCTGTTTTCTTAAGAGCAATAGGTAGGAATTTGTAGGTGGAGTTTATAAATTTTACTTACGATTATTTAGAAGATATCAACAAGAAAGGGTAAAATCTGCTGGAGCCTAAAGAAATAATTCATGCAACATTAGAGCTTAAAATCTTAGGAAAATGGCGTAGGTAATAGCATTTTTAATATCTAGTATGTATCTGTTCTTATTTTATCTATTTAATAAATGTTACAGTCTTGAAGACTAGTCATATAATCACTAAAGAATTTCTCATTCTTGAAAATGGGACAGCTCTATTCTAAATAAAATAGTGTATGAGTGAATGAGAGGGCTTTTAATTATTGCATACATGCTGCATAGATCTAGAATCATGAGGTTCAGGCCTTTAGCCCTATTTTATAATGTATTCATTTTTGTGAATTTTGTAGATGACTCTGGACCATATTTTCTCCATAAACAGACTTGAGATGTTGATTTTGACCTTTCAGTCAAAATAACAACTCTAAAATATTATAAGGCCTTGGGGCTGGCCTGGTGGTGTAGTAGTTAAGTTCACGTGCTCCATTTCGGCGGCCTGGGGTTTGTGAGTTCAGATCCCAGGCACAGACTTACACACTGCTCATCAAGCCATGCTGTGGCAATGTCCCACATACAAAATAGAGAAAGATTGTCACTGATGTTAGCTTAGGGACAATCTTCCTCAAGCAAAAAGAGGAAGATTGGAACCAGATGTTAGCTTTGGGCCAATCTTGCTCACCAAAAGAAATATATATATATATTATAAAGCCATTCATTATTTATGGTTTAGGTGAGAAAAAAATATATATGAAATCACCTTATAGTTTAGAAATACGTGTATTGACATAAAGTGTCATTATTATAATTTTTATTATAATACCCTACCTGTTTATTGACCATGTATTTTACATTTTAAATATAGGAGCCAAGATACTTCCTATATTATGAAGTAATATACCTTGATAATTAAATTAGGCACCAGTTGGTGATATATAGTGTAAGCCTCTCTCCCTTATTTCTACCCTGCCACTTAGTATGTAACTTGGTCTGTAACCTTAATGATGCTGGCATTGGTGCTCTAGGAGATCCTTTATCATTCCTTTACATGGAGGACTCCTAAGAAAAATCAGCTCAAAATAGTAACATTCTAGCTCATATTATTCTGCAATGTATCAAGACATGAGTGCCTCTAAATGCCATGTACCAAATGGTTCTTTTTCACCACTCTATTTTTAGATTTAGCTCTTATTTAATGTGTTCCTTTTTTGCTTCTACCAGGTTATATAGCATAAAAATAAATGTCTAATTTGTTCAGTTTACACTTATTGAGCAGCACTCTGTATCAGTCACTGTGCTAAGGCCTGGTTTCTCCAAAATCAGAAGACACAGTGCCCAACTTCAAGGAATTTCCAGGCTATTTTTTTGGTACACAGACATGGGAACAAAGAATTACAGTATAATGTGGGCATTCTTGTAATGGAGGTCTGTAGAGTGGGAGATTAGGAAGAGTGGAGGGTGTCTGCAGTGAGTTTGTATAGGAAGGCAAGGTCCAGATTAGGAAGGGCCTTGAACACTATGTAAAGTTTGGATTTTATTCTGTCATAAATATGAAGAATCATTGAAAAATTTTGAGATAGAGTATGACATCAGAATTTTTATGTTGGGGGAGATGAATTGGAGGGGATAATGACTAATAGCAGGAAAACCATAAAACTGCTTTAGTCCAGATGAGAGATATTTATGGCCTGATTTAGGAAGATGGCAGTGGGAAATGAGAGGAAAGGATGTATGTAAAAAATAATTCAGAGGACCAATTGTTTGGACATAGAGATTCGTTGGATGCAGGGATATGAGGAAGGTGGATAAATCTAAGATGGCTCCCGTATATTTGGTTTTTATACCAAGATAGATGGTGGTGCCGTTCATTGAGACAGTGAATGCAGCAGGGAAACTCATGGAGGGGAAAATGAGGAGTTGTGTTGTGGACATGTTGGGATGTGTAGATGGGTCTGGCATTCATGAGGGGTGTCTGAATTGGAAATATGGGGTGTTAGATGGTAGTTGAAGATATGGGCATGGATTAGATTATTCAGTTAGAATGTAAAGAGTGAGGGGTAAGGGGACCAGGGAGGGCTCCCTGGAGTGGAGAGCAACTATATTTTAGGATAGTTGGAGAAAGTGCCTGAAAGGGCACTAAGAAGGAATGGACAAAGAGGCAAGAGAACCAGGAGAGAGTGATGTATACATACCAATGGAGAATGAAAGAAAGAGGATCATATAGAGAGACTATAGGGTAACTCAAGTTACTTTAAGGAAGTTTTAGAATATAGTAAGGACGTGTGTGGCCTGGTATTAGACCCTATCAGGAACCAGGCGACTTAGAGGACTGACTCTTTTCCTCTCTCAATGGCTACATAATCTGTTAGGGGACTTTGCTTCCCTTTGCACATTTGTCTCTGCTTTCTCTACTTGCTTGTAATTTCTGTTCTGTCGTAATTTCAACTGGGTTGTAGCCCATTATGGGCTCTCCTCTCCCTCCTTGATATAGTCAAGACTTTTTAGTTTTTGTGCATTCCCTCATTTTCTTGGTATCCCTTACTTAAAAGTCTGGAGAGGGGCTGGCCCAGTGGTGTAGCAGTTAAGTTCGTGCACTCCGCTTTGGTGGTGCGGGGTTCACTGGTTTGGATCCCAGGCACGGACCTACTTGCTGCTTATCAAGCCATGCTGTGGTGGCATCCCACATAAAAAATAGAGAAAGATGGGCACAGATATTAGCTCAGGACCAATCTTCCTCAGCAAAAAGTGGAGGATTGGTAGCAGATGTTAGCTCAGGGCTAATCTTGCTTGAAAAAAAATCTGGAGAGAAGAAATCTTGTTAGTCTAGTTCATCATTTGTATCAGGCCATTTCATAGGTGATTAAAGCTGACCCAGTCTATAGTCTGGCCAATCACTTACGAAGTACCTTGAATAGTCTTGAAAAATGTGTCCACTCTGGATTTCCACTTTGGGATTTGGGTAAAATCCAAGTGATATTAGATTAAGGTGTGCTTTGCCGTGAGGAGATAGAGGTAAAAGGGCTAGGCTCTGAAGAGAGTAAGAGACTAGTGAGAGGAACACAGGATCAAGGAAATCAAGAAAAGCGTTTTGTTTTGTTTTATTTTGTCTTTTAAGATGGCAGAAGTTGGAATATAGAAGGAGTTAATGAATAGGAAATGGTTGAAATAAAGAGAGCACTTAATGCTTTGATTGTTGAAGCAGTGTTAGGGTGGCAAGGAGATGGGAGTCCAGAGCACAGGAAGATCGATTAGCCTGTGTAGGAAGAAGGATACCTCTCCCTCAGCAATGAGGGTAAAGAAGAAAGGAGGAGTGGCATGCAGATAAGTTTGGAAGTAGGGGGACCTTCCCATTAGTACATTTTATGAAATAGGCAACAAAGAAAAAAAGGTAAAGATTTCCAATAATTGCTGAGGAAAATTTAAATAGGAGCTTAACAACTAGGGATATGAGGAAGTGATTTTTCCCCCGCTGCAGCCCATATGTGAGTTGAGAAAAGGTGGATGATTGAACTAGTCCACAGTTGCAGTGGACTTAACTTGTGACTTGGTAAGAGTTAATGCTTGTTCTGTTTTTTCCTATTGGTTTGGTTCAGCTGTTTTTTTCATTCTTGTCTTCCATATTTTTTTTTGTAGGTCTTGATGACTGTTTGCAGCAGTATATCAAGAATTTCGAAAGAGAGAAGATCAGTGGGGACCAGCTGCTGCGCATTACACATCAGGAGCTAGAAGATCTAGGGGTCAGCCGCATTGGCCACCAGGAACTGATCTTGGAAGCAGTTGACCTTCTGTGTGCACTGGTAAGGACAAAAAACTGGTGGGAAGGGAAATTTCACTTTTTTTCTTGTTTTCTTTTTTTGTTTCTTTCCTTCTCTTTTTTAAAATAATTGAAATGCAAGTAGAAAAAAAAAAATCCCTAATTCTCAACCAACTGGATGTGATATTTTCCTCCATCATTGAATTTGCTGTATTATAGGGTGCCAGATTACAAATTAAAGAGGCTTATAACTCCACTGGTGACACTACATTTACTTACTTGAAAAACTTAGAGCTCACCAAGGGAGTTTTCACAGCAGCATTTGGGATATACAATTGTATATCATCAGTTATAAAGTCCATTCCCGTCTAAAAATTTTGATTTAGTATAACAAATATTAAGTAATCCTATTTTAGAAAAATCATCCTTAAAATAATCAAATTATTTGAGTGTTCTTTATGTATACCTCGAGTGAAAATTGAATATTGTACCTTATGTGGTTACTTCTGTATGTTTAAAGAGCAGTACCTAGTTAGGCAAGAGAAATCAATATTAAAATAATCCTGAAAGATTCTGATAGTACATTAGATATTCTGAGAGGAACATAGATTTTTTTCCATGTTAGGTAAGATGACACTAGCCTGATTGATTTTAAATTCTTCCAGATGTCTGTGAGGGATCTAAAGCTACAGTGAGAAAGAACATGAGTCTTGTAATAGAATAACCTGAGATTGAAATTTGGCTCAGTTACTGACACTTGTGGGCAAGTAATTTCACCATAGCTTAGTTCTTTTATTTAAAATGGAGATAATAACAACTACCTCTTGGTGATGGTGTGCAAAGCAAATTAGCTAGTGTTTCTTTAGTGGCTGATTCAGTGCCTGGTGCACAGTAGGTATTCAATAAGTAGTAATATTATTATGTTATGATGTATTATTATGTTATAGATGATGATTAATAGGGAATGAGTAGATAATTAAACGTAATTCAAAAATCAATTAGTACACTCAGCACTGTGTATTTGATGTAAAATCTAGTTCCTGTCCTCTCGAAAAGCCTAGTGGGGGGAGAGTGACATACAAATAATTAATCACAATACTGTAGTAAAATACTAAAATAAAAGTATGAGCTAAGTATTATGTGGGCATAGAAGAGAAAATAATTATCTTTGACTCAGGTACACGGACTCATATTGCAAAAGCGGTGGTGTTTAAGTAGCCAAGTGGAGGATGAACGTGTGTTTGGTAGATGAAGGAACAGGGGAAGGACATTCCAGGTAGATAAAACAACGCATACACAGGCATACAGAATAATGAGCATGCCTGGTGTGTTTGAAAAATAGGTGGGAGAAAATTAGGCTTTAAAAGATAGACTAGGACCAGACTGTAAAAGTACCTTAACATCATGATAAGAGATTTGTACTTCATAGTGTGGATAACCACGCAAGAATGATGAAATACATGTTTTCAAAAGGTAACTGATGGTAGTCAAATGGATAGAGTAAGGTGGGCATAAACTGAAGACAGGGCTAACGATTAGGAAATGTGTAAAGTAATCTACTTAGGCTCTGAATAGGGCTTGAACTGAGGATGTGCAACAGAAATAGAGAAGATCTGGTGAATATGAGGAGTGAGATAAAGGAAGGAATTGAGAAAGATTTTCTCTCCTCTGGCTGCAGAGATAGAGTAGGTGATTTTGCAATAACAAAGATAGGCAATAGCAGCAAGAACAGATTTAAGTGGGAATATGAATTGAGTTTTGGAGTTGTTGAATTTGAGACGTCTCTGGATTATCCAGAAAGAGATACTCCTCAGACAGTTGAACATAGGAATTTGGAGCTGAGAAGTGACTGAGAATGTAGATTTGGGAGTCTCAAGGATATGGGGATTGAATCCACAGAAAGAGAAATCACCCAGGGAGGGCCTGTGGAATATAAAGAACAAAGAATGCAGCTGGACACTCAGGCTGGGAAAGAAGAGGAGACTGCAGAGGATGCTTATGAAGTGGTCAGAGAAGCGTGAAGACAACTCAGAAAGGTTGTCACAAAAGCAACGGAGAGTGTTATTTTCATTAAGCAACGTCAATAATGTCATCAAATTTCACTAAAAACCAACAGGATAGGCAAGGAAAAAAGACCTGGTTGAAAAAAGTTTCTAAAGAAGAATAGAATCTGAAACCAGATTGGTTGAGTAACACCTCCCACTTATACATTTTAGTCTTACCTTAATTGTCATTTCCTCAAAGGGACGTTCCCTGATCATTCCTCATCCTTGCCTGGTCTAAAATTAGCCCCTCACTGTTATTCTCTTTCTTAACCCTCATCTCATTTTGTAATTATATATTTATCTGTGTATTTATCAGTTTACTGTCTGTTTCTTCCACTAGACTATAAGCTGTGTGGGAAGAGTGACTGTGCTTATTGAACACCTAGTGTGTAGCACAAATGCCTGGCAAAATGGATGCTGAATGAATATCTTTTGAAACTAGCAATAAAGGAGACTTGATACAGTTTTCACATGATAGTTTGGGGATCCTCTTATTTCTCTATTCCTGTTATAAGAGAAATCAATTCAGACCAGAACACGCACATGCACTCTATTCCTTATCTGAATCAAATCACAGAAATCGTGCCTGAAATAAAAGATAGTACTCAGGGTAAGATAAGAGTCCACAGTGATTTTTGCATACCGGTCTCCAAATCCAAGTCAGGCATGTAGGTGCAATAGAAGTGGCTTAGAGCTGGGCATCTGATCTAGCAGTCCCCTATTTGACACATCTTCTGTAACAGTAATAGTTGGATGTGTCAGAGCTTAAAGTCCAAGGTGTGTCTCTCATAAACTAGACTTCACATAGATGAACCGTTAATGTGCTGGGCTCCACATTGCCAATTTGAAGAAGGAAATAAGATTGATGATTAAGGTGCTGCCTATAGATAGTCTAGACCTGTAGCCTTTGGAGTTTGGCCCATAAACAATCTGCTGACCTAAACTTACTTAAAAGGATGGCATCAGAGATATATGTCCAGACCATTTTAATGTTTGAGTCATGGAGTTATGGTAAATAAATATTTTCATATGCTGAGTTTTAATCCCTCTACGGTTCTGGGTTTATGCACCATAGTGTTGCACCATCTTCTTGGGAAAAAATAAAACATTAAATTCGTTCTGTGTTTATTCAGCAATAAATTGGTCACATTCCCCAAAGAGGTCAAATGTTAAACTTCCTTTTCACCACTTCCTAGTGGCTACACATCAGCAAGTTAAAAATGCAGATATCTTCTAGTTTATGGAACAGATGTTTTCCAGTGAAGATAAAGCAGATTTCTGAGCAATGAATTCTGATTTATTTCTACATGCCCCTATAAAATCAGAAGGTGAGATCTCTTATCAGCAAGGTGTGTTGACTAGACCAGGAGTTGTGCTGTTGGGAATGGGGAACTGTGTTTTCTCTTTGAAAGTAATGTCTACTGGCCTTTCTACTTTTTCCTTATGTCTGCTGTATTTATTTCTACTTTTAACAATTAGATGTTCAGGCTCAAACAGCACTACTACGGGGAATACAAAGATGAAAAAGGCATAGTCTGCACTCTTAGGATGTATACAGTCCAGTAAAGAAGACAACAGTTATTAAATGATTGTAGATTTAAAGAAAATCCCAGAAGAGTTCAGAAGGAAACGATGAACACTACTGAGGGGTCCAGGAAGTGTAGGTGGGATTTGCATTGGGACTTGCAGCATGAGTAGATGTTTGCAAGACCAAAAACTCGGGGAAAAGTTATCTAAGCAGAAGAAATATTGTGTGTAAAGACAGAGTTGTGAAAGAATATGGAGTGTTCAGAGAAAAATGGGAATTTTGATATGGCTGGTGCAGAATGGGAAGAGATGGGAAGCAAGGCAACTTATACTTTGTATCACACTATAATTCTTTGCTTAGATTTTTCAGTCCTCCAATATGCTTTCTGCCCAGTGCTTAGCTCATAGAGGATGTTAAATTAATGTTATCTTACTGAATGAAGTTCACTGCCTTTCTCCAGAGAAGTAATTTTTTCTCTTGCATACACAACCTCTGACTCTGAAGTTTCTGTTTTTAGTATAAGGAAGACACAAAAGAATTACCAAATTTCTTTGTTTCTTTTAAGGTATGGAATATTCATTTGCCTTGTCTTAAAGTTAGTCCTGATGGGGAATAAATGTTATAGCAGCTGATGAAAATCAAAGGTTTATTTAGTAATTTGTTCATTAATACAACTTAGATTTATTAAGCACCAACTGTATTGTTTGTACCATGTTATTCCAGAAAGAGGTAAGCTGATCATGATTTGGAGGTATATTAACTCTTCTAAGCTGTTATGCTATCATTTAGTATGCTTCAGTAGAGAGCACAGCACAGTGACTGAAATAATAAAGCATAAATAAAATATTTATAGTTTAATGTATAGCCATTAATTCATATTCTGACAATACACCTTTTATTGAGAAGTATAAGTGAATTATTTATGACAGGATAAGAGCAGTTTTCATTTCATTCTTCATGTACTTTTCATTTAATAGGTATTTTGCATGAAAATTTTGATGTTTGCAATTGCTAGGATTTGTTTCTTTGCAACATAATTGCTTGGTTCATTCATCTCAAAATAATTCATTTCTAAAAAAATTCATTAAAGCAATCCTTTTAGGACTCACTCATGTTTATAAAACAAAATATTATAAGACCTAAACACCTGCTACATGATGCATTCAAATTAAGAGCTCTGAATAAAATAGCATTGACATTGTAAAATATGTGGTGCCAGTATTTGAATATGTTTAGTTAAGTGTTTAGTGAGAATTTGCCATTAGTGAGGATATAGTGAACTCAATTTTCTAAAATATCAAGTGTATTCCTTCATTTCTTTCGTGTGCTTTTGTGTGCATATAATTGAAAGAGAAGAATAGTCTGAACTTAGCACTAATTCCTTAACACTAGACTGGCTATTTTGGATCAGTGTAGAGTCATGACTGGTTCCCCGCAGACATGTTATTGACCAAGTATATGACCAAATAAGTAACATAGGACAAAGAAAATAGCTAAGTACATTTCATGTCCAAGCTTTTGTTTTCTGGAAGTAGTCCTTTGTATACCAATAGTAATGCCTGGTTTTCCCATGCATATCCAGTAAGGAGCAAGTCTGCAATGAATAAACAGGCATATGTATATATTTTTTTTTGCTGAGGAAGATTCACCCTGAGCTAATATCTGTTGCCAATCTTCCTCTTTTTTTGCTTGAGGACGATTAGCCCTGAGCTAACATCCATGCCAGTCTTCCTCTATTGTGTATGTGAGTCACTGCCACAGCATGGCCACCAGTGAGTGGTGAAGGCCTGCACCCAGGAACTGAACCCAGGCCGCCAAAGAAGAGTGCACTGAAGTTAACCACTAGGCCATGGGGCAGGCCCATAACAGCATTTTTTAAAAGTTGAGGCAGTACTTCTTGTCTGTATACCTTTGGCTAAAAACAAAGGTGTGCTTCATTTACTTGTCGCTTCTTTACATTTTAGGCAAAGGAGTGTGATTTACTGGTGACTTAGAGAGTCACAACAAACCATCCACTTTCATGAAGGAAATAGCAAGAAGATATCTGTTGTTAGTAATTGATTTTGAGCTACTTAGAACTGAGAACTGTGATGATAAAAATTAACTTGAGAGATTGACTAATCCATCCTTTTTGTGAAAATAGTACCACATAGACACTGTTATGTACAGATGAGCTTCTAATCTATTTTTATATTCTTTGGAATTTTTTAAAAAATGCTTTTGAATTATCTGTTTAGTTATATTTGTTAACTAGAATAAGTTTTAAAAATTTCGCTTTCCATCCTCTACTATATATCTTTTTTCTATCTTTTTTCTCTTCTTGCCACTGCATTCCTCTGTCTTCCTCATTTTTCACCCGTGCTCCACACAGGATATTTTTAGTAGGTTATTAGGAGGCCTTCTCAGAGTTTTGTCCAGAAGAGTTTTCTATTCCCTAATTCTTGAGTTGTATTAAAAAAAATAATTTCACTATTATCTTAAATTTTGAAGGCTTTAAAGTATTTTTACTTTGCTTTCAGGTTTTTATTTATAGGAAGATCTGTATTATTATTTTTAAATTATTTTTACCTTTTCTAATAAAATATTTACAATGCTAATATTATATATAAAGAGATAATTTAGGGGCTGGCCTGGTGGCATAGTGGTTAAGTTTGCATGCTCTGCTTTGACGACCCAGGGTTCACAGGTTCAGATCCCAGGAGTAGACCTAGCACTGCTTGTCAAGTCGTGTTGTAGTGTCATCCCACATAAAATAAGGGAAGATTGGTACAGGTGTTAGCTCAGGGCCAATCTTCCTCACCCACAAAAAAAAAAGGAGAGAACAAGAGAGACTTTTTTTTTTTTTAAAGATTTTATTTTTTCCTTTTTCTCCCCAAAGCCCCCCGGTACATAGTTGTGTATTCTTCGTTGTGGGTTCTTCTAGTTGTGGCATGTGGGACGCTGCCTCAGCGTGGTGTGATGAGCAGTGCCATGTCCGCGCCCAGGATTCGATCTAACGAAACACTGGGCCGCCTGCAGCGGAGCGCGCGAACTTAACCACTCGGCCACGGGGCCAGCCCCATGAGAGAGACTTTAAATTCATCTTCTGTGGGGGCTAATGGCTACAGAGTGAAAGTTACATTACCAATTTGATTGAGTAGGTCCCTCTCTAGTAAACAATTACAATTTGAGCTTCTTTACGAAATTATTATAATTTATTTGTAAACAAATGTATCCTCGCTAAAATCATTAATATACAAAAATGAAAAATACAAACACTGTTGTACTGCATATGCTTTAATGCTTTAACACAAGGAAAAACTTCTGAAAATTCTTTCAAGCACTTCAGAACTATCATTTGAATTTAGTTGATATAAATTGTTCTTATCTAGTCATTAGAGAATATCTTTAATAAACTTATAAAAGGATTTACTTCTTAATATAGTGACAAGCTGGATAAAAATCCCCAAGTGTTTCATAGATAATCCATGCTCAGATGCAATAGAATTTGAATAGAATGTTTTATTTGTGCAAACCAAACCTTTTAACTTGATAGACTACTGCAATTCATATTTTGTAGTGAATATTTACTGTTTTTTTAAAAAAAGAAATCCATGGCTCAAAAAAAGAGCTCTTTTAATAAAAATGTAAATTCCCAGCAAAGAACAATCAGACTTTATTAAACCTTTAGTGGTAATATACATAACTTGGTATTCAATGTTTATGCATCCAAACCCTCATCTAGTCCCTCCTTTTTTCTCCTCTAAGATCTTTCTTTTCTTAAATTACCATAGAAAAAATAAACCTAAATTTCATATGAAGTGCATACCTAGTGGTTGTTGACTTAATAATACAGCTAAATCTACTGTGCCATTTGCTTCCCCTTTTCACTCCCCCAATATTTTGTATGCTTTCTTTTATTTGCTGAGGAAGATTGGCCCTGAGCTAACATCTGTTGCCAATCTTCCTCTTTTTGCTTGAGAAAGATTTCACCCTGAGCTAACATCTGTGCCAGTCTTCCTCTATTTTGTATGTGGGTCGCTGCCACAGCATGGCCACTGACAAGCGGTGTAGGTCCATGCCCGGGAACCGAACCCAGGACTTCAAAACAGAGCACACCAAACTTAACCACTAGGCCATGGGGCCGGCCCTCACCCCAAGTATTTTTTCTTCCATTTTACTTCATCTGTTGTCACCACCCTGCTTGAACAGGAGTAGAGTATTGGTGCTAAGGAATTGTGGTAGAGACATCCCCTCACAGGTGGCCTGGTGACTTGTAGTCCCATTCTGAAGTCTGACTACTCTACACTCAGCTCTTTAAGCAAACCAAAAAATTCTCCTTGTCTCACTTTCCTCAACCTAAAAGGAGGGTAAATAAAATTTAGAATTTGTTTGGGCCTCAGATACTATCTAACATTCTTTAGGGTCTGTGGTTTTCTTTTAATTTTACACATGACCGTAACGTACATGCTGCTAAGTAGTTTGATCAAGGTCATCCTTTGATCAGGTTAACCAGCCTTTCTTAGAGGTGTTTTGCAGCTCACAATTAGCAGTTTTAAAATTAAATTTATAAATAAAAATTTAAAATTGTAACTTATGAAGCCTTTCCTAAAGTTTATTTGAAAGGATCCTACAATATTTTCCTATTGAATATGGTAAAAAGCTTATTTATATTTACTCATATAGCTTCTTTCTGCAATAATCTGTAGACAAAATATTTAGGGTGAAATAATAAATATTACTGGAAATTGAAAAATGAGACCAAGGAAAAGAAGAAAACAAATATACTTACCAAAAAGTCACTATGATTGCTTTAGATATGCTTCATGTTTGACTGTGAGCTAATGTAACCATGAGAAAAATAAGAGTAAGTTTAGTTTTATAATTTGTATTATAAGAAGGAAAAAGTGTATTGGTTCCCCTGATGAAGCAGAGTTTTTCCTGGTACTATATTATGGTTTGATGAGCAGTGCCACGTCCGCCCCCAGGATTCGAACCAACAAAACACTGGGCCGCCTGTAGCGGAGTGTGCAAACTTAACCACTTGGCCACGGGGCCAGCCCCCCTGGTACTATATTATGAAAGAAATTTCTTGTGAGTCATTATGGAGAGGACACAGAGTAAAGGTATATTGCATATGATTTATTTTTTGCTTTTTCATTTTATTGTTGAGTTGTGCTTACTTTGCTCACTTTGGGAAAGCAGAACTTTTCCTAGTATGCATATGCTTTATGCATATGCTAATAGAATAGATACTCAAAAATAATTGTTGATAATAATGAATTTCACAAGTAAGTGAACTTAGGTTTGGGTAAAAAAAAAAAACAAAACATGTACATGCACTTATGAGACCTTATAATCTTTCTGTCTTGGGTGGCATAGTTCCAAGATATAATGCCCTCATCTTTCCATGTTCATATTAGTACTTAACACATTTTATTGTAATTTGTTTATCTGACATTTCACCAAATCCTCACTTGGCTGTGGGTTCTGCTGGGCCAGGCGTCCTATTCTTATTCATTTGTAACTCTTAAAACTGGGTCCATTGCCTGTATATAGTAAAATACTCAGTAAATATTGTAATTAAGAAATAAATATTCAGTTTAAGTATATTTGTTCTCTCTCTTTTTATTCAGAATTATGGCTTGGAAACAGAAAATCTAAAAACCCTTTCTCACAAGTTGAATGCATCTGCAAAAAATCTACAGAATTTTATAACAGGGAGGAGAAGGAGTGGCCATTATGATGGGAGAACTAGCCGAAAATTGCCAAACGACTTTCTGACTTCAGTTGTGGATCTGATTGGAGCAGCCAAGAGTCTGCTTGCCTGGTTGGACAGGTAAAGTCTTCCATATGTTTCATAAGTAATCCCCCTCAGACACCAGTTTGAATATAACATTATTTCATGTTTTCTTGTGAAAGGATTAGACAGGCAGAGGAATATCAAGTAACAATTGTCTAATTATGATTCATCACAACATAGGGGTATCATCAAATAGGTATTGATCATTTGTAAAATTTTATATCCAGCTAAGTAGACAATTAATAATTGGTCCCTGACAATTTCAAAATACCTTTGCTGCTTTATAAACAAAGTCATTTTGGGTTGTCATAAGATGTATACTACTACTTTATCTCCTGAGTTTCTTTATTCTTTTTATTAATTGGTCATATTTAAGGACCATTAGGATTCTATTTAATGTTGTAAATGGGTAATTAGATGCTGACACTTTCATAGCATGCATTGCATATCTCCTTACCCCTGCTTTATTCATTCTTTGTTATATTGCACATTGTGCAGTCGGTTTTGGATGTCGTAAACACAGTTTTAGATCTTTTTTTCTAGTCTAGTTAATTTTCATTTGCCTTGGAACACAAAATAACACAAAAGTTTTCATAATATAAAATGCAAAAAAGTTAGATTAAAATTGTATGTCGTTAAATATAATGGTAAAAAGATTATAGCTGTTTAAAAAAATGAAATAAGCCTTTACTTTCATCTTTGAAATGTTTTTATAAGCGGTATGTACTGTATTATATGGTTAAATAATCAAATTTCAAAATACACTTTGTCTCTCATAGTAAGCTCTGATAATATACAATTTTACCAGAATTCTTTCTTGAATAAATGTCAGGAAGATATGTGTGTGTGTGTGTGTGTGTGTGTGAATGTACACACACATTATATTTTGGCTTTTTAAAACTATGAGCCCTTATATCAAAAATAAAGTATTTGTATTTTTAAGATAAAAGTTAAGGTAATTTTACTCAATTCTGTATTGTCTAAATTTATATATATTAATAACATAAAACATGATGATACTAAATACAAATCTGAACACTAAGCTGTATAGTATTAGCTTTTTGACAATTAATTGGTGGATAGCATGTTTCTTTTGCATTATATCATTAAAATTTAGTTGTCATAATTGTCTAAACCACATTTATCAATTGTTTAAAGTAATTGTACTTTAAATGTATAAATTCTACAAGTTATATAGTGGTCAATAAGTAAATTATATTTAAAATATGGCTTAGTCCTTAGGTAATGCAATAAACTTATTTCAGGAGGGCTTCTCAGGAATCAGAAAGCTTAAAGCTTTAATTATAGTTGATTTTAGTTATACTATCACCTATCCTATAATTGTAAATTTACTCAGCCTCTATATTTGTATATAGCAAATTTAATTATATTTCTTTATACTAGTACTTGTTAAATAAATAAATAGAATGATTAGAGAATATTTTTAATGACAAGTGTGACTTTATAAAATCACATAAATGGCTTCTAGAGCACTAGAAGAGTTTCTGAGATTTTGTTATTTAATTTTTTATGGTATCATTTTTATCATCTAATAAGATGCTCTTAGTAAATGCCAAGTCTCCTACAAGCACATATGCGTGCACACACATGTACAAAAACATGCAGACATATACATAGCAATCCATGAAGTGAATCAATGGTGTTTTGTGTTTGTTTCATAGGAAGAGAAAATGTAACAAAAAGCCTGAAGGAAATAACTTAAATCATCTGTTTGGCTTCCTTTGCTGCAAAGGTTCTCACAATGGTTGTTTTGTGTTATATCATATCATGGTGATCAATTAAATCAAAGGCCGTCTAACATTTTGACCATAAAAGTACATGGAAGGGAAAAAACAAGGCAACTTTGTGATAACTTTAAAAATCTTCTACTGAGACTGTAAACTGAAAAAAGAAACCGAAATTTATATATATATATATATTTAACTTTTCATTGAGATTATGATAGTTTACCATCTTGTGAAATTTCAGTTGTACATTATTGTTTGTCAGTCGTGCATAGGTGCACCCCTTCACCCTTTGTGCCCACCCCCACCCCCCTTTTCCCCTGGTAGCCACTAATCTGTTCTCTTTGTCTACATGTTTAACTTCCACATATGAGTGGAGTCATACAGAGATTGTCTTTATCTGGCTTATTTCACTTAACATAATACCCTCAAGGTCCATCCACGTTGCTGTGAATGGGGCGATTATATCGTTTTTTATGGCTGAGTAGTATTCCATTGTATATATGTACCACATCTTCTTTATCCAGTCATCAGTTGATGGGCCCTTAGGTTGCTTCCGTGTCTTGGCTATTGTAAATAATGCTGCAATGAACATAGGGGTGCATGGGAATTTTGGAATTGCTGATTTCAAGTTCTTTGGGTAGATACCCAGTAGTGGGATGGCTGGGTCATATGGTATTTCTATTTTTAGTTTTTTCAGAAATCTCCATACTTTTTCCCATAGTGGCTGCACCAGTATGCATTCCCACCAGCAGTGTATGAGGGTTCCTTTTTCTCCACAACCTCTCCAACATTTGTCACTTTTTGTTTTGGTTATTTTTGCCATTCTAATGGGTGTAAGGTGATATCTTAGTGTAGTTTTGATTGGCATTTCCCTGATGATCAGTGATGTTGAACATCTTTTCATGTGCCTATTGGCCATCTGTATATCTTCTTTGGAGAAATGTCTGTTCATGTCCCCTGCCCATTTTTTGATCAGGTGGTTTGATTTTTTGTTGTTGTGTGAGTTCTTTCTATATTATGGAGATTAACCGTTTGTCGGATATATGACTTGTAAATATTTTTTCCCAATTAGTGGGGTTTCTTTTGTTTAAATCCTGTTTTCTCTTACCTTGAAGAAGCTCGTTAGTCTGATGAAGTCCCATTTGTTTATTCTTTCTGTTGAAGAAACCGAAATTTATATTTTGAAAATCTTTCACTGAAAAGTTCAGCTCCAGGCTGGCTTGCCTATAATGAGGATTTTTTTTTAACAGCTTAAGTTTTAAAAAGGAAAGAAGAAAGGAGTAGAAAAAAAGAAAAAATTCTTGGCTATGCTGAGGCATTTGGACTTTCTGCTGAAGGCAGTGGGAAGCTGTTTAGGGTCATTGCTGTGTCAGACCTGTGAATTTTGAAGATTACATGAGCTATAGTGTTGGGAAAGATTAGAGAAGAGTTATGTTGGAGGAAGGGAAACCAGTTAAAAGGCTATTTTAGGAATTAATCATGCTTCTGCACTGTTGGTGATTCAGATGCTAATACCGCCAGCCTCGCTCACTTAATCAGAGGGACCCTAGGAGGGTTGGCTTCATTTTACGGATAGGAAAACTAGCACTTACAGAGGATAAGTTCAAAACCAAATGGCAAGTAAGTGGTGGAGCCAGGATTCAATCCAGGCATCTGACTACAGAGCTGATTTTCTCCACTACTATTTATTGAGATTTTTAATAGAGAAGCAGCAATGAGGATAGAAGAATGTGAGGGATATTTATGCCGATAAATAAGACTCTGTGACAGGTAAGATCTAAGAGACTAAAGAAAAAAGAGACATCTGGGGTGAATAAGAGGTATCTGACTGCTGACCCAGTGGATGGTAATGCCATTATCAAAACAGGAGGAATGGGTTATGGTGGAAGACGAGTGTTGAGTGTCAGGCATGATAAATTGCGAAAAGGTCCTTGGAGTATTGCAGCTCAGAAAAAGATATATGGTTGCTAGAGATTTGGAACTAGTTAAAATATAGGTGATAGTTAAAGTCATGGATATATTAATATGGTGGTCTAAGGAGAGTTTTAGAACACGTTCCTCTTATCTTGCTCTATTTGTTTTCCGTAATGTTTATACCCTTCTAACATACTATATAATTTACTTATATATTCATATTGCTTTTGTCTGACTACTCTTTATATGACATATGCTTCGAGAGAGCAGGGATTTTCATCTGCTTTGTTCACTGCTATCACAGTTATCTAAACACACGTAAACAGAACAATTAGTTAACACATCCATCACCTCACATAGTCACTTTTTCTGTGTATGTGTGTGGTGAGAATATTTAAGGTGGGAGTAAAGAGTTTTAGAGGAAAAAGGAAGTGGTCAGTAGGTCACATGCTGCTGAGAGATTAGGTAGGGTAAGGACTGAAAGTGTGTGGTAGATCAGGGAGTCAGGATATATGTGACCTTACCAAGAACAGCTTAGTAGCTTTACCTAGAAGTCATGAAAACTGGAATGCATGGATGGGTTGTAAGTTAGAGGTAAGTGAGAACTCCTCTTTGAAGAAATTTTTCTGTGAAATGCTTTATAGTTCAGGATAGTTTTATATAATATTAACTTCCCGTTTTCATAGATTCTTAATCTTTTAGGGGTGATGGAAAAGAGGAAAGGCAAATGATCAGTGCTACTTCTATACTTGAGAGCTTGACTTTGCTTCCTCCTCTGCATGGGTTCTGTGAATATCTTAACTGCTCCTTGGTTAATGTAAATTTCAGAAGGTCCTGAAATCAATTTAACTGTAATAGGACTTTATCAATAACTGAGCCAGGTGAAATGTTGAGGCTGTTTGTTTTCCTGACAGGTAGCCAGACTTTTATTAGAGATTGTTAGTGGGTGTGTATTTGTTATATTTTTATTCCTTTCAAAGAAAAAAATGTTTTCTAGGTAGCAGCAAGAGCACAATACAACACTCCACATGCCCTCTTGTTTCAGTCTGTCCTACAAACTACACAGGAAACGAAAGACATTAATCAATGCTAGAAAAGCCAAAAAAGCAGTGTTCTCCATGAGCATTACTGTGAATCTTTGCCAGATTGCCTCATGAAGTAGTAGAAGAGCAGAGGGCTGAGAAAGTGTTGAGTTTCAGCTCTGCCTCTAGCCCTGGGTAACCTTGAACCTTAACCTCTGTTTTTGTTTTCTATTTAGAATAAGGATGTAAGACCTGCAGAATTTGAAGTTCTCTTCTAAGCACTAATACTCTATAATTCATTGACCTAGTTCATCAAAGCTATATGAAGAATATATCCAACTTATTTCCCTTTATATGATATCAAAGGGCAAACACTAACGGAATTTGTTAGTGACCTGTAGAATCATGATTTAACTCCCTACCTCTTCTCTAAATACATTTAGTTAATTTTTTTAAATTCTAGAACAACACTGATCTTTCTTTATGTTTTCTTTATATAAGGTAAGAATGTGTCGTGTCTTTTTTATTTTTGTTTGCTTTTGAAGAACTTAGAACTTGCACTTAATTATAAAAGTTCCAAAGGAGTCCAGCCCTGTGGCTGAGTGGTTAAGTTTGCACGCTCCCCTTTGGCAGCCCAGGATTTCACTAGTTCGGATCCTGGGCACAGACCTAGCAACCACTCATCAAGCCACGCTGAGGCGGCATCCCACATAGCAGAACCAGAAGGACCTACAACTAGAATATACAACTATACACTGGGGGGCTTTAGGGAGAAGAAGAAGAAAAAAAAAAGATTGGCAACAGATGTTTGCTCAGGTGCCAGTCTTTAAAAACTTAGTTCCATAGAAGTGATGTTGACCAAAAATTCTTAATATTTTGATATGTCAGTGTAGATTTGCTTTAATTTGGAGGACTTAAAATGGTCACTACAATTGAATATTGCCAAGCATTGGATTTTTAACCTTAGTTTATTCCTTTGGTATACAATACAGTATAATTTTTTAGTTGAAGAATAAAAAGTTCTGTCAGTTAAATAATGGTTATTTTGATGCTAAACAACTGGCTTAATCTTTTTAAAAAACAACAATAAATATTTTTGTCTTTAAATTTTTTATTACATTTTGGGGAGAATCTGCATGCACAGCAATATGATTAGTTTATTGCAATTTTTATGTCACTTGAAAGGGGGAGAAAGGAAAAGAAAGAATAGGCAAAATATTTAGTTCTACATACTGAGCTAGATGCTTTATGTATATCAGTTCACTGAGTTCTCACAAAGCAGGTATCATTCTCCTCATTTTATGTATGAGACATTAAGTAACTTGCCTGAAGTTATTCGAGTATGAAAATTAGAATTTGAATCTATTTTTTTTCTGTACCAAAGCCCTTCTTGTTTCTCCTTTGTTATATTCCTTTGTCATGCTACATCTCCTTTGAATGCTGACTAATTTTTAAGGATTCTGAGGAAGTGATTCTTAGAAATGTGGCATATGAAAACATTTATTTGCTCTTGGTATTTCTCATCAAATGCTAAACAAGAGTACCACTTTTCTGTTTTTCGCCTTGGTACTTCAAATTGCTATATAGAATTTTATTTATAGGAAGTTTATTTTGCAGTCTATTTTGAAGGCATCAATAGGATATCTTTTAATATCACAGAAAACCTTTTGACTGTTGAAGGCATAAGAGTGAAGGTGCTCAGGAAAAAATGCTTACTATTCACAAAAACTCCAACTTCAGTGGAGCTTCCATTCAAATAAGATTTATTTTCAATAACCAACTCCTTACATTTCTTAAATAAAATAAAATCTAAAGCTAACAAAATTCTTCTTTTCCTCCCATTTTAAATGCTGACTTGAATGAAACAGCAGACTTTTCCCAGAGGAAAAGCCTCAAAGATGAATCACAGTTGGTAGCTTTACTGTTTATTTTCAATGCGTAGTTTACTTGTCTATTTTTAACCAACATCCTGCTGTTTTTCACACCCATCTTTCTTGCTGTTTTATATGGCTTTGCCAAATCAGTCTATAATTGGAGGTTTACAGATCACTGTATGTATCACGTTGTACAGTAACATTAAAAATGTTCATAAGTATTATTTATAGAAAAAGTTTATTTTAGTAGTTATAGTGAAAGTTTATTCTTTTCTCTCATTTTTGGCATTAATACCTAATTCTGATTGTTTCTAAAATACCTTTTAAGACCGTTCTATTTTGAAGAGGTCAGTGAGATATCTTTTTATATCATTGAAAACCTTTTAAATGTTTAAGGCATAAGAGGTAAGGTGCTAAGGAAAAAAATATTTTCTTTGAAGGAAAAAAAAGATTTCTTTGAAATCTCTTGCCTTATCTAGGAAAATGGGTGAACTAATTTCTTCTTCCATGATATGAAACTGTAGGACAAAAATTATTCCTGTACCAGGAAAAAATTACAGAGACAAAGAAAAATTCCTCAAACACTACCAGATACTGTGGCTCATTGTTCTTTGGTCTTATTTCCTCTCATGCTCAGTGTTTTCACTTGGCGCCTCTTGTTCCAGAGATGGGCGGTGATATTAGCACTTCCACTGTTCAAGGACTGCTTCTCAGGCCCAACGGTGCCAACCTGAGAAATAATAAGGCCTTCCGGATTTCCTCATTAACTTCGTAGCTTTTTAACTTTCCTTATTAGTTTCCAATTTGTTTAGGCTTTCTGAACCATTAATAACTTTTCCATAAATGTAATGCTTTTGTTTGAAAAGAATATACAAAGAATAATTTCTTATAGGGTCATAAACCTTTGCAATAGAAAGAAATTTAATCATTCTATTATCCGTATGTTGATTTAAGAAGGACTGTTGCTTAACTTTTAAGATCTAAATAGGATAGTTCTTGTAACAGCCATTTATTGATGAGCTAAGAATTTTATCTTTTATTTTTTTTTTTAAACTTTCTTGCATCAAAAAGCTTTCCTGCCATGAATTTAATTTCCTTTACTTAGAGTCACTGTGTTCTTTTTATAGCCTGAACTCTCACTTGGGGTTTCTTTACACTTAAGTACAAATTCCTCTATTTTGTTTTGTTTTCAGGCTGATCATGTTCAGTTATTCTACGGAGATCCATTTCTTTATCTCATAGATGATGATTAAGTCATGATTGAATGATCGTCTTTGGTAACTCGAAAAGATTGGAACCCTGTCAGCCTTTTAAAATTTATGTACCTGTATAGCCAAAATCATTGTATCGAACATTAATATGGCTAAGAATGGTTCTTTGTATGTTTGTATATGATTTGCCTTTAGAATGAAAACTTTAGAGGGAATTCACTACAAGATAAAATCAGTGTTTTCCTTGGTAGATGTTTAGATTTTTTTTTTTCCAATTTTCTTGACATTTAATCTTGAGTGAGAAACTTGTCCTACTTGAAATATGAGTGGTCGGGAAAGTGGAAAACATGCCTTAGAATTCAATTTGCTACAGGCATTCAGTCATCAAATAGATTTTCCTTTTGATATATTTTGAAGATCAAATGAGAGTCTTTTAAGTATTTATGGGAAAAATCATGTTGTACTTCATCTCATCACTTTTGAATGAAGTTTTTAGATTTTATTAACAGACTTTGACCTTTTCAAACCTAGGAACCCAAACTCTTTCTAATCATGCCAGGAACATTTTTGAATTTTCAATTAAAATGTGAATTTCTATGCTTCGAATGAGGAAAAATGTTCTTAGGTAGTATTTTTTTTTTTTTTTTGAAGAATGATTTTTTCTTAGAAGTGCTTATATTTTATGTGTTTTTGAAAAGTAGTTTTATTGAGGCTTAATTTACATTCTATAAAATTCACCCAGTTTAAGTGTACAGTTTAATGAGTTTTAGTAAATTTATATACAGTTATGCAACCATCTCCACCATCCAGTTTTAGAAAACTTCAACAGGATAGATTTTTTTAAGCTGATTTCTACTTACAATTAAAGAGGTTAATTTCTTTTCTTTTAACTGAGAACATAGATTAGTTGATTACATATGTTCTTTTCTAATTAACTTTATTTATGTTCTTAATGTCTCCTGTTTTAGTAAATTATGTTGAAAAATATACTGAGTTTTGGAATAGGAATAAACAGGTTAGTGGAAGACAGACCATAACAGACTGTGGTATATTGAATCATTTAGAAAACACTGTGTGGGGCCAGCCTGGTGGCATAGTGATTAAGTTTGCGTGCTCTGCTTCGGCGGCCTGGGGTTTGCCAGTTCGGATCCTGGGCGCAGACCTATGTACCGCTCATCAGGCCATGCTGAGGCAGCATCCCATGTACAAAATAGCAGAAGATTGGCACAGATGTTAGCTTGGGGACAATCTTCCTCCTGCAAAAAGAGGAAAATTGGCAATGGATGTTAGCTCGAGGACAATCTTCCTTACCAAAAGGAAAAAAAAAGAAAGAGAAAAAACAATATTAAAAATTTGGAAAAAGAAAGGGCCATTTAATAAATGCTGTTGGGACACTTGGTTAAGCCTTAGGAAATAAATAATGATAGAATACTACCTGTTCACTAAAATAATTTAGGTTTACCATTTATTTAAGTAGAAAACATAAGTCCATAAGAAAACTTGGAGAAAATATAGACCAAAAATGATTTCTAGATGTAGAAAGACTTAGTAAGTATTTAAAAATATGGAATAAGGTATAAAGAAATACACTATTTGACTTTGACTACATAAAGTTGAAAAACATGGCAAAGGGTAAGACAAGTGATAAACTGGGAAAAATACTTGCAACAAACAGATATGAGAAGCAGGGGGTTAATGTATGCTATGTGAATATTACATTCAAATTAAAAACAAAAACGCTGAAATGCAATAGATGAGCATATAAATAGATAATTCAAAAAAGAAGAAACAAATTGCTGATAAGATGCATGTACCAAACAACAGAGCCTCAAAGTATGTGAAGCAAAAACTGACAGAACTAAAAGAAGAAATAGACAAGTCCACAATTTCAGTTGGATACTTCATTTCCACTCTCAAAAACTGATAAAAACTACTAGACAGAATGTAAGGATTAGAAGAGCTGGACAATACCACCAAACAAGATATAATTGACTTTTTAGAGCACTTCATCCAGCAGCAGCGGAATACAAATTCTTTTCAAGTTCCCATGGAACATTCACCAAGATAGACCATACCTGCATCATAAAACAAAGTTCAACACGTTGGAAAAATTGAAATCAGTTAGAATGTATTCTTTAACCATAATGGAATCAACTAGAAGTCAGACAGTACACTTCTAAGTAATCCATGGATAAAAGAGGACGTCTCAAAGGAAATAAGAAATACATTGAACAGAATGAATATAGAGCAAATCATAATTTTTGTAGCACACACACACAAAAAAAAGCAGTGCTGAGAGGTAAATTTATAGCACTGAATGATTATACGAGAAAAAAGAAAGATCTTGAATCAATGATCTAAGCTCCCTTCTCAAGAAAATAGAAAAATAATTGCTAATCAGTGGGCATAAAGTTTCAATTAAGAAAGATGAGAAAGTTCTAGAGATCTGCTGTAGAACATTGTACCTATAATTAACAATACAGTCTTGTACACTTAAAATTTTATTATAAGGTAGATCTCAAGTATTCTTACGGTAAAATAAAGTTTAAAAAAATAGGAGCAAAATAAACCCAAAGCAAGCAGAAAGGGACAAGTAATAATGATAGAAGAGCGGAAATTAATGAAACTGGAAACAGAAACACAATAGAGAAGTCAATCAAAATTAAAATGAAATAAAGGAATGCTACAAAGAATTCTTCATACATAAATTTGACAGCTTGGATGAAATGGACCAACTCCTTAAAAAACACAGACTACTGAAACTTACCCAAGATGAGAGAGATTCTCTGAATGATCCTGTAACTATTAAATTGAATTGTACTTAGAAACTCTTTGGAGTGAGGGGAAAAAAGCTCCAGGCCCAGATGATTTCACTGGTGAGTTCTGTATGTTTAAAGAAGAAGAAACACCAGTCATACACAGTCTATTCCAAAAAATAGTTGAGGAGGTAATCCCTTTCTATCTCATTTTATGAGACAATCATTATCCTGATCCCAGTACCCGACAAAGATGGTAGAAAAAATGGAAACTACAGACCAATATCTCTTATGTTACTTATGTGTTAAAATCCTCCACAAAATATTGGCACACCAAATCCAACTATATATAAATAGAATTATACACTATTGCTAAATGAGATTTGTTCCAAGTATGCAAGGCTGCTTCAACACTTGAAAATAAATCAATGTACTCCACTATATCAATGGATTATAGAATCATATGATAGTATCAGTTAATATAAAAAAAGCATTTGGTAGAATCCTGTAGCCATTCATGAGAAAAATTCTCAGCAAGGTGGGAATAGAGTGGTAAGACCACAACTTGATGTAGAGCATATATAAAAAACAACAGCTGATCTAATACTTCGTTGTCAAAGATTGAATGCTTTCCTCCTAAGATTGGGAATAAAGTAAGGCTGTCCACTCTCACCCTTCCTATTTAATAATGTATTGGAAGTCATATCCAGTACAATAGGCAAGAAAAGAAAATAAAAGGCATAGAGATTAGAAAGGAAAAAATGGAAACCTTCCCTATTTGCAGATAATATGTGCCAGTGTGTAGAAAATTTGAAAATATCTATAAAACGTCTGTTAGAAGTAGTAAGTGAATTTAGCAAAGTTGTAGGATACGAAGTCCACACAGAAAAATTAAATCTTTTTTTTTGTTTTTCCTTTTTCTCCCCAAAGCCCCCCAATACGTATTTGTATATTTTTAGTTGTGGGTCCTTCTAGTTGTGGCATGTGGGATGCTGCCTCAGCATGGCTTGATGAGTGGTGCCATGTCTGCACCCGGGATCTGAACCGGTAAAAACCTGGGCCGCCAAAGCGGAGTGCGTGAACTTAACCACTTGGCCATGGGGCTGGCCCCAGAAAAATTAATAATATTCCTATATACTAGCAATGAACAATTGGGAACAAAATTTAAAACATTGTACAATTTACAGTTGCTACAGAAATAATGAGATACCTACATATAAATTTAGCAAAATGTCTATAGGATCTGTAATGTGAAAACTATAAAACACTGATGTATGAAATTGCCTAAGACCTAAATAAATGGAGAGAGAAATTGTGTTCATGGGTTAGAAGACTCAACTTAGTTAAGATGCCAGTTCTCTTCAAACCTCCCTTCCAGCAGGATTTCTTTTATAACTCCAGACAGTATGATTCTAAAATTTATATTGAAAAGCAAAAACACTAGAATAGTTCATCTATTTTGAAAAAGAAGTTACCTGATTTTAAGTATTATATAACTTCAGTAATCAAAACTGTGGTATTAGTGGCAAGACTGAATCCAGAACTGTACCTTTATAAGTATGGTTAGCTAATTTTTGACAAAGGAGCAGAAGCAATTCAGTGGAGAATGGGTAGTCTTCCAACAGATGGTGTTGGAACACTTGAATACGGATTGGGGAAACAAGTGAACCTCTACCCAAACCTCACACCTTATACAAAAATTAACTCAAAAATGGAGCACAGATCTAAATGTAAAAAATAAAACTAAAACTTTTAGGAAAAAACATGGCTGAGGGTCAGCTGAGGATTTCTAGGATATAACACTAAAGGTACAATCCAGAAAAGTATCAGTAAGTTTGACCTCATTAAAATTAAAAACTTATGATATGCCAAAGATCCTGTCAAGAGGATGGAAAGACAAGCCGTAGACTGAGAAGATATACTGCAAATCACCTATTCAACAAAAAACTTGCGTCCACAATGTATTAAGAACTCTCTAAACTCAGTAGTAAGAATACCAAAAATCTAAATAGAAAATGGGCAAAGGGCTTGAGCAGACATTTCATTAAAGAGTACATACACATGGATAGCAAATATTTACATCAATATGTTCAGCATCATTACTGATTAGAAAATTATGAGGGGAATATAAATACCTATTAGATATAGGTAATATATAATATAAATATAGAAAATATATATAACTATTGCAGAAATTCCAATTAAATCCATGATGATATGCCACTACATAACTATTAGAATGGCCCAATAAAAAATATAAGTGAAAAATATGTTTAAAAAAGATATAGCCAATTGGTGCTGGCCTGGTGGTGTAGTGGTTAAGTTTGTGTGCTCCGCTTCAGGGTTTACAGGTTCAGATCCCAGGTGCAGACTTAATGCACTGCTCATCAAGCCATGTTGTGGTGGCATCCTATATACAAAATAGAGGAAGATGGGCACCGATGTTAGCTCAGGGCCCATCTTCCTCACCCCCTCTCTCCCCAAAAAGGCCGATAAAGAGCTTCTCTCTTATATGGACCCCTATGAGAGTGAGAAGTGCTTGAGTTGTAGAGTTTTCTAGAAGAGACACAAATTCAGTTTGTAATGAGGAAGCAGTTCTATATAAGCATGTCTAGTAAATAGCTTAAAGAGATACAAATAGAAAGAGATCCAAAGCACTAAGGTTCCAGTAATTTGACTAAATTTTCACCTCCATACCTTCTTTTCTTTTGGTGATTTTGTTTTCTTTTCCTTAAACTGCACCTCCCAAATCATAGCCTTGGCCCCACAAAAACCTGATTAGCATTCGCAGACAAAAGAGGATAAGGGGTGATGGAAAGCCACTGAATTCATTTGGTAGCAAAACACTTTATAGGAAAGACTTCTGCTGTGTATAACATTCTTGAAAATATAAACCTTATATTGATAATATATTTATTATTTATATAACAAGTTGTTTGAAAAAGGGTATGAAGTGGCATAAATAATTGGTTTAGTACAAGATAAAACCTACGTAAGTTCCTAGAGCCGCTATAGTAGTATCTAACTCTTGGATGGGATGGGCTCTGGAGTCGAACTTCCCAGGTTTGAATATCAGCTCCACCACTTACTAGTTGTCACTTAACATTTCTCTACCTCAAGTTTCTGATCTATAAAATGGAAATAATAATAGTGTTTATCTCATAAGAGTTGTGAAAATTATTTAGCACATGTAAAGCATTTATAACAGTAACTGGGACATAGTAAGTCCTCAGTAAGTGTTAGCTGTCATTACTAGCTCTTAATTGTGAATATTTTAAGATAAGTGTACTCAAAATCTTAGCTTCATTTGAAGTAAACTAAGATGTTGTCTTTGCCTAAAGTACTCCTTTTTTGTTGTTTTGTTTTAGACGTAGTGAAAAGACCTTGTAAGGAGTACCAAAGAACTTTCAAATATTAAGAACTAAAAAAAAAAAAAGAATTTGACAGAAAGCAAACGTGATGTTTCTTGAATTTAATTCTCTTCTAAGCATTTCCCTCAATTTTCTTTTCCTCAGATATATCCTGAATATTTTTTATCACTATGTAAACTTCAGAACAATTCATTTTATATTATTCAAAATCTTATTATAGTCTATTTTATTTTGGGACCTTTTAAAAGCTTTTCCTATTAATCACAGTTTTCCTTTTGTCTTTATAGGTCACCATTTGCTGCCGTCACAGACTATTCAGTTACAAGGAATAATGTCATACAGCTCTGCTTGGAATTGACAACAATCGTGCAACAGGTATTAGCTGACAAACTTTCCTTCTGTTAATTTACTAGCTATTTCATATTCTAACAATGAGAACTGTTCCTGTTTACTGAAAGTTTATTAGATGCTGGTTTGGGAGGTACTCATTCAAAGACAAATGGTTCTAAAGAAACCAAATATGTAATTATTAATTGGAAAACTGTTCATATAGCCCAATAAACATGGGTTTTATTTACCAGAAGATGTAAAAGTAACCTGAACTTCTGGAGGCATCATTATAATAAGGTCATAAGTCTGTTAGTCTCACACTTTTAGTGGGGATGACTAAACTGTATTGCCTTTCACAAAATTGAATTGCCCCATTTGTATAACAATCTGAGACTTTTGCTCTAAGGCACTATTAGTTCCTTACTAGTGCAACTATTAGTTTCATTTATATAGGTACACATACAAACAACTATACATAATAACCTTTAACAGTTGTCTGCTTATATGACCTGATGTTTTTATTTTGAATATTATTTAGGCCGGAGATTTCCAAATCAAATTCCTCCAGGAGTGCAGCAGCTAATATAAATGTTCGAATCAAGCCTGGCATAAGATATGGAGGAATGGTGGAGGGGTGAATTGACTAGAATCCTGCAAAAATTTGTTTAAATTTGGTAACAAAACACATCTGAGAGATCTGAGACCTGCAGCCACCACTCTGTAAGACTGATGCCAGCCTGTTGCTGCTGCTGTCTCACAGTGCCATTATTTGTTAACCTATCCACTGATGCAGAAATAGGGAAAGCAGAGGATAACATATGCTGACACAGAAGATTATTGGGTAAACTGATGATTTAATTTATCCTCTACCTCCTGTCCTTTATTACCAGAAATAATGAAGAGCTTTTTATATTGCCTGTATTTTCTCAAAGAAATAAGAAATTTATTAATATAGATTTAAATGCTTCAGGATATTTTCTCTTGTACTGTATAGATTTTATTTGCACCATTTCTCTGAAACTGCAGGTTTTAAGATGTTTTTCATTATAGAAAGGAGAGTAACTTTGTGAATTTTAATTGTGGAACACATCAGACATCAGGATTAGATGATGGCAGAAAGTCAGCAACTCATTGCTGTTAATCACAGACATGCATGAATATGGTGAACATTTTATGAGCTTTGAAATACCCTAACAGTTTCACTGCATGTCTTCATATTTGATAGCAGTAAATTTTATTTCTGAATTTCAGAGATCTTAACTAGATAATAGGAAGAAGACTGGCATTTTAGGGCAAGAGTCAGTAAACATTTTCTGTAAAAGGCCAGACAGTAAGTGTTTAAGCTTTGTAGGCTTTAGGGTGTCAGATGCAACTACTCAACTCTGCTGTTGTAATGCAAAAGCCCCCATGGACAATGTGTAAATGACCGGGCATGGCTTTGTGCCGAGAAAACTTGTTTTACAAAAACAGACAGCAGGTCTAATTTGGCCTACTGGCCATAGTTTGCTGACCCGTGTTCTAGGGCAGTGCTAGTCCACTGTGGTCTGCAGGTCAGCAATATTATTATCACATGGAAATTTGTTAGAAATTCAGATTCTTGGTATCTACCCCAAATGTACTGTGGAGAGGGCCCAGGAATCTGCATATTTACTAGTTTTCCAGGTAATTCTGGTTCTCATACATTATTCTAGGGTGCAGGGATAAAAGAGCAATAATATAATCTATGAGTAATTTTCTTTGTAGTTCTGTATTATCAGTGACATTTCTTCAGAACTCTATTTTCTAAAGTTCTATTTCTTTTAAAGGTATTAAACTTGACCAGAGTTTTGAGCTGTGGATAACAAACCAGATTATTAGTTTCTTCCCTTTTAGTATGAGAGAAAGAAATTCTCTCTGATGTGAGGGTACCTATTACACAGTATTTGTGTGATTATCATTCATAGTCTCTTAATACTGGATATGTGCTCAGTAGCAATCTATATACAAACAATCATAGTAATATAATAATTATTAACACTTATCTGCTATGTGACAAGATCTATGATAACTGTATTCTGTGTATTAAAGGTTTTTATTTATATGTGAGACCCAAGGCAGTTGAAATACCATGGAATTAAATAGGAGAATTAAAAGTTTGTTTATTTTTCACCTTTTTAAACATGAGAAACTCATAGTCCATCTGATGTCAACTTCCAAAATAACTTCATTTCCAAGCAGAATTATGACAGAAAGTGGGTGTTTTTCATTTCTTGTCTCTTCTCCAAATATCTGGATCTGGATGGCCTGTTTTTATGTTTACTTTTGAGTAATTGGTCCACTCTTTGTTGCCTTATAAACCAGGACTGCAATTCTAAATGGCAACCATAATAAGTTTTCTTGAAAATCTTAAAGGAGCGTACTCGGGTGTATTCATTTTCACTTAATTCATACATACCTAATGTTTTCCTGTATCAAAAAGGAATAAACAAAGTGATCTTGACCCAAAAAAAAGCTACCTTTTTTTAACTTTTATGTAGAGAATGAGGTCAGAGATGGAGAGTTTTCTATGTTTAGAACTCACAGGTTCCAGAGCATACCACTCTAACCTTCAGATGTAACATTGGGAAGAATGGCTGAAATGATTTTCAGTGAATTGAGATTTCCTGTACAGACACGTGCAAGGGCAGTTTGTGTCAGATATGACTAACCCACCCATTCCGCTATTTTAAGAACCTACCATCTAAGTAACAAGTGATTCATTTATTGTTTGTTTCCAGAATGTGTGCACACCTGCTATTAAGAACTACTTCATAGAAAACATATGGCATTTTGATATTGCCCTCAGAGGTTTGTTCATGCTCTCAACAGGACCTTTTAACAGCTGCACTATTTGGCTCAACATTCTCTTTAGGAATCTTACTTCAAGGCATAATGTGTTTAAGGTTTGCTATTTACAGATCAGGAAACATTAGGTAGAATAGAGAGAGATGCTATTACAGGTTGAACTTTTGAGTACATTCCATCTTGACCAAACACAGAATTATTGAAATTACTTCAAATAATTGAAATACTCCAAATATACTCAAGATGTAGAAGGACCTATACTCTCCACCTACTATATACTTTGTTTTGAAGAGGATGCCTTGCCCTCCTTTGGACATTTTGTTCTAACAGTACCTATTTCTGTTTTTTTTAAAGTTCAGTTGCTCATAACGTTTGTCACAGTTTCTTCTGCCTCACTCTCATTTTCCCATCACTGTCCTGTCCCACATGTCACCTTTAAGAGGCGTCTGAACAAAAACCTCTATCCGTGGGTGTTCTTGGTTATCTCCTTGCCCACCCTGTCCCAACTTGTGCTTGACTTGATATCTTAATTTGTCTACTTTAACTAAGTCTTTTCTGTTGTACCTTAAAGGAAATATGAGATGAAAATTTCTATTAATACATCTTCATGCCATCCTGATTTAATCTATTTATAAGTATAGAATTGATCACTTTCAGACTAGTCATCCCAAAGCCCAGCTCCAATCTTTTCACTTTCAACAATTTTCCACTAATTTCCAAATTGATTACAAACTCCTGCCTTTGGAATTCAGAGGTCGCCAGATATGGTCCTGACAAGTTCAGTTTTGTCTTCCAGTACTCCCATGCATCTTAATTGTAGTCTAGTTCATGTGGATGAATTACCATTGGTAAAATAGATCTTGTAGCTTCATCTTATTATGTTGTGAGGCCGCCTCAGAACATGCCCCATATCTTTTTATCTCTGTCTGTTAACATTATGTCCCATCCTTAAAGATCTCTAGGAAATGCCACCTCATTCATATAACTTACTATTTCCCACAACTGTTTGTGTCTTCCCCCTACTTTGACCATTTATATTTAATGTAATTATTGATATGGTTGGGATTAAATTAAATATACCACCTTGCTGTTTGTCTTCTATGTTTCTTTGTTCTTTTTTCTCTCTTTTATTCTGTATACTTTTTTATTAATTATTTTTTATGATTCCATTTTGTCCCTTTTGTTGACTTAGCTATGATTTTTTTGTTGTGTGGGCAGAGGGTAAAAATCTCTTAAGATTACATAGCATTTCACATCTCGTCTATGACAGTTATATTTGGCTGTGAATAATAAATCTGATATCCGTTAGGTTATGAAATCCTTGGAGACAGGAACAGTGTCTTGCTCATTTTCATATATAGTGGGTGCTCATTACATACTTGTTAAAATAAATCGACCTGAGCCCCAGTTACCCCTGTGGTTAGCACATGCTCGTTTGTACTCTTCCAAGAAAAATTTGGAATTAAATGCATGAATTGTTAGTCATTTTCATTTCACCTCCTGTGTAAAAGCTGCAGCCCTGTCTCTGCTATTCATGTAAAGAGCCCCGGAGATATGCAGGCATACCCGTCACTACATCTCAGCTTATTCATTAGTTAAAATATGAGTATTGATCCTCGTAACGACTTTCTAATGCTAGAATGAAAGTGAATAAAACTTCTGAAACACTATGCAAATATATAATAGTAAAAAAACGTATCTTTTAGAGGAAACCTAATTATAGGCATGATATATTAGTGCTTATAAATTCTCTCTTAAAATAATCTATTGTGTTTTTATTGTTCTGTGATATCGTATCTTTGGTACCAAGTTTTTCTGGGCTCTGGTCTGTTGCTACTTGTCATAGCAATAGGAATGAGGATGATTGATAAAATAATGAAATAAAATAGTGATGTGTTCATTTCTTGAAAATGAAACTGTTGATGATTATATTTTATTTAGACTCTGCGCTTCTATATTTTCAAAATTTTCTAAAATCAATTTGAGTTAGCAGAAAAACAAAAAATGAGTGCTATGTACATTGAGGAAATACTACTTTGATAAAAGAGCATAGCATAGACGAGTACTTATTATATTTTAAAGTAAGTTACATAGTTTACAAACAGTCAGTGTCTATCTAATGGACTCATTTAGCCATTATATACACACTAATCACTTCATTCACTTGGAATTGTATGCAGTATTTGAAAACAGGAATTAAACTTAAGCTGCCAGTAAAAGAGGCCAATATGGATAAGCAACATGTAGATTTTTAAAAAAAATATCTAGGGCATGCATTTATTACCAGGCTTTCAAGAAATCTCATCTGAACAGTTATGATAGTTATGCTTTGAAATATGCTGTACTTCAAATTATTTTTACTCAACTTTAATTATTTTTATTCCCTTTGCAGCAAGATGAGGTGATCAATATCTAAAAATAGACTGTCACAAATAGATTTTTTTCCCTTCTTAACACAAAGGGGTGGTGCCATGAAGTAAGTGGAAAGTGCTTCTTGATATTGGCTACTTATATTTAAAGTAATGCTAATGTTAGAGGAGAAAGATAATGTAAATTTATTTTAACAAGCTCTTTTTGGAGGAATTTATTTAATCTACTATATCTGTTTTTTCCAGTTGTGATGGATTTAGATAGTTATATTTGAAGTCTTTTAAGGAGATCTTCCCCCATCACTTCCCACCCCACGTAAGATTGATTATGATAGCGCATTTGAGAAAAAATGAAAACTCATTTTAAAATGTTAAATGGAAAGAATTCTCACGAAAAACTGAAGCTTCATTTAGAGCACTGTCAGCAACTGAATCAGAAAAATGAGACAGGTACCCACCCACTTCTTGTCAACATTGAAATAATTGCCATGATGCCTGCCCTAATGGGTATCAGCTTAACCTAAAATTATTCCACTGTACCGTTTTTCTGTTTTCCACTTCAAACACAAAAATGATTAATTAGATTGTGACTACTTAAGAAATGGGCAAAAAAGTATCGATTTGCAAGGTGAAACTTTCACGGGACTTAGAATACTTGGGGCAAGGGACAGAGGGCAGAGATAGTGAGTATTGGGAGACTTGAGGCTTAACCCTGTTTCTTCATGAGCATTTCACCTTGGACAAACCATGTAACTGCTGTGTCATCTAAAGACAGAAATGATTCTATCTGTTATTTTAAGAATCAAATTAGATGTATTAAAAATGGTTCACAAACATGAAGTGAAAAACGAAAGTAATATTCATAAAATGGATGAGAAATAAACTTGATAAAACGAATTAGAATAACAACTGTTTTAAATAATAAACGTACACAGATTTTTTTTCTCCATTTGATGTTAGTTTTCTTCAGCTTCATATACAGTGAATTCTGAATTACATGCTGTGAGAAAAATTTCAACATGTTGTAAGACATTTTAAATCAGATTTTGAAATGTTAGATAGAGAGTGAAAACTTTCTTTTAAAATTCAAGTTCTGGTGATATACTTTTATCTGAAGTGGTCCCCTCTAAATCATTATGTATTAACATGTCTTTATGTTTTCTTATTGACTTGCTCATTTTTCAACCTATTTAGATCCCCTTTTCCATGTCCTTGGATATCACTGGTTTTCTGAATAGTGTTCAAAACATGTTACTTTCCCTTACAGTTGGAAAAAAAAGAAACGATCAGTAATCTTTCATGTAAGATTGTTGCAAAATAACTTTTGAGAAGAAAACAAATGCAAAGAAAAAAGAAATTCTAGAGATCTTTCTTAAAACATCTTAACTATGCAATTTTTACCTACTGCATAGCCAGCACTTTCCTTCCCCACTGTCTAAAATTTAAAGAAATAGCATTTATTGTTCAAAAAATCTTAACTGAGAGAATCATCACCAAGAACTGAAATGAAAGTTCATTTAGATGTTGAGAGAGAGTTTTTATGGTCCTTGCTTGTATTCATTCCATCGATGTTGTATACCATCAGTATAAAGGTTTGTATGTAGCACATTCTATGCTCCTCTAATTATTTTCCACATTTTTTTAAGTTATAAAAGTAATATAATTTGGGGGCCGGCCCACTGGTGCAGCAGTTAAATTTGCACTTTCTGCTTCGGCGGCCCGGGGTTTGCCAGTTCGCATCCCAGGTGCTGTTGCTTTGGTCTTTCCTACAATGGATGTCTTTTCTTAAATTGTTATTCTGGCTTTTTGACTTCATTTCTTTGATTTAGTTTCATATTTGACTGTTGGATGTATTTTGTTTCTTTTTAAATCTTTATTCAAGAAAATAGAAAAAACGTTCTTTAAAGATGATTATTGGAAGAGGTTATTTTTGATGGGCAACTTCCTCTAAATTATGTGTGTGTGCTTTCTAATCACTTTTGTTACCTTTACACTATTTTAAATACAAATCAATAAAAATAAACAATTTGTGAACTATTCTCTACATATGCATTTTTATATAAAAATATAAATGAGCATATTGAGTGTTTAGCCCTTTTTAAAATGTATTCCTGCTTGAATTTAATCTAACCTGTTTTATCTTAATCAGGTTATTTACTCAAGGTAAATACTCAAGAGAAAATAGGAAGATACCCAAGCTTTTATCTAGGACTTACTGAATTGATACTTGTGGTTTAAATTATTAGAGGACATATTTATAAAAATAAAAATTGAAAAAAAAATTACAGAATTTTGTAAAAGTAAATAGCCCAGAAGTGATTTTTAAAGTTTCATTAAGGATTTATGCAAAGAAATTTGGCCTGTGAGTTTATTGACGATAGCTATTGTATTTTACTTCATTATATTTCATCTGTATGAGTAGTACCTCCTGTATTGTCTTGGTTGACATTTTATATCATTTATTCTTACATTTTTATGGCAAAACAGTTTAGTGCACTTTGACATAAGGGAGATCTGAGTCCATCATCCTGCCTCTGCTTTTTGACAAACTATATAAACTTGGACAAATTACTTCATATCTCTGGTGGTCTTTGTCTTTATCTATAAAAGTAGATCACCACTCTGTTGGATTATTGGAAGATTACTGTGAATATTGGAGATTGATCTAGCCCATAATTTGGCATTTAGCAGGAGCTTAATAGATGCCAATTTTATTTTTCCTTTTTCTCCTCAAAGCCCCCCTGTACATAGTTGTATTTTTTTTTAGTTGTGGATACTTCCAGCCGTGGCATGCGGGATGCCACCCCAGCATGACTTGATGAGGGGTGCCATGTCCGCACCCAGGATCCGAACTGGCGAAACCTTGGGCTGCCAAAGCGGAGCTCACAAACTCAACCACTCAGCCACAGGGCTGGCCCCTAGATGGCAATTTTAGTTACCTTATATAGCAAAAGAAGCTTTGGAAACTTTGCTCCGTAGAAAATTTAAAACAAGTGATGCTCTGCTTACTTTTGGTATTGAGTGGCAGTGAAGAAAGACCTATTTCTAGGATGAGTGATTTTTTAAAAAGCATTTTGGTTTAATTTAGGATATTCTTTAGATTTTAATGCAAATTGATTACTGTGCTTCATATTCTGGAAGATATTTTGAAATATCCATGTTCAAATGTAATACAGAAGTTAATTTTGATCACCTGTGAGTTTGCCATCCCTAGTCACATATTCAAGTAACCTAGAGTTGAAAATGGAAAATTCAAAATGTTGAAAGGTAAAAGGCCAATGTATAAGTCAGTCACACAGAATGTGTGTTGTAAACGGGATATTAAGATTCAAGTAGTAGTTAAATACATGTAAATTTCTAAAATGGAGCTATAAATTCTACTAGGGTAGGCAGGGTATATATTCTATGGTCCATGTAGTACGTATTAAAACATATAAAAGCCCAGCCAGGATAGTCTCTTAGTCATCTCAAACATAACCTTAAATCCTGTTTTTGCTATATTCTTAGGGTTAGTGTTTTAAGCCTTCCTGAAGCAGACATTCTAGGTGACCTGAAAATTGGACTGGGGCTCTTGGGATTGAAACTGGGGCATTTCAGACCAAAAACCAGGACAAGATTTACAGGTAATTTTTAAACAATGTGAATTATTTTACTTAGCATAGCTGTTGAAGGTAATACGAAAGGTGATTCTGATTTTTTACTTTATATTTAAACAAACAATGTATTTAGTTCGGTGTAATTATACCTAATTCTTAAGTTTTCTTCGGCTGTTTTAGTTGATCATGAGGAAGCAAAACCAATGTCTTTTTAAACTTTCCTATATAATCCTATTATGGTGAATCAGAAATTAGATATAGAACTATTAGGCATAGTACCCAGATAACTAGAGAAATTTTTTTCTGAAGACAAATATAAACAAAAATAAACAATTTGCAAAGCTGAGATTATTGTATATGTATACCTCTATCTCTTCAAAGGCCTAGAATATAGCATTATAGTCAGAATAGATATAAATACACAGAGAAATCCTCATTCTTGATATAAAAAATAAAATGATTATTGGTAGCTACAAGCTTTCTGAAGACTGAGAATGAAAAGGTAAATAAGAGTGATGAGATTGCTGCATTCTAAGACTTTAGGAAATCACTATTTACAACATGGGGACATAATAATTTATTATTCTTCCAGCTTTCTGACACTGGCCTGATTTGTGAACAAAAACTTAAAAACTTACTGTATAAAGATGTAGATAGTATCACCACCAGTAATAACAGAAGAACTAGATGTGTGGTGTACTGTACTAGTCAAATTGTTTAGGTAGCAAATGGCAGGATACTATTTCTCAGACATCTTTTTTTGTCAGTGTATTACATTAAACAATGCATATCGTTTATGTTATGAAGCATAATAAGAAGTCAAATATTCATGAATCTGCCATCTAATTTAATAACTAGACATTACCATTATTGTTTTAGTTACAATTGTGCTCTCCCTCATCTCATCACTCTACGTCTTAGGATGTTTATTATTTCTTTTCTTTTTCTTAAAATAGGTTTTTTTTCCTGCTTTTTCTCCCCAAGCCCCCCTAGTACATAGTGGTATATTTTAGCTGTGGGTCCTTCTAGTTGTGGCATGTGGGATGCCGCCCCAGCATGGCTTGATGAGTGGTGCCATGTCGGCGCCCAGGATCCGAACCAGCGAAACCCTGGGCCACCCAAGCAGAACGAGCGAACTTAACCACTTGGCCATGGGGCCAGCCCCTTAAAATAGTTTTTATATACTTTTCTAAACCTCTCATTTAATTATGCTTGTCTTTGAGCTTTATAAAAATAATATCACTCTGCATATTACTTTTTTCACTTCATATTGTATTTCTGAATTTATTCATGTTTTGTTCAATCATTGTAGTTCATTCACTTTCACTTCATATAGTACTCAATTGTGTGTATATACTCCACTATGTTTATCTGTTCTCCTGACCATGAACATTTGGATATATACCTACATTTAAATATATACATAGGAGGATAATTGCTGGGTTGTACAGTATGTACATGCTCATCTTTACAATTGTACCACATCCTTTGCTTAAAGTTTTATTGTTTATTTATGTAATGTACTTTCATTGTCTTACTACTCTCTGAATTACTGTATTTTTGTCATATTGTCTCATTATGCAGTTCACCAAGAGGCTTTTAAAATTTTCTCACAAAGACTCTAAAGAGAGAGAACTTTTACCATTATTACTATATGAGATATATGGAAACAGATGTGGAAAGATGAGTTAGGTGATTCTTAATCCTTATAGGTGATAAAATAAACTTCGGAAGAGAGTCCTGGAGATGCTACCATTTGTAATGTACTATGATTATTCTTTTTAAAGAATCAAGCCAAAACTAATACCAATCTATTTAAGAGAAGATTTGCTGTAGGAGACTTAGTGAAATCAAGTGTCTGCCTCATATACCTTGGTGTCTCCAGTGCCTGGCAAATAAATGTTTGTTGAAAGAATGAAAGGCTTCATTTTCCCCTTAAAATTTCACCCAAAAAATGGTTACAGGATTTTAAATTAAGCAGCTGTAACTCACTCTGATGCTGATGAAGACCTAAAAGAGAACTAAACAGAAAATACTGATTTTTCAAAGTTGATGAAATCCAGGTATATCATGTTTATTACAAATACAAAATTAGTCCTTTAAACTTTAAAGCTACTTCTTCCTATTCCTTCTATTAATCCTTGCAACTCCAGGGAGATGAGCTGGGGGGAAACAGTGGTGATAGCATCAGTTTCCTCCGTGAAACGAGTAATGAGCTGGTGAATTGAGAAGAAGAAGGGAAAGGAATTACTGTGGAGAGGACCAGAGGCTCAGAGAAGGTTGCTTTTGGAGTAGAAAAGGTTCTCATTACTGTCCAGTCTGCTTCCCCCTCTCTCCAAATAAATCCATGTGTGCGTTTCTGAGTATCATTTAGAATGCTTTTGTAGCTTAAAAATTCTAATTTTGATCTGATGTCAAATTTGGAAACCTATAGGGCATAAAGGAGTATATAATACTATTGGACTATGCAATGCCAGAGTGGGAGTTATAAAAGTACCTAAGGAGGAAAAATCTAAAGTTCCATTAGGTACCTTTATTGGTTCTGGTTCTGTAAATATTTTCTTGTGTATCTTGTTCCTCTTTAAGTGCTATCACCAAAGTTTTTTAATGCCTTTTCAAATGTCTACCCTAACGCTATTCAGCAGTTATTAATACCATAACTATTAATTTCCTATTTAATGTCTCACTCTTTGCCACAGCCCTCCTCACCCCACTAAATATGTCACTAGGCTTCCTGTACTTCTCATTAAACTATCTACACAAATGTTCCCCTGCCCTGTCCCCCCAGGAGGATTCTGAACTGCCTTTCGGAATTGAAATGTGTTTTGCCCTGGGCTCTTTCTTTCACCTCTGTAACCCCTCCCTCAAACCATATCATCTGGATAAACCTTATTCCTTACGATGTTTAAAAATTATTGGCAGGAAACAAAGGACTATATGAAGTTTAATAGGCAGGCGATAATATCATTACTATTTTGAGGGTGGCAGAGTGCTTTTACAACATTTTATCAGATTTGTTCCTCACAATAATCAGATGAAGTAAGTAGACCAGATGTCATTATCTGAATTTTGTAAGTGAGTAAATGGAATTTCAGAGAAGGAAAGTGACATAATCGATAAGTGACATGGCCATGACTTACATCCAGGTGCTTTGGCATAGTTTGTAATACTTTCTGCTCATTGCTCCTCAAGTTTGTCTTCACCTTAGAATCAAATAAAGAGCTTTTTAAAAACGCTGATATCTGCACCCCATCCAAGACCTATTAAATTAGACTCTCTGTGGTGGGGCTTGATGTCAGTATTTTTTAAATGATGCATCAATTCATTCTAATATGGAGCCAAAGTTGATAACCACTGTGGTGTACTCACACTTTACTGATTTTAGTGTGAGATGAGTGTGAGGTGGAAAGAAAATATATTTGATCAAGAACATTGTTTCCCAAAGAGGAGTGGTCCCTGGACCATGATTCACCTGGGGAAGCTTGTTAAAAATGCAGATTCCTCAGACTTCACCACAGGGCGAATGATTGAGAACTGTGGATCAGGAGATTCAACTATTTACAGCTGATATCAGCCCAGAGCCTGCATTTTTATAAAGGAGGCTAGTTAAAGTTTGAACTTAAAACTATAGTTAATCAGTTGTTCATAGTCCATTTGTGCTGCAAATGCGTATCCAATAGGATTAGACTTTCTCTTTGAAACATCAAATATAAGTTGTTAATGAAAATGGTCATTGTGCATTTGTAATAAGGGGAGAACCAGAGCTAGAAAGTAATGTGGTATCAACAGACAGGGGCAGGAACTAGAGTTATTAAAACAACAAGGAATAATAACAACGTTTTTAGCATTATTATAAATCATATTATGCCTTACATGGATTATATCATTGAATTATTACAAAACTCTATTGCATAGATTTTCATACCAACATAAGATGAAAGCAACAAGCCAAAAAAATACAGAGCTATTAGTTATATGCACTGATTTTCTAAGGCATTTAGAAATGACCAAAGTAGTTTTTAATAACCCAGGCCTCTTGGGTTGGGTCAGAATGACCACCAACATCTGATAGGTAATTCATATGAAATTAGGTCCTAACATAAGTGAAATAATGGATTGAAATTATAGCTGAGAGTGGCAGGTTGAAGAATTGGTCAGAATTAGGTAATTAGGACTAGTGAGCATGAATCAGACTTAGAACATGAGGCAAAAATTATCTATAAATACAAGATGGGAAAAGACTAGATTTGCATGAAAGTAGCCGAATGTAATGGGAGGTTGCTTGTGAATTACAATGTGTGAGGAATGACATAGCATCTCTGAAAAATAGCACTCATATTTCCTGAAATGAAGAGGTACAGCATGTAAAATTCATGGAATAGTTCTTGCATTCAGCTCTGCATTAGTTAGGTCTTCATTTGCATGTGTGTTTTCCCGTTGTATTTGGTGGAGGATTGTGTCAGTCAAGGTAAGCTGGATTATGCTGCAATAACAAACAACCTGAAAATGTTAGTGGCTTTTAATGATGCTCATGTCCAGTGCTCATGTTCCATGTCCGTCCTGAGTTGCCATAGCTCTACTCCACATCCTCTTACTTCAAAGCCCAGAGTAGCCTCTTCTTGAACACTGCTGGTCATCGTGGGAGGGGGAAGAAAAGAGAGCATGGTGAACTATGCACTGGTTCTTAAAATTTCTTCAAGGAAATGAGACATAATTTTTCACATTTCGTTGGTGAAAATAAGTCACATATCCATGGCTGACTTCAGTGGCTCAAGGAAGTTTACTTTTCCCTTAAAACAAGGAAGTGTATATTTAGAAATCATAATACAAATCTGCCACTGCAATGAATCTATAAGGAATTTCAGTATAGCATTGTACTAGAATTTTAAGGACAACATTGTTTATTTGAATATAAGGAAACAAAATTATGGGGAAAAATTTTAAATATCACAAAAACAGCTTGATAAAGGTTGAGTTTGAAGAGCTGCTTCTCTCTCCTCAATACTGTATTTGTATGCGTGTGCATCTCTCTTAGTATTTTAAGTATAATCTACTGGAATATGGGTGGTAGGTTTGCTGGGAGGGGGAAGACTTCTTGAATTTTTTCAGAGCATCAAATTCTGCCTTATAATCACTCAGTGTTACTACTAGGAAACCCTAAATGGGTACTGATTCTGCGTAGTATCTCTTTTGAAAGTGTACCAAATTAAGCCTAGATTTAAGCTAGTACTATTACTTGGGCAACTTGGTATTTATTAGGATTTAAATATCTTATCATCAGTGATCTAAAAATATTTATTGAGTGCTTGGGTATAAATGGCATTTTTTCAAATATTGCACACAGTTACTGTATATAAATGGTTACATTTTGTCCAAGAAAATGCAATCTAAATAGATAAAAAGAGCAAAGCTATATAGGCTAAGAAATTTTTTAAATTAATACTTGGAATTTGTTTCAAATATAACATAACTTCCACTTATTTTCTGGCAGCCAAGTGGATGATCTTGAATTGAAGAATTAATGTTTAATTTATAATTTTTATTTGTAATGGGATGTGGTGTTTATCTTTGCTTGAACTCTAGTTGAATTTGTCACAAGGGAAAACTTGTCTCCCATCACTTAAACCCTATAGATTTTCTTTCCCTTGTGGTATGTTAGATGGTCGTTATAATAAGTAACTTGAATATCTGGAAACTAGAGAGGCTCTTTATTACAAAGAAATGTTAGCTTCCTTGTATGAATATAAAATTCTTGATATCTTTTACATAATATGAGTCTTCATGCAGAGAAAGGCCCAATTATTTTTGTTGAAAATATCTGCTGAGATCATGCAGATTAAAGTTTAAAATCAAACGCATGTTTAAAATGATTTTAAAACTGTGAAACTCAGTCTATTTTTGTACAAAATAAGTGTGAAGAAACTAAATGTACTGTACTAGTTTGTTTGGCAATTAGAAATTTTGTTTTAAGAAATATGGCTTTAAAAGTTCCTTTTGTATACCTAACCTATAGAACCAATGTAAAATGTTTATTATAGAATGTGAAAATAGAGAATCAATGGAATAAAACAATCATAGCTGATAAAATCAGATTATAGAGTATACAGAGCACCTTGAGAAATTAAAGAGACAGTGCAATTGAATATAGGGTTCCTTCTTTGAAAATATTGACCATCTAATGGTAGAGACTAAGACTAACAAATAGGTAAACATAAAATATGTACAGTTAGTAGTAATCCTATAGGCCGTTCAGAACCATTAAGGTCTTGACCCAAGACTTGCAGAATAAACAAACTTAGTTCATAGTGGGAGTTAGCTCATTGCCTCTTCAGATTGTCAAAACTGTGTTATTGAAGTTACAGAGATCACAGTCTTACCTTAAGGAGATTTCTGGTCATTGGTATCTTGACTTGACATTTTTAGTTTTTATCCCTTTTGACACTTCAATCTTGAAAAGCCTCAGTGGTTTTTGGATTTGTTAGAGAGCCGTTTGGATGCTGAAAAAAACAGTCAGCTTCACTTCTGCCTGCACCCCAAGTCTCTATATGCTAAAAGATTAGTTTCCACACTCATTCAACTATTGGAACATTAGTCTCTCATTGTCAACTGAAAGACTAGAATGATTGGAGCCAAATGGGGCTTCATTTTAGATGACCTCCTGGGGGGAACTGAAGCAGAATTTTGAAGAGGAATTCGATGCAAAGTGTAGAAGACTATGGCTATGTTCACTGACAGAAAGACTAGACAGCCACTACAGTCATGCCCACTCACATTCTCCTTCCATCCTTTGTTTATTGCTATTTTTATGTTACAACTTGTGACCTTATTTAACCTAATGAAAATCTTAGCCAGTTCATTTAAAAATTGATCGTTTTAAAATTTTAATAGATGCCATCCTTCGTGGACCTTCCTCTTTTCAATCCCAAAACAACCACAGGAACACTAACAAGTTTGTGGTCATTGGGCCAGTCAAAATGGTGAAGGGATTGCCAAGGAGGCACTCGTGGGGTGATTATACCTCTGCCTTGTTTACCAAGGACGTTTATATATCTGAAATTAGAGTTAAACAATGGCGTTTTGATAACACGTCAGCAGGAACGCCTGTGCCTATTCACCATGGGCGTTCTCCTCCATTCTCAGGATCCTCAGTCAGCTCTCCGTCTTTGATGAATCTAAATTTAGTTTGGGCTTTTATCTTCCATCCATTGCAAATCTTTTATCCCTGGCACTGCTTTCTCTCTGCCCACAAAAGTATGTGATGGGTACTTTTGAGTTCCTTTTCATGGCTTTTTTCCATATATTATCCTACAGAGAGTATTGGTTTCATTATACTGTGTTGCTACTGTAGATGTCATCATAGTCTGGAATCTGCTCTTTGCTGAAGGAAAAAAAAAGTGCAGCATCTGGTTAATAACCGGGAATTAAATCCCTTCATGTTTTCTTCCCAGATATTGCTTTTACTATTATTTGTTTGAAATTCTAGTTAATTGCCTTTCTGTTTTGTAACGGTTGGATGGACTATACTAGATTTCTCTAGACCTGTGCTGCTGTCTAACATGGTTACCACTAGCTGCATGTGGCAATTGAAATGTAAATTTAAATTAAGTAAAATTACAAATTCAGTTCCTCATTTGCACTAGCCACATTTTACGTCTTCAATAGCCACATGTGTCTAATGACTATTGAATTAGGTAGCACAGACATAGAACATGTTATTATGACTGTTGTTGATATAAGTTTTATTAGATATGTTTCTGTAACACCACTTTCTCTATTTACTCCTGGCCAAGCAACTAACTCTTCCTCCATCTGGCTCCTAAACATAAGCATTGTCTGAGCTTCTGTCCTCACCTATCTTCTCACTATACATAATCTTTTTTGACAAATTTGTTGTTTTTCTCTTGTACCTTTAACTATCACTTCAATGTAAATATCTCCTAGACTGGTCACTATTTTAGATCTAATTCAGCGTTTTGAGCTGCTTGCTGGACAGCTTTGTATAATATGCCCTGTCTCTCAGCCACTTCTAGTTTCACATAACCAAAATATTATATTGTTCTCCCCAAATTCTTACCTCCTGACCTCTCTACTATGTCATTCATCTCTCTGCTCAGACTTGAACCCCTGGAGTAATGTTTGATGTTCCCCTCCTCATTATTCTCTGTATCTAATGAATCAGTCAACCAGTTCTCTCATTCTTGGCTACATGTACGTCATCCACCTCTCCTCATCTCCCTTCCCACCATCATAACCTCAGTTCAAGCCCTGATTACGTATCACATTTTCTATTGAAAGAGTGTTCTGACTGATCTCCCTGCCTCCAGTTTTTCTCTGTTCCAAATCCACAACTTCTTCCTCATCATTTTCATAAAACATACATTGGATCACATACCTCTCATACTCACACATCTGTGAGCACTCCGTTGTATCAGAGTAAAGTGTGCACTCCTCCATTTTCCCTAGAGATGAAATGTCTACTTTAGGGAGATACATAGCTTTGCAGAGATTCCCTGAGACCTGACACCAAAGTTACTCTTGTAACTAAAGGAGAGGAACAAGAGGAAAAGAACCATGAGAAAAGGAGCAAGAGGTGGCTATGGGAGTTGTTAGCCAGACCAGAGAGTTTGAACTCCACTCCCACCCACTCACTGCCAGCACACACACTCACCATTCACATTGCTGTTTAACACCAACTATGGCATGAGGTAAGCTATCCTGACTTCAGCCTCTCCCAAGGGAAAGTAACAAGAAATTGTCAATTGACTGAGTTAAGTTTTTGCTACCCCAGAGGAATGGGGCTTCAAAATAGATTGTTGTAGAAAAAAACAAATTTTATTCCTTTTAAAACCAAAAAGATTTCTCCAGCCTAGCATTGGTAGCTTTCTACAATATGATCCATATTATTTTCTAGGCTTTCTTTTCTACTGCATTCACCCTACGTATCTTATACTCTAGCCAAATTGGTCTGCTTACTGCTGATTGTGCCTTTGTTCAGTGTGTTTGCACAATCTGAAATGGTCTTGCCGTGTGAACCCCCAATTTCCAGATTTAAAAGCTATTTTAAGGCCAGCTAACGTATCTCCTCCAGAAGGTCATTCCAGAGTTAACAAGTCAGAAGTTATCTCCCTTTTTATGAGATCTTCTGTTAGCATTTATCTTGTCCACCTTGTATTATTATTTGAATGTTTTCTCTTCCACTAAATAATAATAATGGCCAACAACCAGGTTTAATGTATCTTTGATCACCTTATTGCGCCTGACAGTGAATTGTATTTAGAATATGCCCAAAAAAAACCTTCTTGGTAAATGGAATTGTGGCTTGAGTAAATAAATGAGTGAATGAATGAGTAAGAGTATAAGACTAATTCATTAAGTGAATTAATCACTTAAGCATATGAAGATGTTTTGATAGCTTAATAATAGAATATTTAAAGTGTTCTATTATTCTATTATTAAAAATTATTCTATTATTAAAGATAATGGTATAAAGGTACCATTATCAAAGGTTTGCATAGATGGATCATTTAAATACTACTTGTAAGCAGAACAACATTTTTTATATTATTTGTACAAATATACTATAATTACACTAAAAAGAGACAGATGAAAATTTATAGCATTTGTAACTATAAAGTTCCTTGAAATATAATCGTATATAGAATTAGATACATACACTATTTCTCTTCACTCTCTTTATTCAATATTAATGAACTGTGTATTATTCTTATGACTATATATACTACACAGTTGATGAGAAATTTTACTTGTACTGAGCATTATGACCCCCTGGTGCTTAAAACTTGTTGATCAAGTATGGAGCATTATATGAAAAGGATAAAGAAGAGATGCAAGTGTTGTTTTGCATGTACAGTAAAAGACAGCATGAGCTACTGAAGAGAAATTTTGAAGTATACATAGAAATTTTTCTATGTATTCTGCTCAGTATTGGAATTGCATCATTGTTTCACAGAAAGGATAACTTGATTATGATCCTGTGTGGGCACATAGCTCATCTGTGGGAGGCTGATTCTGTGCGTACTTTTCTAAGAAGAAAGTGATCAAAATTGAAGAAACACTCCTCGTTTTTATGGAATTTGGTGCATTTAAATATGCATCACATGGTTTGTAGAAGCAATATTTGGAAAAGGATAAAGAAGAGATGCAAGTGTTATTTTGCATGTACAGTAAAAGACGGCATGAGCTACTGATGAGAATTCCTGGGAGTGTATAGTGGCATAACTCTAAATCCAATTTTAAAAACCTAAATTTAATCCTAACCTAAAAATAACTCGAACGTCAGAGGTGTACCTTTCCAGAGATTGAATAGGTTCATAAAATGTAGCTTTCTCCGTATTCAGTGCCATTTTCTTTTTAAAAATTGGGGTTTGATCTTTTGGGAAAAGATTTGGCCCTAAAGTGTTAATAAAACCCACACTTGAGAAGAAAATATTTTAAAATCACATTTTGATGGAAATAAAATAACTTAGTAGTAAAATGAATACCCCAAAGTACCTAGGGCTATTTAAATATTTAGCATGATAAAATGAACTCTATAAAATTATAGCTCAACTAAATAGAACATATTTATTTAATTTCTATTCGTCTCCTCAATATAAAGTAGCAGGTTAATAGGCACTTTTTGTGTTGTTCTGTTTTGTTTTTATTATGCTGTTACTTGCCCTTTGTGAAAGCTTTTGGCTTTCAATAATGAACAGGCTGATTTGGCCAAAAGAAGGTAGAGATACGAACAAGTAGAAGCAGTTATTCAAAGTAGTAAGCTATTAAGAAAAAAAAATAAGTTTACTAGGAGGGAAAAAAGAAAAAAGCAATCAATAAATTGGGGGAACATGTAACCAAAACACAGCTCTGAAGAGCTGAGAACTGTTTAGAGTTAGCCAGTAGATACTATTTTTAAATTAGTTTACTGTTTTATGGATTCTATGTATTTGATCATTGTGGTTTGATTTGATTTGGCATTCTTCTGTTACGTGATATCCTATAAAATGGATTGTGTTTCTCAAAGTACCTTCTTTATCAAAATCATCTTGGGGGCCTCCAGTCCACATCTACTGAAACTGTATTTCTGGGAGTGAACCTGAGAATCTGCATTTTAACCCACTCTCCAAGTGACTCTTACATACATACAGAACCAAAATCTGAAAATTACAGCAGTAGCTTCACTGTGTTTGAGTGTAGTTTCATTGCTTTTGCAGTAATGCCTTTATTTTCTTTGCCTAAAGACCTACTTTTTCCAAGATCCAATTAAAAGCCTCCTTTCTTGATTTTTTTTAAAGGCAGAGGTAGTTGTTTCCTCCCCTGTTCCCCCCAGCCCCATGATCCTGCCTTCATTATAGTAAGTAAGGGTGTCCCAAAAGTCTTAGTGTGGATTTATGCTTTAATAACTTCACGTGTATAAATATGCTACAAACTTACATAAACATCATTTGAAAAATTACTTCAGTTTCTTTTATGATCATTTAGTTTTGTTTATTTCAAATAGTAAGGTTTTAATTTTATTATTTGTATGTGACAATTTTTTAGACCACTGGAAAAATTCAGCTGCTTCAGTCACCTGATATATCTCCCTTAGACTGTCTTGTGGGGTCATGTCAGATTCTCAAGGATGTGTCAGTACTTCATTCGCTGAATAATCTGAAGGCTAGGATTACAAATGTAATCCTTTTAGTCACTGAGGAGCAGCAGCTGGTGAAAGTTTTTACAGAGTTTGAAATTTGACTTAAGCAGTGTATGGCACAACACAGTGGTCATGTTGAATTTTAATAAGAAATAGATTAATATTTAAAAAATATAAATAATTGACTTCACTTGTTGATTTGTGTAATTTTGTGACATTTACACTTCTGAAGTTATTGCAACTTAAAACTATGAAGACTTTGAAATTCTATGTATTTTAACTTATTTGTGTGAATGCCTATCTCCTTAAACTGTGCTTCCCTAAGTCAGGGGCCATGTTTTATTCATCTTTGTAGCCCTAGCACAGTTGATTAATATTTGCTGAATCAGGAGGAAAAGTACATTTATTATACATTGTCCAATTCGTTTGATATATTCAATATTATTGAACTGTTAGTAAATATATTTGGGTATATTTAGTATGTTTATAATCTAGCATCAAACATATTAATATATTTAATATTTAATAATATTTACTGTTTACATCTATTGTTGTTATTATCCTTTTAGATGCTCAAGTTGCTCCATCTTGCCTGTGAGAATCTCTTTGTGTTGACTTCTGAGTACTACTGACACAATCCTCTTAGTCTTTAATAGCTTCTTTCTATCTTGAGTCGCAGTATAATCCAAGCTCATCATGTACCTTTCCTATCCCTGATCTAGAATCAGCCATTTTCCAGGAAGGCCTAGGAAATGGTATTTGAAGACTACTAACTGTGAGGAGTTCATTTATTACTAGGTTGATCATTGTTTCTATGCCTTTTCAGTGGACAGAGCTAAGAAATTATACATACATTTACATGCATAATATATAAACTCTAGGGTTTTTACTTCTTATATATGTATGTGCTTTCTCCCATGCTAAAATTACTTATCAATGATACCAAGAGTGATAAAATGATAGTATCACATAATGGTTCCATTGTTTCATTCTGTAAAATACACACAACAGTTTCAACAAAACAATAACAGAATGACAACAGTACTGTCAGCAGCCAATATAATGACTGAAAATATTATAAGGTTTTATTTAACAGTTCTTTTTGTTATACCCCGCCAGGAATGTGCAAATAAAGTATTATATTTTAAAGAGATTTGAAATAGTTACTCTCTGTGTGATTATTGTATCACTAGCAGGATATACATGTAGATTATATTTACTTTTTTCCTGGAGGAGAATCTTTTTGAAAGTTTGGACATTTAATCATATTCTCTGATTCTGGGAAGGTAGGTAAATAATGAAACTTGGTTCCATTACAGCTGAAGTAAGCTGTTGAGGCAACATGAGGAAGCTGGGCAACTTCCCAGCTTTTCCCAAATCATCTCTTCCCAGTGTTAGTGTGTTTGAAATTATTCTGTAAAATTGGACTCTTCCAAATTCAGATGCAAGTACAAATGCACTTTCCAAATATAAATGTTTTGTCTACACTTTGGCTCCTCTGTACACATAATTCATACTTGATTAGTAAGAGTTGACTTTATGTAAGTATATAGACATAGATATGACTATATTTGTAACAAATTTCTCCTTTGGCACAGGAACCCTTCAGAATGGCAAGGTCCAATGCTTAAGTATTCCTAGTTTGTGAAATGGGATGAGACCTAAATTTAGCTTTAAAAATTTGGCCCCTGATAAGAATATGTACTTCTGACAAGGTATAGTGATAAAATGGCATTATCAAAAACTATGTTGAATAAGATTCCTTTTTGTTAAAATTCAGGGAACAAAATGAAATGGACTATCCTTCCTTGAAATGTGCAGTATTGTGGAATATGAATATTTTTTCAAAATTAGATAGCTAAATAATAATTAACTTTATATTTTGAAGTAAAAGTAATTAGCTTAAAATTTTTAAATAATGGTACAGAACAATTCATAGTTACATGTATCTATCATTTACTGTATGCCAGATGCTGTACTAAGCCATTTATCTCATTTTCTCATTTAATCTTAACACCCTTATTAGGTACTACTAATGTTATATCCATTTTATAAATTCTTTGAGGAAACAGAGCCACGACAACACAAAATTTCTAAGCAAAGATCATTTTGCTATATTACGGCTTCTTGTAAGTCTAGCCGTTGCAGGTAAAAAGACAATGGTGATTTTTTAATTTTTTTTATAATTTCAGGGACTCAAATTTAGGCAAGAACTGTAAACTTAGTGTTTATTAGTAGCATGTCTCAATTTTAAATGCATAATATATAGCATAGTTTATAGCTTGCAATACTTGAAAATATGAAACTTTTTGAGATTTTGATATGACTTGAAATAAATATTGTTTTTCTTAATGTTCTAATCTATAATAAATTAGTATTTGAAATGTTGGAAATATTTCAACAAAATGCATTTATCATATGTAAAAGTTTAGATAGGGAATGGTTACAATAGTTTTTCTAATATTTGTTTTTACATCTGTTTGATGTATATTTTCCTTTATTCTGTGTGTTTAAAATTAGTAAAATTAGAAAATACAGTTAAGCAAAAGTAAGAATATCCCTATATATGGCATTCCAGATTTTTTTAATAAAGATTGGCACCTGAGCTAACATCTGTTGCCAGTCTTCTCTCTTTTTTTTTCTTCCTTCTCCCCAAAGCCCCCCAGTACATAGCTGTATATTGTAGTTGTAGGTCCTTCTTACTCTGCTATGTAGGACACCACCTCAACATGGCTTGATGAGTGGTGCTAGATCTGCGCCTAGGATCTGAACCGGAGAAACCCTGGGCCGCCAAAGTGGAGTGTGCGATCTTAACCACTTGGCCATGGGGTCAGCCGTGGCATTCTAGATTTTTTTCCCATTCTTTTTGCTGTTTTTGCTTGAATTGTCAAGACTTTTTTTCAAATGGTAGTACAATTCCTAAGAAAATATTTTAAAAGGATTTCTTTTTAAACTAATGTATGTTTCTTTTTTTTCCCCCAGGATTGTACTGTATATGAAACAGAGAATAAAATTCTTCATGTGGTAAGTGTACTTGGATTTATTTTCATCTTCATTGGAAAACTATTTCTCTGTTTAGCTAGTAATTAAATAAAAAGCTACAGCCTATAAAAAAGTGAATCCTGTATAATTTCATGGAAAAGTACAAAAGAATCAAAAAGAACAGGTTATATTAGTTATAAACATTCTATTGTATAATAGAAAAATATGACACACTATTTTAAGATTGTAGTATATAGCAAGGTTGGAATATAATAGTCTAGAGAAAAGAGAATTTGAAATCAGAATTTTTCAGTGTTCACCTGTGACAAAAAGAGATCAGAGAAAAGTATTTGGTTATATAACAGGAGTAATTCACCTCTATCATCATTTGGGAGAAATAGTTCATAAAATAATCAAACTGCCTTTACTCTGTTTCTGTACTCACCAAACAACCTTCAAATTTTAATTTGGCAATATGTGTTGAATCAATTGATGACTTTGCAGAGATTTTATTTTATTACCGGAAATGAAGTATGAGTACATTATACTTTGTAGAAAGGCATTTCCTTTCTTGTTAATGAACAGTCGCTGCTTTTCTTTGTAAATTCTTTTCTTGGTTGATGCTTATCTGTACTAATAACTTCTTCACCTCTATTAGAAATGAGTGATAGCATAAATAACATTGAAGTTTAGAAATGAATACAATACATTTACTTTGGCAATTACGCATTCCAGCTAGTGAGAATTTAAAGATCCTATCTGATGATGATCAAGACAGTGGATGACATTAACCAATCAGTTCAGCTCAGAAAGCACTTATATTTTCATGTTATTGTTCCACTTCCCTTCCTGGCCTTTGTATGCAAAGATGGTCCAGCCTTCACTAGAAGGTTGTATACTTGAGTTACTTTTCTCACAATAAGAATTATTTTTAAAAAATAATAAAACAGTATACTGTACCACTTGGTATATGATGCTGGAATACTTTCTTTAAACCAAAATTTTCAAAAAAGTATCTTTCCAGATTTCTGGTAGTGAAGAAATCACTTTGAGTCTAAAGAACTATGTCTGAATCCTAATTCACTTTCTGTGTCAGTGACCTTTTTCAAGTGATTTAACTTTTTTTGAGATTTTGTTCTATTTTTATTCCAGGTAAAATTTAACAATTTAATTTTTGTTAATTTTTATTGAGATATGATTGATATATAACACTATATTAGTTTCAAGTGTACAACATAATATTTCGATATTCATGTGAGACTTTGTCTTAATAAGTAAAATGAAGATATTAATATCTTCCAACTACGATTGTGTATAATCTGATGACCTTCTTTCCAGTTTTTTTATATGCAATAGAAAATAAAAATCCTGAGTTTTGTTAGAACTTGTCTAGAATCAAATTGTAAATTAATTTGAACATTCTCCTTGTTTCTATGATACTTGAATATGTGTACTCATACAACTGAGTAGAGATGACAGTAGGTTGAGCTATGCCCTAGAATATCAACTGTCCCAGCCCAGACCCAATCCCTATATTTTTATTTTGTCTGGAGGGTAGAGGAGGCAGTTGTTGAGAGAAAGGACAGCTTATCACTTGGGAAAATCTGCTATATCATAGGAATTCCACAGGCAATAGAAGCATCAGAGTGCTCTTCATCACCTGGGTAAACTGAGATAGCTCAGGAAAGTTGTGAGGTGTGTCTTTTCCTGAAATAGATCTCTATTTAAGTATGAGTAAAGAAAAAAAAAATGGGAAAGAAAAGAGAAAGTATCTTCTCATATAGTAGAAGAAAATCCTTTCCCATGAAGTAAGTTTATTAAGAACATCTATTGAGGGGCCATCCTGGTGGTGTGGCAGTTAAGTTCACATGCTCTGCTTCAGTGGCCCAGGGTTCACCAGCTTGGATCCTGCGCACAGACCTACATGTATGAAATGGCATCCCCACATATAAAATGGAGGAAGATGGGCACAGATGTTAGCTCAGGGCCAGTCTTCCTCAGCAAAAAGAGGAGGATTAGCGGCAGATGTTAGCTCAGGGCTAATCTTCCTCAAACAAAAAAGAACATCTATTTAATGTTCTCAATAAGAATCAAAAGAACACTGTTTGCATTAAAATAGAATACCATACTATAAAGACAATAAGACCACTATAAATTGAGCATAAAATGATCTCAGAAAACAGTCTGTAAAACTAAGAACATGGAAATAGAAATTAAACCATGCTGAAAGCAGTAAAAAGCAGATCAGATATTGCAGAAAATTGAAACAGTGAGACACAAGATAAATTTTAATGACACTCAAGATATTTAGTAAATTAATAAAATGACAAAAAATGAGAGAAGATAATGGCTACAGAGGATAGATTGTGGTTAACCTACCTTTAACTAGTTGTTAGTTTCTGAGGAAGAAAGCAATAGGAAACAATTAAAGATGACAGAATAATTTAGGAATAGAAATTTGGAAATTTGGATTATTCAACAAAGCAGATAATGTTTTGGAAAGATAATTTCAAGATATTTTCTGATAACATTTTACAATTTCTGTGGCAAGAAGCAACTCTACATTCATTCAACCAGTGGGAAGAGAGAGATAAGAGGTTTTGACTTCAAAGAAACAAAAATTAGATTATATTCAGATGTCTTCTCTGAAACCATAACTTCCAGAAAACAGTAGAACAGAATTAATAAATCTTTGAAGAAAAGTAGTGACCAAAAATGTTTATATCTAACTAAATTATCATTCATGTGTGAAAGCAACAAAAAGATACTTTTAGATCATCAAGATCATTAAAGTATTATTTTGAAAAATAGATTTGAATAAGTTTACCAGATAAACGAAGCAAAAGTTGAATTCTGGAATAGGAAAGTTGTGGTAGTAAAGGACTGGAGGTCAACAACAAAACTAGTTGAGATGGTATTTTAGTCCATTCATGCTGCTATAACAAAAATATCATAGACTGAGTGGCTTAAGCAACAAGCATTTCTCACAGTTCTGGAGGCTGGGCAGTCTAACATAAGGATGCCCCAGATTTGGTGTCCAGTGACGCCCTGCTTCCTGGTTTATAGAGGGTTATGTGGTGGAACGGGCAAGGGAGCTCTCTGGGGTCTCTTTTATAAGGACACTAATCCTATTCAAGAGGGTTGTGACCTGAACACCTCTCAGACGCTCCAGATACTATCACATTGGCGATTACGTTTCAGTGTATGGATTTGGGGGAGACACAAACATTGAGTCTATAACAGATGATGAGGAATAAAAAAGTGTATGAATGCTAACTACTGTTTTTAAAATGAGGGTTGTTAATGACAAATTAAAAAAGATAATACAAATATCATTGGATTTACATGTTTTAAAGAGACAAGCTCTGCATTCCTAAATTAAATCACAAAGACTACAGTTACCGTCCAGTGGCAATTATCCTCAGAAAACAAGGATTTCCTATAAAATAGTAATGAAATACAAATTTTGACCTATCAATTCATAAACACAAACACGTACACACATAATAACCACACTGAAAGTATCCAAATGGTGATGATTATCTGAGGAAATTAGAATGGACATACTTTACTGCTAGGCATGTACATTCATTAAACCTTTCTAAGTATTAGGCAATTTCAAGCCTCAAAAACATTAATACTAACATTTATGTAATATTTATAATATGCCTCAGGCACTATTTTAACAGCTATGTATGAACTGACTTATTTGGTCTTCATAACAACCTTATGATTATATGTTTTATTGCTATCATCTCCATTTACAGATCAGAAAACTGAAGCACAGAGAGGTTAGGTGACTTCCCAAAGTGATACAGTTGGAAAGGATTTAAGAGAGGATTTTAATTCAGGCCGCCTGGCTCCAGAGTCCATATTCCTATGCTATCTTGGGAATCTTGTATAAAAATAAATTCTAAAACCCAATAACATTTTCTGTAGAAAGTGTTTATAGCAGCATTATACATAAAAATGATGTAGAGGAGGAAGAACATTTCCTCTACCCTCTCTAGGTCCTTCTGGCTGGCCTAAGAATTAAATTGACATGAGACAGAATAGCAGGAACAAACCAAACAAAGCTTTATGGCATGTATACATGGGAGAAACCCAGGAAAACTGAGCAACTCGCCAGAATGGCTGAGGTCGCCACCTTAAATACCATTTTTAGCTAAAGACAAAGGAAGATGTTGGGGCTAGTGGTTTGGGACTTCAAGGGAGAGAAAGGCAATTTCCCTGGATATGGAAATGCAAATGGGCCAACTACAGACAATGTGACCTGAGAGACACGTTTTATATTAGGTTATGGTTATCTTCTGGTATTAGCTCCTTTCTGGAACATGCCTTCTATTTTAAATTCTTTTAGGCGTTTGGGGGTGAAAGTCAGAGTTTCTTTCAGAGTCTTTTGTTCTTAAAAATAATCAAGCCAAGGGGCTGGCCCCGTGGCTGAGTGGTTAAGTTCGCGTGCTCCGCTGCAGGCGGCCCAGTGTTTCGTTGGTTCGAATCCTGGGCGCGGACATGGCACTGCTCGTCAGACCACGCTGAGGCAGCGTCCCACATACCACAACTAGAAGAATCCACAACAAAGAATATACAACTATGTACCGGGGGGTGTTGGGGAGAAAAAGGAAATAATAAAATCTTTAAAAAAAAAAAAAAAAATAATCAAGCCAAGGGGACACATTTTGGGGTGGCCAATTCTGATCCCCACAATGAAAAATAAGAAAGAGTAGGGTAATGCATCAGTAAACTATGATGCGTTCACAGGAGGAAATATTTGCTATTCATGGTTACTATTTGATATTATATTTATGACTATATAATTTATGATTAAATTATACTTATGAATATACCTAAAATATTTATGTGCCACTGTTAAAGGAAAGATTCTAAATGGTGATGTTAGGTAAAAACCAGATTAAAATCATTATAAACACAGAATAAATCATCACTGTTGAAAATTTAAAAAGAAAATGTTCTATATTAATTTTTATTGTGTTTGGTAAGATAATAGCTGAGTTTTTTGTTGTTTCAAGTATCTTCCCAATTTTACTCAATTAGTTTGCATTGTTTTTATAATGAAAAATTGTAAAAGTGTATACTTATTCTATTATATTTATAATCCTGATGAGTTTTAATGGATAATTTTATGGTACATATAGTGAAATAGTCAAAAGTGGGACTTGGTGTGGTGGTTAAGTTCCTGCATTCTGCTTTGGTGGCCCGGGGTTCGCAGGTTCGGATCCTGGGTGCGGACCTGGCACCACTCATCAAGCCCTGCTGTGGCAGCATTGCACATAAGGCAGAGGAAGTTGGCACAGATGTTAGCTCAGGGACAATCTTTCTGACAAAAAAATAAAAGTAAGCCGAAGAGACACATTTTGGGTGGCCAATTCTGATCCCCCACAACTCCAATGAACAAAAAGCTGAGTAGAAAAGGGGGTAGGGTGGTTGCAGTGGTGCACAGAGATGTTTGTTAATATGAAATGTGAGAATGAATAAAAGGAGACTGGACCACTTGGGTGTCCTTGGAATTTGCCACTAAATATAATGGAACAGATGGCAGGGTGCAGCCATAAAGGACAAAAGGAAGTGCAGACAATCAATGTACTATATGTCTGAGTGATTGACTTATGATAAATAGTAATATAGTTCACCTCTATTGATCTGATATTTCCCTCTCAGTTAGGCTTTGTCCTTGATTGCACATTCCCTGGCCTGTTGGAGCCTATCTGTTTGTACTGTCCACAAATCCTTGTTTGATACAGTAAATCAGTTATAGAGAATCTGTTCTCTTCAGTTCTGTACCCTGCTTTGTCCTCACTCCCACCTTTCACTGAAGTCTTTGAATCTGGAGAGAGAAGCACTCCTGAGAAGCCATTTCAGACCTTGTGCGGTAGCCGACTTACTCTGCTTGTCACAGCCCTGCTGCTCTCGTTGGTGAACCTGGAACACTTGTCAGCTTTGATAAACTCATGGAAATCCCAGGCCAGGCATGATCATTAAAGCCACATTGTTTGCATCAGTTTGTACTGAGCTCAGATACACCTTTTGCATTAACCAACAGTGTGGTCTTGTATATGGCACTTGCTTTGTACTAGCATTTTACCCCTGTGGGTTTTATAAAGATAATGGGAGGAATAAATACAGTGAATGCCTATTGTATTATTTTAGTGTTAAGATTGTCTTTCACTTGTATGGTACTTTACAATTTACAGGACATTCTCAGGAATGCTCTCTCTTCTCTCTCTCTTTTCTCTACAAGCTATTTTTTTTCCTTTACTTATTTAGGTTTGATCATGAATTAGGCTTATTTGTCATGTTAACTATTAGTTTTATTTCACAAACACTGTGTAATTTTTTTCTGTCTTTAAATGTATGAGTTCTTTACTCCTAAACTCCATCTGGGCTGAGATTATTGTGCCTTTTCTGCTATGTAGACTAGAAATGGCTGCAACTGCACAGAACCAACAGTTAGGTCTAAGGGAAGAGCCTGGAGGAGAAAATAGAGAGCTCATTTTAGACTTTGCCCCACCGTCTGTATCATATCATTTATGTAAGGATAGGTTTCCTCTCCTAATCGCCCAAAACCTTCAGGATGTAAGTATAAGGATAGCAGCATGCCCTTAATAAAATAAAAGTGATCATATTAATATTTTATCTCTAGAGATTTCTTGAAAATATGATACTCTAATGACTTGGTAAAAATAATTTTATATTTGTCTTCAGAAGGTCCCTGATGCTGTGAAAATGCAGCTTTGCCAGTTATAGCTAGACTTGCCTCTTAAAGCTGTGGTCTTGGGCCATTGCAAACTGATGGGTTTTTTTTTTTTTTTCAGTGTGGTTGACATTTTGGTTGTAACTGTAGCATTTGAGCATACAAATTAAGGTCAATTTCATTAAAACATGAATTCTAATACTGAGTTTTGTAGATGGAAAGCATTAAAATGCTTCTTTATGTTCAGAGTTAATGTGATCCTTCTGTCTTAGCCTTCTTTGCTATCTTTGTAATCACCCTAAAGAAGCATGCTAACACTATTAGTGAAATCGGCATGGATTCTTGATTGTTGTTATTAGAGTATCTTCAGGTTTTGACACTTTGGTGGCTAATTGCCTTATAAATTATTTTAACTCTAAATTAACTTCTCCACAACTGATGTCTCATGCAGGAAAGAAGAAATCCAGATAGAATATGATGGAGATAGAAAATATTTGTCTTTTCTGCGACAGAAAGAAAGCATGGATATATGCTAAAGGGAATGTAGCCATACATGACGAATTAAAATAATCTGTTTTAGTGTGTCTTATTATGATCTGGATAGAGAATATGTAAGTTGGCATATTTATATGGGTGTTCTTGCTAACATTACATTTGCTGAACACATTATACGTTGTAAAATGTTTTCATATTCAGACTAACTCTGAGCACACAATCCTTGTTCTCTATTTGTTTTTGTTGGGGAATCAAGTGAGGCATAGAAATGTAGTAGAAAGAGCACCAGTTTGAGAGTTAAAAAGATTTGATGTCCTGACCGTATTCTGACACTTACTAACTGTGAACAACTAAATTGGCCTAAGTTGGGGGATTGGAGTGTCTGTGATTTCTAAGGTCTAAATGCCATAATTCTTCAGTGAGTAACTCACAAAATCAGTATGAAACGGTATGGCCACATAAAGTGCTAAATTGAAGGACTATCTTTACCTGAGATCTTTATGTTATCAAAGACACTATAGATTTTTTTTAAACTACAGTTATAGTCACTGTAAATGTAAAGATTTCTTCAACAAGGCAGTTGAATCAGCCCGGAGACAGAAATCATGTGGTAACTTAAACAAGGAAAGTTTAATCTAAATAGGTGTTAAACAATGAGTACCTGTACAGCTGTAAAGAGACTGTAAAGCATAACCTAGGACTGGGTAGAGTACCCAAGGAAGGACGGCTTGTAGGAGGACACCTTGCCCCAGGCTGAGCGTAAGAATTCATTGAAGCAGTGGGGTTGCAACTCCACTGGGTTGCCTAAGCCAGAGCTGGTCCATACTTGCCAGGCAAGCAGGAAACAACCTTCCAGGATGCAGGCAAGTGATGCTGGTGGGAGGGCTCATAGAGAGAGTGGGGTGCTACTATGGGTATGAGGCTGAGAGGGCCCCAAGATGGTGGTCATTGAGCCCAGGCTGAGGCTACGATGTCACTGAGGGATTGTGTGGTCTTGGCACCACTGGATGTCCCCACACATGGACGCCACTGATGGACCATGCAGCAAGAGCAACAAAAAGCAGAACTGCTTGCAGCACAAGGGAACTTGGAAGAGAAGCCTCCTTCCCCCTGCAGTGTCCCTCCAGTGCCCTCTGCTGACAGAAACTTAATGTTGTGCTCACTGTAATGCAGAAATGCTTGGAGAGTCCTGTCCATTATCAAAGAGCAAGCACTGAAGGGTGAATTTGGAGCTCAGAGCCAATAAATTCATAACTGGCACAGTGTGATTAGCTCTTTTCTCCATAAAACCGCATATGGCAACTTTGAATTTCTCGACTATAAGTGAAGACGTTGCTCCCAGGTCTCTGCTATTTGTTGCCTATTTGCCCATAAACTGTATATATAGTGCCTGGATTTTCCAGAAGCTCATCCAACTGTAATGAACTGCTCCCCTCTTGCTCTTTGAGTGTAAAGCAAAGTGAAATCATTTTCCTAATAACCTATATCTTTGTTGAGCCACTAGTATGTCCAGACCCTTATTAATCTTGAATCTGGAAAGTAGCATGCCCTCTAATGAGTGCTTGCTCATCTGCCTTGGGAGCCACTGCAAGCCTCCCTAGCTCTGTTTCCTGGCCCTTAGAGAGCAGGCAAATAGAATGGATATTTTCTCAGATCTAGTTCTGGTTTCCAGCTGACTAGTTCCCTATCAAAAATCAGAGGAGTGGTGGAGCCTCTTGTTCCAACTTCAATTCAGACCGATGGATGTCTCAGGGTAGTAGTTGGAAGTAGGTTGGAAGTGTCATGGGTCCACTTCTTGCTCATCAAAACAGGTATAATTTGGGGACTGATATTCTCTCACTGTTTGATACTGTCCTCATCATTCTTAGATGATCATTATTTTAAAGTGTTATTGTTTCTTTTCTGTTATCAGGAACACAAGGGCAGCAGGCTTCATGTCAGTGTTGTTAAGGACAAAGCCAAATACTTTACCAGAAACGCTGTCCCAGGTTGTGAAATCCTTGAGCATAGTAGTTGGCTTTTGAATCATGTAGCAGATGCTCAGTGATTGCTGAATTAATGAATGACTTAATGGTGGTGGTGGTTTCTTCTCATTTTGCTAATTGTTATTTTTGTGGTTTTTTCCACATCATCAGAGTTTGAAACCTAAAGGGATTGCAAAGTTTTCTAGACCTTGTTGAAATGAAGTTTATATGTCCTTTATTTATTTGCAACTATAGTTGCTTTCTGAGGCTATTTGAAACTCTCAGTGTTTGCTGTATACAGATACAATTTTTACATTGGATTAAATTGAAATTTTATTCTTTTCTATTTTTTAAGTTTAAAAAATTGCTCAATTCTCTTTACTCAAATGAGCAAGAAATTCTTCCTGTGTTGAGGAATATGAATATAGAATAATGCTTTTGAATACTAATTTAAATTCTGTTTGTGAATTTTACTCTTTCCCAGTTACCTATGACAGTTTGCTCCTTGTGTCTCGTTAGGGAACCATGATATTTCGAAGTACAAAATTGCTAGCTCAACAGAGATCTGATAAGTACTAAGATACCAAGAATACTATATTTCTGAATAAAGCTTATATCATTTAGAGTTCTCACAATTTAGTAACAGAATAAATGTGTACTATTTTATAAAAATGAAGCATCTCTTATACACCAAATACAATGTAAATATTATCCTAAATTGGCACAGGGTTGTATGATTTATAATATTGAATTAGTATATGAACCAAACAATAAAATAAAAACATACTCTGTCCTCTACACTATTTTAATTGAAATATTATTTATATTAATAACTATTTTAATGTGTACATGGTATTTATCAAAATAAAACTTTTGTTACTATTTTTCCATGTTATTGATAATAAACCTGAAGTATTTAAGCTGTACTTAAATTGTAGCTTTCACCTCACTGTTGCCATCTTAAAATGTTTATCCATTTGTTTGTTGTTTTCTTGGTTTATCATGGTTTTATACTCTTTTCCCTTGTATTTATGTATATACCCCAAAGTAGAACTTTCCTTTTGTAAAACCTTTTGTTAAGCTTATGAGTCTGAAGTTCTTTCTTATGTCAAATGAATTTCTGATTTTTTAGTCTAAAGATACTTCCGTTCATTTCCTTCAATATACTCAGAAGAATAACTGACCGATATTCCACTTACTTAGAAAAACATAAATAAAGATATTTTAAGCAGCCCAATCATGTCTGAGTACGCTCCCAAGCTATGGAGGCTATCATTAAGACCTCTTTCCTATCCCTTAGCTTTTCACTATTGTTTGTACTTAGACACTTTCTCCATTTCCTTTTTAAAATACAATAGCTGAAACTTCACATATTAATCTAAAAAGAGTCTGATAAACTTAGCAATAATGAAAGAATGCTGTTATTGGTTAGTATATTAACATGGGGTTGCTGTTTTTTAAATCTCCACAATGACTAAAATGTGGCTTGTACAATTGTTTTAAAACCATTACTTATTTTATACTCAACATGCTATGCTCAGATCTTTTTCCCTTTAGAAATTTTAGATTTGGGTGAACTAGCCATACATACATATATATATGCAAATACATGTAAAGTAGTATGTATATAGAACAGAATATGAAAACTTTCCATTTCATGTTGAGAATATGCTCTATTAATTATATTAATTCACATTTGAAATTAACATAACTAGAGGGAAAAATCACAACACCATTCAGTCTGGCCCATGACACTCTTCTGTTTTAAAAGGTTCTTAAGTCATAGCTAGCCCAGTCTGTTAACTGCTATTCAGTCTCTAATCCTTTGTCACCATCTTCAATAGCTTATAACAGAATCCACAGGGTCAGTTATAATACTCGTTGCCGTTTTATGTTCCCTTTAGCATTATTAAAGGCATATTATTTACTATAATTTTAGGTTCAAAATTTTCCTTCTGTTTTTAGAACCAACGATGAATAGAATTTAAAATCCATTAGTAGAAATATTGCAAAATAGCAGAAGAATCTCCTTTATACAAGGGGTTACCAGTCATATTCTAGCTAGAATAGTTGTCCTTTTGCTGCTAAAATTGCTTTAAGTTTTCCCAGTGAGCTGTGTCTTTCACAGTCTCACATGTGCTACTCCTTAACTAAACTGCATTCTAAATTTCAAGAACACTTGCAGGCTCGCCTTATATTTCATTATACAGTGTAGTTTAAATGTGTTATATAACATCTATTGTATACAGACATTGATTTTAAACAATACAAAATGAAATTGATCAAAAACAAGTTGAGATTTAAAGATTGAAATAAGAGATACAAGCACAAAACGATTAAAAATTTAAGTCCTTCTTCTGCCCAGGCAGTGACCTTGATCTATTTATTTAGTCTTGCTTTCTCATCTGCTAAACTGACTATCATAATACCTATTTCAGGAAGTTGTTATAAGAATATATGAGATCACGAATATGAATTGGTTAGCATTGTGCCAGACACCTAGTAGGTGCTCTTATAGGGTTGATGTTAACTTATAATAATGTATTTTTCTTGCTATATTATAGTTTTCTTTTTCTAGAGTACACCGTCAGGTAGCAATAGATAATGCTGTATTTTAAAATGATAACATAATATCAAACGATTTTACTGAATGAACAAATTTACTTTTTACAGGAATGTGTTAACTTCCCTGAATCTTTGCCATAGTACTCTTAAAGTGGTTTCCTGCAGTGGCTTGATGTATGAGGCAATAATGAGTGTAGAATTAGCGGGTAAAGCCAGGCCATTTTATACCCCTTCTAATTGGCTTATTTAGTCAAGTGCCAAATGCTGCAATATGAAGGTTCTAGTACATTATCTCTAAAACAGGCAGCAGGCTCTAGTAGAGTTTCTTTTCTAAGTCTTTCTATTATTTTTTTCAAGATCTTTAATCTGTTAAATCCTGATAGCTTTGCTGGTAAAGTCAGTGTTTTCCTCATCTTTTGTATTCCCAGCAGACTTAGCACATAGCAGGCATTTGGCAAACAAAATTACTCAGGAAGAATCTGAAAAAATGATTTACAACTTAATACGGTGGATTTAATTGGTATTTTCTTTTTGGTAAAAACGTCTACCGTCTAGTATTTCTGCCTTCCCTCCTCCTACCCCACTTCTAAGTGCTTCCAATGCCCAAATAGAAGAGCTACTTTGCTCATTACTGGTGTGTATATGAGGCCCTGAATGTTGTAATGCACACATGTTGAGCCATTTATATACCTCCATTACCTTCCTATTTATTTATACATTGGACTCTTGAAATATGCTTCAATTTGTAGAAACCACAAAGGGTTCTTTTTAGCATACTGACTTATAGTAACGTTCAGATTATCATGTAATCCAAGTATCCTATGTAGAAACTCTTTAAAGTTAACAATGTTATCTCCTCCCTTGAGATAAAGAGAAAATAAGAATGAAAATGTAACCACATGTGGGAGGAAAGGAATAGGGAGGAAAGGAATAGTTAAAAGGTTTAAGTCTGCCCCAAAGTGTTTTTCTTCCTGTCAAACAGCAGTAATTTGAACTGCAGCCAGGTTTTGTATGTTAACTGCTGCCGTTCTGTCCTTTTCTCCATGGCTGCTGATAAATATCTTTAAGAGGAATTTAAAAAGAAAACACAGACACAGAGACTGGGGTCCCGGGATGGGCTACGTAATATGTGAGACCCAGTGCAAAATGAAAATGTTGAGCCCCTTGTTCAAAAACAGTTGAGAATTCCAAGACAGCCACAGCAGAGCATAATACTGAGTGCAGCCCTTGTGCGACTGCACACAAGCTGGCCCTGGAGGTTTCCCTATTTCTGGGAGGTGGTCTTCCTGTTGGCACTTTGCTTAGCAGCTCTTCAGGGAAAATACCTTCATTGTATCGGAGAAAGTAAAGAGATGGGAACTCTCCATCGTGAGCAGGCAGTATGATTACTGGTCATTGTAAGATGGTCAACAAGGCCATGTAATTAAGAATAATGAGATAATTGATTCCATGAGTAAGAATTAAGCCCTTTGAGGATAGAGAAAGCAACAGGGGGAGAATAAGCGTTTATTTAGTGTCTTTTTTTATGCGTTATCCTGATCGGTCGTGTAAACCATATAAAGTAATTTTTATTGCCCCATTTTCTACATGAGGAAACTGAGCCTCAAGGATATAAAATACGTTATTCACAGTCGCAGAGCAAGTAACTGGCAGTGTGGTGATTGCCCACATCTGTCTTCATACCAACGAAGCCCATATTCTTTCCATGGATATTGGTATCATGCTAGCTAATGTCCATCGTTAGGGGCCGATAGCCACAATAAAAGTGCAGTCTTGAGAAGCAGATGTGAAAAGCAGAAGTGCGATTAGGGAGGGAAATTTAACCTGGTGGTTTCTGTCTTTAGAAGCTGAGCCCGGTACAGAATGCAGCAAATAAAAAGTCCATAACCTGACCAGGCAGAAACTGTCTCCCTTATGATAGAGTAATGCAGTGGTCACAGAACAAATGTAACATGTTGGAGATAGAAGATAGCTTGATTCTTGCAAGATAATAGCTCCTCTTACAGTTAAGGCAAGAAAAACAAGTAACCTCAAATGATGGACATCAGACTTCACTAAGTACAATGAGAGTCTGTGAAGCATCTTAAGGGCCAGCATATTTTAGGACAATATATTCCAAGCTTCATTCACTTATGTTCTACTTTCTTCATGATTTGACCATGTCTAAGTCAAAACATACCATTATGGATGTAACATATTTTAAATCAATTCTATATCAGCACGAATGGATTTATCCTAACTGAAGCACTAGCTATCTGTCCTCAGTGAAGCCACTCCACTGATTGTTAAAGCTCATTTGCTCTTCATTTAACTCATATGTATTGAGTGCCTTATATGTTCCAGGATCTGTCTACCTGGTGTGGGTGGTGGGTGGGGATAGGGGGAGGGAGAGAAGTCGGAGATGAGTAGGACATGGTCCCTGCCTCAGAGGGCTTCAGAATTATCCTACAATTTTAGACTGTTCATAGAACGCTGAGAAGGTAGGATTGAAGGAGTGCCACATTTTGCCTGGAGGAGCTGGGAAACTTTATACAAAGGTAACCTTGAGCAAGAAAGTCTAGATGAGTAAGTAGGAGGAATTCACCCAGCAGATTTGGGAGAGTCATCTTCCCTGGGCCTTGGCTGGATTTTTTTTTTTTTTAACTTTTCTGATCTTGAAATAAAAGACGTCAAGGTTTTTGAACTTATTGAATTCAATTCAATAAGATGGTTGTTATCTAGTAGTTCTCGGATTATTAAGATTGTTCAGAAACAATCATTTTATTTTAGGTCTGATGAGTCAAATAATAGAAACAAAACATGCCATAACTTTCTTGACTATTTGGATGTATAGCTCTTTTCCATAATATAGAATATAGATGTGTTGTATGTGTTTCTATTTCTTTCACCTGAATACCTTTTTTATATAGATTTTATAGAATAAAATGCCAACTACTTTCTTCTACTGTTTCTTTTATTTTTCCTTGTAAAAAGGAAGGTTGTGACAAAATGATTTATATATTACTTACAAGATGTGTTTACCATGATTTTTCCTTTTTTTTTTTTTTTTTTTTTGCTTTTAGTGTAAAACTCTTTCTGGAGTCTGTGACCACATCATATCCCTGTCATCAGATCCTCTTGTTTCACAGTCTGCCCACCTGGAAGTGATTCAGCTGGCAAACATCAAACCAAGTGAAGGGCTGGTAAGAGATACTAAGTTGATGAAAGCCACTATTCCTGAGTGGACAGCTAATAATGTGGGCAAAGCAACCTCCGAATATGGGAATCCATGAATTTTAATGAACTTTGAACATTTTGGTATTTTTTTCTAGAGGAGTTAAGGTAGCAGGAGTTTGTCATGATAAGAAGTTTTATGAAGATAAATGAAAATGAGAGCAATTAAAATGGTGATTTCTGAATTATCCTGTTTACTTTGGTAATAAATTACCTTTTATTACGTTCTTTCACCCCCTACCAAAGTTCCTTAGGTTTAAAGGAAGTTTAAGTTAAAAGTTTTATATTAAGATCCACAATGTTACCTGCCTATGCAAGTGGGTGTTTTGCTTTGCTTTGGTTTATTCTGTTTTTAATAGGTCTTTCTTCCCTTAGTTTGTGTAAGCTAAATAAACTCAATATTCTTTATAACTCACATCCATTCTTATAAGGGTGAATAAGCAGATGATGAATATTGCCAACACTAGGCTACCATCTATGAGATGTATTTTTTTATTATGTAATAATAAAGATAATTATCTTCAATATTTTGTTCACCTGATTAAAAATTGTATTGGTTCTAAACTTAACCCAAGTGAGAACTTATTCTTTAATACTTTTCTAGAAAGAAAGCATATAAAATTAATATTAATGAGGGAGAGACAAAAAATAAGAAACTGGCTAGAGAACATCTTACCTACTACGCAACTATTACATGTTAGTTTGATGCTGCACTGTTTCTGCTTTCTCCCTGTAGTTGCATTTTCGAAGAATACCATTAATGATATTTTAGAAAATAGAAATCTTGGAAACTTGGATTAATAATTTGATTCAGATAATCTTAAAGACCTCTAAGCAGGTTTAACTTTTTATGTGACTTTTCTTCTTCAGTTGTATGTATATATATAAATGTTTTAGAGGGTAAAGCCTTCATCAGCCACCAGTCAGTGGCTTTTCATTTTGAAGCCATCTAGTCGATAGAGTGCCTTTTCTCCTCATATTTGGCAAATTACTTTTGGGTAACCATAGTTCCTTGAGCTTTTTGTGGCTTTTATTATTGTTTTCCTGGGAAGATGGAAATCAGCACTTCAGACGTAGCCAGCAAGTATGTCATCATTGTAACCCATAAGTGTTGTATCTAACTTTGATTAGTTTTAAGAGCTTATTTCTAACATTTAGAAACTTATTTGCAGTAATACTTAGGATTTTAAATTCTTACAGTTTTAAATTCCTCTTGGTTACCTTTACAAAGTCCAGTTTTATTTAAAACATCTTTCAACCTGTAATATTAAAGCTTTTTCTTTCTGTATCTCCCCTTTCAGTAGTTATAAAGGAAAGGAATTTCTTTAAGCATGATTTGTAGAGTGGGAAATTCTGAACTAATACTATGTTATATTAGACTAGGAGTCAGGACACCTGAATACAAATCACGTACATAAACTATAGCTGTGTGATCTGGGCAAGATGGGGGCCTTGATATTTTCATCTGTAGAATGTTGGGGGCAGGAAGGGGTGGACTAGATCATCCTTAAAGCTCTCTCTAGCTCTGAGTCTACAGTTCTGAGGACGGTATTGTTCTGAGAAAAGAGCCTGATCTTTTCCTCTAATTTCCACTGAAATCATGGGAAAAAAATAACCGTTTGAAGTGAGTCAACACAATGCTAACTAATAGACTTTATGAAATCTTGATGTTTTTAAATAAAGGTCTTTTATTTTTTAAATTTGAAAGAGATAGATCTGGGTCTAATCTTTGGAATAGTCACGAACTTAAAAATGCTAAGAACCAGATTTGGTTAGTCTGGGGAAGAGCTGAAAGAGAAAAAGAAAGAAGTGAGTGCCTATCATTTACCAGGTATTTTCTTCACAACTCTATAGAGTATTTTCTCATTTTGCAAATGAGAAAATGGAATCACAGATCTTCACCAATTTGTCCTATATTATATAGAGGTAATACACAGTAGTGGCAGAGTTTGAGTCCAGGTAAATCTAAATAAAGTACTTCTTAAAAAAGCTTGTTCTATTATCCCACATTTAAAATTGGAATTGCTAAAGAGGGGTGTGAGTTTAGGACGATGACTTTAAAACTGGAAGTACCTAGAGAAATCCCTTTTTTAAAGGACCATCAGTAATTCTTCATTGGGAAAATATTTCCAGGGGAGGAAAAGAAAAACCTAAAATGTTGAATATTAATAAAAAGAATTAAGTATAAAACTATTTCTTGTGATTCATGTTAGAGGGGAGATAGAAACTTTATGTGACTTTTTCAAGGTATCATATTAAAAATCAGTCACCTTTAAGCAAGTTTAGTCAGTCACATTTGAAATAAATAGCTTTGAGGATTTTGGTAACATTTAGCATGTAGTTAGCCATAGGAAGTGTGTAAATGGTAAGTGAAGGAAAGAACTAGAAAGAGGTGAGAGGATACTAAGCTTTAACGAAATTTAATTAGCTTAAAACGTCTGTAGAAAATCTTCTGCCAGTTTCAAAACACAACGTCTCTCATAGGCAAACGGTAACTGCTTTGTTCTTCCACTGGATAAACAGGATAGATTGTTCATCAGCTTTCTCCCGAATTAGCCAAATCTCCTAGAATTTCTTAGTTTTGAAAGTCCTGACCATTCTAAAGAATGGTAGGAAATGTGCTTAGTTATGATTAAAACATGAAAATAGTTTCTAAAATGCTTTCACACAACAATAATTAGCAGAAAATTAAATGAAGGATAATGAGAGCTATTGGAACATATGAAACTAGATCAGAGCCAAGAGATGAACAGAGAGGAAGGGGCTTAGGGGGCATCCTTGGAGAAGCCTCTTGGTCTCAGAGAGTTCTTTTACTATTTAGGCACTTGGACTATCTCCAAATATGCCTTATTCCATTGACTTGCCTGTGAGGTTGCCTCGGCTCCTGTTGGTTAACCAACATTTGGAGACAGAGTGAAGCAAATGTCATTTTGGCAAGTGGAGCAGGGAAGAGGGAGCTGTTCGAGGCAGGTCCAGAATTAATTAATTGGTTTAAAAAAAAAAAAGTAGGAAGAATGAAGGTTTTGATGAAATGGAACACCAGATTTGTCTCAGTTCCAGAAAAAGAGCCATTTGAATTACATGTCCTCCTGCTGTTTGACCCTTTCTCAGAGGTGCACAAGTGATCAGATGTGTTTCTGTGGACTCTTCATTATTCAGAAGATGATTAGTTTGAAACTTGTCCAAGCAACTTGCTTCTTTTCTTACTTTCTTTTGGTGCCTGACTTTTGGCCATTTTTCTCATTAGTACTGCCAGAGGGAGATAAAAAGGATGAAGAAGTCAGTTTTGATTATTAAAGTGAGTTAAAACAAATGGTTTATTGAGATTAGAAATGAAAATATTGCATAAAACTAAATATCTTCATTTCTTGTGGCGTTTTAAAAATTTGCTTTCTTTCTATCCTGTTGCTCATAACTATGAAATTGCTAGAATTGAGCTCTGTATGCATAACTAGATCCTTCTTTACTTAAGCATTTTAAAATTGTTTTTATCCATCTGAAAAAATTAGCTTTAATATAAATTATATAACATTTAATTCTATATAAATAATGATGAGATACTTGCTTTAGCTTACAAGTGCCATTTTTGAAGTTCCTGGTATGTGCAGTAATTACACATTTTATTTACAGAGTCATAACTAGATTATCTCTATGAGTTTTTATTAACCCCATGACTATAATGTCTTTTCTAAGCATTTATCTTAGGATACTAGACGTTTTCTATGACCTAATCATTTATGAAATTATTTAGAGCTCTTGTCAAACACTTTAATTCCTAATTGGTAATGCACAGTGTTGAAAGAAGTGTGGCGAGAAATATAATAAACTTCTACTTACAGTTGTCAGAAGAGATGGGTGATTAAAATAAATTTGTAAAATATCAAACCAGGTTACTCTTTATAACCACATTCCACGTGGTACATGTGTGCTAAAGAGGTCTTAGTCTTTTAGAGTAGATGGTAAAGAGTGAATGTTTAACTTTAATATCTACATTGCCAAATATTATGTTTTAATAAGAAAAGTGAAGGTGCACAACTCTCCTAACTGTTAATAAAGTGATAATCAGTAGCCTAATGGTTGAGAGTCTGGTTTGGAGTCAGATTGCCTGGGCTTGAAACCTGGCTTCACCATCTTGGGCAGACTCCCCAGCCTCTCTGTGCCTCAGTTTCCTTATCTCTAAAACCGACGTAATGATAATTTTTACCACATAGACTATTGTGAAATAAATGTAAAACAATTAAAACAATCCCTGGCACATTGTAACAAACAGATGTTAGCGATGATGGTGATAGGTAATAATGAGTGATGATTGTGTTGTATGTCCAAGCAATATATATTGTTTCTTTCGCTGTATGTTTCCACTTTATCCTCTCACAATCCTTCTATGTAAAAAAAAAGGTAAGACAAAATTTAGGTGTTTAGCTCTTGCAAATATACTTTAAGATCCTGTGTTTGATGTCATTTTGTTAATTCCTGAGGGGAAAATCATTGCAAGGATCTTATCCTCTTTTAAGTTCTATAATAGCACCATTATATTTACCTTGCAGTGAATAATGGAATAAATATTAACTTCAAAGGTAAGTATGTTATGCCCTTGCCACCAGTGTAAGGTTGAATATTGCCATATGGTGTTAGCCAAGAACTAGTGGCCAGTTTCTTAATTTCTGTTTGTACTTCTGTTAATGTTAGTTATTTTATATAAAGTGATGAGCTTTCATTTAAGAAACTAGAGTTTACAGGTAAATGAACATCTTTTAAAATTACACTCATTTTGTTTTACTTTAAAAATCCAGTCTCAGCCATTTTTGGAACTGATACCAACATTTTAGACATAGGATATTACTGAAGTGACTTTTCAGAATTAAAACCTACCCAGTGACTTCTTAACAGTTCCATACCATGAACTTTAGTGCTTCTTGTCTTTTTTTACTTACTTATTTTCGTTGAAAACACATGTACATTCAAGTGTCTAAATATGTAATTAACATAAAGGTATGGGAAATTAACATTATAGTAATTGTCTACATAAGTGCTTAAATATAGGCTTTTTCTGAAATGATATTGTGGTTATTGTTAAATCCTTTATATTTCAGACTTCAAGTTCATTAAAATTAATTCTTTTTGAAATTAATATTTTTAAATGCAAAGCGCTTTTGTAGGTAAAAATCAGGAACTTACTTTTTATTGTGTAATATGTATCAAGCTAATAACATAGCAATATTTGAATTTCCCATCATAACTTATTTTGCTGCAGAATACATAGTATGGATTTTGTGGGGAGTGAGGTGTGTCCTTTCTTCAGGATATTGAATTACTATGCTGCATTTTATAAGTTTCATAGGCAGTTCACTTATCAAGTAGTTATTTGATTAAGCTGAGTACAGGCTTCTTCAGGCAAACTTTAGAAACCAGAATATTCAGATAGGAATTTCTTAGCAGTTTAAAGACATCATTATTGATCATAGATTCATCCCTGGGGTGTGTGGCAATTTTAATTTGATAGGATAATTTTATTTTGCTTTTTTGTAGATGAGGTTATAACATACTTGAAAACATTTCAGTTGCCTCACTTTTTTTTCTGATGCTGTCTTTTTTTTTAGGGTATGTATATTAAATCAACATATGATGGCCTCCATGTAATAACTGGAACTACAGAAAATGTAAGTGTTACAACATTTCAGATTTTGATATGTTTTTCCTTTTATTGTTAAACTATTTATGTATCTCGTGTAGTTGAGGTTGACTTCTGAGGACACGAACAGATTAGGAGATAAAACTAAAAAGACATACTGAGTTAGTAAGTGGTAGTTTTGGGAGAATTTCAGTCATGTTATTTGATTTAGAATAGCTATTTACTTAAAGTAAATCAGATGTTTTCTGTTCATTGCCAGAGATTTGTCTTTGTTAAGTATTTTCTGGTTCATGAGAAGTTATTGTGACATCTGAAAAAGAATCCGTTTGCATCTGTCAAATAGTTTAGTTATAATAAGAAACTTAACTCATAGGAAAGAAACATCAGATAACTCAGGCTTTCTGAATACTTGCAGTATAATTCAGCGGAGGGGCAGCATGGTATAGCTCAGTGGTTTTCACAGTGAGATCCCTCCCTGGACCAGCCCCTCCCTGGACCAGCCGCATCAGCCTCCCTTGGCACTTAGAGATGCAAATTCTCTGGCCCCACCCCAAACCTACTGAATCAGAAACTCTGGAGACCAGCCTGTTTCTTAATAAGAGATTCTGTTTTAGCAGTTGATTCTGAGACTTACTGAAGTTTGAGAACCACTGCAAGCAGTAGGTCAGAGTCTCCAGGCCTTGGCAGTGTAATTTTTGGCAAGTCACTTACCCTCTCATTGCTTTGGTTTCCTCAGCTATAAACTGGAGGTAATATCATCTGCACTACATATCTCACTAGGTTGTTATGAAAATCAAATAAGTTAATAAAGGTGAAAGACTAAGCTATAAAGAGCTACAGAAATGTGAAGTGATTGTGTTGGGCATTAACACAGTCAATGTAATAGATTTGAAAAGCATAATCCATTATTCCTCCATTTGGTTGTCCCAGATTTCCATCCTACTCTTTTAAGCAAGTGCTGAGCTTTGAATTTTTTTTTCTTTTAGAAATTCTGACAAATTGCATGTTTATGCTGTATTCCTTCCAAGAAGACTGAGGTGGAATTAGTTAATCTCAAGTTACTATTGATCTCAACATCTTACCAGCATTTTCCTTCAAAAAAATCAACATTCTCTTCATCTAATTCACCTATTACTATAATCATTTATTGATATTTTTCCCCCTGCTTTTCTTGGTGTCTTATGAACGGTGAAACACATGATATACATAGCTGTTGGATTGCTGTATTGGCTTATATTTGGTATTAAATCTGAGAGTTATATGAGATCAAGAATATCAGTTAAATGCATGTTGTCAACTATTTAAAATTTTTAAATGCAGTAAGATACTGTAAACTATACTCTTGTCACTGATCATTCTCATTTATTTGTACTTTCATCTGATCATTTATTTATTCATTTGTTCTTTTAACAAACCTTTGCTTTGTGTCTGCTATGTTCCAGGTGTGGGGTTGAGTATTGAAAGAATTTTTGTTTGTTTGTTTGTTTTATGATAGTTTACAACCTTGTGAAATTTCAGTTGTACTTGAAAGAATTTTTTAATTAAACTAGCTTGCTGCCCCTAAGGAGTGCAGATAGAGGTTTATCTGTGTAAACAAGTAGTGAAATTTGTTTAGATGGACAAAGGAAAAAATGGTAAATGCTGCCAAATGAAATCAGAGAAGGAATCACAGAAATGGTGATTTTGAACTATATCTTGAAGAATTCGTAGGAACGTATCTTTCTATATTGTCTGGGGTCTATAAAAAAATAATGCATTGCTCATATTAATCACTCAGTAATATTTGTTAAATGGATGAGTGATCAAAGAAAGACTGATTCTGTGTGTAGTTTAGATACGAACCATATATTAATAGTTCATCATTTAATTCTTCTTTTGTCTTGAAATTATGTTACTATTTTTGGTACCCTCAGTCATTTCTCATTAGGAGATCTTGTGTTGAGTCTTAGCAAAGCTGCTCACTAAAGTGGGTAAGTTATTTTGCTTTGCGATGCCTTAGTCGCTTAGTTTTCTCCTAAGTAAAAAGAGAGATTCAGACAAAATGATCTCTAAGGTCTCTTTTGACACTGAAAGTCTATAATTTATATGACTTACTCCATTTCCTACTTATCTGTGCAAAAAGTTGCTTTAGTTTATTTGAACTTTATGTACCAACTATCATTTTCTTTTGTATTCTGACTAGAGCCATTCGCTTGATACTTTTCTTTCATACCCTCCTTTAAAAAGAATTGTGAACCAAGTAGGGCAGGGACTGACTCTATAGGTACAGCTCTCTTAAAGTAATGATTTACAAACTTTTCCGAATTGTTACATGGTACTTGTCTGATTGGGTAATATGCCCCCTTCCTAAAGGTGCTGTGAAATAAGTACATTTTTGACACAATTCTTAGGGTTGAGTTCACATCCTAGATGAACTATCCTCTTAATCGTACACTTGAGTTATTACTTCAATAACTGAAATTCCGTGGGGTATCATCTTATCTTCAATTCGAGCCTATGGCATATAATTTTATTGTGAATTTTAAGATTTGTTGAATTGAGGTTAATATTGTTTCAAGACTTCTTTGTTTGAAAAATAATTGGAAATTGGGAATGAATAAAAAATAAAGGAACTAGAAATCACTTTTAAAGTAAATCCTATTCCAGGGTCTCAAAAGTAGCATTTTACTTTGCTGATTCCATCACTGTATCATTCTTCTTTAGCTTTCAATAGATACTAATAAATACTATTACAGTATTTATAGTTGTGTTTGATAGATAAATTTAACACACATATAAATACACAATCTATTTTTTCAGAAAATGCATTTTCTTTATATTCAAAAGTCCATTCACATATTGTCATTAAAATGTCTAATAATGTGTATAATCAATAATCAGTTACTAGAGGAAAAATAAAGAATAGTATGTTAAATTTATTACCCATACCTACAATATTATAAAACTTTCTATCTTAAATCTCATTTTAGTTTCCTAAAAACTTCATAAAACTTGTCAAAATGAGCTTTTCGAAGTTGTTTTTTGCTTGTTTGTTTTTGTTTTCAATTTCTTATGGTAGTAAAGAAAAAAGTGATGAAATTGTTACAGCCTATAGAAATGTTAATGCTTTAGTTTATTTAGTGTGGTTTTGTTTGCCAGTGTATTACATTATACGAAGCATAAGAAATAGGATGCTCTTATAATTAGACATTTAGAGAGAGAGTGTTATATAATGTAATTTTGAACTAATGGCTGTCCAACTCTTAATTTGCTTTTCTCAGTTATTCAGAATTGATGGTATTAATGATGAAATAAATTAATGATTTGATCATCACTTGACAAAGCTTTGATGCTGACCATAAGCATGTACTTGAAAATATTTATTCGCTGAAGTTAATGTGAATTATTTGTATTAAATGGAAAGGATCAAAGTTAAAAAAGATAATGTTCTGAAATATGTTTTTGAATCAGTTGCCTGTAGAGCCTAATACAGTTGTCTGTATAAAGTTTGCAAAGGTTAATACCAATTTTCATTTTCTCTTAGTGCTCTGAGAAACATATTGGTCTTTTATAACATAAATATATATCGTTTTGCATTTCTGCTGTCATTAGTTATACAGAGAATACAAACAATATAGTAAATACTAGTAACCACTTTTGTTAGTTTAATTCCTTGAGGATTATAATTAAATTCTTGATCTAATTTAAAGTGGTGAACTTATTGTAGTGCTTTGAGAGAGAGGAAATGACTGATGAAACTTATGTTCTTTATCATTTCCTTTATGTTAACTTTAGTCACCTGCAGATCGGTGCAAGAAAATCCATGCTGGCGATGAAGTGATTCAAGTTAATCATCAGACTGTGGTATGTATAATTACCTTACGAGTCAGTGGGAGGAACTAATATAAAGATTTGCTAAAGCTTTAAAAGAATACCAATGAAATGAAATGCCTATTTGTGTACAAGATCATTGAATAGCCTTTTAAAAAATAACTGAATGACTCTTCTTCTTATTTGATGGAATGTAAGGCATGGTTTTAAAAGAACACGAAATATTGGTGGTGGCTGAGGTTAGATATGCATTTCTATATGGACAGGTACGGGATAACATTATACACCCCATGAACTGGGATGATAATTTAAGAATAGAAATTAAAGTGACAATATGTACAAATTGAACTTTTTCTTGATATAACTTTTACGTTTCATTTTACAAATTATTGAATTACCTGGTAGATATGTTTTGTAACAGCATGCATTCGTTCATCTACTTTAATATTGATTTGTTCATTAAAGTGTCTGGTAGATTGGTTTATTTTAAATGTTGATTTAAAAAAAATTGTAAGCTTTAATAGCTGAATTGGCTTTTCATTTCCCAAAAGAGGACTACAGTTTTAGTTCTAAAACTATTGGACTTAACTAAATAAGTTCATAAAGTTTTCATGCTCTGTGAATCTCACAAATCCCTTTCCAGGCTAAGAATGACAGCGGCATTCTGTGCCTATGGTAGATTTTCAAGGGCTATTTTTCATAATCTTGGATTTAGAAAATGAACATTGTATGATTTTCATTTTGGATTATTTTCTGTCTCAGTTGATTACTTTGTTCTCCTATCTCTACCAAAATAAAGTTTATTGCCTTAAAAAAATTGTGAAAATAATCTGATTATTAATATAATTATCCTCATTTGAAAAAAATAGTTTTTTTCTGGTAAATATTCTACTTATAGCTCACTAACTCTTCAGAGTGAGTAAATATTTCCTGTTGCACCTAAACTCAATTTGCTTTTGCATATTCTAGTCATAGAAGAAACTTTTGAAAAGAATGGCAATATTTTGGGGCTAAGACGACTCCTGTGAGGTCTGATCTTTCTCAGTGATTCTGCCTTAAAGCAGAAGCCATTTCAGTTTTGGCTCTGAATAAACTGAGAAGTATGTGATATTTTGGAGAGGTTCTGAACACTGATAATTACAAAGTCATGATGTTTCTTCAATAAGTTCATTAAGTGAATAAAAGTCAATGAAAGTTTAAAAAATTAAACACGTAGGTGTAAGATTAACACTAATTCAGAATGTTGGTAATCGACAAAACCTTTCCACACTATGACAATTTTGATGATGAGAAAGTTCTCATTACTCCAGACCATACAAAGTGCTTGTCCTGACTAAAGTTTCTTGTCCCCTAGGATGAGGATTTGGGCAGTGGGATAAAGCAGCTGCTTCAGTAGACAGGCAGCTTCTCCCTCTTCTAAAGTTCATGCTGCCTCCATTTCTTCAATGTCACCTTAACAAATAAGACATCTGTTGGATAGTTGGACCAATTTCCAGTTGGTCAATTCTAAGAGGACAGAAATCAGGCTCTAACGAAAAATGAAATGGGTTAAAGGATACTCTTGGTGGAGCAAAGATTCTGATGTTTATCACATCAATATGAAAGTCTGTAAAAGACTACAAGTGAACTAATAAAATCTGTATGGTTTGTTGATATTTCAATATTGTGAGAATGTGTAAATACATCTTTGCATCACAGGAATATTCTAAAATATTGAAAACTATACAGAATGATGGTTGGGGGAACTTGCTTCCAGTGTTTTGCTCTGAAGTTGATGTAAGGCTTTATGTGAGTCATGGTAACTGTTTAAGCATCAGTTTGCCTTTTTATAACAATAGCCATAGCCAACTCTTACTGAGTTCTTAGAGTGTGCCAAGCATCATGTTAAGTACTTGACATATTTTATGTCATTTACTCTTTACAGTAATTCTACAAAGAAGGTGCATGAGGAAATTGAGACTCAGAATGATTATTTAACTCACCCACAACTCAAAGCTCTGACTTCAAGGCCCAAACTCCCTCCCCAAACTAAAATTATAAAATTATCAAGCAAAAGGGGAAAAATTCTAACAATCATGCAAGTAAATCTCACGATTCAGTGAGAGATTAAGTGGGGCCAAGTGTGAGAGAAGGAGAAAGGGAGTATTTACATAACTGGGGTACTGAATCAGCTGAACTGGAATCAGAAATGGAGTTGAAATTTAACTTTACTGCCACTCCTAACTCTCTCCTTTCCTTCAGGTAAATAAGATATGTAAAACACCTATCACAATGCCAGGCACACATTAGGAGCTCAATAAAAATTAACTTTCCAACCTCCCTTCCTCCCTGTTACCTGCTACAGTAGTTGGGCCAGTTGGAGTCCAGTTTCTTGGCAGACTGCTATTATAATTTAGAAATTGATTTTGGATGATAATAGAAACATTCTCTGAAAATACATTGAATTCCATGAAAGTAGCCTTCCTTAATAATGTGATCAATTACCAGATTTTCTTCTTTGTGTTCGAGTGAGAGGCATATTTGTGCAAGAATGGTACATTTCATTAAATGCAGCTTACTTTGCCCTCTTTTCCTTGCTGTTGCTTGCATTGTGATCTCTACAGTGCTTTTAACTTCTTACTAGACGATATATACACGTGGTGAAATGGAAATTTTGTGGGTTTTGTTACTGTGAAAGGTCAGGTTTGGTAGGTAGATAAATTAGTTGAAACAAGTATAAATTATTTGTAGTCTGCAATTATCCCTTCTATCCCTATATTTATTAACAGGGATATAAGGGGTTGGTTATGATATAATAGTTACATTAAAATACAGCTTAATATATTTGAAATACATATTTAATGTTATTTTTTAATCCAGTAATTAATTTACCAGAACAGTGAGATATTGCCAATATTATTCTATACCAGTTTAGACTCATTAATGAAAAGAGTAATATTTAATCTTGTATTTTGAACGTTATTAGCCCAGTAAGTATTTTTTTATAGTTCTAAAATTTTATTCTGCTACATGTGGTAATGTACAATATAAAAGCCGATAACTTTTCTTATTTTAAAATACATAGAAAAGCAATTTGAAATTTTTCCCTAAGAGTCTGAGAAAGTTGAATGAATCACAAATGAATTCAAAAATGATTTTTTGAAATTGCTGGTATGGTATATCTTCAAGATGTCCAATTAGATGTGTGTATTTCTAGTTTGCTCTTTTTTAAAAAATATATTTTCTTATTTGAAATGAAACTGGAAGTTTTATGTCCTTTTTCATGTTGCTATATTCTTTATTATAAGTGGCTTTTAAGCTTTTCAAATCAACATACTTCTGTGGCTGAGAAACTGTGGCTACCAGGTAGGAAGAAGAAAAAATCATGAACATCCAAGCAAAGCAGACTGAGTCCTATTGCATGTCTTCCCCGCCAGTGAAGATCCAACTCTTCAAAGGCTGCTGGAATCTCCCAAGATTTTTTTCCACTTCATCTGCCACTACATCCCTCTCTCTGAGAGATACCTCGGCATAGTTTGAAACAGCAAGTCTGCCCTCATGATGCACTTTTAACACGTTTTTTTAGCTGATGAGACTATTTATAGTTATTAAATCTATTTGGGCATATTCCTAATGAATCTGTAAAATTTCATGTTTTTGGCATGTAAGTGTTCTAAAAATTCCATACTAAAAACAGATATTTTCTTCTTAGGAATATCATTTGATTGGCATATGTGAGTGGCATATGTGATGGTTGAATCCAGCATTTGGAAAAATTTCCTTTTATTTTATGTAAATAAAACATATTCACTATTATTTTTAAAAGTCTTCTGGGAGCCTGCTGACAGCATTCTTGCAAGAAATGGTTTAATAGATGTGGCTATAAAGGCTACTGAAATGGGACATACCCAGGTTTGGATAGTCAAGAAGAAGATAGACTGCAGTAAATAGTGAGGCTGTTGGACATTGGTTAGTGAGAGATGGAAGATGAGTATTGTAAGCTAGTGGTTTTTGTTACCCTCCAAATGGTAAACATTGTCGAACAAGACTTGCAGGTGATGGCAGAGGAGCAGGGGGAAGGGAACAAATTGAAGGACTATGCGTCATCTGGAAAGATCATTCTAACTTCATTTATATAATTCTCAAAGGTTTCTCCTATATTCTCTCTCATATTCTCACTCTAGTCTCATTTTTGATTCTGTCTTCACCCTCTTGTTCCTTTAGCCCCAGAACAAAAGGAGAATTTGTTCTAAGGGGAAGCTAATCGAATCAGAATGGATGGAGAGTGTGGTGACCCATTAAAGCCCAGCCTTTCCCTCCCTCTCACCCCACCACCCCATCCCTGGACTTCAGCAGGAAAGAGCAGCTCATTGAGTGGAATCAATACTATGATACTGGCTAACATCAGATGTGTTCTCTCTCTCTCTCTCTCTCTTTTTTAATTTACTAAATTGTTGTCTTTTTTAGATTTCACTTCTAATTCTATTTTTTTCTCCTTTCATTTACCATCCTCATATCTTCTCACTTGACTATTTTTCCTCCATTCTTCACCTCGTTCAGTTTTTTTCTTATTCTTGCCTATTTTCTTCTGTTCTCCTTTCTCAAGGGAGAAAGTATCTGATAATTCCTTATACCCAAAATATTGAGACCTCAAATAGCAGTATTTCTGGTGCACCCTATATCTTATTCCTGTAAACACATGTTGCTGGAGTACAGATTAAATATATTAGCATGGTTTTTAACATATTACTTAATAAATGGTTATGATAATATCATAAAATAACTGTTAGGATTCTAAGAAATTGGTATTCTAAAACAGAACACGTGAATTGTTCTGTTTTCAAAGGAAAAAAATGAAGAGACAGTTACTATTTTATCAGATTCTACCTTATAAAGTGGGTAGTTTATGAGATGATTGTTGATTTTTTTCTTTTATTTTACGTTGAACATTGTGGAGGCGATGAGAATGTGTGGAAACTGGTTTTGAAGTGCTGCGTATTGATATAAACTGTATTTTGCCTAGAGAAATCAATTCATTATTATCCAATATAATATTTCATGATTTTTCTGTTATCAAACTAAAATTTATTATCTTAAGTCTTATATAAAGGAGATAAGTTGTGTGATGCCTTAATAATGGTAACTTCCTATTAAATTTATTTTCTTTGCAGATTTCTGCATCTTGATTTGTTTCTTTCTTATTTACGCAGTTCTTACTAGCTTCACCAGGAAAAGAGTAATTACTTTAAAAATGGTTACTCTATTTTTATTACTGGAATATGTCTTACAGTGTCAACATACAGTTAATATCATCTAGTTATTTTACATGGAATTTAAAAAGGTTTCCTTATAAGTAACTATTTTGTATGTTTAAAATGTATCTATTGGCTGATGTTCTTACCTACTCTTGCTTATTAAGTGTGTGACTCATTTGCAAATCAGTATCAATAAATGCAGCCCTTTTCTTCCTTCAAAAAGGCAGAAGTCGGCCAGTCACAACTGCCTAATCCACTTGCTGTCTGTAGTAGGGCTGGGCTATTAGTGATAACGTTTAACTGCCTGATGAAGACAAAAAATTATTGCATGAAAGGGAAACACGTTAGAGCACCATAAAAATAGGAAATTCAAGAGATAATGATAATAATCTTAAATTCTTTTTAAGTTATTTAGCCCTAGGATTCAAATACAGGTTTCATCCACTAAATTAACATTCTGATCGGCATGGTGGCTAAAATTGTAGGTAATGTAGCCACTGATTACTTTAACATTTTCTCTCATCGTATTACTCTAATACTGGGCACTAAAGGATTTTTTAAATTGGGAGAAATGACAGAGAGAGGTCACGATGGCCCCATTTAGAGCTGACGTTGAGCTACCTTTTTTGTCTGAATTGTTAGATTTCTGATAAAATGATTTCTAAAGGTAACTTCTACATTGAAAGTATTTACAGCCATTATAGAAGTTCTTAAACTAAAATTTTTTATTAATAAAACTTTAGAATGCTGTTTATTTAGCTATATATATACATGTGTACACATGCTTTGGTTTTGTTTTGGTAAATATAGACATCCATTGCAATATTTGTTAGTATTTTCGAATAAGCCTATCTTTGTTAAATGTCTACCAATAAATGACGTTATAAAGATTATTCATAGCAAAGTCATAAATTTTTAAGCATGTTACTTTTTGAATACTAGAGTTTTGGTTATGTCCTAATTACTTTTTAAATTTGGATTCCTAAATTAAATTTAAGCATGATATTTTTCATAAGTATAGATGTTTTCTTTATTCTTTCTCAGAATTCTTATAAATGAGATTTTTAGATAACAGTGCTTTGTTTCATCCCTTAGCTTTGGTGACTAGGACTGTTCTTTGTATTTTAAAATGCAGATATTTACAGTGTCTTTGCAAGAAGAACATAAATACAGTATAGGAAGGAATGACTGAAATGTAATAATTTTCAAATGTATGGAAATACAAAATTGTTTTAAAGTTTAACCCATGTAAATATCTTTATAAAAATTTTAGCAAGAAACCTGTATTATTATGGTTATTTTAAAATATGTTACTGATTTTTGGGGGAATGAGGTTCCATGATATGATCAAAGATTCACCCCCATAGCCTTTGACTGTGATGTGATTGTCTTCCTCCTCCATCTCTCTCAGCAGAGGCTTTCAGACTCAATCAGTTCTATCCTTTGGAGAAATTAAAAGACACAATGAATGATGATGAAATAAAAATAAAATTGGCTTTGATTTGGTTTTATGTAGCATATACTATAGAATGTAAACCATGAAGCTCCAAAATAAACCTTTGGCCTGCAGAGACTGCAACATTACCGAATACCATATTGAAATGGAAGAAGGGAAGGAGAGCTATATGTTCAAGATGCTAAACTATTCCCACAGTTTTTTAATCAGCTTGCCACAGAAGCAGAGACATCAGTGATACAAAGGCTGCAGTTACTATAAGTGATTGGTAACAGGAGATAATGCAAGAAATAGGATATGGAACTGTATCACCTTTGGTGAAAACTATGAAGATGATTCATAAAACTTAAAGGAAAAAATTATGATTACTATTTTCTTCCTCCTCTGAGCTTCCTCATGAGCCAATCAATAAATTCTGATTTAGCCCTCAGAACTTCTTGGTTATGGAGAAAAAGACTCCAGGAAGGTGGTGTACATGCAGTACTTGTAGTACTTGAGTTGGCTTTCTCTCTTGGACTCCCTATCCACCTTTAGCAGTGGGAAATTATGTTCTCTGTGCTTTCTCTTTAATATAATACACACATTATATACATGACTATGTGAAATTCACATGAAAATATTAGGTATAAAACATGTAAATTGAAATTGTGAACAGCTCAGTATGGTCCAAGTTTTACAGTAAAATTAAGCCACATAAAAAACAAATGCCTTAAAAAAACAAGTGCTTTGATGTAGTCTTATTTCATTGGATAAGTGCCTTTTAAAGTTAAGGAGGATGTGAGATGAAGAGTGGCTCAATGAAAAAGATGTAGCCTTGTGGAGTTTTTCCCCTAATAAAAATAAAACTTTTAATTCTCATATTTCTTCTTTTTAAATGCTTGTTCCTTTTATCTTCTCCCAAGATTGTGTCTTCTCAACATGTTTGTAAAAATATCAATACTGAGGTTTTATTTAAAATAGCTACACCTTGGGACATTTCTAAATACTCTGAATTACCTATTTAAATTGTTCCATGCTGGAATTTAAGATCACTCACTTTTTTTGCATTTAGTTGCTTAACCAAGTGCATACCTTTAAGCTTATATTCCTTTATATTTGAACCATGGGTAATTCTATTTCTAGTCAGTAAATTAATGAATCTACTGTGGAAGAGCAAAATTAGGATATCTCCAAATATACTATAGTATAATATTGTAAGACTTTCTCATTAGTATTTTGTGGAAAAATAAATTTAGGTGAAGGTGAAGTTTGTAGATCGGTACTCAAGATTTAGTAGTTTTAGGATCTTTGAAAGATACTGTATATCAAAATTCATTACTTGTAAAATGTTTATAATTGTATGACATTTCCTCCACACAGCTTGTTTTACTAAAGAAAGAGGCAGTCATGGGTGTAAAATATTGCATTTCTCAAGATATTTCAGTAACTTTTTAGTAATGCAAAGGAACAGAACATTATAAAGAAATTTGGCAGAGACATGGTCATTAGTTGCAGCATGATGGGTTGTGTATTGAGTTAAGTCTCATATAGCATGACTCATATCATCAGACATTCATATAGGCATATCTCAAGTCTCTGAAATTTCCTTTATGAAGAGGTATCCTTTATATGTTACAACCTGTAGAGTAAGAGCGTGTGTATACACAGGAGCATGTGTAAATGTTAATGAATCTGTTGCTTTGTCTTGTGAAGGATAATAACTTTGAAAATATTTTTAGAAATGTCCTGTCTTCCTGCCTGTAGGTATAGAGATGCTCTCTCGTAACTCCGTATACAGCTGTGGCAAAGGTAAAGAAGGTCTGGGTTGATAGGCTTAAGTTCTTACCTTTATGCTTATTTGTAACTTAGGCTACTTGGGACCATAGAGCAGAAATTCTTTTCATATGTTGGTCAAATAATTTACCAGTTGTTGTTTGGAAATCAGATAAGCTAGGGCAAGTCCTAAAGAGGTCAGAGACAACTTCTTCCATCTATGTACCAAGAGCAAAGGAAACTTCTCATCTCTTCAGCACCACCCCCAAAGCCTCTTATGCACTAAATCTGGTCAACCCATTGTCCAAGGACCTGCCCATTTATGTTGCCCTTCACCAGCAACCCCTGGTGTCTGCTTCAGCCTGATCAAAGCAATTACAAGCCCCTTCCACAAGAAAGCAGAACCTCTGGCTTTTAACACTTGGGAAATTTTCATCCTGTTTGTGTTGTATATAAAATACATTTCAATGTACAAATTGGGGATTACATATAAAAAGTAAGTGGTATGACTTGCCATTGCTTGGAGACACTGACTTTTGCCTCCTTGGACATTCAGGAAGATAATGTTAGTGGTTCAGCATATGTGAAAAACATATCATTAGCTAATAATAAGATTTATTTTGTATAAGATGCATACGGTGGTTTTTAAAAGGTTCGTTCCAGCCCATGAGCTTAATGTGAATGAAATATTTTTTTAAAATATTGAAAAAGAAAAACTTGGACTCTTTGCAACCACTACAAAATAGTTTTCTGGAAAATCCTTCTTGACAGTGTTTATATAATGTGTATGATAAAACAAAACTTTTCTGTGACAAATAAGAAGTATATCCACTGTTATATTCCTAGTCATAATCACATCACTAAGACTTTAGGTCTGGCGTACCCAAGATATAAATACTATTTTTTTTCAAATGTTCATTTATAAGAAAGTTTACTTGGTAATTTGCAGTAAAGAATGTCTTACAGCTTTACTATCGAGTATATTACATTTAGAGAAAAATTTAATACTACATCATGGTTTTACATACAAAACTAAACTCCCTTTGGAGTTTCAAGGCACATTATTGTCTCTGAAACATTTATATTCTCGTCACCGTATCATCTTGTTAGTTAAGTTATTAACAAATACTGATTGTCTACCATTTTATAAGGCACCTTATTGATTGCAGATATATCCAGACAAATGAGACTCAGTTTTTCTTCTCAAAAAAAACCCCTCAAAATTCAGTTTTATGAGGATAGGTGGAGAAGAGGGGAGTGAGTAAAAATATATAACTATAATAGGCAGTGCATGGAAAATGCCACGAGAAAGTGTGCCATGATATTCACATGAGGAAAATAAGATTGTAGCTGTAATAGGCTTTATGATGGATGTTGTATTTAGTATGAGTCATTATGGATAGGTAAGATTGTATAGGTGGGAGAAAAATTACAAGCTGAAGGAAGAGTGTATTTGCAAAGACATGGCCGAGGAGAAAAGCACAGTGTTTGAGAACATATACTTACTCCATCACTTCTTCCACCCATGCTGAACTACTGAAAGTTGCTCAAACTAGTGATGCTTTGTCTCACAGCTTTCTTGGCTTCCTCAACTTTCACATCCCCTTCACCTGTCCAACTCATAAGAAATTCAGCTTAAACTAATAGGAAGCCTTCTCTGAACCCTCAAGAATGGGTTAGATGACCCTTTTGGGGGCTCCCGTTGCACCTCTATTCACCCTATTGAAGTACTTCTCGTTATTGTAAATGTTTATTCACCTGCTCATCTCTCCTCCTCATGCTCTTTAATGAGGCACAGACTGCTTCATTCACCACTGTATCCATGCCACATGAAAGGCACATGGTAAATACTGATTTTCTAAGTTGTAATATCTAGTCTTAAAAACAAATACCTAAAATATTCTAGATAGAGGTGAATCACTGCCTTTAAGAACCTTGTCGTCTAGTACAGTGGTTCTCAAACTGTGGTTCCCAGACTAGTAGCATCAGCATCACTTGGGAACTTGGGGGGAAAATGCAAATTCTAGGGCACCACCTCAGACCTGCTAGATCAAAAATAGGGTTAAAACACAGCGATCTGTTTTAACGAGGCTTCCAGGTGATTGTAACATGATAAAGTTTGGGAGCCACAATAAAAGAGAAACAATAGGAGGCAGCTATGGCCATATTGATGAAGGTCCTATTTAAGGAATTGATTCTTTGGTTGAGCCTTTGGAGAACTTTTCAAAGGTTTTGATGGGAAGAACATTTACCCTGTAGCAATACTTTGAAGCTGCAAAAGACTAGAAGCAGAAAGGCCAGTTAGGACTCTTAAGTCTAGCAATCAGGTACCCAAGCCAGAACTAAGGCAGTAAGAAGAGGCATTAGTTGCTAGGATCTATTCTTTAGGACATGGATTAAAAAGGGGGAAGAACAGTCAGGTGACTCCATACTGCATAACTTGAGAGGATAACGGGGAACTTTTTGTTGTTGCTGTTGAATGAGAGCGGGGAGGTAATGAGTTTGATTTTTAAAGTGTTGCATTCATTTGAACTACCAATGGGATATTTAGGGGAGGATGGTTGCTCTCATAGTACCTTGTGCTTTAGAAGCAGACTTGAATGTGAATTCTGGCTTTGCCACTTACTGTATTTGTAATCTTGGCCAAGAAAACTTAATCTCTTTTTGCTTCTGTTTCTTCACATAGAAAATGGGTTTAATAGTTTACCTCATAGGACTATTGTAAGAATGAAAATATATGTAAAAGGAATGTAATATAGTTTGGAAGAACCTAGCATAGTGAATTACTAGTGCTTGATAATTCAGTAGCTATTAGTATGGATGAGGATGAACTAAGTATTGTAAATATGTCACTAGAGTTCTTGGTAGGAAGCAGGGATGGTTAGAAAGATTTGAGAGTGATGTGCAGAAAATTATTAGTGAAGCTCTGGGAAGAGAAGAGGTTATTATAAGAAGACAGCTTGAAATGTTAGAAACGGGTCTGACACTTAGCCTAAAGGAGACACCTACATTTATTGGTTGTCAGGAGGAAGAAAAGGTGGAAGACAAGTAATCCAAGATGTATCAGGACCACATTCCTTTATTCAAGCTAATCTGTTGTCATATGATCTATTTGCATTTTCCTACCCATTCTGTGTATTAAAGTTGTAATGTATTGTGACTTTGGAAATCTAATCATTTAGCCTGTACAAGAATATTTAAACATCTCTTGGTATTGAGTTCACTATTTCACAAGTCAGCCAATTCTTTTTTGGATGTCTTTGATTGTTAGAGTGTTTTTCTTTGTATGTATCCTTAACCCATTATCTCTTAAAATTTTTTACCTTATTTAATTCCTTCCCATATTAGTGGATTAAACTCTTACATTAGTGGCCAGTAGGATCCCCTCTTCCTTCTTTCAAAACTCCCTGTATCTCCTAGTATATAGACTTTTATTGCAGCCAATGTAAAGAATATTTTGCTATCATTCTTCATACTATTATATCCTCACCTGGTTTCTAATTCAGGTCTGTCACACTTAATATTTTAAAACTCTAGCAAGAAACTTAAATGATAAAATGGAAAACTAATCTTGAAAAATGATGAACCTGCCTTAATATATTTTACCTGTTTTGACATGTGTGTACCATTGCATTTAGTTCATAGCACGGGGGCTTCCAAATTTCCTGAAGTTGTAACACACATACTTAACCTCATTTTATCATAGCGTCTACTTGTTTCCCCCTATAATCTGTCAACCATGAGTATCTCAATAAACAGAAATAAATTAATTTCAAGAATCCACTACACTGCATTATATGGCTGAAGATACGTTAGGGTATCTTAGAACCAGAGCTGGGAATCATTTTTCCTGGAGCTCTAGGATCATGTCGTAATTGCCCTTGAATAGAATATAGTAGAACCCAATAAATAGGGACAACTTTTAAGAAGTATATGTTGTAGAGAAGACAGAAACTAATGAAGAAATGATCCAAATTAGGGAGTTTGAGAAAGGACTCAGTAAAAAAGGACTATTTGAATGAGAAGCATAATGTCTAGTTGCTATTTATGTGTATACAAGTACTGGGATGGGACTAATATAGCTAAAATCTACCTATGTTATTGAGAAAAATGTTACGAATAGGCTGTGAATTACTCAGCCAGCTTTGTTCCCATTCAATGATTTCTACATGAACCTGACTTAAGTGAGGTATCTGCTGAAATCATTCGTTGAATCAAAAATCAACAGATAATGTAGTTCTTGACTTATTGAGCACAGCTGAGTAATAAATTTGTTTTTCTTTTGCTAATCATCTAACAGTGTAATGCACAGAGCAGATATGATTTCCCCATCACTACCTTTTACTGTTTTAAATAGAGTTGTCTTTCTGGTTCTGTACTTTATGTAGAAATTTTCCATCCATAACAAACAGTCCTAATTAGGAAATTCATAAACTTCATGATTTTCTAACTGGAATTTCACTATTCACGGACTAGGTCCATTTATTTTGTTGATATTGTTTATAAGAATAATTTAGGCTTCTTGCCAAAAGTTCGAGAAATAAAAGTATAAAGAAGAAAATATATATTGTAGTCTTCACTCCCCTTTAATGTAACCACTGTGAATGGTGTTGTATATCTTCCTATATTTTATATATTTATGAATTTTTTTACGAAAGTGGATTGAATTGCATTTGCTATTTTGAAACTTATTACCACACAACAATTTTTGTATCCTTTACTAATGGATATTTACATAATGTACAATTTTTGATTAGTTTAAACAGTACTACGTCATACATGTTACACATTTATCTCTATACTTTTATCCAGTCAATTCGTTATGGTAGTGGAAGTAGAATTTGAGAGCCAAAGAAATATAGATCTTGATGCATATTTGTTTACTTTTGTTTAAAATATTGTTAATGTTAAGTCAGTGAGTGGGAAGGCTGATTAAAAAGTAGTAAAATTATATAATTTTCTTCCATTAAATAGCATTCAGCTATAAAATTAAAATCCAACCAAATTAATACTTTCTCATCAAAAAACAATTGCATTTTCTCATGGAAAAACAATTTTATTTTTTGAAATTGTGTGTTCGAAAAGAGCATAGAGGAAGTGTGAAAGAATAGGATGAATCAAATTGCACTGAACATTACACAGGAAAACATCATCTAGCCTTAAAATGTTTCAACTAGCCACAATGATCACATCATGGAATAAAATGTAAAGAAATTGGTGGATAGAAATCAATGTGTAATTCATTTTCAAGGATAGATGTGCTGAAAGAAAGATAGGGCTGTCATTAACTTCTTTAGCATAGTTAGCAACTATTTGAATAAATAAAATTAATAGTAAAATGTAGTTATGGTTAATAAGTTTTCATAAACTCTGTATAAACAGTACATTTTCTCCCTCCAAACCTGGAATTCAAAAATCTGCTTGCATATTTTTTTGGCAAGCAAAATGAACACTTGGATTTGAACTCATTTTGCTTTGACTCTTGACTTAAAGAAATGGCTTTAGGGACACTACTTAGCTATCAGAGGAATCAGAATCAATGTAATGTACCTTTGAGCACTTAATAGTCCCCACTTAAATATAACGGGAGACATTTGACCAGTTGCATTATTGTACTTGATCCACACTAAGGTGATTTTTTTTTTTTAGCTGGCAGCCTCTTATTCGAGTTAGGCAGGTGTCATAATGATCATTTTGGTTCATACCTGGGACCTCTAAGGTTTTAAGCATTATAATGTCTTGCTGCTTTTTTGTCCTCTTTCTCTTCACCATCACTCAGTTCAGCTATAGTAGAGGTTATAATTTAAATGAATGCTCACTCATTATATAAACCAAAGTCTCCCATTATCCTACAGTGGCTGCAGTCCAGCATAACTCTTCATCCTAGTCTTTGGGAATCTGTGCTTCTTTTGGTGGAAGTGCTCATTCTTTCCAGCTTGAGCATTATCTTCCAGGCAAAGACATGATGAATAACAAAGGCATCCATTCCCTTTCACTTGGGTGCCTAGGAAGAAACTAGATTGCTGTTGAGACCATTTGCTAAATCCTGCTTGCAATCCAAGATGAATTTTGACCCAATGTATTTATATAACAGATCTTGGAAAATTCTAATCCATTAGAATTGGGATAAAAGGTTCTTCTCTCTTTTCAATATAAAATGTATTTTTTTAAACCTTGGAGTAATAGATATTTTTAACGTGTTTCTTTAAAGCATAGTTCTAGGATTTCAGTTGCCTGATAACTACATAGCTAGTCCATCTTAAAAGCAAAATAAGAAAAATTATTCTATGTTTAAAATTTTAAAAGGATGAGAGAAGTAGTTTAACATGGATAACAGTTGAACCAAGTTTCAGGACATTTATCAAGTACTTTGGTTTAATTATACAATATGTTTTGAGGTGATATTCAAATAAAATGGCTTCATTAAATTTAGCACATTATATTTTAAATTTATAGGGTCATTTGGAACACATTTCCAGTAGCTGCTGCATTGGAGTAGTATTACCTTGTCATTTTTCGTTCTATCTTTATAGCATGGTAAAAGGTTTATTTTATTGATGCTGTCTTCTGTGCATCAGAATGTTGCCTTGGTGTGTCCATACCAGCTATTGGTAGTATAATGTCAGTCTAATTTAGAGACACTTGTACCACATATCTCTAAAAGATGGTGATGAGAAAGCACGTAGTGTAGTTTGTAAGCTCAGGACATTGCCAAATCCTTGTTTTCAGGCATGCGGATTTTTAAAATGTGTTTGTGAACAGAGCTTGGATCTAGACCTTGCACAGCATTGATAATGACATAATTTCTTTAAGTTCTAAATTACTCCATTGGTAGGATACCGCTTTAGTCTCTGCTTTGACGTGGTAAATGTCCATTATGTTATCTCATGATGATATGGACTCTAATGCAATAATATGGTTAATCAAAGATAAAATTTCTTTCTTGAGTATATATCTCCTGAAAATTGATAGGATGATACACCAATGATGTGATTTTCTTTCTTTCTTTTTTTTTTTAACTAATCTTATTAAAGGGGGAGAACATTAAATCTTTGAATACTGTACCTCAATTTTATTGTAATGATTTTGCTGGTTACCAGGTGGGGTGGCAGTTGAAAAATTTGGTGAATGCACTACGAGAGGACCCGAGTGGTGTTATCTTAACTTTGAAAAAGCGACCTCAGAGCATGCTTACCTCAGCACCAGCTTTACTGAAAAATATGAGATGGAAGCCCCTTGCTCTGCAGGTAATGAAGCTTAATCATAAGTCATACACCATCATTTTAGCCATAGATTATCTCAGTAATGCTTCTTTATTGTGCCTCATCTCAGCAGCATATGGATTAATCTTGTATGCTTTTGAAAATTTGTTTGTGAAATGATCTCTTCACAGCTTATCCTAATAGGCTTAATTGTGATGAAATCTGAAAGTTACTATAACTAAAATCCAAATGATAAAGAACTCTGCCTTATTTTCTAAACATTTAAAGCATAATTCCAAAAAACCACAAGCTATTTCAAGCCAAAATACGGACAGAAATGAAAATGAGAGGTTTATTTTGTGATATAATCTTCTATTTGAAAGTTATACTTGCATACACTTCTTGCAGAAACTAGATGATAGTTTATAGAATTCTTTTAAATCAGATCATAAGATAGTAATAGTTATTTATAAACAGCAGGTTAAGGAAGTTTTAGATAATAATTAAAATGTCCTTACTACATTTCTCCAGACTGATCATTTGTCTCTGTTCTACTCTGTAGGGTAGCAAAAATAGGGAAATTGTTGCATTAGAATTTCTGCATTTTTCTTCATCGTGAAACATCACTCTAAAAGATTACTCTGGCTGTTGATAAATTACGTTCATTAAGAAGCACAGTTATCTAGGAGGTTATAAAAATATGATTCTGATTGATGAAAGATAAGGAAGTGATATGTTTTCTTCCATTTCAGTCAGGATATAATCTATAAACACATAGAAGAAATTTTTGTCCTTCACAAAACCTGCATTTTTAAAATAGGACACTATTACCTTTCTTAGAAGTCTAATTTTTAAAATTTTAAATTACCCATTGACACAGAACATTGTCCATTGTTCAGATTAAAAAGAAAAGCAATATATGAAAATACCATTGTTAGCACTATGTAAATTGTTAATAAATTTTATATTAATATGTTATACCGTTCTTAGATTTTTTTTCCATAAAACCCTAAATACTCCATTACACATTGAAGGGTCTTATAGATTATAATGATTTCTCCTTGTTTAAACTTTACTACTTATTGGCCTCAAAGTTGCATTATACTGAAATAACATAAAAACATATAAAGTGTTCTAACATTAAGGTCTTTAAATTTTTAATGTGAATCTGTTTTTCAAATGAATATACGTAAAACTATATTACTATGTTCAAATACATTTGACTTGCAGTATGTTTATTATCAAAGATTGTTGGTGATCATTAAAGTTCAGGGTTCAGTATTTGCTTCATTAAGTCGTAGGTTAGCCGATCAGACTTTCCCATCACATCATTTTATTTTCTTGCTGCATTATAAGTTGCTTTGTTGTTCCACTCTGTAGTTTCCTATTGACACGCCATCCCCAAACATCCTTCTTCAAATTGGAGAGGTGGGAACTCAAGAGGAGGCCCACACTTTCAGTCATTAGGTTTTCTTGTCTATATATGTATAGTTAAATTTAACAACTTCTCTCTAGTCCCTTCTATTTCATGTTGAACACCAAAAGAAACTAGTTTCTTGTTGATTCATAAACTCTAAGGGAATATCTCTAAAAACTAAATTGATAATTTGGTCCCTTTTTAGATTCTTTTCCACAAGCACAAACTAGAGAATTAAGGTAATGACAGTATCCAGTTAAGAACCGCTTTTATATAAAATGCTGAAATAATTGAAAGAGCAACATTTCTTCTTTGCTACACATACATTTGGTGTATCTGTTCAAAGCCAGAGAATAAAGACTTTAATTTTTAAAATTATCTCACATCATTCTTTAGTTATAATATAATTATAGTAGATTTTTAGGGCACCATTTCTAGGTGCATTCGTAAATGCCAAGAAATGTGCCTCGTCGGATCATTAATTATATTTATTCCTCATTGTGTATTCAGTTACTCTGAGTATATTTGTTAATTTACCTTTTCAGAATGCTGAAATCAGAAAAAAGAAAATCAGCATTACATAAGTGCTCATTTTTTGTGTTATTTCAACTGAATTTAGTTCACCTAAAATGTATTGTCCAAGCTCGACCCCTTATAGATAAACAGTACTATTGAGGGGGAAAAACCTGCTTTCACCTTCTTCAAAAATTGTTTCAATGGTTGACTTTTTACCCAGTAGGAGGAAGAGTATTAGTTTTCATTAAATACTTCCTAGTGGTGGTAGAACAAGGAGTAAGGGCAGTGGATGAGTGCTGTAACATACCACACCACCACCACCAAATCTCCCTGGGGTCTATTTTGCAGACCTGAAATTGTACCCTTACAGTGTTCTTCCTTGATCTTAAAGCTTTGGCCTGTGCTAAAATGCAGAGACACCAGAAGCCTAATGGAAACTGGTCAGAAATTTTATAGAACGTATATTTTGATACAGCCAAAGATGAACAAAACCTGAGGGTACTAGGGTCTGGAGATTGAAGGTAGACTGCCTCAAGAGGGGGTAAAGTCAACAAAATAGTGGAATGAGATCTTGCAGGGAGTTTTGGATTCCTTTGTGACTTTGCCTGAGGCCACATGTTTTTCATAGTGGCTAGGAAAGGACCTCAGATGTGAAGCACTAAGTGCTTAATGTAGCAACAATCCTCTGTGCAGAACACAAGTACCATTCTTATTGTATTCTTCCTTCTGGTATGTGTACAAATACTTTGGAGCTAAAATGCCCATTAACTCACCTAAATATAAATCTTCAGTGTTCAAATCTGAAGAATTGGACATTAGATTATTCTTTTTTCATAAGGTATACCAGTAGTCTACTAAGAATTATTTAAAATAGAGGTCACTAAAAGAAACAGAGTGGCATTTATTTAACTCAATGAGTCTATTTCATCTTTTTCTTCCTCTATACCAGGCTTAATTTACCTAGTAGTATTTTCAGATAAAATATGGCAAAGTTTGGGTAGTATGGAGGTAGGCACTAATACATGCATCTTAAAAGAAGAGCAACTTTATTCTAACGTAAGGAATAATTATTTTTTAAACTAATAAGTAATTAATTTATACCTACACAAATAAAACAAAGCCTAAGATAGAAGATTGTTAAGGAATACCACATTTTAATTGAAGTAGAAGTTTTCTTTCTAAAATATTTTAAAAGAATCGTAACTTCTCTTATTAACGGCAATGATGAATTTTGATTTGGATTTTCTTTTGAAAATCGTTCATGGAATTATAGCCAAATAAACAAAAGCATACAATTCAATTTCATGCTCACAGAGCAATTTCATTAGTACATTTCATGAAATTTGGCACCTCTTCTGTTAAATTCCTGGTTTCTTAAACACTTTGCAATAGAACTGAAAGACTTTAGCCAAATGCTATAAGCAGATTTAATCTGGATTTGAATTCTGTTGTCATCTGCACCCATTTATAAATAGTAGAGGTGTTTTACCTGAGATAGAATTTTTATTCTAAGAAAGCAAACCAGAGATTCCCTGCTTTCTGAGAGCTGTTTTTAAAAACATGTCCTTAGTAGTACCCTCTACTAATGTCCTGGATTTTGGTAAGCATGGTGATTACTTATGGTCAAGTTCTTCCAATTCAATGAAAAAAATCTCAGAGAACTATGGATAAACCTCAAGGTATATTTTTTGATGTTTGTGGCTTTAAATTAGTGTGCGTAGGTCACAAGCATGCATGGGTGATGTCATTTCTTCTTACAAGAGATGTATGGGAGAAGTAGCTGGACACCGACAAGAATGTTGATTGAAAACATCACTGGGAATCAACAGTTTAACATTTAACATTCAACATTTAAGAGCCCAGCTTTTTTTGGTGAGAATGCATCTCAGAAATGGTCACTAAAATCAGTGCTGGAATTCAACATACTGATATAGTTTTCATTAAGCACATTTTTATATAAAATATCATCAAGCTGTATCATTAGAATTATGTTCCTAAATTGTATTCTGATCTATTAATCTCTTATATCGATGTGATGGTTTCCTGTGTGGTTTTGTGCTTTTCATTTTAAATTTTATTGCTTAGCATTACCTTGATGTCATTTTTACAAGATGTTTAAATCACTTTGAACAGAAAAAGAAATGGAAAGCATATAGTCATAACAGTCGATTTTTGTCTCAACTGGCATAACAACTGAAGAACACTAATTGATTATGTTACATTTCAATATGTAGAGATAAGAATAGTTGAAGTCATTCTGTAAAAATAAAAAAATATAAGCAATAATAAAATTTATTTCAATATCCAGGTTATGGATGACTGAAAAAAAATTAGTAATAGTTTATGTTTCTGAGAGTTTTGTTTTAAAAGCATGTTTTGAAGAAGATAGCTAATATTAAGTATGACACTAGAGAAGAAAATAAGTTTTAACAAAAAATGTAATTGTCCTGAGTGGGAGGCAGAAAACAGTTATGTTTTACATGCTCAAATTAGTAAATGGCTACAAGCAGTTGTCACATCAAATTTTTATTTACCAATATTTAAGCAAATTAATTAAAGGATCTAAATCGCATTTGCATTTTTCAGCCAAATTCTTTCAAAATGTTAACACTGACTACAAATAATCACCTAAAATGCAAAAATTATTTTTTAGTTTCTTTAGATTCCATTCTTTCTTTAGTTAATATCCTAAAAATGTTTACTGTAAATTGAAAAAATTGCAAGTCCAGTTTTATGATTGCAGTATTAACTGCCAATAAGACTGGACAGCACAAGAATAAATATACTAGTGGTAGTCTTAGTGCAATGTGCAAAACTTGACGATTCAATGGAAAAAGCCATTTTGTAGTGTGACTCTAACGTCTCTCTAAAGTCTGTATTGCATGTTTTTAACTACATACATATTTTTATGCACATATATCTGTATTTTTTTAACGTATACAGATGTGGTTTCTTGATAAAATCCATGGTTGGAAAAAATGTTTTCTTGGTAGTCTGATAGGAAAGGGAAGATATACATGCTTATAAAAGAAGACTCAAACTTTTTGTATTTATAAATTTGGATTCTAGAAAAAGCTGTGAAGAAACAGAGAAGTGGAAGAATTTTGAATACATGTGTTTCCCTTGCTTAGGCTCTTTTCAAATAATTTACTACTTAAGAAAAGCTTACCCAGGAAAAAGTATGCCCAGTAATTTTCCAAATTAAATCTAGCATTCTTTATATGGTTGAGAAACTTAGAAGGTTTTATGCCAAGTCTTCCCTCCCAAAATCCAGAATACGTTTTCTCTGGAGCATTTATTTAGATGATTAAGAAGAGAATTGCTTACATAAAACAATATTTTGGTACTTGTGTTGGGAATTATAATAAAAATGTGTTTGAACTGAATAAGGACTTGTGTGAATGTTCTGTGCTAGAATAATGGGATTTTGTGATTCGAGTCTGTGCTTATTCCCAAGAGTGAATAAAATAAATGACCAGGTTTTATACTTGATGTAATCAGTCATATTTCAATGGGTATTTTCCTCCTGGAAGGCAAAGCAAGCTCTTTGTGATCTTTGCACTAGCGAATTTTAGAGATAACTACATAATGTCTAATACACTGCTTTAATCTTTACCATTGGGGTTGTCTTCATGTCATTGGTTTCATTCAAGACTTTCTATAACTCTGTGAAAGCTGGGTCACTTAGCAGACAGAGGAACAAGTAAATTAAGATATGCTTGCCAAGGGTTGTTAAAACGTAAGATGTTTCAAGTAAAATCTCAACGTCGAATGTAGTTTCTTAAGTATAGAAGTTCTTTTCTCGTAGTCTTTAAGACCATTTGGGTTTCATAGGTATATTGATACCTTCGAGATGTGCTCACTTACCTTAGAGATGTTAGAATTGGGGGCACAAGGAAAAGACCTGACCCATCAGAGGATTTAAAGTGAGATTTTGGTGATCCCTTACAACAGCTGAAAATTTTATTTTACAATAATCACGATCTTCCAATGATGTTTAAACTGGATGAGTAGGATGTTATTACTAAAGTCATCACTCATGATTCAGAGGAAGATTTGTGCCATACCATATTGTGGGATACAATTTGAAAATATATATATAGTTCAAACTGACTATGAAAAATGTACGTATACTTTAGTAGATTTCTGAGTCGTGTTGACAGTATAGTAAGTTATCATTAATTGACCTAAGGTTATAAATGTATATTTGAAGAGATGAATATGATCGTTTTATTTAGGATTTGGATATTTTAAGAGATGGCCTGCCAGTGTTCCCAGAAATCTATCATAGACTTGTTTGAGAAGAGTAACAATATATGTGCAAATGCGTCTTCCCTGTTGGAGCCTCACTGAATATGTGGAAGGAGAGCTTTATGTCAGCAGGATCATTTGGATATGAAAACTAAATCTTATGACAAGGTCCCTCCAGGAAATAAACCCCTTGGGTAGAATCCACAATGGGTCCATGTCATACTTGGTTGCATACCGTAGTGGATCACGTTATACTGAAGCTTCATGCTTACTTGAATAACAAGATGCAGTCTTAAAATACCCTTGTATTTTATCCATAAGTGATGATCATTCTTAATTCTCTTCCAGATAGATTTTACCAATTTAAGAGAAAGAAGCAAAATGGTAAAAAAAAAAAAAAACTGCCCTTTATTTCTGCTGTTTTTCTTAAATTGGAAATCGCTTATAGTACAATGGTAACTGCCTTTCTTATACTATGTTATGAACAAATGATTGCAAGTAAATGTTGCCAAGGTAGGAGAAGCTATCCTTCTGCATTATTATACTCACATATTTAGATATTTTTTCTGAAACTAAGGAATATACCAATTAAAATTTGAATTGAATGCTGAGAGATCTTTTTTGATTTGAGGGAAGCTGTATTTGTGATGTCATGTATTTTCACACACTTAAATGGTTATTGGTAATAGTTGTAATTTTAATGCCACTGTTACAACTAGGAATTTCTCACTGATAATTTCAGCTAATAACATCATTTATTCTGTGCTTAATTTAGTCAAATTTTGCCTTTCTAATGTTCTCTAATGCCTTTTTCATTCTTTTAGTCATTTAATTTTGTTGTCTCTCAATCCTTGTCCACAGTTAGGAAAAATTTTGAGATTATAATTCTGAATTATCACAAAAATTCCTTTTGTGTTAAATAGCTATTTCCATTTTCCCATGAAGCTTCTACTTTACCATACTCTGTTTTTCCATTGCTTAATGTCTGTTTTTTTAAATGAGATTCTCAAGAAGAATGTTTACTTTTTAGTTTGGATTAGCTTGACAAAAATGGTAGAATTAGTAGAAAAAATATACTGAATGTATTTAATATTTACCTTGTGTTTTACTTGGCACAAGACATACTGATTAGCCAGATGATATCTGCATGGTAAGCCAGTTGAAATATTTTTTATGATTTAGCAGTTAATAAAATAGCTAGCCAATTGAGTTAAACAACAGGATTGACTATTTTCTTTTTTCTCTGGAAGAACAAGTTGTTTTTTTAACCAGTTCAGTTAATTGAACAAGTTGGCACGATCAAACCTGTTATCTGTTTAAACATATTTGAGTCTTTTTCCTCTACGTGTTTGCTAGTTTAGCTAGTCACATTAACTGATGACATTATTAGCAACTCCCTGCTGAAAACAGAAACCTAGAGGAAATAGCAATTTGAAGGAAGTTGACAAGGGTAATATTTAAATTTCCTGGAAGCGGAAAGGCACAAGTATCCTAAGTAAACAATGCTGGAAATAGTCCAGGCAGAATAAAATATTCTGTGGGTCCTTATCTTGTACTTCAGGGATATTTAAAATATACTTGTAATCATTGCTCCTACTTGTTTTTTCCTTTCTTCCTTCCTCTTTGTTTGGGGAAGGCAGGGATAGGTACTAAGCAGGAAGAATTAGCTTTAGTTATATACATGGTAAAATGAAAGGAGAGAAATCTTCAATATAGAGATAGTGACCTGAAAGAGAAGAAACATTTGTTATTTTTTAAAATGCTTATGTATTTTTAGAACTATTTTTGTCAACTTGTAATATTAGGATATTTTAAAAGAGAGATACTAGAACATTTAAAAAGCATACTGAATGTAAGTTTTTCTCTAACAGTGCATCTGTTAGTAAGTTTTGGAAAGTAATGTACTGTAGTGAATGTTTTTACATTTCTATAATGATGAACTTTTGATCAGATTTGTTGTTTAATGTCATCGGTATTTAATACCAAGATGTCCTGACAGAGAGGAAAACAATTTTAAACAGTCACATCACAGTGGCTATGTATATATATATATATATATTCGAAATACTTGATCTAAAGAGCCTATCATTCAAAGATCTGTTGTAGACATTTAATATATCCTTAGAAAGAATACAATTCTTCATTTCCTCAGGTTTCATGGTGTTCATCTGTACAGGTGACTTCTGATTACCTATATAATCTCAGGATTTCCCCTTGCCAAAACTTTTTGTTTCTAAAAGACACACATAGCTTAACTGGACACTTTTCCAAAATCAGCATAGTTAAACATAATACTCTTGACTGCATATTTTCATAATATCTCAAAATTCCTCAACTTGTAAAGTTTGTGACTTCTTTTTTTACATCATATAAGAGAGAATATTGTAGAGTCCCAAAATAAATTATCAACTCTTTTTTGTTTCTCTCTCTTCCTTTAATTTCTGTTTCACGTAGATTAAAACTTAACCATCATTTTGACAGGATGTGTGATTTCAAGCTATTAAGGTGAGCTGTGTAACAAGCAAGGTCAAAAACCGTGAACTGAATCATAAACTATGTAGCCTACCCCAGTGACCTACATTGTACATTGTATTTATGCTTGGCTTTTCGAACAAATTTTGTTGATCTGTACAAAAATATTGTCACAATATAAAATAGTTGTAATATGCCATTTTTTGAGTGTCCAGCAATACGTGTTACAGTAATAGAACTGTGGGTCTATATAGATGTCCTAAAAGTGTTTTCATACTGGTTGAAATAGCAACATCTTGTCATGTGAAGATACAGTTCATTTTGTGATCATTATTTTTGTGTTTGCGATTGCACTAAAATTCTTATTTTTAATGTTTTATATGTAGCTAAATCAGTAAGATCTGTAAGATAAACGTGAAGATTTGTGAATTTTAGTTTCACGTTAGGATAATTTCTTGAACCACAAGATCATTTCTTTCAAATGCTGTGAACCTGAGAATCAGGAATGCTCTTAAGTTAACACATCCTGATGTATTGCTTATTTCAGTATATATACTATCTTAACTTAGAAAAAACTTATTTAATGCTTAAATACAGGTATGAAAATGAGATCTATAGATATGCAACTAAAGATGATTTTAAGCAATGATAAATGTGTGTGCCTGTGAAAGCTGAAATGATTGTGTCACACTAATCACCATACTTTTGAAGATGTACCATAAAATGATTTTGAGAAGACAGTTCTGTTTATGTTTATGAAAAAAGTACATTTTCTTAGAAAATGCTCTCTCGTATTGGCCTTTCACACTCCATTTTTGTAACCTTTCCCAAGATTCTATGACATTCTACTAACTTGGGAGTATGGTGTATCTTTTTTGGGGGAAAAATCTGAAATATCTTTCTTGTATGTCAATCAAGATGTGAGTGGGCTAATTCTTTTGAAAGTTACTCTTTGTTATCCTTCTTTCAAAGATGGGATTCTAACAAAGCAAATTTAATTTAAGTAAGTTTCTGGCTGTGAGATATACCTTTCCATTCTGAAACACTGCATGATACTATTACCTTATAAATAGCTTTTACATAGTTTTACCACAGATGAAGGTAAGTTGGGAACTAAGTGGAAACCTCTAAAGTAATAAATTATTTGCTTTTGGAGATTCGAGGAATATCTGTGTGCTAAATAACATGCTGCTTTATTTCAGCCAAGTTCAAAAACTTTGCAGAAATAGATCATTTTAAAACGATAACTATATGTCGTTGTTGTTGTTGTTTTGTGTGTTGTTTGTGTGCGTATGTATTTTCTTTTTCATTTTAACCAGCCTCTTATACCTAGAAGTCCCACAAGCAGCGTTGCCACGCCTTCCAGCACCATCAGTACGCCCACCAAAAGAGACAGTTCTGCCCTCCAGGATCTCTACATTCCCCCTCCTCCTGCAGAACCATATATTCCCAGGTATAAAACTAACCATGATGTTGTTCTAGGCAGCTTCTATTTAAAGACTAACTTAACTCCGTGTAAACTGTGAAGTAAATTCTCAAGGATCACCTTGAATATTTTCTCAGGTAGGAATTCTGAACACATTCTGGAAAATCATTGCATTATAGAGAATGCACTTTGGTTAATAATAATTAATTTATATTAAATGCTATGCATTAAATATCTTAGAAACATTATCTCATGGATTAGGAAAGTAATATTAAAGAACAATTAGCAATATTTAAATAAGTAAAAAATAGGGAGGCTCTTGGGCTAAGAAACCCCTGTAAATCGCAGGTTACTTTGAAGCATTTTATACTTTTTTTCTAAAAGAGGAAGTTATAGATAACTTTTATGCCTTCTTAAATGTATGTAATGAGCCAGTTGTTTTTTTGATGATGATGGAGTGTTTTTCCCCTTAATACTTCTGTATCTACAATTTCTACTTGATTAGGTCATTAACATTTCTTTCAGAAAGTAGAGAGTGTACAAGAGAATGAGTTGCCGTTAAAGTCTATTTTGTACGTTTCTTGAGGCTGTATCTCCATTTCATTTTCAGATTCCTATTTGAAATTCCTGGCAGGTATGGAAGACTACAGCTTTGTGCCATATGCATTCTCTCGAAAAGCATTCTGATATCCAGCCTTGTGGAATACAAAAATTATGGAAAAGGGCCAGCACTAAATGGGGATAATTAATACCAATCACAAAGAACTTGATTCAGCTTTTAAATTAGTTGTGCAGTCATTCAAAAACAGTAATTTAATAGGGGCTGGCCCCGTGGCCGAGTGGTTAAGTTCGCGCGCTCCGCTGCAGGCGGCCCAGTGTTTCATCAGTTCGAATCCTGGGCGCGGACATGGCACTGCTCATCAGACCACGCTGAGGCAGCGTCCCACATGCCACAACTAGAAGAACCCACAACGAAGAATACACAACTATGTACTGGGGGGCTTTGGGGAGAAAAAGGAAAAAATAAAATCTTTAAAAAAAAAAAAAAAAAAAAAAAAAACAGTAATTTAAGGTCTCTTGTTTTCAAACCATACTTAATATTAAATTTCTTCATTATGTAAAGGAACTGAAATTCTTTGTTTTAATTAATTTTCACTATTCTTTAGTACACTTAATGTTTCATTCTACTAGATATGATGGTACTGACATTTTATGATCTAAATGCTACATGACAACATAGCGTGTCTAAAAATGCTGTGTTATCCTCTAGTAAAACTATAGTCAGTTTTACAAACATTTTACTTCTTATTTTTGAGAATTAAATATAGCCGTGGTAATGTGGTTTATGAGAAGATATAATTTACTGAGCTAGCATTTCATAGATCTTTCTAACATATAATATACAGTCTTATGTTAAATTTACAATCAGATGTACAAATCCATTCAATATCCTGGTCAAACACAAGTTGCGTTTTAATTCTATTAAAATAGTGTCGGATTTTCTGAATACTCTTGCATGAGGAGCAGCAAACGCACGTGTGTTTCAAATAGGAAGTGACTTTTTTGATTTGTTTTCATTTTAATTGAAAAGATTTTTATTTCAGTGCAAATTATTATTTAAGAGCCCTTATTCTTCGGAGGGCTACATGTACAGATAAACATCAGAAGATTATTTTTTATCAAATCTCTGAAGTTTTTTAATGTTCATTCCTTTTCTCTTGAGTAGGGAGAAACTTGTTATAAAAAAGTATTTCCTAGACAGAAGGTATTTAAAATACACTTTAGAAGAAAAAAAGAGTGAAATGAGCAAGTTCTGAGTGTGGTGCAGATATGATTAAGGCAATATATTGAAGTCAATAAAAAGCTTGAACATGCTATTTAAAAATACTAGCGAATGTAAGTTGAAGTATCACCATAGTGGTACTTGTTTTGTCAGTATTGCTTGAATGCTCCGCACTTTTCAGTAAAATTCATAATTAGAGTTTATTATCTCACTTTAATTCTTACTGTGTAATTCAACAGAAAATTCTAAATAATATTTTGAGTCAGATTATCAGTTACCCACACAGTGTCATTTGATATAGCACAGTCAGAACAATCCATGCATCAAAGTCCCTTTGTACCACAGCCTTGTATAAATTATCTGTATTTTCTGGTTTGACTTGAAGTTATAGTCAGATCTTTTTGTGGTTGTCATTCTTTTTGTGGATACAGCCTTGGCACTTTTTTCCATTTTCTCATTTTGAGGAGGAATGTGGTTTACCTAATTTAACTCATCTGAACATTTCCTTTTTCCTATATTAAAAAATTTTGTATATGTATGATGGGCATTTTGGTGTTATGTGAACATATATAAATTATGTGTTTAATTTGAACTGTAAATAGTAAAGGCTTTCTCATCTTAAAACCAAAAGAAGTTTAAAAATATAGGGCTAAGTTGTCAGGTAGAATTTTTTTCATGTGGTTACAACTCTGAACACATTTATTCCTGAGAAAAAGTGCCTTTTTCTCTAAAAGAGAAAACATTCATGTATGTGAATTGAGTGAAATTTGGTCGTTTTTTTATTATATGTCTTATGACTATATATACAGTTTCATTATCATAGTATATAATGAATTTTTGTACTTAACCAAATTTCTTTTTCTATGATGAAAATTAAGAATTTGTAGGTCTTTGCACCACTATGAAGTTTAGGCACTAATTTTTCTTACTAATTTTACTGTGAACCATTACACATAAAGAAAGTCCACTCAATCAGTGTGCTCTGACTTTTCATCTGTTTCTTTAAATCCTTTTTTGAGCAAAAGTGTAGATTTATTACATACATGTATAGATATATAACATTAAGAAAAGGTTTTAATAAATCTTTACAGCAAAACAAATTAATACATTGAGTTCTTCCAGGACTCATGATTTGAGTGCATGCGTACACAGGCATACACACAAATGCACACACACTTAGATACACCATACATGTGTCAATTTATTCTACTGCAAAATTTGTTTTTGGTTTGTACTTTTCTTAATTCAACTTTATTTGAGTGCATTCCATATAGATGGGTTTTAATAAATCTTCCTTGTTGGTGTAAGGCCTCTCTTCCATATCACTATGGAGTAAGCATTACCAGCCCTCCCAATTTTCTGCCATCAGGCGTGTCCATATAAATAGAGCATGGTGAATTAACTAGGGCTGAATCACTCTGTGATCTCAGCTGCATTAACATTCATGTCAAAGGCCTCACAGAAAAGTCTGCCCATTTGTAGATGAGTCATTAGGGCTCCTTCCAAGCTAATTGCAGTGTCAATTTCTTTTTGATAGAGGACTGACAGTAACAAAAAGTACCAGGCAATTTGTTGAGGAAAAGTTTTTAGCTAGCTGAAAATAAATTTGTTTTCTTCATGTTGCCTAAGAACTATCTATGTAGTTACAATTTGGTAATAATCAATGCTTTTATTTTAAAAAATAAAATGACACTTTGCATAGGCAATGTAAATGGCAGCCTCACCTTGTGATGAGTTAAATACATAAGACAGCTTGCTGATTCTGTCAGTTTTGAGAATATTACTTACTACTTTTTACATATTTCGAATACTAGGAATATAGTTATCTTCATTTGTACAAACCTAATCTAGACATTTGCATCTAGATACAGAAGTATAATATACTCTAGTGTAGAAGTATAGAATTTTTACTGGACTGAAACTCATATTTTGGAGTTGACATTAGATTTATAAGCTCTTCACCATCTTATAAGATGTAATATGTCAATTAAAAATTTGTTCTTTTTATCTGTCTTGTTATAATTCAGTTTATTCTGTTGATTTAAGATTTCAGTCTTGGCACTTAACCTAAAATTAAGTTTTTATCTGGTTTGATAGCATTCATGGCAATGTTTAGGGTAGAACTGGAACCAAGAACTAAGAAATAAAATTAATGATCCACAAGGGAATACACATTGCATTGACATTCGTAGTCATGTTCTAGAAGACAAGCTCTTCTAACAAAAGTTTTGTAGCTAGTTAGTGAAACATATAAAATAAACAGGGTTCAATTTAACCAATCATAAATGGAATATTTTTACCAATATACCACGCATGGGCCCAGTCACTTGGGCTGTGTGAGTAATACTATGTGTGGGTAATAGTTTTAGGGATCCCATAAATTATTAGAGATTTTTTGCTTTAGAATCCTGTAAAAGAAAAAAACAACTTGCCATCATCTTAAATCCCATTCTTAAACTCCATATTTTATCAGGTTTCTCCACCCTCTCTCCACAGGTTTTGATATATTCATTTAAAATGAGTTCTGTGAATATATCTTTTTACTATTAAATGAGATACGTAGAGTTTAAATACTGAGAGTAATTCTTTTCATTAAGGTTTATTTTAAATTAATAAGTTGTTTGAAATTCTTACAATAGCAGTTTATGTAGTGCTAATTTGGTTTTTAAGGCTGCAGTACCCTTACAGAGGTGGTAGTTCTTAAACACGTTTTTGTTTTTAAACTGTGCAAATATTACCATGAATCAATTAGGTAAACTGGAAGAATAAAGCTATATTGTTAACATCGTTAACAGTATATCTACTGTCTTGAGCACAAAAAGCAATTTCTGTGCTAAGATGATTTCCTTTGTATGACATAGTACAGTGAAAATGGACTAGAGCAGGAGTTAAATGATTCATGACCCATTTCTATCTGTCATTTATTAGTGGGGTGACATTTAGGCAAGTCATTTAGCCTCTCTCTGCCTGAGCATTTTTTTTCCTGCAAAATAGGAATAATTAAAAATGGCCCTATAAACCTCAAAGAAAATCTGGGAAGATCAGAAGATAATTGTATGGGAAGGATATTATTACTATTTTAGACCCTCTCTGCTGTTTACCACCCTAACACTTTCCTACATCCTTCTCCTTTACCCTTTCTTTAGAGATGAAAAAGGAAACCTTCCTTGTGAAGACCTGAGAGGACATATGGTGGGCAAGCCAGTGCATAAGGGATCTGAATCACCAAATTCATTTCTGGATCAGGAATATCGAAAGAGGTTTAATATTGTTGAGGAAGATACTGTCTTGTATTGCTATGAATATGAAAAAGGAAGATCAAGCAGTCAAGGAAGACGAGAAAGCACTCCAACTTATGGTAAGAGTTCTTCTCTTACATTGACATAAGAACATGTCTACCATGGGAGTCTCAATTTCTTTCTAAAGGCTTTTGAATTATGAAAATTTCTTGATAGCTTTTGAATCTTCATAGTTAATCTGTTTCTGTCCTGTGCTTCTAAGTGGAATCTCAACAATATGAGGCATGACATTAAAAATTATTCTAAATTTTCCAAAGATAAGAAAGAACAGTAGGTGGCATTTTAGCTCATTAATGATTTATGGAAACCTTTTTGAATCACATGTAATTTTTGTATGTCAGATGTTACCAAATTAGAATAATTCAAGGATTTTTTTTTCTTTTTTTAATGAATACATACTGTTGACATGACTTCTTTAAAATAAAATTACATCCTTATTCCTCAGAGATTAAAAAAGTCATTAGGGGGCCAGCCCAGTGGTTAAGTATAGTGGGTAAGTTCACGTGCTCCACTTCGGCAGCCCGGAGTTCGCCAGTTCGGATCTTGGGCACAGACCTACACATCACTCATCAAGCCATGCTGTGGCAGCATCTCACATACAAAATAGAGGAAGATTGGCACATGTTAAAATCATTAGACTTTTCAGGGGAAAATCTCATCTCAATTTTTTATTTTTTAAGAAGCTGCAAAATTTCAGTGGAAGTGGATTTTAAATAGGATGGACATACTGTATGTAAGGCAAAGATAGGCCTACAGTTACCATGTCCCTGGGATTTTTTTATCTTTGACTCGGGTTTTCCCATGTACAACCAAGAAAGTAACCCAGTCACAATTACTTAGAATTGATATAGTGTATCTTAATTATCTGCAGCTAAAGTTGTCTAAAGTTAACATGCAGAAGCCCATGGTCCTCTTGTAAGAATGAATGGATTTAATTGGAAGTCCGTGCTCCTCCCTTTCCAGTTTTCAAACTGATCATTTTCAGTGAGGAGCTTATGCTTTGGGAAAGGACAGGATCCCTGTTGATTAGTCCCGACTTGATCAGTGAGAGCTGAGACGAAGGAAAGTTATCTTTAACTTTGCATTTCTACCTGCCCTCCTCTCTTGGCCACCATGGCCATATGCCTATATGCCTCCTTCCTGTGGTCTCAAAAGATTAGTCCTCATGTATCTTATTACACATGGCTTCTTTCCTTACAGCTTTTTGGTAATAATTATGTATGAAAAGTTTTGCCCAGAATTATCCTAAAGAATAGGCACCATACTTACCTTACTTTGTGTTGTTCTGTGTACATGTGCTTTTTATTATAAGAATATGTAATATATTTTTTAGCATAGCTCCTCAATTATACGTCTCTGGTGGCACTTATTTTAAGCTATCATAATTTGAAGGCTTTTGCACCTTTGCTTTTCTCCTATTATGTTGCACTCTGCAATATAGAGGCCTGGCATTTTTGTTATCCCTGCCCCTGTCCCATCACATAATATAAGATTTTTATTTTTATTTATTCATTCCACAAGTACTTATTGACTTCTTGCTATTGGATAGGCAGTAATGCATGGCAACTCTTCTTTTTTTTTATGTCCCAGAATTTTCTGGCTATTTTCTACTTATGTTGAAGTAGATAAGAATGTTTAATTTAAGGGGAAAGTATAGTCACCAGATGAAGTTGATTACTGGAAGCTTTATAAAAGAAGATGTTAAGTAAGTTCTTACTCAAATGGCTGTGAGTCATTGGTCCCTTCAGACTACAGTTGAAAGTACCTAGTGCTGTCATCTTCCACAAATCATCTCTTTCTCAATAAAATAGAATACTGTTTAAATTTTAGAAAATTTAGATATACTATAGATGTTTGATATATTTTTGTAAACCACTTAGGGGGAAAAAATGTATATATGCTTAAAAGAGGGATAAGGAAGTAAAAAAAAAATGCTTTTTTAAATTTTTGATCCTGAGAGTTTGTTTAGACTTTTGAGCCAGAAATATGATCTGAACCTTCAGTGGAGATACTTGTAGATATTTCAGTGGAGATTCCCTGAAGGTTGTGCCAGGTAACTAGCACTTCAACGTATTTACCTTTTTAAAATCAGATGTTAAATAATAAAACCTACCTATCACACACATGAATTTGTGGCCATGATTTTCCCAAAGATTAATTCATTTGTTAACTCATTCATCTAATATTTGTTGTGCACACAAAGTCAGCCAGGCCCTGGGGATGCAAAGGCGAATAAAACATAAGTCCTCCAGAGAGAAGAAAGAAGCAAAGACATGCATTGCAGTCACATTAGGGAATTAGGCAGGTGTGGACAAAGTGCTGCAGTAGCCCGCGAGCTGAAGCCCCGGAGTCGGCCTGGGAAGTCACATAAACAGAAGTGATGTTTATGCTGAGTTTTAAATGATGCATAGCTATCATCTTGGGTTTCTAAATGCTAGTTTTCTCCACCAAATACGTGGCACCTTCTCATACCTAGGTTTGAGATCTGAGGGTTCATATAAATCTCTCAGCCCAGACCCTAAAGGCCCTAATACAAATTACTTAAAACTTTCATAAGCAATAATGTATGACAACTTCTTTATTTAATCTATAAAGAGGTTCCATTACATGGACACCCCAAGTGTGACAGTATTCTCTTGGATTTAAAAATAATGATAATGAAAATACATGATCTTACTGAAGAATATTGCAGAAAAAACTAAAGTACAAAAAAATTCACATTTGATATTTACTGAAAATGACAGTAATTTAACTTGTTAGCACTCGTGTGATACCTTAAAATGCAGTGTATAAGTCCTTTAGCCTTACAGTGTTCAACTCAGTCCTTAGTCACAAATACCATTATCTTGAAGTATGTGGGCTTAGCCACCATTACTCTCTGATTAACTTCCCAGATGACCTGTTTATTCAAAGAGGTTTAGAGTTAACATTATAAGTGTCTGCATAGGATTTTGAGAAGAAAAGGAGAAACATGATTCAATTCTTAGCATTTGCTTTTAGTCAAATATGTATATACTTGTTATATTCTCTTAGTATATCCATATTTAAAAGTTAGACATGGTGACAGAGAAACACAGATGTAAAGAAAAATACTAGAAAATATCCCAGTGTGCACTTTAAAATATATTGTCTAACCAAGATTCTCATTTTATATCATGGACCCACTATGTGTTGCTAAGAGTGAGTTAAAAGAATAATTATTCGCTCTAAGCTATTAGACAAGTACAATGTGGATAGACAGTGGATGACTTTGCTCGAAAATAAGTAAATAATACCTGTTGAGCTTTTATATATGCCAGGCACTATTCTAAACATTTCAGAGGCATTGACCCATTTAATCCTCACAACAACCCTGTGAGGTGGATACTGATAAATTCCTTATTTTACAGATGGGTTAAATAACGTAACAAACTAGTAAGTAGTAGAGCTGGGATTAAGTACCCGTGGATATATGTTGACTCTGCCAGTGGTACTAGCTAACTAAATGTGATGAAAATAATTTCCAAAAATTGTATTACTCCTTCCAAATTCAAGTATTTGATTTCAGACAAGCAGAACCAGGTCTGATTTTGTATGTTCTTGTATATGTGGTTTTGTATTTACTGGTACTATAATAAACACGTATTTACATAGACATGGCCCTGACAGACCTTAGGAAAAGATGGCTAAATTGAGGGGTAAAATTAGCAAGAAAGTGTTATGTCCTTTTTAAATCAGAGAGCATAAAATAGGTCTTACTTTCCTAAAAAGATAGACAAGAATAATTTCTGGAAACACGGATAGAGCAGGGGAAGCAACCTAGATTAGTGGTTACTTGGATTGGCTGTAGCATCAGCCATACTTGATAATCATGTTCTTCATCTAATTACTCCATTGTGATCTTTAGGATGTTAGCATAGGTCTCAATTTTCCCATTAGTTAATTGAAGGTAAATATCTGCCTCATAGACTTTTTGTGAGAATTTAATGCCAATGCATTGTAAATTGCCTAGACGGTGCCCAGTTTGTGCTAGGCATTCATTTTCACTGTTGTCATTATTATGTAGAAACTTTAATGTTGCTAAGATAATAGATTTTAAGTATTCTCACCACAAAAACAAAAGGGTAACTATTTGAGGTGATACATGTGTTAAATAGCTTGGTTGTGGTAATCATTTCACAGTGTATACATATATTAAATCATGACTTTGTACACCTTAAATATATACAATTTTTGTTTGTCAATTATATCTCAATAAAGCTGGAAAAAACAATAAAAACTTACACATCTCAGCATGTAAATAATAATAATAGTATCAGCTATATTAAATTCTTTAAAGAATAAGATGGAGTGAGGTAGTTCAATTAAAAAAAGAGAAACTTTAAAGTGAAAATACAAAGAGAGGAAAAGAATAGCCTTAAATCACTGTAACTATTTGGTCTCATCTGCTCATGCTTCAAAGGCAAAGGTTCAAATTTGATAAGATCAGTTGCTTGGCAACTTTTCAGAATGGTAATATTTCCCATCAGCTTTCTCTTTTCGCTGTTCACAGACTCCTTGCCCTTGCTATTCCATCATAGCACATTTCTATGCATAGAAACCTGCTAAGGTAGACGCAGCTGGCTAAGTCCCTTTGTGGCTGTGAGTGGGCATATTTTATAAGAGTAGGAAGAAAACATATTCTTTACAATTATATCACAGAATAGTATTGATTTGAAGGAATCCAGACCTTTTTTGGTTTATTGAAAATCCAGAACCTCACAAAAAGCACACGAGTGAATGCAAAGCTGGTGTTTTAAAAATGCTCCTCATAAATGTTATTTGTACGCATTGTGCATTGAGGAAAATTAATTTCTGTAGCATTCATTATACCTGAGCATTTTCCACTTGAGTAGGTGGGGCAAGAGAAAACCAAATACCCTGTCCTTTTTATTCACATGCCTAGCAAATGGCTTGAAGTGACTTACAGCAGCGTGATGAGGGCCTATGGGCAAGGACGCTGTAAGCTGAGTTTTATCAACGTGAAGGGAAGATATTATTTGTAGGTTCCAGGGTCTCGTATCATGCTTCAACATTGCCTTTCTCTTTGTCTTACAAATTCATTCTGTCTTTTGGGCAGTTAAATTATAATTAATAGCATTATTTAAAACATTTCTTAAAGGATAAAGCATACACAATACATTCACATTTCTTTATTTCCAAATACAGGCCTGCTCTCCTGTGATTTTCGAATATAAATTATCTTTCTGATCAGGTAAAAGTTCAGCTGTCATTCATCAGCTGTGCTAGAGAGAAAATAAAATGGGATTCTAACCGCAGGAAATTTTGGTGTTTAACTAAAATGCACCACTTCCAAAGCAGAACTAACCATAGAAATTAGTGATTCAAAAATGCAGAAATATGAGATGTGTACTGTATTCACAGGAATTCTTATTGCTTTGGAGTTACTTAATACATTTCATAAAGACTGCATGTTGGTTAGCTTCACAAAATGATTTTGAATATCAAGCTGATGGTGATAAGGGACCATGTAATTGATAGAAAAGTAGTTCAGCAATATTTTGGCATAAAAATAGAAAATAGTCTGTTCCTAATATAAAAATTAGAATAATCACCTAGGGAAGGCACTCTTCCTTAATTTGTATAATTTTACTCATAGAAATAGCAGAGCATGAGTTTTGAGGTCAGATAGACCTGAATTTGGTGTCACAGCTTGGCCTTTAATAACTGATTGAAATTGAACTTGAGCCTTAACTTTGCTACATTTTTGTTTCCTTATCTGTCAAATGGGATAGCAGTATTACTCATAGTGTTTTTATGAGCATTAAATGAGATAATGTATGTCAAGTACTTAGCACTGTTCTCACCTCATAGAAAATGCTTAAGAAATGGTGCCTGAATAGCATAATAAATTACTGCTGCTCATACATAAAGTGTCCCAACGATTGTCAAGTGCTGAGGGATCTAATTAATACTTCCTCCTCTCCTTCTGGAGGAATTTAATAAAGGACAAAAGGGCTGGAAGTATTCCCTCTACCTACCTGATAACCAGCCATTTAAATCATAGCAATTAAAAGGAATATGAATAGAGTGTGTCCATTTGTTTTGGTTTGGTTTTGAAAAGTAGAAGGAAGAACATTCAAGTAGCTAATAACACTAGAAACTGCCCTGATCCAAGTCTTAAGTTCCATTATGAAAATCACCAGCTCCTGCTGGGCAGAAAGGCCTAGGTATAACATCTCAACATCAGAATTCTGAAAACGATTCCCACCCCACACCTTTTTAAAGGTTAAGATTAGTTGCTTAAAAAAAAAGGAGAGAGAAAATAACGTGGGGGTTTTTTGGTGAGGAAGATTGGCCCTGAGCTAACATCTGTTGCCAATCTTCCTCTTTTTGCCTGAGGAAGATTGTTGCTGAGCTAATATCTTTGTGAATCTTCCTCTTTTGTATGTGGAACACTGCCACAGCGCGGCTTGGTGAGCAGTGTGTAGGTCTGTGCCTGGGATACAAACCCATGATCCCTTGGCCGCCAAAGCAGAGGGCATATAGTTAACTACTATGCCACTGGGCCGGCCCTGAGAAAATAATTTATAAATTAAATAAAACAGTTGGAGACTCCCAAAGAAATGAAACCCGGCAAGAAAAGATCACCTCGAAAGAATTGAAGGTACTAGGTAATGAATAAAACAGTAAGATTTTTAAAAAAAGGAACTTTTAATGAAGTTACAGAGAATTAATACGCAGATAAAATGGGAAGATTAACAAACCAAATGAACAAAGCCAGTGCAAGTATCAGAGGAAAAAAATAACTCTTTCAAATGAATTAATCAACAGAAAGATATGAACTGGGTGAAATAGTACTTCCTTTAAAGACAAAATGGACAAGCCGAGAAGAGAAACAGCCTAACTCAGTGATTCTCAACTGGGGTCAGTATTGTCCCCCAGGGGACATTTGGCACTTTCTGGGGACATTTGTAGTTGCCCTAACTGGGGGTAGAGGTGTTACTGGCATCTAGCCTTCAGAGGCCCAGGATGCTACTAAACATCTTGCGGTGAACAGGGCAGCGCCCAGTAATAAAGAATGATCCAATCCAAAATGTCCAAGAGTACTGCTGCTGAGAAACCGTAGCTAACTGAAGAATCAACTGCAGACAAATTGAATACAGAAACTGGTATATATGACTAGAAAATCAAAGCTCTTGTATGACACAGGGCCAATTACCTTTTTTTTATTCAAAGAATCTGGGAAGTTATTGCCCTGGGAAGATAGACCTACATTTATTCACACTTAGCGTATTCTCTGGGCAGAATAGTATGACGTTGTGAGTGTCTGGGATGACCTACTCTGCTCTATAATAGAAAACATAATCATGACAACCTCTGGAGCAGGAGAGGACCTATTGTCCCTAGTTGAAATCAGAATACATTTTCCCCTATGGGAAAAAAAATATTATAAATTGCAGCTAGGTAAAATTTAAATAGAGCAGTTAGAGTTCACTTTCAAATCACAATATGGCTTAAGGATCCAGCGTTTTCCTAAATATATTCTTCAGATTACTAGTTCTGAAAAAGAATCTTTGTAAAAGAAGGAGGTTGTATGGTTAAATAAGATTGGGAAGCTCTGCATATTTTATCCCCCTCTTGGAGATTAATAAATGCACATTAGCATACTAAAGGCTCTGAAGGTCTTGTTGAATTTGGGTTAGACTGTTGTTTCCCAAATGTATTTGTACATTGCATCATTTTTGGTTTTGGTCACAAAATACTTATTAACCTCCCAATAGAACTAATGTTCAATGGAATATATTTTGGAAAATGCTGAAATAGACTCTTGGAGCTCCTCTTAAAGACCCATATACCAATGATAAAATTTCTTTGTGTTTTAAGTTCCAAATAGCTAACTTACAGTGAAGTATTTGGAAAAGCCAGTAATTTTAAGTTGAAGCCTGACCCAGCAGACAGCTTGTTGAATGTCATCTTCATTTTATCTTGCAGAAAAGCCATTTTCTAAAGTAAATCTTATTTGTGATAACAGTCCAAACTAAAGTAATAACTACTAACTGGAAAAATCAGTGCATGATGTTCCACTCCAGGCTCCTTGTAGAATTACTGGTGTCACTGCTAGACAATTTGCCAGAAATCCTGGAGGAAATAGATCCCCAGCGATAGAAAATGGCAAGTGTTACATCGAAACTTTTTGAAAAAGAAATGACTAAAAATTGTACACTGATTACCTTAGTGACCGGAGACATTAGAGCAAATAATTAAAACAATATACAGCCACTTAAGACTATATAAATGACAACTTAGGATTGTTTTATAAGTAACACATCATGTCAAACCAATTTATTTTCCATCTTTGTTAAGGCAGTGAACAACAAAGTTACATCCACGGTTTATGTTCTTGTCCTCCATTAGTTCTTCACCTAGCCTTTAAGAATCTTTTACAGGAGTTGTAAACTGGCTGGGAGGACACTTAAACAAAAAAAAAGCAGCAATCATACATGTGATTGAATTATTTTTGAAGGAAAATGAATTGGATTTTTTTGTAATGCAGTGGCCTTGAATTTATCACCGAGCCAATCTGATGTAGTAAAAAGAGCATTGGGATAGGAAGTTGAAAGTCTATATTCGTGGACTGACTCCAATACTGATTATTAGTGAAATTTTGAGAAATTAACTTTGGTGTGTCTTAAGTTTTTCATCTCTACCTTTCTTGCTAACTTCACTGAATAGTATGATCCCAAAGAGAAAAATATGTGAAAGGAATTATAAAGTTACTACAAGATGTCGTTTCATTTATTTCAAACGAGAGTCTTCAATTGATGGTCTTAATCATTTTCTGTTTTACTTTTCATACAAAAGGGTGACTGTCTTCTACATGTTGATAAGATTTTCAAGACACTGCCTTACTAAGATTAAAAAAATAGATTCCTTTAATTTGTAGTTAGTTAACTTGAAAATGGAAATTTTTCAACCAATAATATTTACATGCCTATGTCATCTTTCATGCTCACGACTCTATTAATGCTGAGCGCAGCAAGGGACAAGAGTGTTTTAGCATAGGTCATTTTTTTTACCCACCAGAGCCTTCAGAGGAGGACCCAGAACTCTTTTCCCACTTAGTATTTAAGCCATCTGAATCCTTCCCAGTCCTCCCACACCCCTCTAATGTAGAAGAATTGTCTTTATGCACAGTGGCAACATGTCAACTAATAAAAACCTGGCTTTCCGAACTCTGATGTGCATAGCACAGTTGGTCTCTTGGTAGAATATTTACAAAAGGTAATTTAGTTCAAAATATAATTAGCCTTGGAATCAGTTGTTAAAAGTTCCATATAATTTTTGATGCAGTTCAAAATTTTCTCCTTCAACAGTTTTTATGTTACTGCCTATTTAAAATCTAGATCACTTTTAGAAAGCAGTAGGAAAATTCGCAAACAAGATGTAGCTTATTCTTTGAAATGAGATCTTAATTGTTTTTGTTCTCCATAAATGAAACAGAAGAGATTTCAAGTTAATAATCATTGGGTTTGTATTTGATTTATATTATTATAAGGCATTAGAGCCAATACCTTAAATAGTCATCATACTGTGATGTTTACAAGCCAGTTTTTTCCCAAGTTCTTTTATCCATAAATCAAATTTTAAAAAATATGGCCCTAAAGATCAAAGTGCCCATTCTTACTTATTTTAGTAAATCCAGATAGCTTGCCTTTATTCTTCAAAATTTACTGACTTTCCATCTAACTCAGTTTTATTCCTTTTGAAATGTGTGATTCTCTACCTTATATAACCTCGGGATGTTTTCCTAGAAATGCAGTCAACCATCTGAAAGTAATTTTTCTGTCTGGTATGTGGGAAGTTTGATGGGTGTATGTGGCATGGTTATAGTTTAACATTCTTTACTACACTCATTTTCATCAAAATATTGGCTAAAATATTCAGAACAGATGTGTATGTATATATTTTTTCTCCTTAGACTCTTGAGAAGCCTTATTTTGTGAGCAATAAGAGTGTGTCAGACTTAAGGAGAAATTTCCCTGCAATCTTTTTTTCAACTCTGGCAACTATAAGAGAGAAGATTACTTCTTAGGTGCTGTTTATCATCCTGAAACTTAATGATTTTAGCATGTTTTGGGAGAGAGTTTGTATAAAAAATGGATAAATGGAAACAGACAGCAATTCAATAGTATTTTAACAGACATGGGTAGCTTAATACGGGAAGTTTCTAAATACGCAGTCAGGAGGCAGGACTTCTAGTTCTGACTTGATTACAAAACAGCTCTCTAAGGCTCAATTTGTTAGAAAAATGAAAGGAGTTGGTCAGATTGACAGAGTACCTTAATGGAAGCCAGGGATGGAGGGGAAGGGAAGGGAAAGTGAGAGGGAGGAAAATGGAAAGTTGACAGGAAGGAAAGAGAAGGAAACTGTGAAAATAGAAACTGACAGTATAGTTTGTACTCTTTTTGGTCCAATGTATGAGGAAAATCCCGTTTACTTTCTTAACAAGTAATTGGTCAACAAATATTGAGCAGTTACTATGTTTAAGGCACTGTACTAAGTGCTGGAGATACCACAGTAAACAACAGAGAAATTTCTCTTCCCTCATGAAATTTGCCTTCTAGAATGGGGACAGAATTCAAGCAACTAATTTAATAAATACTTATTTGACAACTGGCATGCTATAAAGAAAAATCTCTAAGAGAAAATGAGAACAAATACAGAGAAACTCGACCTACAATAAGAGATCAAGGAGAGTGGCATTGAGGAAATGACATTTTTGCTTAGTTCTAAAAGATGCATGTGAATTTAGGAAAAGAGGAGAAGAAAACCAGAAGAGGACAGAGTCCTGGGTGTCAGGTGAAGAAAGGGTTACAAGAAGGAAGTAATCCTCTGTGTGAAATGCTGCAGATAGGTTAGAAAACTCAAGGGTTCTGAGAATTGTCTCTTGGATGTAGCAACACGGAGGCACTAAGTTTTGGTGAAGTTCTGGGCGTGAGAGCTTAATTGGAAAAGGTTCAAAGGAGAGGAGATTCCACATATGAGTGAGATCATACAGTATTTGTCTTTCTGTGTCTGGCTTATTTCACTTAGCATAATGTCCTTTAGTTTCATCCATGTTGTCACAAAGGACAGAATTTCCTTCTTCTTATGGCTGAATAATATTCCATTGTATGACTGTACCACATTTTCTCTATCCATTTATCCATTGATGGACACTTAGGTTGTTTCCCAGATATGGAAACATAGCTATTGTGAATAATGCTATAGTGAACATGGGAGGTACTGATTTCATTTTCTTTGAATATATACAGATGTAGGTTGCTGGATCATATGGCAGTGGTATTTTTAGTTTTCTGAGGAACCTCCATAATGGTTTTCATTGTACAGCCATGCACCACATAACGACATTTTGGTCAGTGACAGACTGCATATATGACAGTGGTCCCATAAGATTAGTACCATATAGCTTAGGTGTTTAGTAGGCTATACCATCTAGGTTTGTGTAAGTACATCCTATGATGTTCGCACAATGATGAAATCGCCTAACAATGCATTTCTCAGAACATATCCCCATGTATGTATGTAGAAAAGAATGTAGAAAATAAGAAATAACAGCACATGATTCCTTCCTCCAGGATGATCCTAGTTAGAAAGCTCCAAATGTGCAACAGATATGAAAAGCCAAGTTACAAAATAATAATTTAACTATGAGACACTAGCAGAGATATCATAAGGCTTATGATAGTGTGTCAAATGAACTCTACAATTAATACATGTTTTATGCTTAGAGGAATAAAAAATTACTCTGAGGAAGTGGTCAGCAAAATTTTTAAATGGGCTCTTCATTTTTGTACTGTATTCTTGACTATTATTAATTTTCATCATGAATTAATAAACATAAATATTACTACCTAAAGAGACATCTTAAAATTTTCCAGATTATTTTTTAAAGAATTATTATTAATTTATGTATAGTTACATGAGAATGAGTCAGATGTATTTAATAAGCCTTAAAAAGTCATACGAGCATAAAAATACTTTGCTTGTATTAATAATAGTGTACATTTGATTTAAATCTAACAGTAATGCTTATAGTACTCTTCTTTTTTTTACCATCAGCACTACAGCATCAAACCATAAAGTTCGTCTTCCTTTTGAACTTTGCTATCTTGTGAAATTAAAATGCTGCTATATACATGCGGTGGCAAACATTTCTAAGCTGCAATCAAAGATTCTGTATTTGGAATTAGAAATAATTTAAGTCGTTGTCTGGTTTTCAGTTTGCCAAGGACTGCTATTTATATAAGAACGTTACCTTATGCTATTACTTTAACTGTTTTTTTAAGTCTGTTTCAATATTTTAGCACAACAAAAAACTTATAAAACGTGCAATACTTATAAGCAACATTATTTGTTATAGCTAAACAAATAATTCACTTTTTAAAATACTTATTTTGATTTGCATTGCTAAATTCATAGCTTTATAACTAGAGAAAGCAAAAGCTTGATGTCCTCCAAAGTAAGTTTTAATTAAGGCTTTTTATCTCAGTTTTTTTGTTTAATTCAATATATTTTCCTCAATTTTGTCTTAGTAATATACAGCCTGCTTCTGTGAAAAAAAAATCACCCCATGAAAAGTCAGAGTTTAATTCTCCTGAAAATTTTTTCCTACGGTTAATGATATAACCAGACATATCAAAGGCTTAATTACATGCTTCAATGACTTAGCTCCATGAGAATCTCAGAGAAGATGACCCAAAATACAATAAATACAATTATATATTTCATATTCTCTGCGTGAAGTATGTTCCTTCTTGGTTTTGTGCACATATATTTGACTCCAAACAACCAGTCAGTTCTTTGAAAAGTATCAAACTAGCTCATATATATGTATAACATTATAGAGCAAGTAAAATAACTACTTATTGATTGGATTCTTCACTTTTCAAAAGATTTTCTTGGTGACATGTAGAAACAGTGTTAGAGCTGTCAAGTGCTTCAGTTTCAGTGCCCATGCTGAAATGGAGTTTATTTTAAAAACCAGATTATAAAAAAATAAGTTGTAGGAATTTTGAAAATACAGCATTCATATCATTGAATGTCTGGAGGACTGATTCTGCAAAGCAATTGAATAGACATGACAAAAGGAGACCTTTCCTAAAACCTTTACCCCACCCTGGATGGGTAGAATATATTGACCTGCATCAATCAGTTCACCCAAATTCCCTCTAGAAGTACAGAGATCTACTCCGGGAGAAATTTGGAATCTTAGGTGATCATTTATAAAGTCGTTTGCACACCTTGAAAGGAAGTCATTAAATAAATGCTACATTTTTTGGCTCATTAATAATTTTATCATGTTCATCCTCAGACTTTCAGAGAGCTTAGCAAACTATACTAGGTAAACTGTATCAGCATACATAATAAAAAGCCATGAGGTTGGCACATTTCCTTAAGAACAGAACTACAAGTCTCCTAAGTACCTGGACTGATCATAGTAATTGATCATGTGAAATTTAGCTGGCCAAGAAGGGAAGTGAAGAGGACATATGGTGACCTAGAGGTGTGGGAAGGTGGGAAGATCGGTACATTAGAGGAGGAAGGATTGTTGGACTTGGAGTGCTGTAGGAGATGCACTAGAAATGCGAAGGTGGTAGTTGGAAAATGGGATACTGGGAGGGATTACAACCTTTGCAGATGCCAACATAAAGCATATGACCACAGGAATGGGTGGAGGAGAGAACCTCGAGAAACTGAGAGGTCAGAAAATTGGAAGGTGAATATTGAAATCACCAAGAATTATATCAGAAGTGGTGTTTGAGTGCCTGGGTTTGAACCCTGGTACTACACACTTACCAACTGTATGTCCTTGGGCAAGTTACATAGCCTGCCTCAGTTTCCTCATTTGGTAAAATTAGGGTCATGATAGTATATTTCTCATACTTGTGAGGATTAAACAATTTAATACTTATAAAACCCTTAGACAGTATGTGGCATTTGTTAAATGATAGGTAAGTGTTAGTACTATTATCCTGATCATCATTATGATCAACTGCTGTGTGAGTCTGCTTTTCATTCATTCAAAATTTATTAAGCAACTATCATGTGCCAGGTATTCTTTTTAAACTTGTCTGATTTTTGGCTGTTTTGTGCCTCAGGAATTTCAAGTTGATCAAAAACAGTACACTGCAGCCTCACCAAAAAGTTATTCTTGAAGGCTATGCCATGAGTTCTGCTTGCTAAAGTAAAATCCTGTTTAATGAGAATATAGACCCAGAGGAAAATGAGACAGGCCAAAACAGTGATTACTTGGATCTGGAAACTAGATTTGTTCATGATGGCAGAAGAGATGCTTGGAGCAGGCCCAGCTATAGGCCATGAAAGAGAATCTAGCCATATTGCTGAAGCATGATGATATCCAAAATATGTGGTGATAGGAATTAGGAGGCAGTGAAGATGGGAAGTTACCATTCTGGTGTTCCAACATGAAACAATGGGATAATGTCCTGGCAGGCAGCTGAAACACAAGGGGCTGCTATCTTGGAGGTTGACTATGAAGATATAGACACTTGGGCATTAGGGAATAAGACAGAGATCCAGAGATCCAGTTACTGAAAATGAAGTAAAATCACTAAAATAATGATCCTCTTTGTAAAGGAGCACACTCTTAAAAGTCTGGGGCTCCTAAGAGAGCAAACCTAGGCTGTCATTCATTATTTATAAAAAGTGCCTTAAGTCTGTCTTATCACCTGGCCAATTGCCACAGGCAGTTTCACCTTCTGGCTCAAAACACACATATTTTTCATCTACACAAATGCCAACCATAATGTTGCATATGAGTGAGTGTGTTTTGCAAACTGTAGCTAAAAATCAGTATAAGTTTGAGCGGACATGGGGAAGAAAAACAATGTGATGTGAATTTTGTTCTCTGTGTTTAGGCAAGCTACGACCTATATCTATGCCAGTGGAATATAATTGGGTGGGGGACTATGAAGATCCAAATAAGATGAAGAGAGATAGTAGAAGAGGTAAGTGTTCTAGAATTTCAGTGTAGGCTGGGTTGTTGGAAGAAAAAGCAAATTTAAATGTTCTTTAAATAGGATGTTATGGCTTCAGTGGAAAACTTTTCATTCGCTCATTGACTTGATGGTACGCCCAAAGCAACTGAGATCAAAGTTTGACTATCTTGATCCGTTATTAAGTATCTATCTTCTCTGAATGCCTCATAAGGGATTCAGGGTAGATAAGTACAGTGCAAAAAATGAATATCTGATTGTTATTTGAAAGTTAATATTTGGAAAACAAGGTCAGAAGTGTGAAACTGCATAAAAGAATTAAGATCAGTAAATAGAGTTTGTGATCAATCCCCATTGGTCCGCAATGCAACCTCATTACTTTGCTATTAATACAACCTTAAAATGAGCATTGAAGCACATGGGTAAAAGCTAATGGAAACTGAGCCAGTGACTCTAATGAAAACCATATAGAAATGGAAAAAAACTGCTTTGCTTTTTTTTCTCTTCTGTTTGCTGTTCAGGGTTATCTTCTTACTTGGGGGTGGGCTACACTTGAAGTATCTACCAAAAGTAAGTTTTTATGTTCACTTATCCTGCTATTGAGGTGAGCAGTAAAAGGAGCAACTGAAAGTCTCACTACTAAATGGGATTTGACCAAGTGTGGATATGACGGGCCCAGTGGGTCAGGCTGCCACTTCCACTTTCTGAAATAGCCATAAGATTGTAGATGAAAAATAAAAGAAATCAAAACAAAACAAAAAACTATTCATAGAGCCTAAGCTCACTGAGATTCCTTCATGATATGTTTAACTCACTTGTCTGTTACTTCTAGTCAGTGTACAGAATTTATTCTATTACCACACAGATCCACAGGCCACACAGGAATAAAAGCAAGCATGAGTATCTACTTCTTTAGTCTTTTTAACACTTGTTTTATAGAGCAAGCATGCAGGAACATTGACAGATTCCTTTGCATCTGTGTATTCATTCCATTTTCCAGACTTCAGTTTCTAATCTCATTTGTTTTATAGAATTAATCAAGAAAAACTAAATAAAAAGAGAAACCCTTGTCATATGCCATTTCTGAGTCACTCTTTTGGGACTTCATATGGTAGTGACATCTTGGGGAAAAACAGCCTTATGAAGTACTAAGTGCTAGCTATCAGTTTAGGCGTGGATTTTATGAACTAAGTTTCCTGACTATTGGTTCATAATGTGGGCTTTAACTTCTCCAAGGATGCTACCTAGCCTGCCATATGTCAGTGTTTGTCATCAAGTTTTAGCAGAATCCCCCTGGGGGAGCTTGTTAAGAATTTTATGAGCCACACACCCAGGACTTACGATTCAGGTTCCTTAGGTGATTCTGATACAGTTGATCCAGAGATAAAACTTGAAGTAATTTATAGGCTATTTCTTACTGCCCTATGATCCCAAATAATTAAGATTCTCCATATTTTCACTACATAGATATTTTGTAAATTAAATTAAGCTACCTTTCTGAAGTGATATCTAGTAGCCCAATTGGGAAAGAATGGTAAATGTGGAATATTTGCATATTAATATTGGTGTATTTATCTCTTTTTATATAGAAAACTCTCTACTCCGATATATGAGCAATGAAAAAATTGCTCAAGAAGAATACATGTTTCAGAGAAACAGCAAGAAAGATACAGGGAAGAAGTCTAAAAAGAAGGGTGATAAGAGTAATAGCCCGACTCACTATTCATTGCTACCTAGTTTGCAAATGGATGCATTGAGACAAGACATCATGGGCACGCCTGTGCCGGAGACCACACTATACCATGTAAGTAAAATTTCAAAGACTCTGCGATACAGCTTTTATTGGGAGACTGGCAAATGACTCTTTTGGCTAAACTCCAGATTATTTATTTTTAACCTATTGCCAGATTTTCATAAAACATCCTAACTTTAGAATTTCTGCCCTTGGAAGAAATATGATGGCTTATTGATTTGTTCTTTGGTTTGTATGTTCAGTGAGTTCATATGTTGGAGCAGGTTTGATTTTTAATGAAGTAATGTGCACCAAATTGCTGGAGAATAGTAATTAATTAGCTGACTAATCATCAATGTGATTATACACAGTAAATGGGTAGCTGTAAAATTCAACATTAAAGATAGAATTTTTAATATATTCATGATCTCATTTGAAAGTGAGCATCTACTATGTACTAGACTTGGAGCATTGTGCTTGAGATGAAAATGGGGAAACATAGCACACCATTATATGGAGAGAAAGACACACTGAGAGTCCTAGTGTAATTTGACTGTTGTAATGGGTGGGTACAAGAAGTGTAGGAAGAGCATAGGAGAAGGAGGGCCTTAGTCTGCTGGGGAAGTGAGAAAAGGCTTCAGATTGGGAAGCATTTGGGTGGAGTGTAGGATGAGTAGCAGTATTTTTGTGGAAAGGCATATGGAGGTGCGCCACAATTGTGTAAGAATATGGCATGTTTCAGGGACTTCATATGACTAAGAATTACTGGTTCATTAAAAATTGAGGGACGGTGTGTGAGGAAGAGGCAGTATGATGGACCTGGAGAGGTAGACAAGGCTTCAATCAAGAATTTTATGATAAAGTGCTTAGGCTCTTTCCTGCAAGGATAAAGAGCTATTGAAGACTTTTCAGCCAGGGACTTGCATGATGACATTGGCCTGTTGGATCTCTCTGGTGCAGAGCATTGATCAAGAGGTGTGAAGCCAAAGGAAGGGCTATTAAGCCCAGGCCAAATGGATGAGCAACTAGGACAAATGGCAGTGTGGACGCTAAGAATCTTGTTATCCAAAATATTCAATTCACAAAATCACTCATTTTATGCCATTTTGGTTAAAATGGAGTTTCTTGTGCCAATGGACCTATAGCTTCTTATTAGGAATGCTTGAAAAACATGGACTACAAGTTTTTAAGTAATTTAAACAACTGTGCTTAATGCTCAGAATGTCAAAAAAACTTAATCTGTCACTGCTGTAGAAGCTGTAGTTACCTAGGTATACAAGGTGTGAAAGATTTAATAACTTGTACTTGAGTCGCTTTTCTGAGTAAATCTTTTAAATCATCTACTTATTCTATAGCTCTCTCATAAAACTAGAGTGTATAAAAATATTTTCCTTTATTTTAATTGCAGTAGGAGTGCAGCTAGCACTCCTAGGTGCTCATTCTCTACCCTCTCCTGTCCCCCGTTACATACCCCCAAGCCTCTTCCTCTCCAAGAGAATAGTGTCCGTATCAAAACGTGCTCCTTTAAATGACTGACTGATCAAATTGTTACTTTTTCCAGAGATATTTGCAGTCAGTCTGAAAGTAATGCTGCTAGCTGTATGAAGGGGCCACTTTTGCTACCACTAGTCAGAAATGCTGTCTGAACAGTGAGCTCCCTCTAGAATCTGGTGTTCTGGTCATAAGTAATAGCCTGAACAAAGATCTAAACATAAGAAACAGTTGGCCTGTTCAAGAGGGAAGTTGGTAGTGAGAGATGAAGCTGGAGAGGGAAGAAGAGGCCACTTCACCTAGAGCATGTAAACTGTTAAAGAGTTTGGATTTATCCTAAGAAGAGGGGTAAGCCATTGAAGGCGCATCTAAAGACTCAGTCTGTGCCATCCTGTCATGCACATCCAGACAGAAGTATACTGTGTGAGGAAGGAAAATAGAGATGAGTCTTGTGGATTTTGAGTTATTAAGTTACAGAAGATAGTAAAAGGTGAATGAAACTGGTAATCAGGAATATTGAGAGTATTGTCTAGGAGCATAAATTGTTACCACTTTTCTGAGGGGCATTATTTAGCTATATGTATCAAGAACCTGGTCTGGTAACTTGACTTCTAGAAGTTTATTCCAAGAAAGAAATCAGAGAGTCAGCTTTTGCCTCCTACTTTTATTATGTGTCCTAAGTCTGTAATATGGTATTTCCCAGATGGATGATATTTATCCCAACTAATTTTTGACAGAAGAACAGCACAGAGTAAGGAATATTGTTAATGATGGGGGTAAGTGCTTCTAACTCTGTTCTCTGGTTTAAAAGAAGCTAAATAATTGTTAGCTCCAAAATGCATGTTAGATGCCTATAATCCACGTTCAAAAAGAGAGGGGTTTTTACTAGACTCTGAGTTCGCTTGAGGACCTTGTTTAGTACGTTCACAGATAGCAAGGAAGTTTCCACATTTGTTACATATTTTGAACCTCACAGCAACTATATTTGCAAATGACAAAACTCAAACTCAGAAAAGTTAAATGATTTACCCAGAGCTGTATTGCAAAAAAGTCTGAGAGTAAGGACTAGAACCCAAATCACCTACTCCAGTGATATCTCCACACTACCTTGGTTCTCTGTGCATGGTAGGCATTCCATACACAAATGAATGTGTGCTTTAATGACTTGAATGAGTGAATTTTGAAAATGTTTGACTTTAAGAACATGTGCCTTCATATGTGGATTTAATAACGTTTTCAGTACCTGGATTGATTTCTACCCACATTTCTCTTTTGCACTATGTTACTGTTATTAAGTTTGGAAAAACATACAGAGCTGCTGCTGTTATAAAGCACGAATAGTTATTTAGCATGATCTGTTGCTGAGAGTACAGAGAATGTAGTTAAAATTACCTGGACCTCAGAGGCATAACAACATACACTTAAATGATTGCTTTTTTTTTTTCCTGCTTTTTTCTCTTCAAATTCCCCCAGTACATAGCTGCACACTTTCATTGTGGGTCCCTCTAGTTGTGGCATGTGGGATGCCACCTCAGTGTGGCCTGACGAGTGGTGCCATGTCCAAGCTCAGGATCCAAACCGACAAAACCCTGGGCTGCCTCAATGGAGCGCACAAACTTAACCATTTGGCCACGGGGCCGGCCCCAAAATTCTTTTTTTTTTTTTGAGCAAGATTAGCCCTGAGCTAACATCCGCTGCCAATCCTCCTCTTTTTGCTGAGAAAGACTGGCCCTGAGCTGACATCCATGCCTGTCTTCCTCCACTTTCTATGTGGGACGCCTACCACAGCATGGCTTGCCAAGCTGTGCCATGTCCACACCCGGGATCCAAACTGGCGAACCTCAGGCCGCCAAAGTGGAACGTACGCCCTCAACCACTGCACCACTGGGCCAGCCTCATAAATGATTGCTTTTTATATTTCATGGGAATTCTGATTTTATCTTTTTTATCTGTTTATACAGTCTTATTTACAAATGAAAGGATTTTTCCTGATATCAGATTTTCCTGAAACACAAGATCAATATGTAATACAGTCACCTTCATGATGGACAACTAATCTTCATTCTTACCAATTATTCCTTTGGATAACACAGCCATTTTTGGTGGAATAGGACTTAAGTGGAAGAGGACTATGAAGATTTTGAATACTGAGTTTTGTAGGCTGCTGCCTCTGCTGTAATACTAGTTCCGTGTGGTCTGAGTTCAGATTTACAGAAAACTTAATTAAGTTTAATAGCAGGATCATACCAGCATTAAATACTCTAAGACAATTTCCTGAAGGGGTATATATGTGTGTATGTGTGTGTAGGGTCTTCCTTTGAAGCAGACCTAGATTATAATTCCCATTGGTCTATTTTGGAAAGTAGCCCAATAAATACACACAAAGCAAAGCAAACACAGTTTGGCTTCAGTGTTTTACTCATTCCTCTTAGCAATTATAGCAGAAATGTTTATATAATAATAAGGAAGATTTAGAAGTTTATGGTATTGTAAAATATACAATTTAATTTTTTTATTGATTCCATATGTTTATTATTCCAGTTTATATGTTTTTTCTCAAACTTACTTTAAAGGAAATCATTCACTGTGCTCGAACTACTCTGTTCATGCACCAGTCTTTGCCACCTCTCTCCTTTCCAACATGCTGTTTCCTCTGCTGAGAATGCTTTTACCCATTTTTTCCCCCAACTGGCTCCTATCTAAACCTGGAATTGCCGAGACTTTCCCTGACCACTTCCCCCTGAACTAAATCACTTTCTCCTAGTGTAGTCTCTTGGCACCCTGTATATTTTCTTCAAAACCTTTCTTATGATTTGTAATTATATATTTATGTGATATCTGCTTAGTGTCTTTCTCCACTGTACGTGGTAGTGGCGGCATGTCCATGTCCATGACAGGAAAGGAGAATTTCCCTATTTTGTTTAGCACTATATTTCAATGCCTAGTGTAAGTATAGCACCTTACAAGTACTCAATAAAAATGTGATGAATAGGGGCTGGCCTGGTGGTACAGCAGTTAAGTGCACACGTTCCACTTTGGCAGCCTGGGGTTCGCCAGTTCGGATCCCGGGTGTGGACATGGCACCACTTGGCAAGCCATGCTGTGGTAGGTGTCCCACATAGAAAGTGGAGGAAGACAGGCATGGATGTTAGCTCAGGGCCAGTCTTTCTCAGCAAAAAGAGGAGGATTGGCAGCGGATGTTAGCTCAGGGCTAATCTTCCTCAAAAAAAAAAAATTTGATGAATAAATGAATGAACGAGTGAGTGAATGTGACAGGAAGTCCAATGCCTTTCTCAGTATTTCTCAGTTGATATCCTAAGCCTGCAAACAGAGCCACCTCCATGCTCTAGGCCAGCTCTGCCCAGCATAAGCAAGCCTTCAGTTGGAGTGTATTAGTAGTGGGAACTGTCAGAAACTTATTTCCGTAGGCCCAGTGTTCCATGTGCCTGGGGAGAGCCCTAGGACTCTCAGTGTCTTCTGTCGTGTTTGTCTAGTCCATATGACTCAATTCTACTTTGTTTTATTGATTAACATTCCATTTTACTCCAATGATTGGAACCCTGCCCTTATTGGCCCATCCTCCAAGGAGCATCTGCCTGGTTTATAGTGCTACAGAAGACAGACCATGTGTTACCTATCTCTGGCCACCCACCCATTTCAAACAGTATTGTAAGTACCCAGTAATTACGCTCACCACGTAGGACTCCCTATCAAAGCATTTTGCACCTTTAATCAGGGTGATTTACAAAATGTCTCTGCTCCACAGGTGCCACCAGTGCAACAGGATTAGCGCCCCCTCAGCCCCTCCCCCTCCCCCACTCCAGCTCAGAGCTTCAGTTCTAGCTAGTTCTTGCTTTCTTCCAATCACTGCCATCTCGTTATGGAGGTCGCAGTATGCCTGTCAGCCAAGCATGTTATGGTATTTTTCAAAAGAGTGTAACGTTATTTTACCTACTCACTGATTCTCTGTCTGAAAATGTGGGAGTTCTTAGCTGACAAGGCCCTTGTCTGACCTGAGAGTGCATGAAGAAAAGGCAGATTGAAGTGTGTGTGTGTGTGTGTGAAATCCAAATGTATTGATAAAAGCCTTTAGATAAAGAATGATTAGATTCAGCACTTTTTTTTCCTTAATATGATATACATATGATGACTTGCTTTCACGTTAAAGCTTCTAAACTAAATCCATAAACAAAATAATTATTTTAAATCTACATGCTGAGATGCCAGAACAAGTAAAATTTGATTATGGATTCAGGCAACATGCAAGTATGCTTTCATAAACTGTGTAATGTGATTTTAGATGGCTTATTTAAAACAGATTTTGAGTAGGTGTTCAAAAAATCTGGATAATTCCTTTCATAACATTCCAATATTTGTGTGGCTTGTCTTAGTTATTTAAGATATAACTACAAACATTCAGTTGTTGTTTTACTTCTGATAAATACTTTTAGCTATTCTCATCCATTTGTGAGGGGATTTTTGGTGTAGCTCCTGGAGGAAGGAGTGCATTGCTGTTAAAAGGTATTTTGTTTTTTAAAATTTAACAAGAAAATAGACATTATGAAATAGATACTATTCTGAGTAATTTACAAATTTTAATTCATTTATTCCTCACAACCTCTGAGGAAGGTGCTCGTGTTATCCCCATTTTACAGATTAGGAAGCTGAGGCACATGGATTAAGTAAGTAGTAATTGGTGGAGCTGGAATTTGAACACTGGCAGTCTGCCACTTAGCACACTATGTTGCCCCTCAAAAAATAACATAACCTAGCAGAAACTCAACAACAATTCTAGTAGTGTCAACTATGCATAAGGCCCAGTGTAAATACTGTGGAATGTATATAAGCTAGTAATAATATTGCCACTGCTACTGCTAATAATAGCTAATATTTGCTGTTGCCTATTAAGTTCCTGTGCTAAGAACTTAGAATACATCATCTCATCGAATTCTCAAATTGACCTTGTGAGGTTGCTGCTATTGTTATATCTAGTTTGCCAAACTGAAACACAGAGTTTACCTTACTCATGGTCACACAGCTAGAAAACAGCATGCTTGAAATACGAGTCCAAGCAGTCTGGCTCCCAATTTCACATTTTTAGATGAATAAAGCCATTTCTCCTCATGGGGATTTTACCGTCTATTTGAGAAGACAGCTATTATCACAAAGATGAAAAATATGCTGTATTGTCAGCATATAAACATTTATAATTAAATTTATCTGCAGTTATAAAGATTGGCTTGTCTAACTGTCTGACTTAGCTGCTTTGTTTCAGGATCAATGTAACTAAAATAAGAGGGCAGTTAATTTTAGTGGCTAGTTAGCCATCTGAGCTAACAGTTGTTTATAACAACCATTTTCTCCACATTTTGACTTAACTCACCTAGACACAGCCATAGTACAGTATGACATGATGTTTCTGCTCACCAGGGTGGGTGCAGACATGTTAGATATCCATTCTAAATTTTATTGTATTCATACTCGTATGTATTCTCTGATTCCTGTGGATGACTTGATTATTTCTGGAGTGTTAATGCCAAATTCATAGTAGCACTGGCAAAGTCCTCCAGTCCCAGTCCTGCACTGGGAGCAGCCTGGACTGTGAAAAGTGTTTCCCATTGGGCCACTTCACTGGAGCAGTGGCTTTCAAAGTATGGGCTGTCCTTGGCGAATGGCTCCTGGTGGCTGAGGCTTGATGCAGAAATGACAGTCCTTTCTTTGATTCTTACGTGGCAGATAATGCATAATTTCACAGACATTCACTTGTGTCTAGATATCACTTACTAATAACCTTCTAAATGATTTTAAAAGGTTACAAATTGAATAATTGTATAATAATGCTTTAATAGAGTTTACTGAATATTCTAATTCACTATTTTTCCAAGAAGTCTGGTATTCATGCAACTGACAATGCAGTCATGCTCTTATTGCACAAGCACAAGTGTAGATGGTTTGGGGTCCCATGGTCTTCAGGAGGAATGCTATATTGTTACATCATCAGGACTTTTTAAAGTTACCTGTAGTTTTCAGTTGCAATGTTTTTCATTATAAATTATCATTAGGCTTCATCACTATCAATTTTAGTTTGTTTTAGGTTGCTTACTTTACTTGCTAGCATGTTGTGATTCATATCACCCACAGTTTGCTAAAAATGATACTATGAATCATCCATACCCAAGAATACTTACACAGTCATATTCTATTGGTATCACTTAGTTAGTTTTCCATTGGAAAGTGCAGAAAAATGGACCACAGAGTCTGTTGGCCTATCTTAGGAGCCACAATCAAAAACTCTTGAGACCTACCACCTTAGATATAGCTATATGGTTTACAAAAAGAAGAAAAGATAAAAGAAATTTTGGCTTTGTCTATAATGTGCAACAGTTTATGGAATGTTTGTCCGTGAAGAAGTCTAGGAGGAAAATTCACTTGAGTTACCTGACCCGTTTATACTAATAGTTATTTTTGCTTCTATACTTATGAAGTTTTTCTTTTAACAAATCATCTATTAGCACCCCTACCCCCTTTTTCTCATTCACCACCAACTGATGTACTTATAGTCTGACTGGCTAGACAGGTGTTAAAAACAGAACTATTCTTTGGAGATTTAAAGATTCACAGATACAAACTTTCAGCTTCAGACAAGGTGGAGCACATTCCATTTTCTTTTTCCTACTAATCACAATAACAACAACAAAACTTGGACAAAATACGTAAGATACCTACCACAAGACCCTAAACGGTGGACAAAAGAAGGCATTCAGGCTAGGGAACTCCTCACCTGAAGAACGACCTAGCAGTGAGTTTCCTGGGGGCTTTTCTTGCCTTTTATATTCCCTGGCCCAGGTGCTAGAGAAACCTACAACCTTAAAACGTCAATAGGCAGAGACAAAATAGACCCCCAAGCAAAGCCTGCTCTCTTTAGCCAAAGGACCAGGAAAAGGGCAGCCCACTAGGTCAGAAAGCTTTTAACAATACCTGCCTGTTCTCAAGGCAAAAACTATGAAAAAAATTGTGCTCCTCCTCCACCACAACAGGTATACAAAGGGTCCGTTCACTAAGAAGACATGAGAATCTTAAATGTATGTGCATGAAGGAATAGAGCCTCAAAATACTACAAGCAAAGTCCAACAGAACTGAAAGGAGAAATTGACAAACCTACAATTATAATTGGGGACTTCAGTACCCCTCTCTCAGTAATTGATAGAGAAATACTAAACTACTACCCGCCAACGGTATCTAACTGACTCCCAACAAAAGCAGAATGCACATTCTTTTCAAGTGTGCATTCATCAGGATAGACCATATCTTGGGTCGTATGACAAACTTTAATTTTAAAAGAACTGAAATTATACAAAGTGTGTTCTCTAATCATAATGGAATCAAACTAGAAATCAATAACAAGTAAGTCTCCAACCAATTGGAAACTAAAGGACACACTTCTAAGTAATCCATAGATAAAAGAAGTCGTCTCAAGGAAAATTGAACTGAATGAAAATGAAAACACAACATGCTTAGGGGAAAATTTATAGTACTAAATGCTTATATCAGAAAATGAGAAAAGTGTCAACTCAATAGTCTAACCTCCCTCTTCATAAAAGGAGAAAAAGAACAACAAAAAATAAGCAGAATGAAGACAATAAAGAGAAGAACAGAAATCAATGAAATTTGAAAACAGGAAAACAATAGAGAAAATCAAAACAAAAGCTATGAGTTTTTTGAAAAATCAAAAACAAATTGATAAACCTCTAGCAAAACTGACAAAGGGAAAAAAAGAAGATTCAAATTAATCAATATCAGGAATGAAAGAAAGAGTACCAACACTATAGACATTAAACGAATAACAAGGAAATACTATGAACAACTCTGTGCACCTAAGTTTAACAGTTTGGATGAAATGGACCAGTTCCTCAAAACCCACAAACTACCAAAAGTCTCCCAAGATGAAATAGATGATCTGTTATAGTCCCATAACTATTCAAGGAAATGAATCATTAAGACTCTTGAAAAATAAGTATAGAAATACTGAAGAAAGAGGGCCAGCCTGGTGGCGCAGTGGTTAATTTCACACATTCCGCTTCTCGGCGGCCCAGGGTTCACCAGTTCAGATCCCAGGTGCGGACATGGCACCGCTTGGCAAAAGCCGTGCTGTGGCAGGCTCCGACGTCTAAAGTAGAGGAAAATGGGCATGGGTGTTAGCTCAGGGCCAGTCTTCCTCAGCAAAAAGAGGAGGATTGGCAGTAGTTAGCTCAGGGCTAATCTTCCTCAAAAAAAAGAAAAAAGAAATACTGAAGAAAGAACCAAACCTACAGCTGTCAAAGATTTAATGTATAGGACTTGTGACTTAATGGAATTCCTGAGACTGATTAAATTTATACATTTTAGTAATTGTGAAAATATTGTTTAAATCTTTGAAAAATTTTTGTTTCATAAATTTGTTTTTTAATAAATTAAGCATTATACAAAGAGAATAAAAAGGTTCACTAGTATGCCCTTACTCTTGAGAGATTTCTGCTCACACTGTATAAAACAGATTATTGGTAAACTGAAGCCAGTCCTTTCAGTGTCATGTTTAAACAAATTTGGGTCTGATTCTGCTAGTTCCTGGTTAGATAATGGCTGCCAGGAAGCAAAACACAAAATCTGGCTTAATTAGTGAGGCATCATGCAAAACAGGACACAAAAGAATTGGATTAGGAATTATTAAGATGAATTTATTAAATTTAAATCTTATTACAAATTCTTTCTTGCCTTTGAAAAAATAAGACAAATTCTGATGAGTGGCCCTTAGCTTGGTTGCTAAGGTCAATAATCATGAACTATTGGGGGACATACCTGCCTTAATCAGACAGGTTAAAGAAGCCCCATTCTTTTTTTTTTTTTTTATTGAGTTATTGATAGGTTACAATCTTGTGAAATTTCAGTTGTACATTAATGTTTGTCAGTCATGTTGTAGGTGCACCACTTCACCCTTTGTGCCCACCCCCCCACCCCACCTTTCCCCTGGTATCCACTAAACTGTTCTTAGTCCATATTTTTAAATTCCTCATATGAGTGGAGTCATACACAGATTGTCCTTCTCTCACTGGCTTATTTCACTTAACATAATTCTCTCAAGGTCCATCCATGTTATTGCAAATGGAATGATTTTGTTCTGTTTTGCAGCTGAGTAGTATTCCATTGTATATATGTACCACATCTTCTTTATCCATTCGTCTGTTGATGGACACTTAGGTTGCTTCCACGTCTTGGCTATTGTAAACAGTGCTGCAATAAAGATTGGGGTGCACAGGACTTTTGGGATTGCTGACTTCAGGCTCTTTGGATAAATACCCAGTAGTGGGATGGCTGGATCGTATGGTAGTTCTATTTTTAATTTTTTGAGGAATCTCCATACTGTTTTCCATAGTGGCTGCACCAGTTTGCATTCCCACCAGCAGTGTATGAGGGTTCCTTTTTCTCCGCAACCTCTCCAACATTTGTTGCTATTAGTTTTAGATATTTTTGTCATTCTAACAGGTGTAAGGTGATATCTTAGTGTAGTTTTGATTTGCATTTCCCTGATGATCAGCGATGATGAGCATCTTTTCATGTGCCTATTGGCCATCCGTATATCTTCTTTGGAGAAATGTCTGTTCATGTCTCCAGCCCATTTTTTGATTGGGTTGTTTGATGTTTTGTTGTTGAGTTGCGAGAGTTCTTTATACATTGTGGATATTAAGCCTTTGTCAGATATATGACTTGCAAATATTTTTTCCCAGTTAGTGGGTTGTTTTTTTGTTTCAATCCTGTTTTCATTTGCCTTGAAGAAGCTCTTTAATCTGATGAAGTCCCATTTGTTTATTCTTTCTATTGTTTCCCTTCTCTGAGAAGGCATGGTGTCCAAAAAGATCCTTTTAATACTGATGTCAAAGAGTGTACTGCCTACATTTTCTTCCAGAAGCCTTATGGTTTCAGGTCTCACCTTTAGGTCTTTGATCCATTTTGAGTTTATTTTGGTGAATGGTGAAAAAGAATGGTCAATTTTCATTCTTTAACATGTGGCTTTCCAGTTTTCCCAGCACCATTTGTTGAAAAGACTTTCTTTTCTCCGTTGTATGCCCTCAGCTCCTTTGTCAAAGATAAGCTGTCCATAGATGTGTGGTTTTATTTCTGGGCTTTCAATTCTGTTCCATTGATCTGTGCACCTACTTTTGTACCAGTACCATGCTGTTTTGATTACTGTAGCTTTGTAGTATGTTTTGAAGTCAGGGATTGTGATACCTCCTGTTTTGTTCTTTTTTCTCAGGATTGCTTTAGAAATTCGGGGTCTTTTGTTGCCCCATATGAATTTTAGGATTCTTTGTTCTAATTCTGTAAAGAATGTCATTGGGATTCTGATTGGGATGGCGTTGAATCTGTAGATTGCTTTAGGTAGAACGGACATTTTAACTATGTTTATTCTTCCAATCCATGTACATGGAATGTCTTTCCATCTCCTTATGTCGTCATCCAATTCTCTCAGAAAGGCCTTGCAATTTTCATTATATAGGTCCTTCACTTCCTTGGTTAAATTTACCCCAAGGTATTTTATTCTTTTTGTTGCTATTGTGAATGGTGTTGTATTCTTGAGTTCTTTTTCTGTTGGTTCATTACTGGAGTATAGAAATGCTACTGATTTATGCAAATTGATTTTATACCCTGCAACTTTGCTGTCGTTGTTGCTTACTTGTAACAGTTTTCCAATGGATTCTTTGGGGTTTTCTATATATAAGATCATGTCATCTGCAAACAGCAAGAGTTTCACTTCTTCCCTCCCTACTTGGATTCCTTTTATTCCTTTTTCTTGCCTGATTGCTCTGGCCAGGACCTCCAGTACTATGTTAAATAAGAGTGGTGATAGAGGGCATCCTTGTCTTGTTCCTGTTTTCAGGGGGATGGCGTTCAGTTTTTGCCCATTGAGTATGATGTTGGCTATGGGTTTGTTGTATATGGCCTTTGTTATGTTGAGGTAGTATTATGCCCATTTTATTCAGAGTTTTTATCATAAATGGCTGTTGGATCTTGTCAAATGCCTTCTCTGCGTCTATTGAGATGAACATGTGGTTTTTATTCCTCAGTTTGTTGATGTGGTGTATCACGTTGATTGATTTGCGGATGTTGAACCATACCTGTGTCTCTGGTATGAATCCCGCCTGATCCTGATGTATGATTCTTTTGATGAATTGCTGAATTCTGGTTGCCAAAATTTTGTTTAGAATTCTTGCATCTACGTTCATCAGTGATATTGGCCTGTAGTTCTCTTTTTTCGTGGTGTCCTTGTCAGGTTTTGGTATCAGCGTTATGTTGGCTTCATAGAATGTGTTAGGAAGTGTTCCATCTTCCGTAATTTTTTGGAATAGCTTGAAAAGGATAGGTATTAAATCCTCTCTGAAAGTTTGGTAGAATTCCCCAGGAAAGCCATCTGGTCTTGGGGTTTTATTCTTTGGGATGTTTTTGATTGCTGTTTCAATCTCTTTCCTTGTGGTTGGTCTGTTCAAATTGCCTCTTCTTGAGTGAGCTTTGGGAGATTGTAGTAGTCCAAGAATTTATCCATTTCCTCTAGGTTATCCATTCTGTTGGCATATAGTTTTTTGTAGTATTCTCTTATAATCTGTTGTATTTCTGCAGAGTCTGTTGTTATTTCTCCTCGCTCATTTCTGATTTTGTTTATTTGAGCTTTCTCCCTTTTTTTCTTTCTAAGTCTGACTAGTGGTTTGTCAGTTTTATTTATCTTCTCAAAAGACCAGCTCTTTGTCTCATTGATCCTTTCTACTGCCTTTTTCGTTTCAATAGTATTTATTTCTGCTCTGATTTTTATTATTTCTCTCCTTCTGCTGACTTTGGGCTTCATTTGTTCTTTTTTCTCTAGTTCAGTTAGGGGTGCTTTAAGGTTGCTTATTTGGGATTTTTCTTGTTTGTTAAGATGTGCCTGTATTGCGATGAATTTTCCTCTTAATACAGCTTTTGCTGTATCCCATATGAGTTAGTATGGCATGCTATCATTTTCATTTGTTTCCAGGTATTTTTTTATTTCTTCTTTAATTTCTTCAATGATCCATTGCTTGTTCAGTAGTGTGTTGTTTAGTCTCCACATCTTTGTGCCTTTCTCAGCTTTTTTCTTGTAATTAATTTCTAGCCTTATAGCACTATGATCTGAGAAGATGCTTGTTATTATTTCAATTTTTTTAAATTTGTAGAGGCTTGCCTTGTTTCCCAACATATGGTCTATCCTAGAGAATGTTCCATGTGCACTTAAGAATGTGTATTCAGCTCTTTCAGGGTGGAGTGATCTATATATGTCTATTAAGTCCAATTGTTTTAGTTTTTCATTCAGCTCCACTATTTCCTTGTTGATTTTCTGTCTGGATGATCTGTCCATTGATGTGAGTGGGGTGTTGAGGTCCCCTACTATTATTGTGTTGTTTTTAACATCTTCCTTTAGGTCTGTTAATAGTTGCTTTATGAATCTTGGTGCTCCTGTGTTGGGTGCATAGATATTTATAAGCGTTATTTCTTCTTGATGAAGTGTCCCTTTGATCATTATATATTGTCCCTCTGTGTCTCTCTTTACCTGTCTTATTTTGAAATCCACTTGGTCTGATATGAGAATTGCAACACCTGCCCTTTTTTCCTTGCTATTTGCTTGAAGTATTGTCCTCCACCCCTTCACCCTGAGTCTGTGTTTGTCCTTGGGGTAAAGAAGCCCCATTCTTTTTCATGTTGTAGACCTGTGTCTCCCAGTTTTATAACCTCAGAAAACTTCCTCAAATTTTTTTGGCAATAGGCCTTGTTTTGCTCCCATAATAGCCCTGCCTACATTACCTCGCCACCATAACTTATTTAATCGGGCATCTCAAGTTTCATAAAACTGTCGTAAAATTATTTTACCCCTAGAACTCTTTAAATTAAGCCTCTTTTTTTTTTTTTTTAAAGATTTTATTTTTTTTCCTTTTTCTCCCCAAAGTCCCCCAGTACATAGTTGTATATTCTTCGTTGTGGGTCCTTTTTAGTTGTGGCATGTGGGACGCTGCCTCAGCGTGGTTTGATGAGCAGTGTCATGTCCGCACCCAGGATTCGAACCAACGAAACACTAGGCCGCCTGCAGCGGAGCACGTGACTTTAACCACTCGGCCACGGGGCCAGCCCCTAAAGCCTCTTTTGATTGAAGGGCCATAACCTATACATCAAACTATTTTCTTCACTCAACTCCTCAAATGTGTTACCCCCTTGACAGTTTCACCACCCTCTAATTCCACAAAACTATAGGCCTAATGATTTGCTGTGTATGTCCAAATCTCATCGAAATATTCTTCTTAATAAACTACATATCTGGGTCTTTTGGCCCAGATCTTATGTGAGAATGAAGTTTAAGGCACAATTATTGACTACTGTTACATTCTAGTTTCTTGAGGATAACTTTTCCAAGAACAATGTTAAAATTGTTTGCAGTCTTCATGGACTCTTCATTGGCTTTTGGCTCAACCTAGAGTCTCAGTTCTAAATGATATTGCTAAATCTATTTCTTAACATCTCTACAAGTATCAAGTTAAGCCAAGAACAGGATCCTAATAGACTTGAACCCAAAGCAATCTGGTATGTTGAGCAAAAGGTGTTTCACTTCCTATTCTTTATATGCAAAAGATTTTAGATTAACTAGATGCAAGCTTTCCTGCCATAGGAAACAGGAGAATAAGTTATCTTCTCATATTCTCTTTTATTATCATAAATTTGAAGTGGCGTCAGGAGACAATTGTTCTTGTATTAAACCACTTCCAGGTAAAAGGGCTCAACGTTAAAGAAGAGAATTATCTTTTCTAAGATTCAAATGGCCAAGAATAATGTTGTAGTTGTAGAAATGAGCTTTAAGTCAGCTGTATGAACCCCGACACGTTTCTGAACCTCAGTTTCTCATCAGTAAAAGGAAGATAATAATACTTACCTCACCTGGCTATTTCATATATTGTGTACAAAATTTTTTCCACTATGCTAGGCATATGGTAACTATTCTTAACGCCATGTGGAAAAGAAATTAGTTTATTTACATGGAGGAGAATTTACTTTCTGATGAGCAAATCAGAAAACCTTCTAGGACTAAAATATATGTCCTCTTTGGGCGTTAACAAGTGTATTGGTTAGGGTTCAATTGGAAGCAGAAGCACTAAGTGACGTGGAATGAAGGACTAGATCTTACTCAATTGAGGAACTGGTGAAGACGCCTCAGCAGAGCCAGTGGTCATGAAGAAAATCTGGATGTGAAGCTGGGGAGAGCAAGACAAACTAGAACCCATGAGCACAACTGGAACCCTGCCTCCAACTTCAACAATGAAGCTGGAGCCCTCTGCCATGGAGATTCACAGGCTCCCAGTCCAGGACTTGGAGGAGCTGAAGGAGTTGCAGGCCTGGCTGCTGACCCATACCAACAAGATGAGCCAGCAGAAAAGTGCCATTGTGTGTGAGCTGAGGCAGTGACTAACACCCTACGCGGATCTTCAGAGCATAAGGGCTTGCTGCTTCACGTGTATTCTCCAAAATTCACACAAATGTATGTTGTGGCCAGCCAACCCTAACTGGAACCATACACAGAAGGGAACTCTGAGATGCACAGTTCCAGCTTTGCTAAGATGACATAGTAGGAAACCACTACATTGAGGTTTCCTTTGCTATGGGCGCTGAAGCTGCCTACCAGGTAAAACCTGCTTTGAAAATTCTCTGGTGATAGTCTATGTGAGGATCAGTGGTAAAGTGAAAAATTCTGAATTATCATAAATCTGGAGTAGATTCAAGGTGCAGCCCACCTCTTTGAAGCTATCATCCCTACAGCCTACTGACGTAATTTCCCAAAGCGTATATTGGGAAATACAACTTCAGATTGTCTTCTATCTTCTGTCAAAAGATTGACTAATATAAAGAATAATTAGGATAAAATGTCTAATTTACCTGAAGAGATTTCTTCTTAATAAAACACATTAGACAATTCTTTAAAGAATTTCTTTGCATGCTCTTGAGGAAGAGTACCAGAAGGCTATATACCTAGACCATGTTATAAAAATATTTTTGAGGATATTGTATTTTCTACTCCTTTTTGGGCCCCCCCATATATATTTTTATAACTGGGTAAAAGCTTTGGCTCCCCATGATAACAGTGTATGTAAAGTATCTGATACTGTGTCTGCTACTGTGGTAATGCAGGAATATCCTTAGCATCCTTCCTCCAGCCCTACTATCAAAATGTCCTCACCAGTGGGCTGAGAACAAACCAAACCTAATCTAAGTGCATTTGAGGCAATCAGTCTGGAGAACTGGCGGCAAACGTCAGGCCCTGCAGAAATTTAATTTTTGATATCCGAGCTTGCATAAATTGTTTTCTTTCTGTTACTCAGTTTTCTCATTTACAGGATGAGCCTAGCACTGCAGAGAGGACTATGGAAAAATGCCATCTAAATTGACAGTGTAATGATGATTTGATGCCTGCTGCAAACACAGAATGTTAAAAAAAAATTTTCCCATCAAGTTCTTTTTATCCCTTCTGTTACATAAAACAAATTTTGCTTTTTTAGTCTTAAAATCATGTCCTAGTGGATAGTTCAGTATGGAAGGGAAGGAAGAGTATTATTTCTCTCTCTCAATTACTTTATTATAAAATGAATTGCATATAGTCACTTTTAAAATTTTCTAAACTTGTTTTATTTTTATCCAGTATTCTCTGTGAAAGATTTAAGAAACGAAATCTCCAGATAAAGAAAACTCCAACAAAACTAGCAGATATAGAAACATTTGAAGTGGTTGTCTTAGAGAGCTTGTCTAGTCTATAAGAGCAAAAATCTCAGAATAAGAGCTCGATATAAATATACTCTCAGATATAAAGGTATTTAGATAAAAGCCAGCATTGTTGGGATGAATCCCATTGATGTAGAAAGAACTTCATGATGAGAAAATATGTACAATGTATCAGAGCAACAAACCTAAAAATAAAGGTAACAAAAAAAGCTGTGTAGTTTCAGATTCTCTTAAATTAAAACTAAGTCAATAGCCAGAAAAAATTTTCAGTAATTATGATTCAGTCATATCATTGCTAACAAAACTATCACGCCATTTACAGTGACTTCATTTGAGATTCTTAGTTTCACGCATTCTTCATTAGAGATGATTCTTTTTATATTACTTATTTCTCTATTTTCTTTTACATATAATTTTTTCCTTGTCATTGAATAGCCTTCAGGAGGTGAATCTGGTTCTCTCAGTTTTTTCCGTTCATAAACATTTCTTTGTCACAAAAGATGGGCAAGCCTACCCTGATTTCTCTGACACCCAGATGTTGACAGTTTGTTAAACAGAAGTGTCAGGAGCAGGAACTGCCCTAGTTCTGCTTTTCACCTGTTCAGACTTTCTGCCTCTCTCTTGTGTGCAAAATCTATGTTAATTGTACACATTAATCAAGCACCCAAAAATAGCTGTATCTGATATGACTGATGATAAGTTATTTCCATACATGGTGGAGCTTAAACATAAACCAAGTGCCTTTCAATGAATAATCTAGTGGTAAGTGTTAAGACTGACACTGATTACAGGTATACATAATTCCTAAAACATCAATAATTGGATGTACATTGGTGACTAGCCATTTTCCCCTTCTTTTTTTTTTTTTTTTTTTTGAGGAAGATTAGCCCTGAGCTACATCTTCCAATCCTCCTCTTTTTGCTGAGCAAGACTGGCTCTGAGCTAATATCCGTACCCATCTTCCTCCACTTTCTATGTGGGACGCCTACTACAGCATGGCTTGCCAAGTGGTGCCATGTCTGCACCCGGAATCCAAACCAGTGAACCCTGGGCTGCCGAAGCAGACTGTGCACACTTAACTGCTGTGCCACCAGGCCGGCCCCTCCCTTCATTTTTAAGTCAGGATCATGTATAGTTAGTGCTCTGTGAGATAGCCTAAGAATATCTGGTCCAAATCCCTGATCTCGCAAGTAGCATAGTGACTTGACCACAGTCATAGAGCTGGACTATGTACTGGAATATGGAGAACTAGAAGTCAGGTCTCCTGATTCCTACCACACTGTTGTTCCACAGTACCAGGCCCTCCATTTTTGCTGAACGTAAACATTCAAAATGTATCACTCCAGCTGGTGTGTTGAGAACAGACTAGAGGGGCTGTGGGTTAGTGTGGGAGCGGGGAGGCAAGATAGGATAGGATCAGGTCAATTCAAGTGAGAGTTGATAATGGCTTAGCCCTGGGTGGTAAAGTGGAAGTGGTGAGAAGGGTTGGACTCTGGATATGTTTTGAAGGGAGTGTAGAAAGGATGTGCTGACAGACTGCTTATGATATGCCATAACTCGTAGCCTCCGTGTCCCGAACACATAGATGGTCAGCAAGTGCTTGATTCATGCTTTCAACAGATAATTGTATGTTAGGTCCTGCGCTGGGAGTTGAGTATAAAGTGGTGAGCTAATCAGATGGTTTCTGCCTACTTAGAAACTAACACAGTAGTTAAAAACCACATCTTGAGAAAGTGAACCAAGTAATTTTTTCTTTTTTAGGTGAGGATGATTGACTCTGAGCTAACATCTGTTGCCAATCTTTTTCTTTTCTTTCTTTTTTTTTTTCTTCTTTCCCCAAAGTCCCCCAGTACATAGTTGTATATCCTAGTTGTAGGTCATTCTAGTTCTTCTATGTGGGACGCCACCACAGTATGGCTTGATGAGTGGTGCGTAGGTCTGTGCCCAGGATCCGAACTGGTGAGCCCAGGGCCACCAAAGCAGAGTGCGCCAACTTAAGCACTGGTCTCCAGACCCTGAACCAAGTAATTTTAAGGCATTGCATAATAATCAGCAGTGTATCTGGTGAAAAAGTGCATAACAATGAATCAGCTCCAAGAGATTTCTCCTTTGTAAAGAATTAGTGGAGAGCAGGCCTGCTTTATTTGGATCACTGGTTTTCTCATCAGTATTGACATAGGGTTTTTTAATTGCACTGAGTTCAATTAACACTGTTAATAGGTTTGGAATAAAATGTGATTGCAGTCCCATCCTTGTCTAACTTGGCTGAGCCTTATTATCTTTCTGTACCTTAGTTTCTATCTCATTTGCAAAATTAAAATGTTAACATGAGCCTTCCTCTCATGAAAATATTATGATTAATGGTTGCTACCCAAAAAAACTACAGATGTTTTTTAAACCCACAGTTCAGTATAACTTGATAATTACAATTGACAAAAACATGAAAATTAGAGTTTGGTAATGTGTTACTGGTTTGAATTATCTGCATTAATATAAGTGTTATCCTTAATATCTTCCTGTTTTATAGAATCCTTTCTTCCCACATAGCAATGTACTTATATCACATGTCATAGGAGGTTTTCATAAATGGATGTCTTCGTATCAGAAGCTGTTTTTCTTTTCTCTCCCATCGTTACTATGAGTTCAGAATATGTACTTGGGAGGCAGTACTGCACAGAGTGCTTAGGAGAAGAGATTTTGGGATTGATAGACCTTGGTTTGAACTTTGTGCCACTACCTGTGTGGTCCAGAGCAAGTTGTTTACGTATTCTGTGTCTCAGTTTTCTCTTCTTTAAAATGAGGTTAATAATAACCACTTCACAGATTTATTGTAAGGATTAAGATTGATAACTGATATAGAGTGCCTGTTACTGTGCCTGACACGTAAGCCTTCAGTAAATGATAATTATTATGATCCAAGAATGACAGTTTCTGTTTTCCAGGGGTGGTGATTCTTGTTACTCTTCCCAACTACTCAACACTAATCACTCCTCTTCTTCCTACCTTATCACTTCTTAGGAAAAGGGGAATCACCTTATGGGATCCTGTATAAGATGCAGTCACCTCTTTTCTTCAGAATCTGATATTCCATGATATTCTTTTGATGAAGCATTGACTCTGCCCAACCTAATGAGTTTGACTGACCTTCTCTAAATCCCCCCATTTACTGCCCTTTTGCTTTTGTTTGACTGCTAATTTATTAGCATGCTTATTTTTTTAAAAAAAGCACACTTACTTTTTAGTGCATATGGAGCCATTTTCAGTTAATATAAAGTCAGGTTAACTTCACTGACAGAATCCAGAGCAACCTCATCCCACCGCACTCAAAGACCCTATGTGCGTGCACTGCCTCATCCTTGCCCCACTCAGCTCAGAGTTTCTTTCTCATGCACCGGAATGGGTAAGGCCATCAGCAATGGCAAACTTGTCTAACTCTATGCTGTTATTTCTTGTAAGTGGAAGATTTCTTCATTACTGTTTGGTCCCATTAGCATCTTACCCCACTTGCTCATATTTAGACTTTTTCTGCTGACATACAGTAATGGGAAAGTATGAGAAAATAGTTTTCTTTGTGAAATATTTAAATCTCAAAGGCTTTTGTGTATTTTTTAATTAAAAAAATGAAATATGTGGAGTTAGCTATCATTTATCCCAAGTGTTTTCAAATTGCTAAGCACCTTCTTTTCTTATGTATAAGAAATAAGCTTTGTTTGACTACTCACTGAAGAATCTTGGAACTTTGCAGAAAATTACAGTAAGAGGAAGTTACTATGTTGCAACAAGAGAGTATTTTGATTGCAAAATTTGATTGCAATTTGCAACTTGAGAAGAATTTAATAGTAGCTGAGCTTTCAAAATGTAACACAGAAACTGTCATTTTCTTCTACAATTAAAGTAAGTGCTTCTGAAAGTTGCAGGATAAGAATGACCCAAATTACCCTCCCCCACATTTCCTCATCTAGAAGAGGGGGGAATGGAGTTTGAAGAGAACATCTGTGGACAAAATGGAAGACAAATAGTCTTTTCAGGCAAACGTCTGAAAAAGGGATCTTTTATAGCCAAACAGAATACTATTGCTTGCATTGCCATGGTTAAGAAGAGGATCAACAATACTTTCATAATGGCCTTTTATTTTAGCATTCTATTTCTGTGGATAGAATTATGATTTCAACACATCCATTCATAATTCATATAATTATTTGCATAAATATCTTTTGACACAGATTTAACGTACTTTTGCCAGTCACATCTTGAATTCAAATTTTATCTGTTGAGTGCACTAAGACAATGTCAGTGCAAGTAATGCTAAAGGAGATTGGATAAAAAGGAATATTTTCTTATGTACAAAATAAACAGCCTACTAAACAACAGAACTTTCAGTAATATGTTTTACATGGATTACTAGAGAAAAGACACCTGGCTCATTTATTTCCTGATGAAAGACTTCTGGTTAAAACAACTAATTAAGACTACATCCTATGCCCTTTACTGATAGTTTGCTCAATTTTCGTTCATGCAGCCAGTCTTTAGGGAGCACCTCCTCTGTGCTAGGCCATGTTCTAGGCAGAAGATAAAACAGTGCATAAAATAGACGGAATTCCTCTTCTTACGTGCAGTTTATATTTGGAGGGAAGGCTGGGTAATAAACAAGAAATATAAGTACTTTCAATAATACTAAGTGCTAAGGAGAGAAATAAAGCAGGGAAGGAAAACAGGAAGTGTTGAGGGCAGTAAGGATAACAATTTTAGATAGGCAAGCCTGGGAAGAACTAACAAAAAAGAAGCATTTGAGTAATGATCTGAAGAAGGTAAGGCAGTAAGCCACAATAATATCTGGGCAAAGACCATTTCAGACAGAGGAAACAGCAAGGGTTTACTTAGGCCCTAAGATGAGACTCTATTTGGCATGATCTAAGAACAGCAAGTATGACTGGAGCAAAGTTAGGGTAGGGGCAGGAGGCAAAGATAACAGAGGCCAGGTAATACAGGGCCTTCAAGGTTATTGGAAGGATTTGGACATTTATTCAGAGTGAGGTGAGGAGCCGTTGGAGAGTTTCATGTAGAGGAATGACGTGATTCAAATCATATTTGAATGGCTCCTTGTGCTCAACATAGAGGAGGTAAAAGCAGAGGCAGGGAGAACCATGAGGAGATATTTCAGTGATCCAGGTGAAGGGTGATGGTGGCTTAGACCAGGGAGCTAGTAGTAGAAGTAGCAAGAAAAAGACATATTGTAAAAAAAACAATGTTTGAAGGTGGAACTAATATAGCCTTCTGGTGGATTGGCGGTGGGATCTAAGAGAAAGAAAAGAATCAAGATTGTGAGTCATTGTGGAGGGAAATGGGATTGCCATTTACTAAGGTATAGAAGACTAGGAGAGGAGCAGATTTGGTTGATAGGTAGTGGATATCATCAGCTCAGTTTTGTACACATTAAATCTGTTGAGTTAGCCTACAGCTCACCCAAGAAGTCCCGGCTGATGATAGGAGTTCTTAACTTGCTAAAGATCAGAATTTATAGACATTCTTAGAGAGAATGTTCAAAGAACTTTCACCCAGATGCTCACTACAATGAGCAGAAAGTGCTAATGAAGATATTAGAAAGATTTTATTGAGTTATGATTTAGGAAATAAGGTAAAAATATGTTTTTTAAGGGAATCGACCTTCACAAATGCTTACAAAAGATATCTGTTTTTTGTTGGTGAATAAGCATTGTGAGTTTATGCTTTAGTCAGGGTCAAAAACGAAATCTAGTCTCCAAGGACCAGAAAAAAGAACAAAATTGCTCAGTGGTAAATGGGAACTAAAACCACATACCTGGTAGGCTCTGAGTCCAGAAGGAGGTAGAGATGAGTGGGAGTCTGATGTGTATCAGAACAGATGGACCACTATGTCGGAAAACTGCAGATTGACTCACTGGGTTAAACCAACTGGGAAGGCAAGCAGAGCTTCCTTACCCTTGAGGAAGGAGGTTGAATAAAGATACAACCACTGACCAGAGCTATGACTTCTATAAAGGTGATTCTTTCCTTACTAAATGCAAAGTATGGGGAATCCACAAAAGCCCTTAAAGTAAATTTTGAAATAATAACAGAATGATTAAAAACAGTGGATATTCATAAGAACCAATACCAGCTAGACATCCTGGATATGTAAAATATAGCCAGTGAAGTAAACACTCTATAGATAGGATCAACTTTATACTGGATACAATCAGAGAGAATATTGGGAAATTGGAAGAGAGCAGAATGAATTCACCTAAAAAACATTGCAGAAATATGGAAGGATAAAAAATATGAAAGATACGTGGATGATAAATTGAGAGGTGCCAGTGTATGTCTAGGGAAAAAAGAGACAGACTAGTAAACAAAACATTTGAAGAGATAATACCTGAGAGTTTTCAGAATTAACGAAATAATGCCTTCAAGTACAACACAATGAATGCTAAGTAGGATTAATTAAAATAAATTATAACTAGACATCATAGTGCAATTGCAGAATATCAGGGATAAAGAGAAAAATAATTTAAAAACCATAGACTAAAGACAAATTAAAACAAATGAGAGAGTAGCTACAGATGTCTTCAGAGCAACAATGGATGCCAAAAGAAAATAAAGTAACATGTTCAAATTGCTAAGTTATTTTCAACTCAAAATTCTATACCCAGCTAAGCTATTGAAGAGTGAAGGATTTTTTTATTTTCACTCCAAAACATAAAGATCTAGAAGAGTTTGCTGTTCACAGACTGCTGTGAAAGAACTTCTAAAGGATATACTCACTTGAGCATGGACCTGGAACAAGGGTGATCTGAAGCTAATAAGAAAAGTACAGAAATAAAATATATTATAAATTTTCACTTTCATAAGGAAAACATTCATTATCATGGAAGCAAAGATTCCAGGCCTCTTTTTTTTTTTTCAGTTAGTCATAGCACCTTGTATGATCTGCTGTTATCCATTATAGTCATGTGTCTCTTCTTAATGTTTTGCTCTTATTAAATTTTTCATGATATCATTAGAAACTGAAAAAAAATTATACCAATTAAGTATATGTCACTCAGAATGAATAATTCCATCAGTTTTACTGGAAAAGACTACACAGGATTATAAATTTGCACCTTGGGATACTTAATCACACTTGCTGATGACATGAGGAAATTTTCACTGTCAGGAGCTTATGTATATGAATGATGAACAATTTCTAATATAATTTGTAAGGAGTCTTTTGAATATGAGGCTATTTCAGGAGTCTCCAAGATCACCCACATGTCCAGTGATTTGCTAGAAGGACTCGTAAGACTCAACATATAGTTCTACCCACAGCTAAGATTTATTATAGTGACACAGCAAGGATATATACAGCCAGATCAGTAAGGAAAAAAGACACCCAAGGAATCTGGAAAAATCCATGTGCAGGCTTCCTGTGCTTTCTCTCCCTCTCGTGACAGATCTTGCAGAGTATACTCTCCCCCCAGCAGCAAAAATGCAGTCACATGTGTGTAGTGTCTCTGCCCAGGGAAGCCCATTAAAGTCTTAGCACCCGAGGATTTTATTGGATTGGTCACATAGGCACCTTCTGCATAGCGACTTCAAAATTTTCAGACTCCCAAAAGGAAAGAAGGTGTTTAGTCCCCAGGTGGGCAAGACAGTCTTATTACTTAGAGAAGCTTCATGTCCGTATAGGGACCTGTTTACCAGCCAAGTTCTCAGATGCTAGCAGAGAGCCAACCTTTTAAGCAGGTTCTTCTAAGATAGCAGCCTCAGGCTTGCTACAGTAACTTACAGAGACCTATTTCCTTAACTGTAGTTTTCATTGTTTTTGCCATTACTTTCAAAAGCATATAATTCAGTTATTTAATTTTAATTAATGTAATTCAATTATAACTTTTTCATTTTAGAAAATGTCACGTCTCTTGGGAAAATAATGAAATCTCTCTTAAGAGAATTTCATCATAATATTTGCAATATTTACAAGAGACATCTAAGGCTTTGCTTCTTTGAATGATGGATAAATCTGTATTGTGTGCCTAGAACTCTCTTAGGTTTCAGTAATATGTACACTGATTATATTCTGCAATGACAATCGATATGAGAATATATTTATTGGGAAAGAAAAGATAATCGTGTTAAAAAGAAAACTTGCAGAGCATAAAATATGTTTTTGTGTAGATTTTAAAGTAGACTTCCATGTTCTAAGGAATAGCATGCAAAAAGCATAGGAGGTACATTATATAACTCATTTCTTTTGAGCTGTAGCTTATTCATGTAGCTTCCTAAAAACAAACCACCCCCATCTTTGTCATTTTTGAAAATAATGAGCTGTAAAATTATAATGATTACTTGTGGAAACACAAAAGGAAAAAAACCCCAATCAGTAATTTTACAGCCAAACAATTTAGGGAAAATAACTATATGTAAATTAACTATACTTAAGCACACTAGCCTGCGTTATTATTTTGAAGCAAAGTGCACTCAAGAAAATCAACACAGCATAATAAGTTTTATCTTTTGTGCTTTCTCTCCAAAATTGATTGTGAATTTCTGTAGCCATGGATCTTACAAAGTTTTATACACACACGCACACTCCGCATACATACATATTTTTTTGGCTTTGACACTTGGGCGATTATTTCTGGGTTACACTGTATGACAGCAGATTATCTGATCCTTATCTTTAGGACTGATATCCATCCATAATATTATATTCATGAGAACTAGGTAAATCATATACAAAACAAAATTATTATACCGTCATGCGTTGCTTAATGATGGGGACACATTCTGAGAAATGCCTCATTAGGTGATTTCATCACTGCGAACTTCATAGAGTGTACTTACACAAACCTAGATGGTATAGCCTACTGCACACCTAGACAATAGGTACTAATCTTATAGGACCATCATCGTATATGTGGTCTGTCGTTGACCAAAATGTCATTATTCAGTGCATGATTGTATAAGTAGGATGTTATTTTATGAGCAAAGATACTAAATGAGAAAGTATGGTACGGAATACGAATTTGTAGTATAAAACCAAGACCAGCAAGTTTTATGTGAACAAAATCTAATTGCTCTGTACAGACATAACCTTTGTAAAGAAAAAGAAGAATCTGTTACCTAAAATTCATTTTGAAGGATTGTCTGTGAATTAAAATTACACATGCAATCTCTTACCCTGTTAGTTAGTTAATCATATAAATATAATTAACCTTATTATACCAATGAACAATCTGGCTTAGTAGACTGACTAGAACCAGTGACTTATAATCATTAATTGAAAGCTAGACCAGTCAATACAGTGGTGGGGTTTTTTTGTTAAGACATTAAGCTGTTCCGGCAGTTAGCATGGAGTAGACAGATAGGCGGGTTTAACTGGCGTGGTTGTTGAACTAGGCAAGTATGATGCAAGGAGTGTGGTTTAAGGGAATGATTGTAATGATATCTCATGGAAACCAAGCGGAAGAAGAAAAATAAAGGCACAAAACAGTGGTAAGGTGAATGAATTGGATGCCTCAATGAAGATTTTCTAAAAATTGCTGGATTGGGAGTATTGGACTATGTAAAATGTAGATGATGGAGGCAGTGGTTGGAGTATGCTGAAGATAACAAACATATGGTCATGGGGGTGGGTAGCTGAGGGTTGGAGAAGTAAAGATCATTGGAGATGAGCGACTGAGGAGCCAAGGTGCTGACATCCCCTACATGAAGATTAGTCACCATTAATAGTGACAGAAGTAGGTGTGAGAAGAAAATATTGATCCAAGCGCTGAAATAGTTAGTGACTGAGGGGGAGTGCCTACGAGATCCAGTAGGTGATAGTGGCTTATGGAATAGAATGAACTTCAAAGGAACAAATGATAGTCATCTTTGCCTGCCTGCTCCATATGGTTTGTTAGAAAATCAAATGAGATATTGCCTGGGAAAGCACAATAAACCCCTAAAAAAGGTATGAATATATATGTATGCATATGTAAGAGCCCTTGGTTTCAACTACTGCTTTGTGCCCCAATTTCTCTGCCTACAAAATAAGGACAAAAATAATATCCTCTCCTGCTTCGTGGGAGATTAGAAAGTTCAGTGGCATGATGTATATGAATTTGTTTTGAGGCTTTGGAAAGAGAAAGTACTTTCTCTGACTGGGGTTCAGAGCCATCCTTTAGCTCTTGAGTTCTGTGCAGCATGCTGGCACTCCCGATAGTGCCCTGAGTATCAGATAACGTTCTTCCTTATCTTTGATTTCAGACATTTCAGCAGTCTTCTCTGCAGCACAAATCAAAGAAGAAAAACAAAGGTAAGAGAAGGAAATAAAACATTTACCTGCTTAGTTTGCCCTGTGATAATCACCAGCACACATCACCCATCCTTTCCGGCCTGAGCCCAGTGTGGTTTGGAAGAGCACAACCCCCTAGTGCAAACGCTGCCAAGACCTGCTTCTCCTTCAAGTCAATTATGGTACGAGGTACCTTTTACAACAAATGATCTCAACAGCTGTTAAGACTGGGATTACACACTTCTGATTAAATTGTATGTCACTTATGTAGGGGAAAAGGTATTAAAGATTTCCATAATTTTCTATTCTGATACAATGTGAAAATAAGAATTTTTAAATTTGTTAAGTACCCAGATTTATTTTTGCGATCTATAAATAATCTACCTTCACACCTGTACAAAATTTAAAGAGCATTTTTACCTATTTATCTTTAGGTCCTATAGCTGGCAAGAGCAAAAGACGAATTTCTTGCAAAGATCTTGGCCGTGGTGACTGTGAGGGCTGGCTTTGGAAAAAGAAAGATGCGAAGAGTTATTTTTCACAGAAATGGAAGAAATACTGGTTTGTCCTAAAGGATGCATCCTTATACTGGTATATTAATGAAGAGGTAAGATAAAGCATGTTTTATTTTCTCATCATTTTCTACCTGTAGCCAAAAGAATAGCCATTTTGAGACTTAGGTTTTAAAATCATATAATCGCCTTAAGGCTAATTCAGGAGACTTCTGCTAGTTATTTTTCAATCTGTCTTCTTAAAATTATTTCATTTTGGGGTTCTGGAAATATAATTGTCTCAGTTATTCTAATGTAGCAACATAGCTGAAGCAAGGATAAAGTATAGTCAGATTCTGTGTATCTAATTAAAAATACCTAAAAGCGGTAGCTTTGCTAAAAGGATTATACATGGAAATTTGATATAGATTTTTAAATGTCTTGCTTTTGTTCAAAGTTTAAAATTTTTTTCTGTTTGTTTTTCTGGGGGAGGAAGTCCTTTAGTAATTTAAGCAAATTAATGTCACCTGAATTTATTTCAGTTTTTCTTCAAGAAAAAATGAACAGACTAGTTTTGAAAATCTGCAGGTATTCATTTTATTTGGCCCAATTGTGGGGAGAGGGAGTGTATATAATACATTTAAATTGTTCTTATGATTTCCTGTTTCATTTGCAGTAAACAGATTTATATCCAGAGTAATTATATCACAACCTGTCACATGTCACAACAGATACTCAAGAGTATACCTTATTCATCGATAGTCCCTTGACTCTACATTTTCTTTGATTCCTTTGCCATAGCCATTCATCAGTTCACCTTACTAAGTTATTTTAAACCATAATTTCATTGTTAACTTGTTTTCTCAAAAAATACACATTTAATATTGTGTGCTGGCTAAATAGTCTTATAGAATACTATTAAGACATTATTCAATTTGCATTTGAAGATTAATTTTTGAAATATAATTTAACACCATTATTATGCCTATGATTATAACATACAGTATCAAGAGAAGTTTGTGTTCTCTGGACAGGCTGTTAGGTTAGTTCGTGGTCATGGTATGTCAGAACAATGCCTGGCACAAACTAAGTACTTGATAAACACATGCTATGACTAATATTTTTCAAATTGACCTCTTATTTCATTTTAAAATCCTGAATTAATATTTTGCTATTTAATATAAATGTCTATATTATCTATCTAGAAGGGTTTATTTTCCATACTTTTGATATTTTTTTGTGGCAATTACACTAAAAAATCTTCTATTTTAATAAGTTGTCTTGTCTTAGATATAGTAAACAAACCATAATTTTGCCTACGTTTTCTTTTAACAGATATATATTAAACACTTCTTATATGCCAATGAAGTAGTATCAAAATATAGAGTCTCTATGTTTCCCTTTATTTTAAGGTCACTGGTAGATTTGTCTGCTGTATGCTAAATTATATTCTGTCTTCCAAAGTTTAAGCAATAAAAAATTGTGGCCCTTTTTGTTGAACAGTAGCTAAATTTCAATCAGAGAGTTATTATTACTGTGTTGGCCTTATGAGAGGTGAGTGAATAATTTCGTAGTATACATTGCAAGAAATACCCTAGTATGTGTGATTTTTTTTTTTTAGGAGAATTGTAGAAATCCCGTATCACATCATTATGGGGAGATAATAACTACCCCAAAAATATTTAAAATTGTTCAAAATTTAAAATTTTTAAATTAAAGACATGAAAGGTAACATGATAGAAATCCAATCTGAGAAAGAGATTTGAAACTATTTTATTCACCCCAAGATTGGAAGGAAAAAAATATTCAAACATTGAAAAATATTGAAAAAATTATATTACTGCTCTTTTTTATAACACACATATTTTAGTCACTATCACTAGCACCAAATTTTTGTTGTTTTACATATGTATACATATACACGTACACAGACACTGAAAGAATTGAGAATCTCTATTTTTGTTCTTTGAGATAGCAGATGTAGGTTTAGTCTCACTTGAACTTGATATCTAAGAAGACATGAAGTGGTACAGCACAGATCAAAGTTTAAGAGAGTAAAAATCTGAGGAGCTTGGTCATGCGCAGGAAAGAGACAACAGTAATTAAAGGGTTTAGGCAAAGATAGTCATAGCTTAGTTGGGATAACTTGTATCTAATGTAAGATTTTAGATAATTCTCCTATCTTGTTCTTTCATCTCAAATTAGAGAAAGGAGGATTTTATAGATTTCATTCAATTTTCCAAGTGAAAAATGACCTTTATATATATAGCATGTATACCAAGTCAGATATTTGAAGATCAAATTAACCTACTTGATTTGTAAAATCATGAATATACAAAATAATTGTTTAATTCATGTTTAATAAGAGATAATTTTGGATGCAGAAAAGGAATTGAATTAGTAAACTTCCCTATATTTTATATTTGAACATTAAAAATGATAGAAAATTGTGAATTGTAAATGTGGACTAAAGTTGTTTTATATGTTATAAAAGTATTTATACATTCTGATGAGAAAATTACTTAGTAAACATTTTTCACTTTGAGAACTAAAGAATTTTCTACCTTTAATATAAAAAGGATTTAAGAATTTCTGTATATATTTTAATTTGTAGTGTTCTAAATGTTCGAAAGATACCTTCAATTTAATAGAATATAATAGGTAAGAGTGGAATTCTAATTTCTAAAATGGCAAATTTAAGGAATTAAATGAATAAATTGATTAGTATAGATATTTAAGGCATAATTATAGTTATAGTATCATCAGCTTCAAACCTTTGTATATAATACCCTAAACAAGAGTGTTGCCTCTTTAGGATGAAAAAGCAGAAGGATTCATCAGTCTGCCTGAATTTAAAATTGATAGAGCCAGTGAATGCCGCAAGAAATAGTAAGTTAATTTTATTTGGGGAGAGGGAGAGAAGGGAAGGCTTTTTTTTTTCTTTTAATTTCCAGCTTTTAAATTATAGGTTGCTTGTCTAATGCTTTCAAATTGAGGTAATAAAGCAGTTTTATGGGCAGAAAATGGAATTTTTTACTGATTTCTGTCATCATGGCAGAAACATTACATATGTTAACTCAAGCTAGATGTTGAGGTAATTTTATCCATAAGAATTATTGGTTCTAACTTATTTCCCAATTTGAAATAAAATAAATGTACTTTGTTTCTTTTTGCAGTGCATTCAAAGCCTGTCATCCTAAAATCAAAAGCTTTTATTTTGCTGCTGAGCATCTTGATGATATGAACAGGTAAAGTGTTACTTAAATTTCAAAGTACTTAGAAAGTCAGTTAGGCTTAGATTTCTAAGTTTTCCACATTAATATTTAGAGAATAATGTCCCTGAAGTTTCTAGATCGATCAGTTTAAAATAGAATGGACCCAGCCATAGTTCTGTGTAACCATACCTAATTTTAAAGAATGGCATTTAAAAAGTCAAAATAAACTCATTGACTATCAAGTTTACCAAAACTGTGCCAGAATCCATATATAGGCTCAAAAAAAAATCCACCACAAAAAAAAAGACTTTTTAAAAGTCCATTTCAGGAATATGTCTTCAAATTTATTCTTAGGTGGGGAAAGAAAGATATCCATAAAAACGTTGACTTTTCCAAGTGCTGAGTATATATGACAGAACATCCATCTCAATAATTCAGGCCTAAACTAAGTTAATATTTATTTCTGTCACCTTTCTTCTCTCACCAGACAGGATTGTATAGCAAAGTGATTAGATGGCTCCGTGGTTATTTGGTGGCTCTGGGAAAATCTCTATATACTTTTTCCCAATCATCTACAACATTCTACTTCGTGTTTCCACTTTAGCTTTTATGAGTTCATTCCTTTCTTCTTTTTTCTTTCCTTTCCCCTCTTCCTTTTCTAGATTTGTGGAAATTGGGTTTAAGATTCAAAATTTTTCCCTTGACAGATCTTCAGCAGGCAGTGCATATGACATATATAACCTACTCACAGCTAGGGAGAGGCAGCTTAGCATAGTGGTCAAGAGCATGGATTTTGGAACCAGGCTGTCCAAATCCTAGCTCTCCTACTTACTAGCTCTGTGACCTTGGACATAGAACTTAACTTCTCTATGCCGGGTATTGACTCTTAAAAAATGGGGATATTAACCATCTCCACCCATACGACATTTGTGAGGAGCAAATAAGCATACACAAAGGGCTTAGCACAGTGGCTAAATAGTAAGTGTTATGTAAATGTTTACTAGCAATATATATTCCTTTTACATACTTTGGGCTCTTACTCCATTTACCTTTCTTTTGTGTCTCTAAAAAATTAGTATCCAGATATTTTTAGGCACAAAATTGTTCTGTGCAGCTTCATAAATGTGCTTGAACACACTAAATGAACACTTAATGTGCTATTATAAATAATCTTGCTCTTTGGCACTTGGGAGTATAGGCATGGTTTTTCCAAAGCAGGATATAAATATAGGGAAATGGCAAAGAAGGGTGTTGAGAACACTTGATAAAATCTTTTATTATTAATAAGGGAACTGAGCCTTTCGTATAGTTTCCATAATCGACTCTTGATTTTTATGTTACCGTTCTTGAAATTTCATACTAGGCAATCAGAATTTGGAGAGCTTTTTCTCCTTAACTTGTTCTCAAAATGAAAATGTTTATTCACATGCCACGTGCTTGGGGGGCGCGGGAGGGGGTTATGATATTCTATTTTGTGTTTTAATAATTTTATAATTCTGTTCTTGTTACTCACTATCCATTTTACTCCTTGTTGAGCTCAGTGCCCTTGGGATAGATATGAAGGGTTTACACCATAGCCAAACTGCAAATAAGTGGTGTATATGAGCATGTCCCATCTTACAAGATAGATACACTAGAACACAGTCACCTCCATCTAAGAATTAACATAATTTAATCATTCATGATACATGCTAATCAGGGTCTTTTTAGGTTTGGAAAATGGCCTGTTCAAAAATGTATTTTTATGAGCCATAAAGCCATTCTGTCCATTCCCTACCCTGTGTTAGCAGTAACTTCAGAGGTGTGTGATGTCACTACTCTTCCCTAACACTCCTATGGATATGTCTGGTTCAGGATATCACAGACGTCAAACCAAACCCATGTGTTTCATTTTGTTGCTTTTTCTAAACAATGGGTCAAAGATAAACGTGAATCTGATCAAATATGTCATCAGCACAGCGTACACTTAAGAGTGCTGTTGTATATAAACCTTGCCATGGTGCACTACCACCTTCAGAATGGAATTGTCCTGAAATACTGCATCTTTTTAACAATTTAAGTGTAATGGGCTTTTATTGTTTTGCTTTGTGTTTTCTTTTTTTATATATAATCGTATTCCTGACATCTACTTTCAATAGACAAGTTTAAAAAAATTACTCTTTAATAGAAAAGGGGAGAGTTATTGCTGGAAATACTCCCAGAATTTTAGTGATGGGGAGAGAGACCTTCTAACTCTGTTCGGTAACTTGATTGTTAGATAATAGCAAGATGATCTGGGTGTTGGTTTGTTCTATATGTAATCTTTTAAAGGCATGTACCTAAGTCTTCAAGAGATAATATATTTATAATAATTATAAATATATTTCACAATTTATCTGGTTATTTCATAATTTCTAAAGCATTATCATAGGTATTTAAAACATATAGTTATAGTTGTGACAGGACCTAGTAAGTGGACTGAAAAAGTAATTTTTTAATTTAATTTTCCTCTGTAAAATCTATATACACGTGCTTATACATATACCCATATATACATATATATACACGTATGCCCAAATATATGTGTGTATACACACATAGAATATTAAAATCTCACCTATTTTTTGAGCATCTGTAAGTTTGATTGGGAGGTAATTTGCAAAACACTTTTGAGCACCCCACCACCATCCATCTGTTCCCTCCTCAGAAATGAGCATTGAAACATTAAAAAAAATTTTGCCAGTCTGTGAAATCTGTGGGAAGAAAACAAAACATCATGTTTCTCAAGTATTCTGCAACTTATTTACTGAATTCATTGGGCCTATACATTCCTTATTGTGTCAGCACATATGTCCTTGTACTTGTGAGGACTCACTAATTTCTATTTGGTAATCATTATTTGTACATTTCTCCTATGGTTCTAACCCTTTTATCCCCCCTCAATACATTATTCTGTGTCAGTTACTGACAACTTCATTGGAATGTTCACTGTAGGTGCAATATCCCCTTACCTGTATTTTCTTGTCTTAAAGCATTGGTGATATTGTAAGATAGTGAATTTAGAACTAATATTAAAGAACTTACCCATGAGTACGTTTGAAAAGATTCTAAATTCAATACTTGTATCCATGAGCACCTTATCTTAAAACAGCCTCCCCTAATCCCAGGCACCTTTGACATTCTAATTTTTTACCTTTTTTTTTTTTTTGGTATTACTTGCTACTACTTCACATCTGTTTATTTGTATCCGTTTATTGTCTGTCTCCCTCACTAACATAGAAGTATCATAAAGGCAGACATTTTGTTTTATCTCTGTATCCTGGTTACCTAGAACAGTACCTGGCACACATAGGCTCTCAATAAATAGTTCTCGACTAAGTTAGTGCATGTATATGGGCTATTCATAATAGTTTATCGATACCAAATCATAACTAAAGCAAGTGTATAGTAAGCATCTTCTATCTGAGGCCTTAAAGACAAGTTTATCCAATACAACACTAACATTTGTGTAGTGTTCGGCCTTTTGTAGCTATACGCTGTGGCCTGAGTTTATCCACACACTTTCTAAAGAGTTTTATTATGAACAGAATTTTTTCTTCCCTAAAGTAATTTAATTTTTCAATTGTCTTATGAAATTTAGCAATTCTGGAGCTCCTCAAAGGCAGGAACTATGTCTTATTCATTTTTTTAGCCCCAAAACAGCTCATTGTTCAGCATCTAGCAGGCACTTAATAAATGTTGTTGAGCTGAAAAATTAAGGAAGCCTCTTTTTAGTTTCCTGATTCCTCTTATAAAGAACTCATTGTTCTTTAGACTTCTGATAAAATGAAATTTCAGTGATATGTTAAAAAGTAGTAAATATGAGGTAGTGGATTAAAATTCAATAATAAATGTTCCTCTAGTGGTATTATCATCATTTTCACTCAAAAAGCACCAAGCTAGTCTTTCCCAGGAGTGCTAAGATTGGCCTTGTAGTACAAATTCAGTTGCTTTCTCGCTACAAATGACCTATAGACTACATTTTAATTTTGACCTTTTACTAATGATTAGAGTCATTTTTAAAAGGTTATTTGTCATGAAGTTGACTTCTTGACTTATAGTTTATAATTTTCTGGAGCATGTGTGTGTATACCATGCTACGAATTCATTAGATCAATCTTTATTACATTTCCACTCAGTCCCTTCTTCACTTCCCAAACATACCTAAGGTGATAATTGCATTGTAGGTTTTGTCAAAATAAAGTTGGGCTTTAAATAACTTATTCTTAAAAATTAAAGCTTAAATTTCCATGGATGTGATTTTGTCTATTAGAGACACAACTTTCCCCTCTTTTCAAGATATTCTGAGTATCTGATGCACAGTTAACACCGCTTGGCATGAGTGATGAAGTATATGAGTCACTTCAAAGAATGTCATCTTCCACTTGACAGGGGAGATAAGCTCTTAGGAGAAAAAGTTGTCAAATACAATTTTTTCTTAAAAATATATCTTGATCATATTATTCCACAAGTTAATCTTGTGTTAACTATGTTAACTATGCTAGTGTTAACTAGCTTAACTAACTAGTTAGTTAACTAGTTAACTAACTGTGTTAACTATGCTAGTGATTCCAAATTTACTCACGTTAGTTTGCAAGGTGAATTCTTCCTTAATTTCTCATTTTTGAAAGTATAATGGATCATAGCTTAGGATTGACCAATGGGAAATTGTCAGTTTACATTAAAGATTTTATGATTTGATATTCTGATGCAGTGTTAACAGTTGGAGTAATGAGCACAGGGAGAGACCTGGTGGGAGAAAAGATGGAAATTGAAACAATGCTTTGCTTCAGGCAGTTTCCTACATTGGCAGTAGCAGCCCTACTAAAAGAGGAAAGAACTAAGATTTATTTTTAAGTTACTATTGTTCGTGAAAACAAATTTTCAGGATCTAAACAGAGGTTAAAATTGTATAGGCTTATTTTGTCTTTGGAAACCTGAATACCCTTGTACTTAGAGACAAATTTCCAAAGTACTCCCAAGGTGTATTTCCCCTTGGATCGTTAAACTTAAATGAGCTTCATCAAAACTAATATTTTATAGTAAAACTTATTTTGACAGTCAAGGTCCATAATTTTTTCCCTTATCGGGACAAGTTATAGCTGATGTTGTTTAAATATCTCTATTGGAGCATTTGTTATAAAGAAACAGAACAGCAGAAATATTTGGAGTGCTTCTACATTTGGAGCAACAGAATTAATAAGGCTTTTGTCATCTCAAAACCCTTTATGGTACAGATATTAACATGTTTGCCCAAGACTTTTCTATTGAAATAGCATCTTTTGTGGGGGATCAATGTATACTACAGCAAATTATAGCTCATTGAAGACTCTAAGTGTCAAGGATAGCAGAGAACACATTTTTTATGTAGGATTATTCCATAAATTTTTATGCATCTTAAAATAAATATTTCTAAGAAATAAAGTATAAGAAATTAAGTTGCACTGTTACTGATTTTAATATTTGTTTTTGCAGGTGGCTTAATAGAATTAATATGCTGACTGCAGGATATGCAGAGAGAGAAAGGATTAAGCAAGAACAAGGTAAAAGAATACTTATTTTTACAATTGTGTTATACTTTTTTTCTTGGTGTTATCCTATGCAGTGGTTCACTGCCATCACTTGAGAGACAATACATATGTCAGTTTGTGGTTATTACTATTCTGGGCACTTTGAATCCAAACCATAGCATCTTACAGGTAAGTTTAGTAAATTAAGCAGGTAGGGAATAAACTCTCAAGTTTTGGGAGCAGCTAATCTGGAGTTCTCTCCTGTTTGTTGCTGTATCTCTCAATCTATTTACTATGGAGGAAGAAATCTTAAAAATTGAAAAGCCCACGGGGCTGGCCCCGTGGCTGAGTGGTTAAGTTCGTGCACTCCGCTGCAGGCGGCCCAGTGTTTCGTTGGTTCGAATCCTGGGCGCGGACATGGCACTGCTCATCAGACCATGCTGAGGCAGCGTCCCACATGCCACAACTAGAAGGACCCACAATGAAGAGTATACAACTATGTACCAGAGGGGCTTTGGGGAGAAAAAGGAAAAAATAAAATCTTTAAAAAAAAAAAAAATTGAAAAGCCTGTAATTGGTCCTATATGTTGACCCAAGTCCAGGTCCTTGGTGGTGAGTAGTTTTTTCTGTTTAGTGGTTTCATTGACATTTAAGTGGTCTTTTATGCAAAGAGCTCAGATGGATCCCTTCTTGCATAAATTATTTCATTTAATTATTTTCTTCAGTTCTGTTACTGTGTAACTCTTGTGATCTTAGGGAACTTGCCTTGGTATTGACCTCAGATTCATGAAACTCAATGTCATGATGTAGAATTGAAATCTTAACGAAAGGTATGGTCACCATTCTGAAATGGCTTCTTATTTACCAAAGAGCATTTGCTGTACATCACGTAGAAGCATAAATAGTGTTTTAAAATTTTTGAAACACCCTAAAGTTAAAAGAATTCCAGATTGATACACGTACAAACCTATTTCTAGTTGTGTCTCCAGTATGCATATCCTGTTTATTGATGTGGAGATTCTAATACCCTTCTGTTTCCTCTCGGAGTAAAACCTCAGCGAAAACTTTTTAAAACATCTAAAAACTAAAAGGTAGAGAGATCTAAAGAAGATGACCAGATCCTAAGACCAATCTGTTAGCAAATATTTAGGGCAGGGGTCAGCAAACTTTCTGTGAAGTGCCAAATAGTAAATATTTTAGGCTTTGCAAGCCATAAGTTTCCTGTCCCAACTACTCAAGTCTGCTGTTGCAGCAGCAAAGCAGCCGTAGACACATGAAGGGGCATGGCTGTGCTCCAATCAAGCTTTATTTATGGACACTGGGATTGAATTTCATATCATTTTTCGTGTTGTGAAAAACATCCTTTTTTTGCTTTTTTTTTAACCATTTAAAAATGTAACAACCATTCTTGGTCCCCACCAGCCTTATAAAAACAGGCAGAGTGCCTCATTGGCCTGCAGGCCATAGTTTACCAACCCCTGGTTTAGAGCCATGGCCTGAGGCAGTAGGGGTGGGTGGAATGGTGCAAGGTGAAGAGATAGGGCAGGAAGATTTCAAAGAAATAGCAAAACATCGTTCCTGCTGATGCAAATTTATCATCTTATTGGAGATCTCAAAAATACACACTTGAAATTACTTAAGAAAAATTAAAGGGCAACGTAAAGTAAATCAGTACTAATTTTTGCACAACATGCAACTGATTAAAAAAAATCTGCTAAGTGGATGCAAAATTTTTTAAAAAAAAAAGAAACCTGAGAACGAGGCAGGACTAATGAAGAAATATTTGCTGAAGAAAGTGATCAGTGAGCCTGATGTAAAGTCAGCAGTGAAGGGGGAGAAAAGATATTTTATTCAATATTAACTGTTTCTGTGTAAGGCCTTCAACTAGCACTCTAATTGTGTTAAGGTGAAATAGGTACCCATCCTGCCTGAAATTGCACTGAATTCTGGTAGAAAAGATATCTTAGTACAACACAGAAAGTGAAATGTACGAAAGTACAAATCAAGTTCCATGGGAATAAGGCTGGAGAGATTCCTTCCAGGAGGGGTGTGGGGAAAGGTTTTAATGTTGCTTCTGTTATCTGAACTGATTCTTGAAGGGATAAGAAGGATGGAGTCAAGGAAGTAGCAAAATAAAACATTCCTGGGAGTGGAGGCAGCATGGATGCTTCGGCAAATAAAGTGGAAGCCATCTCCATCAAATCAGTATGCATAGGCAAACCCCAGCCAGGACTGTGAAGTGTCAGGCCAGTTATTAAGCCACATTTCTTCATTGTTAAAAGTTTATACCCCACCTTCATGCTTCAACTTAATTTACAGGCCTAAAATTGTGGTAAGAGTACTAAAAAAAATACCAGCCTGCCTTTTCAAATTTCTTTAAAGAGCATAAAATTTCTCTGAAGGTGCATATAGATTTGTTTCTGATTTTTTAAGATGCAAGAATTAGAACTGTGGGCAATGTACTGATAGAAAAATGAGTCTTTGAAAAAAAGTCAATTTGTGTGAATAAGAAAGCTTAGATTTTCAGGGTTAACTTCTATATTTTATTACTTGGCATTACTTTGAAGCTGGGCATGGTCTTGATTTTAGCGAATTTCCTTTGTACTTGGGTTATATAACCAAATTTCATTATGAATGAAAGAAGTGGTAAGTTATACTACATATACAGGTTCCAAAAAGTATTCATTCCATGGATTCATGCTGCCTGTCTGTCATGTGAGTATATATTTTAGCGCCTTGTAGAATGTGGTACACAATCATAGGCTGAAGCTAATAGTTATAATTCAAGTCTCTCTTGCTAATGCAATGCAACCAGAATCTCTGAAATAATTTGGATTTCCACACAGAGTGTACATTCCTCAGGCACATTAACATAGGACAGAAACATATTAGACTTCTGGCCTTCTGCATGGTTAGGTCTCACGGCATTCTATGTAGAAAACTGCTGAATGCGTGTGTCTACTCCACACTTTTATAGAGTTATTTGACATCTCCTGAGTACCATTCTCAGTAGTGAAGTTAAACTTCATACAAAATATAGCTCTTTGAGGATTGAGGATATTTCACAAAGATGGAAAGGAATAACTTCCAAACACTGTTTCTATTAAAAAACCCAGCAGCTTGGAAGTGACTCTTTAATTAACTTAAATAAAAGTTTGGTGAATTGTTGTCTTTAACTACAGAAATGTAAAGGATGTTGGGTTCTCTGTCATTATTTGTTGTTGTACTTAGAGAAAACAGGATTATACTAAATTCTGCTAAGATCATAATTTGGCTAATTGCTAATCGTTTTTCTGTATTTTTCCAGCTTCAACTCAGACATTCATGACACATTATTTTCAGTTACATATAAGATCTTTGTAAAGCTTTAATACAGAAAAATGAATGAAATGTATTGTATTTCTTTGATAGTTCTAGATGAAAAAGTCGATCTTTTTTCAAATTATTCTTTTGTATCAACATGAGAAGTGGCAATTTTCTTCGTCTAGTGATGGCACTGTTTATTCATGATTAGTTATTTATAAAATTGAATATCACTGCAAGAGACATTAGAAGTATCCATTTATTTTGTACTAAATAGAGAGCTAAGGAAAATAAATTAATTTGCTCTTAGAATGAAAGTCAGACTAGTTTCAGCCTCTAAGCAAGTGTGCCTGTAATTTTCCACACAAACCCAGAAAGCCTGACTAAATTTTCTCTGTAGCCTGTTCTCTGGCATTGCTCTCTCAAAGACACACAGCTTAGTGTGAGAAATGAATTTAATTTGCAAAGTGGTATTTCAGTCGCTTATTAGGCAACTCAAGAAAAGTTTAGATTGATGGCACTTTTTAGTAAACCAAGAATTACATCAAATAGTGGATTCGAATCCTTCCTAATTTACCTGGTGGAGGAATAATGGAGAGAGAGTCTTCTAAATCTATCACTTGCAATGATAGCTGTCAAGATCTCTCCTCAGTGTGCTGATAAGGACCACTTGAGGTGGTAACTCCTTGAGACCCTAAGGTATCAGTGCAAACATCAAGGAGAAACTCAGGGCAGGTGCTAGTTTCTGGAAATAGTGGGAAGGATAAGAGCAGAGTTATCTTGGCAAGCCCACTCCTTGGGGGCGGGATGGGGATGCCCAGTCCCTTCACCTCCAGCAGTGACTTCCCAGTACTATTTGAACCTCCCACAAAACTACCCAACCCAGACCCTAGAGCTCATTGCTAGAACTTGCTGTAAGATAAAACGTAATGTCTAAGAAGATGAACACCAGGCATTTATCTCCTGTGTAATCTGGGTCAGACTGTCCTGGCATGCCTACAAATCTACCCAAGAAGATCAGGGGTCCTAAAATTTACTGAGTGTTTTCAAGGTGGAAGGCTCTTGAATATCTGTTACTTTATTTAGTCCCTCCCATACACACAACTCTGAAAGGTGGTTATTATTAGCCCCCTTTTACAGATGACGAAACAGACTCAGAGAGGTTAAGTAACCATCACAAGAGCACAGAACTGGTAAGTGATACAGCCAAGAAGTGAGCTACATCTGCCTGAGTATATATAGTTCATGCTTTTCACATCAGTGTTTGCTAGGTCCATCTCAGGACAAGTACATCAGTTCATATTTAAGGGGAGACTTAGTATACTGGCCATCACCAGCATGATCCAATGTAAAAACCAGACATCAGTTTAAATTAACTAGTCTTTGCTTATCTTTTACTCAAAGGGGTTAATTAAAGTAGGAATAGAATTTTCAGAGTCCTTGTATTTTGAGGCCTGAACATAAAAATCTCCATTGCTAAAGAATTTCTATTCACAAAAGCCAGTTATAGAGCTGCAGGAGGAGGGGAACTTAAAGGATCATGACTATGTATCACGTTAAACTCTCCCACTGTGTCCTACAAAAGAGTCCCAGTGACTTAGCCCTCTGAGGTTTGGAGCAAGGCAATTTCTTAGTTCAAGTCCCAGCTCTACTACTTTCTATTTGGCATATAGTAAGTACTCAATAAATGTTAGCTGTACTTATTAATGTTAGTCAGCACACAAAGAAAACATATAAAAATATTACAATATGGGAATTCCTGGGTGGAGAGGGGTTCCTGTAAAAATATGTGCTGTGATTTTTCACCTAAATCTGAATATTAGTTAAGCCTTCTGATGGTTCTTTTATGATTTAGATTTTCATAAGAATAAGGAACCTTTTGTTTTAATTCCTTTTCTCTCCTTTTATCATCTAAAATTCATATGGGTAGTACTTCTAGGGTTTTCTTTGTGAATCACCTAAAGAATTAACCCAGCAGTTACAGAGTGGTTGAGATATTAGTGGAACAGATTCTGATTATTGGCCTTTGTGCTGTCTTTTATTTACTCAACTAACGTATCTCAGAGTTTTTCCCCTTCCCTCTTGCCTGAGGTCTGCCAAGTCACTTTGTCTAGTGGCTTACATTTTCTACCCTTTAAGTAGTTCTAGAAGTTTGGAACTTGCAGCCCACATCAGCAGATTTGCCCTTTTGCATTTGGCACGAATCAGAGTTTGCCATGTGTTTCCAAGTAGAGGTGGGAGTATGGTGTTATAGAGATTCATGTCAGCATGACTCTGGAAACGGTGATTGTTAGATAACTAGTGAATTGAAGCCAGAGAAGAGAATTGAGAACATTATTTTTGGAGCTGTTTAATCTGTAGAGATCTATAGCAATGTATGTATTGCTTTTCTCTGAGTGTTCATCTTTAGGATAAAATGATACACCTTTAAGAAGCATCTTGTGACATCATTCATGAACTGAAGCTTCAGAATAATTTGATCTGGAATCTCAAACACCCTAACCTGATTTGGCTTATGCAGTGTCTTTTTATTAACTCCTTAAAATTGCATCTATGTGTAATTGTTTGCTTTAAAAGGAGGTTGGAATTAGGTGATTGTACTCTTCCTTCCTCCTCAAAACCCAGCTGAAAATAAAAATTGGTGGGCCTGGGATAGGGGGTGCTGGGGAGCAGGGTATAGGAGTGGAATTTAAATTTCCGTTTGTTAGCTGGTAGCGTGTATTTCTGAAAATATAGCTAGAAACATTCAGTAGAATGTTGATGTATCCATGTGTGTGAATTTTCAGATTACTGGAGTGAGAGTGACAAGGAAGAAGCAGATACTCCATCAACACCTAAACAGGACAGCCCTCCACCCCCCTATGATACATACCCGCGGCCTCCCTCTGTAAGTTGCCAACAGGAATGTACTTAATATAGCATTAGATTCTTTGACCTGAAACATCCCTTTGTGTCTTAAAAAAAAATTATATGGTTAATTGCATGTTAGACCTCAGGTTTCTAAGGGGGAAAGAAAATAGGGAGTCTAAAAGCAATAAGGGAAAAATTTTAAGTATACAAAGAATATTTAATCAGGAGAAACAGTCATACAGATTCCAAGCATAATAAATATCTGACCAGTTTCATTAAGAAATACTGTGTGTGTCAAAGTAGGCTTCATGGAAATATCAGCAACAGAAATGTTTTCTTAGAAAAAGTTACATAAATTGACCTTATCTATTCCCCAGTAATAAAGTTCATTCCTATGTCCCCTAGAAGCAACTCATAAAAATTAATATTATGTCTGTATTGAACATGTTTTGGCATGTAACTTTTTAGACAGCCATGGCGTCTGGTTTAATATATATGTTTATATGGTGCTCCAGACTACTTAAACCTGTGTGAATTAGTCTGTGTGTAGATTGTACTTTGATCTTTTAATAGGGTAAACAACTGTCCCGGTGTGCTTGGGATCATCCCACTTTATGCCCGTTTCTTATCAGAATTACCAAGACTGTCTCAGCAGTGTCTCAGTTTAGATAATACATTGCATGGTCACCGTACCGGAAGAGTCAGTTCTGCCTGTCTTGGGACTGAGTCTTCCACATAGGAAATGGAAACCAACCTGATTCCACCTTCGTATTACTCCAGAGGATTTTTAATAAGAAAGGTGTTGTGCAAGATGTTGATATAATTCTAGGTCACTTCTCAACCTTGGCTGTGCACAGGAATCAACCTCTGGAACATTTTAGAAATGCAGATGCTCAGGCCCCATCCAGACATATTAAATCAGAATATTTGGGACTGCAAACAGCTTACTGCACTGGACTGTGAACTTTTTGAGAACAGAGATCCTGTTCTGTTTATCTACAACATCCCCATGGCCTAGCACAGCACTGGTACTTTTTTATTAAGTGCTTAACAAATATTTCTGAAATAAATGAATGGGCACTTTTGACTAATAACTGAAAAGGAAGCCATGTTTTTAATAGAAAGGTTTGATGACAATGTCTCTTACCTAAGGAGAACAGGAGAAAAGTGGGAAAAATGTAGAATTGTTCTTATCTGTATGCACATTTCTTTAGTAAATGCTGCAGTTTACCAAGTACAACAGAATGCAAGAATGAGCTATAGAAATGAAATAATTAAGTCAATGACAAGATATAGTTTATATCATATTTTCCCTAAAACATCAGCGTCTGAATAATTCCTTTAAAATATTTATGAAAGAGGAAGAAAGGGAAACTGCAACTTCATCAAACAGCTCTTTAATCAGAGCAACTTTTGAATTTCAAGAAGGAACCTATTCACTTTGTTATTAACATGTGGGAAGATAAACTGCCCACAGAAGATACCACGAACTTCTCCTCCTTTACCCAGAGGGGCAGCGTGCACTTTCACCTCAGCCAGGCTTGTCCTGGCCACAGGCTCAGCCCTGTCTGCGATGATCCCGTTTAACAACTCTGGCTCTTCCTGCCAGAAAGGGGCCCGGGCTGGTCTCTTAGCCCATAGAGCTAGCGGAAGGCTTGTCCCAGTAGGGGTGCCTGCAAGTCTTTTGCAGCATTCACTTGATGCCAATCCTTTTTCTTGGTTGTGCTTTGTACTGTAACATATATTCTCAAACTTTAAACTCCATGGATAAAAATATTCCATTTTTCTTTTGTGTTATGTTCCCTGAAGTACCTATGCTCAAGGGAAATGCTAATCCCCATCAGGGTATAATCTCATCCTGCCTGTATTTTTCACTCTCTAGAAAGTGCCACAGAATCGACAAGACCATAAGAAAGCTTTTCCGTGGCACCCATAGGAGCAGACATTCCCCAATGAACAAGAGGAAAGGTTCTGTCTGATTTTAGATACCTGGTTTACATATCCAAAAGCCTCTCTCCTTGCTCTCATCCCCAAACTTCATAAAATCTGGAAATATGAATTTGGCAGAAATTCTTCAGAATTTAAAATGATTTTGAAACTTTAGATTTTCTTTTAGTTGCTGAGTATTTCTTATATAAGCACTCATGTTTTCTTATACTTCCATTGTTGCATAATTTTGCATTAATGTGTCAGATTTTTCATAAGAACCCAGTATAGCTGCATTTCAATACATCCACGTCTCAGTCTCTTAAAATGTCTGCTGGGGCCTAACTTTGAGATGTCTGAAAACTTTACTAGTCATTAACTCGACTAGTAAATGTTACCTGGTAGGAATCGAATGTGTTCCTTGGTCATAGAAGTGGCCTGTTATTTCTGTGGAGACTGATCAGAGGCTCTTTTCCACAGATGAGTTGTGCCAGTCCTTATGTGGAAGCAAAACACAGCCGGCTCTCCTCCACAGAGACCTCTCAGTCGCAGTCCTCCCATGAGGAATTTCGCCAGGAAGTGACTGGGAGCAGTGTGGTGTCCCCCATTCGCAAGACAGCCAGTCAGCGCCGCTCCTGGCAGGATTTGATTGAGACGCCCCTGACAAGCTCAGGATTACACTATCTTCAGACTCTGCCCCTGGAGGATTCTGTCTTCTCTGACTCCGTGGCTATCTCCCCAGAGCATAGGCGGCAGTCCACCCTTCCAACTCAGAAGTGCCACCTACAGGATCATTATGGGCCGTACCCCTTAGCCGAGAGCGAGAGGATGCAAGTGTTAAATGGAAATGGAGGCAAGCCTCGAAGTTTTACTCTGCCTCGAGATAGCGGGTTCAACCATTGCTGTCTGAATGCGCCGGTTAGTGCCTGTGACCCGCAGGATGACGTGCAGCCCACAGAGGTGGAGGAAGAGGAGGAGGAGGAGGAGGAGGAGGAGGAAGGGGAGGCAACAGGGGAAAACATAGGAGACAAAAGTAAGTATGTTGATGGAGATTCTTAGCCTGTGTACACAGAGTCCTGACCTTTTCAAACTTATTTTAAGAAAATAGAATTTTGTTTCCCTTTTTTCTTAAAATAATGGTGTTGCTGCATAGGAAGTTAGGTATCCCTTGGTGTCCTACTTTCAGAACTTGAGTAACTTGGGGGAAAAAAAGTTGAGTAATGAAGCCTCTATCCCAGGACACTCCCAGCTAGAGTAAATAATTTGTTTTTCTCCAATTACCCATTTGCCTTTCAAGGTTAATGATATTCGTTTCTTTTTCTTCCTCCTCTTATCCACTTTCTTCTCACTTGCATGCATCATCCCTTTGGTCCACAGTCATTGCCCTCTGAGTTTGCGTTAAGAAACTATAAATGCTTCAAGCAGGGTGTTAGCAGATCCTTAATTGAATAAGTGAATACACAGACATACACAACTTCCCTTTTCACTGTTAGAAGATTTAAAGGAAAAATCCAAGAGTTTTTCCAAGAAGAAATTTCACATAACATTTCTATCAACTCCAAATAGCCATATTTGTTTCTAGAAACCAGTTTGCCAAAAGCATCTATTTACTTTCTTGGTATGTATGTTGATTGCAAAACTCAGTTTATGTGAATTAACTCTTAAGAGAGACAAGTCAGTTAAGTAGCCCTCTGTCTTGTTGTCATTAAGAATATGTTTACTGGTTATCAAGTTCTTTATCCAACATGCCATACCAAGCATCTGTTTATAACTAATGTGATACACCAGTCCAGAAACCCAAGCTAGTTTAAGGGAAGGCTGTAACTCAGTTATTTTACTTAGAAGGAAAATCTAGGTTGGCTATAAATCCTGAATGTAAAATACCCAAAAAAAAAATAGTATAGAAGAAATAGTGTAAAACTGTTTGTGTCTCTTTATTCATGTTGAAGTCAGGGCCAGTTAGTGCAGACGACCGGAGCTAGTGTTGATGAAACCACACTTACTGGTTTGGTTCCACTAGGGCATTAAACTTCTCTTTTTAAAGGACACAAACAGACTGTATCCTTCAGCCCGTTTTGTATAGGAGACTTTGATTACAGGACTTGTTAGTGTAAGTTCTTCATCCCCACTGGAGAAACAACTCAAAGCTCATGGGTTACCAGCAGGTCTGGAGCCTCGTGTCAATGTCAAACTTGGCTCATTTAAAATGGGGGTCACTTTGGAGATTATTAACAAGAAAATACAGTAGACCTCCTTTTATGGTATGGATCTTCATTGCATTATTTAATAGGAGTTAAATTATATCTTCTGGGCCAGCCCTGGTTCCCTAGTGGTTAAATTCAGCATGCTCTGCTTCGGTGGCCCAGGTTCAGTTCCCGGGCACAGACCTACACCTCTTGTCTGTTAGTGGCCATGCTATGGTGGTGGCTCACATAGAAAAAAGAGGAAGATTGGCAGTGGATGTTAGCTCAGGTGACTCTTCCTCAGCAAAAACGAGAAACAAAGCAAAAAGAAATAAAGAGAGAAAATAGAAAAAAAAATTCTATCTCCTACCATCAAAATGAGTTGCTTATAATAAAATTCATATGTTAAAGAAGTTTTAATGTGAAGTATATTTTAGCCATAATCTCCATGAGGAGCATTATAAAAGGTATACTCTTGGTGCGGGAAAGGTAATTACCATCTTACCTGCTAAGCCCTCCCACCACTCACAGTTATTAGAGATTGTGGAAGAGTTTTATGGAAGAAATATCTAGGAGCCATGTCAGGCCTCTGTAGTTCTGGCAAGCCTGATAATACATTTTTAATATGATGATGACTACTAAAATTAATAAATTATTTGCTAAGATTTAACTAAAGATGAGTTAGAAACTTCATTTTGACTGTCATCCAGGTGCTCCACAATTGCTATAACTAAGTACGTGAGGTTTGTTCAGTATTCTGCAAACATAGTGGGGAAAATACTCCATTGCTGCCATTTTAAAATAAATTGTGTTGAAATTAGGCACAGCCCTCTGAAGTAGAGGCTTCTATTCAGAAAATATTCCATCATTGCCACAGGTAGAAGTGATCGGTGCTGGGGTTTTTTCCAGTTAAGCCAGATACTTAGCAGTTCCTCCTGGTCCTTGTGTAAGGGAGGACTAGAAAGGAGACAGCATATCCTGGCACCTGGGAGGAAAACCTGGGCACTGCTCACCCTTCCTGCAGGTTCCAGTAGCACCAGAGCATCTCTAGTTAGACAGCTTATGATTCTTTTTTCTTCTAGCATCTCTTTTTTGCTGTTTTGTGGACTGGATTTATTTTTAGCCATACAGATGCACTCCTAAGTCGGTGGGTCTTTTCTTCAGGTTCCCAAATGAGTCAGGTGGGCAGCTATTCGGTACCTTCTATCTTTTTCAGTGGGTTCTCTCTTTGTGGAATAATTGTAATAAGGCAGAACAGCCCTGGAAAGTATATCAGTAAATTTGGTATTGCCCATTTTGTCTTTACAGTTCAATGTTGTGGGGCAGTTCATGCTATTTCAGTCGGATCTTCTTCACTGAAGGTGGCCATGCTCTATCAGGACCCCATTTCTTTCTGGATATCTTCCCGTAAATCTTGCCGCTTGATGTCTCAGTGTCCTCAAACTGTTCTCAACAGAGCAGTGCATTTCATTCTTGCCTAGAAGATGCTTCTTATTTAATGGAATGTGTGTTTACCTTCCTAATAAGGGTTTTTCTGCATTATTATTTCTAATATTTAGGAGTGTGCAATTTGATGGATGAACACTTCATTTGGGAATCATCAGCTCTAAAATCAGTGTTTTTAAAAGAATCTTTAAGGTCTACTTAAGGGGTATCATGTTCATGACTCCCCTGGGTTGGCCATTAAGAATAAGTATTCCAGGCTGCTTATTCAAATCAAGCTGCTTGGTGTTATGTCAGCAGAGCAAAAATTATACGTGGGAGAGAAGCTGTGGCCATCCTATCAGCCTCAGACTTATAGCACACCCACCAGTACGGAGCGCTCACGATGCTGCCACAGGGGTCAGCAGGCATCCGTGCTCGTTAGAATCAAAATCCAACAGCCGTGTGTTACTAACTGTCCTGTTCAAGGTCAGCACTTGGCTTGACCTACTAAAGTGAATTGGTACTGATCAAGTACAGACCAGCAGAGGAAATAAGTTTCATGTCTCTAGCTCTAAACATTTTTCTCAATTTGCCAAGAAATTAAAAATAGGAAGTGTCAGGCGAGTGGGCAGAAGGAGTAATAGAAGAGGATATAAAGATACAGCCTATCTTCTGCTTCAAGGTGAAGAATTATGTCATCAACCAAACCTCTTTCTTATCATTTATATTTACCTTAACTTTATACAATTTATATATTATATAGTGCTTATGAGTTTACGAAGCAATCTAAGAAGCAAAATGTACCTAAATCCTTGACCTAGATGTTTTTTCATTTTCCTTATAGGAGAGGAATTTGGCCCTGCTTATGAGGTATAAATGTGGCCTTCTTGAGAACAGACTTCGATCTGTGTTCTCATGGTTGAACTACCTTTTGTCTTATTTTGAGGTTCAGTTATTTAACTGAGTCATACTGTGATTTTTCTCAGGCTGAACTCATTTTATTCTAAAATGGATGGTACTAAAAGTACACAGATGAGACCCGTCTTGTTTTCCTTTGACTGAAAAGTCAGCTTGCATGCTAATTATCCTGACCTACTTCACTGGCATTTAGGAAAAGACAAGTAATTTCCTATTATCCCAATTAGCAGTTTTGAAGCTTACTGAGGTGTGGGCCTTCTAATACCTCAGTTAAATTAATTTATAAATTATGTCAGCCTATGCAACTTTCAAGGAGGTATAAATCATTAAAGTGTAGGACAAAATATAAAGATACACTTCATTCAGAAATCATCTGCCATAAGACTAAAATACTGTTTTGATTAATTCAGCTTGAACTCTGCTTGAAATAGCTCTCTTTCCTTTGCCATACTAGGCAATTTAGATGAGGTTTTTGAAAGCATCTTTCCTTAATCCTGCTGATTTCCCTCCTGGCAGTTATGTGAGTACTCTTTACTAACCAGACATTCTTGGTGCCTCCCTGTACTCAGTGAAGTTATAATGTCTCTATTTCATTGTCTTGGAGATAGCCTACCAGTAATCTCACTTAATTTACACATTTATCAGCTTGGTCTTAGAAATCTAAAGCAAAACCTAGGGATTTTTTTGGTGGGGAGAGGTGGATAAAATCTGTTAGCTTGTAGCAGTACACATCAGGTTATCTGGCTGAGATATTTATTGATGCTTTCAAAATGAGATCTGCTGAGAAATATATTTTAAAGTTATTTTTTAGACTCTAACATCCTTTGCACACCATTGGTAACTTAGGAGCTGCACAAAATATGCAGCTCAGTGGCCTAATATCTTAAATTATCTAGGCAGAGAGGCTAGGTAATGACTACCATTATAGTGCAGAAGAAGATAGATTAATCCTCTTCAATCATTTTAAGGATCCTAGAGTAATTTCCTGAAGAGTTTCTAAAAGCCATGAATTTTATTTTTAAGAATATTCAGGTAGGAAGTGTGTGGGCAAGGAGAAGTTATTCCCAGAATATGAAATTGTGTTCAAGGAAAAAAAGGGAAAAGATGAAAATTTTTTAAAAAATCTTGCAGCACTTTTTACTCTTTTATTTATTGTCAAATAAATTATGCACAAACACAAAGAATTTGGGGGAGCATAATCATCAGTAATATCTTAAATTATAGTTCAAGTCTAAAGGGAATAGATGGAAAAGATATATAAGCAGTATAAATAAAAAGACATGCGTTAAAGTCAAAGAAGTAATAACAGAACCTTAAATATGTCACTTTTGTGACATTTAAGGACACCATTCTTGGCTGGTTATGTAACAAGTCATATATAAAGAAAGACCACAGAAAACTCTAGAAAGTAGTAAACAAATATTCTCAATATCATATTGTCTAATTTTGAAGAAAGACAGGAAAACATAAAATACTGAAGATTAGATATAGAGTTTAGCTGTAATTCTGATACTGGTTATAGGTTGGACTTTTAATCAGACCTCTCTCATTTTGAGTTTTTGGGTTTTGGGGGAGGTTTTGCTTCAACAATGAGGAAAAGTTATTATCTTAATTTACAGGACGTTCAGAGGTGGGGTTGTTCTGGAGTGAATTTCATGGTTTTGCAGTATCAGGACTTCGGTTAACTACTCTAAATGCCAACAGCTCCAAGCAGCACTTCTTATAAGACAGCATCCAAAGAGCCAAAGACCAGGCCCTATCTTTAGTCCTTTTCGTAAGATCAAGGAAAACTTTTCCTGGATCCCTCCAGCAGACTTACCCCGAGATTTCATTGGCCAAGGTTGCATCCCATGCCCATGCCTAAATGGTAAGGGAAATGGAATCATTGGGAATTGTTTAGACCAACCTTGATTTTAAGATCATAAAAGAAATGTACCAAACTGCTTGTCATTACTATCTACGTGAACCTCTGCTGTTACGTATGTTATGCTTTCAAATATATTTGTTCAAGCATGTTTCACTCTTTTAATATATATACGCATGCACATACGCCAGATCACATCACATCATTTAAAAGTCTTGGCACTAACGAAATGTTAGATATCTAAAAGGGGATAAATATTATGTAACCCTGAAAATATAGTAAGTTAGATATAATTATTGTCAACTTTTGAAATGAATAAGCATGTTTTCCTATAAACACTATGTGATTGGAGCTTAGAATACAGTCTCTGGAGACATTCCTCAGTTCAAATCCTTGCTTTGTCACTCTGCCGCTTTCAAGTGATATTATTGATCAAGTTATTTAATACCTCTATACCTCAGTGTCTTCATTGTTAAATCCTGTGATAACACTACCTACCTTTTGAGGTTGTATGAGGATCAAATGAGGTAAATGCCAGAAAGTACTTAGTTTCCATATCTGACTCACCGTAAGTCTGTCCAATAAATGTTTTATAATTATGTAATTTATGTAGATTTGGATTTAGGCAAAGAGGGCAATTACCATACTTAAATAGTGAATTACTCCTGGCAAACCTCACTAAATAACATTTACCTGACTCCGTGACCTATCTTTGTTCAGTTCCAGCTGAGTAGACCATGTGAATTGCTGTTTTTTGTAGGTCAAAATGATGAAATATCAACAATGTTGTATATTTCAACATAATGTATTAGCCATGTTCTAGAAGCTAAAATGGAAATGTCCCTCATTTCACATTCTTATCACTCACTGTTCCTTTCCTTTTTGACTTTGGACATTTGGAAACTTAAAAGAAACCTTGTATTCCAAATAGTAATAACCTTATATATTTACTGAAGTATATATTTATAGAACTTGCCATTCAGGTCTCAGTTCAAATATTTTCCCCTCAGAGAGTCCTACCCTGACAACCCAGTCTGATCCAGATGCCCCCTCCCACCACCACTACCACCATTCATCCTCTGGTATGTTACTCTGTTTTATATTCTTCACAGCTTTATCACTATAAGTATAATATCAAATATTGTCACTGATTTATTTTCCATCTCCACCCACCAGAATGTAAGTTTCTTAAGAGCAGGGATTTTATTCCTGTACACCCAGTGCCTAAAACAGTGTATGGCCCATACTAAACCAGGCGCTATTGGATGAATGAAAGAATAAGTGAATGAATGAGTGAGTGAATGAATAAATAATAGCTAACCCCTTTTGTTACCAGTTCTTTCCATTTTATTACATAATAGTTAAAGCTAAAGTTTTTGTCTTATCCATTGTGTGACTTTAAACAGGAATCAAAATATTTTGGGTATTTTGTAAAGGGAAGGACAGGACTGCATGTGTTCAGCATACCCTCTTCATGCTGGGCACCACAAAGCTGGGTTGCTATAATGACTGGAATTACTGCTCTTTGTATTATGACTCATTTGTAGTCACCTTCTGTATTGTTGAAACCATTCTCTTCCTGCTTTACTCTCATTTCAAAGGTGAAGGCCACAAGAATATGACATGAGAGATAACCGTTCATTGTTAGAAACCAGATTTTCCAGGACCCCTAAGCAGTTGTTTTTCCTACCAAAATCTGCTGCCTCTGGAAGGAAGGCTGACTCAAGTCACTACCACTGCTTGGTTCACAGCCCCAGGTCTTGCTTGGAAGTCACCTATCACCTAGTTTCATCCTGATTCATTTGTAAAACATGTTGAAATGGCAACTTGTACTTTAGCGAATAACCAGTAGCCCTGCATCAGCCAGGAAAAATAACTTAGTGTTAATAAGTAATGAAACCAGATTTAAATGGCAAAAGAAGGGATTCTAGATGCTACAGAGTCACACAGTAGAAGATGTGAACAGATAAGAATTAAAGCTCATATAAAAGGATGACAGCCCCTCACTAGTATAGGTAAGACAAGTTATGATTTACAATTTGTTTTACCAAGAAAGATGATTAGGTTTAGCCATACTGTTACTTGATACTATTTTCACACGTCAAAAAAGCAAACCACTTTTCTTCAGATCATTCATAGTGTAATGTCAGTTTCTCAGTGGAGTACTTTCTAGCTTATTTTATGAGAACCTATCCTAAGTTCAGTCTCCTTTTACCTTGGTCACCCTTGCCAGAGAAAGCCGAAGATCTCAAATGCCTCATTTTTTTCCTTCTACGTATGAAATCTACCTCCTATAGTTACCAAATATAGGAACATGGTAAGTTAAGACATAATGGGATTGCACCATAAAACATACCTTGAAAGTTTTAAAATTTCCCTACATGTTTTTCTTTCATTGTTTAATTGAAAAGTAATAACTTGCTTATTGCCAAATAAATTTTAAACAAATATGTAAATAAAACAATGATGAAAGTCGAAAACAACCCTCTGGCCATCTTATTCTCCAGAGGTAACTTCTGTTAAAAGTTAAGGTTCTAAAATTTAATTCTTGTATGCATTTGTTTTCTTCATATATCTTTTGCCTATAACTCACTGTGAGTAGGAGGTGAAGTATGGTTTAGTTGGTTTTCAGTTAGTTTTTCCTCTGAAATTTTTTTGATGTGACCTTAGTTTAATACTACAAGCAAGAGTCTTGTGAGATAACTTACACACCACCTCAGAACCCAGCCCCAATCCCAGTTGGCCTTTTCAAAAATGGTGGAAGGAGAGATGTGAGAAGAAAGAAATGACAGTGGCTGTACATACACACTTACACCCCACACATACACCCATATTCGTGTATCAGAAGCTTCTTGCCTACCTGCCTAATGCCTTGGTGCCATATGACTTTTACCCAGCCTTCTTTATGAAGGTCTTCCAATGTCAGCTTATCCCAAATCTCTGTGATGAAAACAGCTAAGCCAGAGCTAGCTAGCTAAAAAACATAGCAAGTTTAGCCTTCAAAAGCCAGAATGCAGAATTCAAAGATGGGCTTCAGAATCAGAGTCTGGTGGTCAGAGTTTACTTGTGGCTTTTGGCTTCAAGTTATAAAACACTAAACCTTCTATTAACCATCTCTCTTACTTATTTTTTCCAGTGTTCTCACTAGTTCCATTCCTGGCCTCAGACTTTCTTATGTTTAGCCATGGGCACATCTTAGCCCTAATATTTGGTCTTAATAGCTCAATCTATTACACTCTGAAATTTTGGGTAGTCATCCGTTAAGGAAAAAGTGCCCATTACTTTATATTTTAAGTGCAAAAGCAGCAGTTCGTCAAAACATATTTTAATATTTAAACATCATACTTGAGAACCTCTGAAAAGTTCTTGTCTCAGGAATGTAATACGACAGTTTCATATATATTTGTTTCTGTTACAAACATAAAATGTGCCATGAAATCAACTTTCTGGGTTATTTCACAGAAATTCTAGAATACTTGAAAATAAAGAGTGACAGTTATTAAACTCATTGATTCATTTCAAAGCTACAAATTCTTTAACATTATTAGTCATGGATTCCCTAACATCTCAAAATCTAGATTTAGCCTACACAATGTAAACTAAACCTCCATATTGTACTTTTTGGTTTGCTGTATCGATTTATAATCCAATTAGCTCTAAGTGTGTATTTATTCACTCATTCATTCATTCATTCAACAGACATTTTTTATTTATTTACTACATGCCAGGTACTATGTTAAAAATTTATCTACCCCTTCCATAAGTCTACTTACAACAAAAATTTGTAAATTATCTTTGAGAGATAAGAACTGTCTTTTGATAACATGGAACAGAGCAAATAATTCAAAGTATGCAGCGTCTTTGTTACCTTGTGCTAATAATTTTCCCTAGTAACCAATTTATAATATAAAAATGATTTTTTGAGAGCTGGCACAAGATACTCTCTGTTCATTTCACGGTACTTATCACTTATGCAGAATTTATAAAACTGGTTAAAATCAGATGAGATCACTTTTAGAGCTATTTCTGATTTGGCTCATTCCTCTAACATTATGGTTGGGGAAAATGCATTCCGGTTACTCAACTGTACTGATTAACACAAATCAGATGTCTAAAAATCTTCATTGATTTGTGCTATAAAATTAGCATCTTCTCAGTCATCAAAGAGATGTTAATCTATGTTCAGTATAATATTATATTGTACAAAATAAACTGATGTAACATACTGACTTTAGATTAATGTTTCTTTGATGATTGAGAAGATGCTTCCTAATTTTATAATACAACTAATGTGGAATTTGATTATGAGAAAAACATTAATATTAGCGGAGTGTCAAATACAGAAAATTATGCTGTATTTTGAATGTCTGTTTTAGGGAACTTTGAACCTTAGCATTTTAAACAGTTGTTCACTTTCTTCCACATTTATAGTCTCTAGTCTTCATGATTTTGAATCTGATATTTTTATTGTGCTATTTATCTTTTGATAAGTCATCCGTAGAGTATATTGGCTTAATACCTAAGATCTATTCATTTATGATCTCCAAATTTTCTTATCCATGACTTTATTGGTTGCTTGTCTATATTTTTTCCTTAAGTTGTTTTGTTGTTGGCCTAATGTAGAGTCTCTTCTGTAACTTATGAAATGGATATTTTAAAGCATTCATTCACTTTAGGATTCTTGGTGAGAGAAAATAGCCCATAAGTTTGATATCACTAAACTCAAACTTTATACCTTTTTTCCCCTAGCATCTCTGCTGTTTTCCCCTGGTTCTTTAACAATGCCAACACACAGGGGTTTTCATGCCTTTTCTAAAAAGAACAGGGAGGAGGGACAGCTTGGAATCAGTGTGGCTTTAATACAACCCTTCTGCCAACTCTGACAGTGAGCTCCACCCTCCCCTTTGTACTTTGTTGTCGTCTTACACCCTGTGTAGTTGCTGGGCAGCCATCTCTTGATTTAGAATCCTGGGTTCTAAGTCTCATGATGATCTTTTATTAACCTAATTAGAAGGATTGTGCCTCAGCACTAGAGGTAGAAAAGATGTTTACCATTTCAAAAATAATTCTGTACAAGTGCTGAATATCCTTGTTGAATAATTAAGTGAAAAGTTAGGCTTAACTTTGAATGCTTTTTTAAGTGTGTAACACCTTGTTTTTGGTATTTGTAACTCTGAGTGGCTTCTCTCTGGTAAATACTATAGAACCCATTTAAAATGCTTTATATTAAGGTAAAGAATTCATTTAATAAGTAGTTTTTTATCTGAGTAGGCATATAACATGTGCCATGCTGTATGTAAATATGCATAATAATTAGCCACTTCACCATAAGAGTTTTCAGTATTCACCCTCCCACTTAATACAGAAATAGCTTTTATGTATTTGATAAATTATTATTGAGATTCTGCTTGAATATTTCAGGGACTCAGGGCTTACTGTCCCCAAGGTCAGGGCATTCCATGTTGGACAGCTCTAGTTAAAAAGTTTTTTCTTGTGTTGATACAAATGCTACTCATTGTGGATCTTGACACTGCAGATTATAAAAATACAGAGCAAGTGGTTGAAAAGCTGACATGTGGACAAGAGATAAGATAGTCTTTGAAGTTCCAGAGGACATAATAGGTGGGAAGGTACAGGGAGGCTGTTTAGATTGATATGAAGGAAAACATTCTGCTGATTGCACTTGCCCATGAGTGGAATAACTGGTCTTGTCATTTTAGTGGCCTCGCCATTACTCAGTGTTTAAGAAGGGGCTGAATAACCAGCTACCAGTCAGGGCTTCCCGAGCTAGCTGGACAGTTGAACCTGATGGCTTCTTCCATCTCTAAGGTTTTATGGTTCTCTTCAGCATAATGGCCTTACCTTTGCTTTCACCATAGTGCTTTGCACTTTGTACATGTCCAGAACTATACAATGGAATTGTGTTCTCAAACATAATTTGTTGTCTCATCTCTGAGCTGAGTGTACCTAGTCAGCTCAGACTATATACTTTATACCTTATACTTAACTTTATACCTATGACATGAGTTCTAGATAACTCACTATCCTGGTTACCCTCATCTGTACACATTGTTTCTTTTTAGTGTTGCCATGCCAAGTGTATTGGAACTATTACAGTGATCTAGACACCATACTTTTGTTGACATGATTAAAATTAGTTTTAACCTGCTCACTGTTGGCTCATATATAATGCTTTAATGCTACCAAGTCGTAAATAGCATCCCACACTTATTTACTTTATTTTTTGACCTGAATGCACCTATTTATATTTATCTCTCTTAAAGTTTTAACTTCGCAGGTTTCACCCAGCAGTATTCGATCCTGTTAAGAAAGTTTGGAATCTCAGTTTTATCATCTATGATATTAATCATCTCTCCTATTGTTGAATACCCCTCCAACATTCTAAGCATTCTTTCTCTGTTTTTAACTGCTTCACTGATTAAGGAAAGAACATTGTTAAAGAAAACCTTTTAAAGAAAGGAACAAGGACAGAGCTTTACAGCATTCAATCTGAAACTATATGTTAATTTCTTTCAATCATTCAAAGTCCTTATCTGGATCCACTTAATAGTAATATGATTCAGTCCATATTACGGTACTTTATTCATAAGGATATCAAGCAAAATTTCATCAGATGCAAGACACACTGCCCTTGGCTTTCCTCTTGTCTCCCAGCCTAGAGATACTGTCCAGAAAAAAAAGCCAGTTTAAAATGCTTCATTTTTATTGAATCCATGTTGGTTCTTTGGTGGAAATTACAAAATGAAACTCCTCCCAAACATAGTCTGTTCTAAAACTTTACCATGTATCTATATCGGGTTTATCATTGCTTTCTCTGTAGAACCCATGCTGAGTTTTGTTTGTTTCAATGAGAGAACTCTCTCTTGAAGCAGTAAGTCTCAAGGCATTCTGATAGTGGCCCTAAGATAATTTCCAAAAAAGTTCATTCAGTTCCTAAGATTATTCTGCTAGTTCAAAGAGACCACAAAGTGAGTCTTAGTAGTCCCTTATCTCAAGAAGTTTTTCTTTTTTAATTTCCTAGTGTGAAGACTTTTCTCCTTGCAGGAAAAGCCTAAAATATCATTGAAGCCATATGCTTCTACTTTCTTTTGTCATTTATTTTTTTGTAAAACAATTTTTTTAAAAAAGCTCTTTCTATCTTCAGTTTTTTCACAAGTCTCAGCTAAACATTTGCCTTCCTGACACTCTTCTTACAAGCAATTGGTATTTTCTGCTTGTTCATTTCTAGTAGCCTCTTCTATCTTTTATAGAAACCGTCCTTAAACTAAAGCTCTTTGTGAGGAATCTCCTTGTGACTACGTTGACTTCAGCTGCGTCTCCTTTCCCTCTCTCATCGGGAGAGTTTGTTTGTATTACTAGAATATCATTTTTTAAAACTACTGATCATTGAAAAATTTGTCTAAAGTTGTAAAATCATTTTCTTATTTTTTAGGGTCCATATCAACTATGTGTTGTCTCTCCTCCCCACTAGAAAAACAAGAACAATAAACAAAATTATAGAGTTTCTTTTTGTCCCCTTCATATCTAGAGTGCCACTTAATTCTTCCCCATTGTTCAGTGTTAGATCCCAAATAGATTTTCCTCATTTCTTTATATTTTTGAGACATGAAATTATCATGGTTTTAATGCATGCAGTAAGTACTTCCAGGTATTAATCTCATTTTTAATGCATTAAATCCTATAGTTAGTATATTGGTGACAAGCAAAAAATATTGGAGCTCAGGTTATATTGTTTTATATTTTTTCATCTTCAGAAGACTTCACAGAAACTGATCCACCAGCTTTTATTCTGCAAATAATTGGAAAACTGGAGCTATAAAAATTAGGTGATTTCATTAGGACAGTTTGCAGGATTTTTAATCCTTTGTTCTTACATGTTTCGATCAATACCAAAATGTGCCTAGATAGAGTATTAAAACCATATAGACCTTGGCTGTTTACAGAATCTAGTAAAAGTAAGGAAATATTTCTAGTAACTTGTTGTTTTAGACCGGAGTCTTATCCCTGATCAGCCATATTCTTTGGTCAACTGCATTCGGTAGTTTCTAAAAATTATCATTTCTACGCTGTAACCCAACTCACATCTCCTATAAATTATAACTCCAAATTAAAGAAACAAGTTGCATTCAAACCTCTCCATGTTAAGCCCTTTTAATAATAATGTCTTGGTAGTAAAAAACTGTACTACCAATTTCTGCTCTAAAAAGCTTATGGGGTAACATTTTAGTATTTCTGTTTATTAGATTATCTTACTATAACGTGTTTTGTCCTAGATATATGCTGCCTGTCTTTGAAAGACAAGGATATTTCTTCAAGGTGGTCTCTTTTATTATAATTTTTAGAGAATACATGGTAAGGTTTCATAATGTCTGATTTCATGAAAAGCAGTGTTGAGCTACATTGTCCATGTTCCTTGAGATTTTCACACATAGCCAGTAATATATCTCTCCCATCTGAATAATTAACATAGCTGATGGTAAAAATAAACAAACTAACTCGATTTAGCCCTTCAAAAATTACTTGCCTATAGTTCTCTGAGCATGTGTGTGTTAAACAAGGTTTATAGCATCTACTTCATTATCATGGAACCCAGACTAAATAAATAGTAAAATTATTTTGGGGATTTATAGCTTACAAAATACTGCATACTGTTGGAAGAAGAAAGACATAGATGTCCAAAAATTGGTTTCTGACCAATTATAGAGTAGAGAGTAAAAAAGAATGGAATAAACTATTCTATAATTCCAGCTAAAATTTAGCAATTCTACCTATTATTTTGAGCAGTGAGTTTATAAATGACTTTCAGGTTGTTAGAGTTTAATAAATACACCCCAACTATGATAATGAGACAGCCAAATTACATGAATGACTCACTGTTTAAGCATCAATAATATTTCCACTGGTGGCATCAAATCAGTCTTCAGTTTCTGAATGTGTAAGGAAGTCCTATGCATTACCAATAGTCAGAACTGTCATTTTAGTATATTGAGATAATTCACATCAAACTTGGAGCATTAAGCCAGTTAATAAACTATTTTCACAAAATGCAGAGAGCTATTCTCTTTCACTCTGTGTCTTAAGTTCAAAAAAAAAGAAAGAAAGAAAAAAGACTTAATGCAGTTTGTTTTACTTGACAATCAAAAGCCTGCTAAGCAGGACTTGGGTGTCATCCCAATAGTGGATCATAAAAGCAATCATAAACTGGGGCTGGTTTTTTTTGGGGGGGGGGAGGGGAGATTAGCCCTGAGCTAACTGCTGCCAATCCTCCTCTTTTTGCTGAGGAAGACTGGCCCTGAGCTAACATCTATGCCCATCTTCCTCTACTTTGTATGTGGGACTCCTACCACAGCATGGCTTGCCAAGCGGTGCCATGTCTGCACTCAGCATCCGAACCAGAGAACCCCGGGCCGCCGAAGCTGAACGTGCGAACTTAACCGCTGTGCCACTGGGCCAGCCCCCAGACTGGATGTTTTTAACAGGGCCTATAGCCCTAAATGACTAAAAACTCAAGAACATTGTATCAGTATTTGTAACTAAGTTTAGTGTAGTTAAAATGATGAGAATTGTGCCTATGAAGTTATAGTTCTTATAGCTAAAGAATAGGAGCAATCTGGAATCCTTTTCTGATATCAAAAGGAATAGGCTGCCCTTAAGTTTTCTGTCATGGCTTGTTCCATTGGTTTCCAAGTTAAGTAGAATTATGATGTATTAATTTTCCTACCTAACCAGACTTTTATTCTAGTTATTGCTTAACTTCTAAAATCAGAGCTTGTCCTAGATTGCAGCTATCTGACATGCTTGTATATTACCCTCAATAGGTCGTAATTCAGGTGGTTATTGCCCAATTAAATCACAGGAAAGTGTGAGTGATATAAGCCATTAGGTTTGAGAAAGGTAGAAAACTAATTCCTATGTTATAATTGTCTCTAATGAGATGACTGAATCTTTAGAAAAGCCACTTTATTGATCCAGTGATATTATAAGAAGTATTTTTAGTGATTGGAGAATTTTTATTTAGAATTGAAACGAGCTCAACTTGGTTTTCAAAAATGATTATTAAAATAAAAACATGTTATATTTTAAAAGTTAGAAAGGAATGAACAAATGGGTATATCATTCAAATCTTTGGGTAAATTTTGGCTATTCTTTTTCTGTTAAATTTTCAATATTTTTATGGAAATACAGGGATGAATAAATATGTAATATGGCATTTTAAAGTGTTAAAACAGTAACTTGTGGTTATGTCATAATGGTATCTATTTTGCCTGATCCATGTGGTACAGAAACCTAGCCATTCAAAATCTTCCTGAAGGACTAAGTTCTGGACATAGCAGTAAACCCATATCAAGCAATTTGTCTGCAATCCCTTCTAACATCTCCCCAAGGTAGCAGGGTAGTTCCTTCTAATCAGATTCTGTCACAGAGGACCTTTAGAGAGTGTATGTATAGGCTATATTTATAATTAAAAACTCATCCTGAGTCTTAGTAAGATTTTGACTCCCCTTGTCCTAATATGAATGACAACTTGACAATCTAAGTCGTCCAAAGAAAGCACCCTTTAGCAGTGGTCAGCCTATCAATTCATATAAGGTCTAGATCATTCTTCCTTGACATAGCAGTGCCATAAATAGCATTTTTTGACCTCCGTGACCTGTCTTCCTAAGGTTCCCCCCTCTGCCACAAGTTCACATCAAAGACTTGAAGTAGATCTTCTTGCTAAAATTTAAAATCTAGTGAGGTAAAGCATTTTGGTGGTCTACTGGTTAAGATTAGGCATTCTCACCACCATGGCCCAGGTTTGTTTCCCGGGAAGGAAACCACACCACCCATCTATTGGTTGTCATACTGTGGTGGCTGCATGTTGCTGTGATGCTGAAAGCTGTGCCACCAGTATTTCAGAAACCAGCAGATCACCCATGGTGAGCAGGTTTCAGTGGAGCTTCCAGACTAAAACAGACTACGAAGAAGGACCTGGCCACCTATTTCCAAAAAAATTGGCCATGAAAACCTACGAAGAGCAGCAGAGCATTGTCTGATATAGCATGAGAAGGCAAGAGGATGGTGCAGAAAGACTGGGCAGGGTTCCACTCTGCTGGACACAGGGTTCTAGGAGTCGAAATCAACTCGACAGCACTAAAAACAACAAAGCATTTTACCCAGTTGTTTAATAGAATTACAGTGTGCAGTTTGCACCTCATATACTTAGACATTAAATTAAAATATATTTTAGTGATTTAATTCGATTCCAGTAATATTTATGAAGCAGCCACAATGTCCTGAGTACCTACTCTTCTAAGTGCTAGAAAAACAAAGATTGAAAGAAAATCACAGAATCAGTGTTGTCGTCTAATGGGAGAGAAATACATCCAAATATAACAGTGCAGCGTATTAAGTGTTTTAGAAGGTGAACATGTTAAGTTCAACAAAAGCACTTAAGATGTCTTAATTATTTCTACCTTGTGAAATCAGACAAGGCCTTACAGAGGATATGACGTTTAAGCTGAATGAGTAAGATTTCAGCAGGAGGAAAAGAAAAGGAGGTTACATTCTGTGATAAAAAAAAAGAATACCATCAGAAAGGGCAGAAATGAAGGAAAAGAATAAGTTAGAGAAATATGGCATATAGTATAGATTAGTAGAGATGAGACCAAAAAATTATGCTAGAACGAAATTGTGACGGTCTTGCCCAGAAATTTGGATTATATCCCAAAAAACATGATGGAGAGCCCTTGGAGATTGCAGTAGGAAGATGACATGCTCAGATGTAAGTTTCAGAAAGGTCACTGATGGCAGTGTAGAAGATGCGTTGGTATAAAAGAATACAAGTGATAGAGAAACCAGTTAAAAAACTATTTCAGCAGTCCAGATCAGAGATATTATATCCCCTCTGCAAATGTGGAGGCAATAAGTGATATGCTCAAAGGAAGATCCACAGGTAGAGAAGTAGGGCTTGAAGAGTCTAATGGAAGCTTGGAGCACCCCCAATGGGGAATTGGAAATTGAGCTAACCAAGCACTAATAAAAGCTCTGCCAAGTAGTCCTAAATGACCGAAAGTGAGAAAACACAAATTTAGAATGGTGCCAATCAACATAGATACTCAGTTTTCTCTAGCAATGCTGAGTGGCCAGGCAGGAGTAAGAAAGCAGATGGCTGAATACTGGACAGTGTATAGGTAGTGCGTATCCAAGAGGGTTGAGGGAGTTGAGAGTCTAGTCAGAGTGGTCCCGATTGGATAAGCAAGTGAATTCAGGAGGAGATTGTGTGTTCTTGATGAGATCAAAGAAGACACATAGTGGAAGAGAGAAGGAGAGGAAGGTGTAATCCAGGAGAGCTGTAATACTTCAGAAGTGACGTGGTTCACCATGCTGACAAGCTCAACTGTGTGATGTTTTTGGATTTGACAGCTAGAATCCAACACAGAGGGTACTTATTTCAAAACAACTCTTCGATATCCCTTTTTTATGGTTACATCTTGAGGGAAAAGAAAAAACTTTGGAACACTTTGCCACATTATTATGTAAAGTAAGCTATCTAATGGCAAGAGAGAAACACTCATTGATGTGGGAAATAAATCCTATTGATATTAATATGATTTATTATGTATTTCAATTGTTTAGTGAAATATATTAAGTGAATATAACATGAATTATAAGAAAGTGAAAATTGAAGATGTTTTGACTTGCTACCTCCATTCTAAAGTAAACCTCAACTCATTTTAGTCAGGTTTACAGCATCATTGACTGGTCAATCTTTGAATAAAATAATTTTTTAAATATGATCTCAAGGACATTCTGAATGGAATGATTGAATTATATGTATTTGTCCTTTTACTTTTATTGTCTCAGGAAAACTCTTTATCTTTCCTATGGACTCTACCTGTCTGTTGAGTGAAAGACATTTTAGTGATTTATCTTTTCTATAAAGATATGCTGCATAGTCTGGACTTGAAATGCGATCCGCAAAGCCAGGCATGCCCATAAATCTGAATCTCTTATTCTTTTTTTATGTAGAAAGAGAAGATATTTTCCACATGGAAAAAATACTAAAATAGGATTGGCTTCTCTAAGGTAAAACCAACACATCTATAGTATGATGTACTTTGTTTAAATCTTGTAGGTTTATTGAACCCACAAATAATAGTTAACACTTTTTAATGAGTGCTAACTATTCTAAGGCACTATTCTAAGGCCCTTGCATAATATAACTCACTTAGTCCTCACAACAACCCTAAGAGGTAAATACATACTACTATTATCCTCATCGTCTAGATAAGGAAACTGAATTTAAGTAACATGAGCCAGGACTCCCCACTAGTTAATAGCAGATCTGAGATTCAGACAAAGACATCCTGACAGCACAGCAGAGTGAATGCTCTCAAGCACTGACTGTCCCTCGGGTCTATCATTTTAATTCAGGTTAAAATTTTGCAAAATGTTTCCCTTTTTTGTATATATATTAGACCTAAAGAAACTAAAATTTTTAGGTTTTATTATAGCAGGTTAAGATCACCATTAATATGCTCCATCAAATAAAGCAAAAACCTACACACTAATTTACATTTTATTGCCAAAAATTATAATTAGTGTACCTTCCAATTATAACCAATTGGTGTACCATGATATGTATAAACAGTGAACTAATTCCACCACTTGAGTCAAAACTCTTAGTATTTTAAACTTTGACATGATTACTTTTATAGCTAATTTGTGCCAAGTTAATATTGTGATATTAAACAAAAAACACTTCCCAAGGATTAAGTCTTGAGACCAATTTGAAAAGTATTTTGTGTGATGGCCAAACAAAATTATTACTTCAGTTTTTCCTTCTAAGTTCTTCTTGATCCATCTTCTTAGAAACAATCCATATCTTTCTGCCCTTTTTTTTCCTTGGTATCAGGTAAAAGATTTTTTAATTATTTTTTAATCTTTTGGGAGGGTTGGAGGGGTATAAAAGCAATAGATTTAAGAGTAAAATTGGGAGGTGCTACTGATCTTCCCAGTTCCTACTCAGATGCCAAATCTGATGTATTGTGTGTTAGTCTTTCTTCTCGTTGAAAAACATTGCTTCCTAGCACCTCTTACAAATCTGAAAAGTCAATTTGTGTGCCCTGAAAGGAACTAGTAAAGAATGCAACATTCACACTTTCATCTGCTTCCAACTTCTAATTTCTCATTTGTAGTATGCAGTATGTGGTATAAAATGAAAATTCATTACCAAAATGAACTCCAGTGAAATTGTTACATTTTCTGCATCTTCTTTCAAAATATTACATGTAAAAGCACTTTATAAGTAGAAAGCAAAACACAAATGTTAGCATCATAATCCTTGTTATTACTAAGCTAAGAGGCTAGATTGATTTGCCTTGAGAACATATACACTAAATTGAAGAAGAGTGAAAGTTGTTCTGGGCTATTTCTTAGAACTTTTTTAAAAAAGGAATACTAATTAGATTATATGATATTTTGTAAAAACAACAATGCCTCTATTAAACTCCTAGATCCTATTTAAGAAAACCAAATTCAAAACTAGTGAATAAATTATTACTTTTAACCCATATGTTCTGGCCTTTGATTTGACATTTTGGTAGTAATTGATGTGGGTATCTGTAACCCAACTTTCTTAGCAGATTGCCATGGTAGCTCCTGAGGTAAGGTACCAGTTCACTGGAGCTTCAGGCTTTGTCGATGCTAAATGCAGAAGCTACATTTGATTTCAGCTTGTCTGTTTCTATGGGGAGCAATGTACCACAGATCTTTCCACTTCCCAGGCTTACTTTTTCATCACCATGGAGACCAGATCTGCCCACACAACTAAGATCTGAAACCATTCCTAGTATGGCTAAAACTAAAGCCTTGGGAACCAAGGCCTTCTATAATTAAAGTGTATTGTTTTGTTAAAGAAGAGTTCTTGCTTCTGCTTTTGAAGTATTTATTGATTTTCCACAAAGAGAAAACAGGCTTCCTAGTGCTGTGAGGAAGGTTTACAATAAGGAGAAAGAAAATGTCATCATGACATTTTCCTTGGTCAGGTTCTGGTTTTATGTGTATTTATGGTGTGTATTCTATATAGTCAATTACTATGGAGTAATGTTTTATTTCAAATTAGGTATCAGTTTTCCTAAATAGTAGTAAACACATATACGGTACACTTCATGGTGGTCTTAAAATGCTGCTTTTAATTTTAGTTTGGGATTTTCTAAAGTTGTTTCTAAGTCCTAAATTGGTGTCTTTTAGATTAGTTCTGCACTTGCTAACAATAAAGTCAGTATGAGAAAAGTTATTCTAGAACCTTGATCATAACTATACATGGCCTTAAGAAAGGATTGGTGTAATTTATCACTATAAATCTAGCTACAGCACATCCGGGTAGAGTTGATGAATTATCTGTGGAAGATCATACACACTAGTGCAACTGTATTCTAATGTGTTCTCTTTTTTCTTTTATTGTGGTAGTAATGTGTTTATTTACACACACACACACACACACACACACACACATACATACATATATACATACATACATACATATACCCGTATCACAAAAAGGGCCAAAAGTTCTAGAGTTCTTTGATGATCACATTTGTTATGGAGATGCTATTTACACCATAGCTGCTGTCATTGTTGTCCCATCCCATGTCCGTCCTGTCCTGTCATGTCATCCCCGTCCCACCTCACACCTCTGCCGCCAAATGGCACCAGTCAAGAGATGGTAAGGAAGTCTTAAGTGGAACTTGAGAATCCAAAATTCACCTCTTGATTTGCACATCCTTACAAATTCACAACTCTAGTTTGATGGGTTTTTTTCACCCTACAGAAGGCAGCATGGTCCTTGTTTAATATAAAATCACTGAATAGGAATTCCAAAAAAGCCTGACTTCAATGAAATATGGAATTGTCCTTAATTTTTATTTATTTATTTATTTATTTATTTATTTATTTATTTATTTATTTATTTATTTTTGAGGAAGAATTGCCCTGAGCTAACATCTGCTGCCAATCCTCCTCTTTTTGCTGAGGAAGACTGGCCCTGAGCTAACATCCATGCCCATCTTCCTCTACTTTATATGTGGGACACCTACCACAGCATGGCTTCTCAAGCGGTGCCGTGTCCACACCCAGGATCCGAACCGGTGAGCCCCGGGCTGCGGAGAAGCAGAACATGCGAACTTAACTGCTGCACCACCGGGCTGGCCCCTGTCCTTAATTTTTAAAAGATATTATGAATAAGCCAGCACCATAAAGGTGCTGTAAATTAATTAATTTACAAATGGAAAACAAATTTATTAGTATAATTGGATTTTTTATTTTGTTCACTAGCAGAAAGTTAGCAATTCATTGCTATATTTGAATGCAAATTAACTTGTATGATACAGAGAACCTTCTGACATTTCAAACACTTGAATTTTGCAAAAGGAGCTCTCCCCCTAACAAAGTCCCAGTATGATTCTAGTTTTCTGTGATTATGCTGGTGAGCGTGAAATTCAACATGTGATGCTAAATGTTCAACATAGATATAGCTGGAAAGCTTTTGCAGGAGCTGCAAAGTCATTTGTATTTTCCCATAAGAACATTGAGAGTCAGCTTATCTCTAACTACTTTCTTCAAAATGGCAGTGCTATACAATTTTGTCAGGAGGGAAATAAATGAAACTCATAATAGGGCATTTTAAAAAAGAACATATTCTTCATATGTTCTCAGATTCTATAGTTTTCCATCCTAAATGCCAGATGAGTTTGCTGGTCTAAAACGTTAATAGCCAATAATTTCTATGACAACTAAGATTGAGTATGAATACTCATTCTATCTTCTGAGTTTTTAGCTAAGATGGATGTTTGTGCTGATTTGTTTACATCCATGCTCTGTTTCTAACAAACATGATTTTAAAGTGATTTTCTTACCAAAATAATTTTTTTCTTATTATATACACAATACATTTTGAATACCTAAAAATATAAAAATTTGAATATCAGAATATGCAGATGACTTTAACACTGGGGATTTATGAGAATAGTCTATGATGTAATTATTGTAGATTGAAAAATAGAGAATATGAAACGTTGATTAAGGTGAGAAATTAGATTTATAACAGTTTTGAGGTAAAGAAAAATATGAATTCTGATAAGTAACTGTCAAGATAGAATTTTAGGTTCTTACAATTATCTCTTGAATTTTCTTTTTACCTTTCTTGGCACTTTCTTTGCTGGGAAAGGTATTTTTGGTTGTCCTTTTGCTAAGAAATTCAGTCGGCATTGCTCCCTAAAGCAGCTCTTCCTTGCCAAAGTTGCTAATGAGCAAATGATCCCAAATGTCAGGCTGGTATGCCAAGGAGGTTAGTAATAAGGCATTAACATTTAGAAGTTACTGAAGGGGGAAAATCAATATTGCAATTTTTTGTGATATTGTAAGCTCAGTCAGAAAAAGTAAGCAGAAGTCCATTTGAAGCTTCTACATTCATAAACAGTGTTCCAGCCTGAGAGGAAGTGTCTTTAAACTTTTAGCCTAAGAATCACTCCTTTTTTTGCTCTACTCACAACCCACACACGTGCACCCACACACCTGTTGTACTCTTGTTGAAAAGAATTTAGTGTTTTACTCACTTTTGCAGATCAGTATCGCTTTTTCCCTTCATTTGGCCTGGAGGGATATCATGATACTGGAGCTGATACTGAATGCTATTCTTACAAGAAAAAAAAGAAAAGAATTCCACCAAAGTCAAGTTGGCAGTACTTTCAGGATAGTATATGAATTTAGTATGAAAATAAGAATAGGGTGGACTCTATAGAGCAAAAATTCACAAAAATCTAGGTTACTGTTAATTTGAAAAAAATATATATATATGTCTTCACTTACTTTAGATCAAATTTTCAGGAATTAGGAAGCTGTGCCGTTGATCATCTACTTACTAAAAAAGCTGGTCAGTAAAAACACAATTTGCATAACATCAAAATTTACTGACCACAATCAAGTTAGTTGATCAGTAGCTTGACAGAGGACATAAGGGCAAAGTCCTCTGTTTACTATAAGCAGGTTCTCATGGAGTGAACATGCTAGGCGTATCTTTTTTTTTTTAACTTTTTATTAAGATTATGATAGTTTACAACCTTGTGAAAGTTCAGTTGTACGTTATTGTTAGTCATGCTGTAGATGTACCACTTCACCCTTTGTGCCCTCCCCCCACCCCCCCTTTCCCCTGGTAACCACCGATCAGTTCTCTTTGTCTCTATGTTTAACTTCCACCTATGAATGGAGTCATGCCGAGTTCGTCTTTCTCTATCTGGCTTATTTCACTTAACATAATACCCTCAAGGTCCATCCATGTTGTTGTGAATGGGACGATTTTATCCTTTTTTATGGCTGAGTAGTATTCCATTGTATGTATGTACCATATCTTCTTTATCCAATCATCAGTTGATGGGCACTTAGGTTGGTTCCACGTCTTGGCTATTGTAAATAATGCTGCAATGAACATAGGGGTGCATGGGACTTTTGGAATTGCTGACTTCAAGTTCTTTGGATAGATACCCTGTAGTGGGATGGCTGGGTCATAAGGTATTTCTATTTTTAATTTTTGAGAAATCTCCATACTGTTTTCCATAGTGGCTGCACTGGTTTGCATTCCCACCATCAGTGTATGAGGGTTCCTTTTTCTCCACAACCTCTCCAACATTTGTCACTTTTTGTTTTGGTTATTTTTGCCATTCTCACAGGTGTAAGGTGATACCTTAGTGTCGTTTTGATTTGCATTTCCCTGATCATCAGTGATGATGAGCATCTTTTCATGTGTCTATTGGCCATCTGTATATCTTCTTTGGAGAAATGTCTGTTCATGTCCCCTGATGCTAGGCGTATCTTTACAACCCCAACTGCCTAGGTACAGATACCCTTAACTGTTATTCCACCAGAATGTCCAATTTGGAGAATTCAAGCCAAGTGCAATGGGCAAATTTAAATAGGTTGGGTCATAGAAGTATAATCAGTGTTCTGAAGACATTTTTACCACCCAGTCACATAAGTGGATCAAGGTTCAGATGAGATTGGAACTGCTTTTCAGAGTGCTTATCAGGTAGGAGACAATGTTCTAGTAAGGTTGGAAGGACCAAAGAAGAACCCTTTGAGAGAAATAGGCAAGAAAATAATTGAGACGTAGTTGGTCCCAAGTTGCCTTTTCATTTTGACAGACCAGACACAGTCACAGATGAAGTGTGTCACATGTAATTTACCTGTTCACTCCATTGGCAGTTCTATCTCTGAGTTACTTCACACCAATTATCATCCAGACTGAACATGATCTGTTTAATTACATCCTTTTAATATAACCATATGAGGTCGTGGTAGAGGTTGGAAATTCTCATAAATTAAAAATATGCATTGTTCATCTCTGAAGTATTGAGTTGGCAAAAAAAAAAGTGTATTTGCTATAGTGGGTTCATGTCTCAGACTTCAGCTATGTTACCTCTGTAGCTATTTCATCTGGAAATGAGAGTTTTAAAGAGATTAAACTAACAAAAGACAAATTAACAGGAGAAAAGGCATATAAATTTTAGTCTGTTCATTTAATTTTTATGTGCACAGAGGCCTTCATAGAAAAGAAGTGAAGACCCAAAGAAGCAATTAGAGCTGTGGGCTTATATACCATTTTAACAAAGGATGATAAATTGTGGAGAAGTGACAAGACAGAGGAAAAGGGATTTGGGCTTTTAGGGTGGTAAATTGTAGAAATGTAAATATATGGGGGAAACTAGTGGAAGATAAGGGTTATTTTAGTAAGGTTTGTTTGTGCAGACCCATCTCAATGCCAGCTTTATGTCTCCAGTGATAAGGGTTGTTCTCCTAATGTGGGATTGGAGAGGGGGAACACCTTCACAAAGGGAAATTTGTCTTGCTTTTAGGCAGATAGGAGGATGGCAAAGAGATCTTTCTACATCAAGTATTTTTATTTTCTATTCCAAATATATTAATTAAAATTAATATATCCATATAATATATATTATTAGTGTAATTACATATAGTATAATTACAATAATATACATTATTAGGATAATTGTATAATTACATTATAGTCATATAATTGAATCTGTATATGTGTATATACAGTCATGCACCACATAACAACGTTTGGGTCGATGACGGACCACATAGATGACGATGATCTCATAAGATTAGTACCATATAGCCTAGATGTGTGTAGTAGGCTATAGCATTTAGGTTTGTGTAAGTACACTCTATGATGTTTGCACAATGACAAAATCACCTAACAACACATTTCTCAGAATGTATCCCCATCGTTAAGTGACATATGACTGTATATATTTGTACTTAAAAAAGTAGAGCTTCATTTTATTGATAATTTTTAACTATAAAATTTTAAGACAGAAGTGGGGAAGGAGTTGTACAGCTATACTGTGAACCCTTTGAGGTCAGACTATCATCTTTGGATATTTATGTGTAATATTGTATATACCCATAGGCACGTTAGCACCATAGTAAATCCTTATTGAACAATGTGTATCTAGACTATTTTAAAATCTGAATGGTGACACTTGGGATGACAATATAATGTGGCAAAGTTCCATAGTACATATTTCTGAAATATCTATATACATTTCATTGAAAATAAACTGATAGTAAATTGAATGAACATATTAAGTTTTCTGTGACTATTAAATATTTAAAAGACCTTTTCAATTGTTGCTGATATATAAGCTTACTTTAAAGGGTACCTTAGGTCTGCCTTTATTTCAGATAATGGTTTTTAATGCAGATAGAAAAAGCCAGAGTGTGGTATACTCATAATAACTAATTAAGTCCTAAATGCACTCTAAGATCATAATATAGCAGAAGGTACATTAAATGAGATACTATTTTCATAAGGAAATGCTCTGTCTCCTGTGAATTATACACAGAGGGTGGAATTGTGGTTTGGCAATTTAGAAGAACATTCTAATTATCTGGAAACAGTATTTCCTTTTCTGTTTTGCCTGTGGCTAGGTTCATCACATATTTTATTTTACCTGTAATTGCTAAAGATCTCCGTAAGTGCTCTAAGTATAAGCACAAACTATATTACTTTTTACTATTGATGACTTTATTTTTTAAAAGAAAGCTTTATCATGAAAATTTTACTCTTCATTCATAAAATAAAAATAAAGACATTCCAGTTCCTTCTTCCTATGGTATTGAATAAAAAATAAGCAAACAAACATTTTTAAAAATCTGATATCTTTTCTATTTGAACTCAACCTTTATGAGAAAATAGGCCCTCAAAACTTGGACAGATAACTACTCAAGTCACAATTAACAAGTCTCTCTCTTGGTCCCAACATTCTGAAGCAAGGTACCAGCCCACTCTTTCCAATACTTACATGAAGAAAAGTAATTATCACTGACTGTCTAGTTTGTGGTGTTAGATATTCCTGTTTTTCAGAAAGAAAAACTTAAATCTGAACACATACATTTCAAAGAAGGGGAGGCTCCAGATATTTCTGTTAAACAAATAAGCTTTTTTAAAAAGCACAAAATAAGGCCACCCTGATGGCCTAGAGGTTAAAATTCAACATGCTCTGCTTCGGCAGCCCAGGTTCAGTTCCCAGCGCAGAACCACACCACTTGTCTGTCAGGGGCCATGTTGTGGCAGCAGCTCACATTTAAAAAAAAAAAAAAGGAAGATTGACAGCAGATGTTAGCTCAGGATGAATCTTCCTCAGCAAAAAATAAAATAAAAAGCACAAAACAATTCTACTCTCCCAGGAGCTTCACAAGTGTTAGTATTGATACGCTTGGATGTCTGCCATTGATGACCTTTGTTATCTGCAGGCAGCTTAAGACCAGTAGTCCCCGGCTTTGCCCTTAAATTTGCCCTCAGGCCCACTGATAATGGAAGTGAATAAATGAAACCAAATTTTCTCTTAGAACTCAGAAGTAGGAATCTTTGAACGTGCTGTTCTGGGTTAAGCACTTCTTATTTCCATTTTGACATATTTTTTGTCTTTCATTCATTAAGGAAAATATTTCTTTCACCTATTTTGTGTTCAGACTTAATCATTCTCTTGTAAATGTGTATGCCTCCATCCTGACCCTGTATTCTGATCCTCAGGCATTTGATTGAAGGATCATCAGCCCTCCCTAGCAGGTACACTGTTAGAAGACTGATTACATTTCCAAAACTTACGTTTCTAGAATTTATATTTCTGCTTATTATTTGAGTGGTCCTTGGTGTGGGGAGATTTTTAAATTCATAAAACAAAAAGAGAAAGAAACATCTTCCTCAACATAAAGATTCAATCTGTGAAGAGCTTGCACGGAAAGTGGATCCATACTGGAATAAGTCATCCTCTACATGACTCAACATGGCATTACATCTGGGTCCACCATTCAGATCTCGAGGGGTTTTGTAACAGGGACGCGGGATCTGTTTCTTATTATCCAGCTGGGCTGGTGGCCTCATAATTGGAAGCTTTAGTGATGAGTGGAATTTCAATAAATATTTATTAAGTAATATGCCAAACAGAAACATTACTGATTTTCCTGGGATAGCATAGACACGTTGCCGTTATTTCAAAATGTAATTGGTTAAAAGCTTGGTAAATAGTGATGTTTATTTTTATAGCAGGAAGTAGGGAATGTTTTTATAGTTTTAGGATATTGGCCAAAAGAAAACAAAACAATCAAGAGCCATATAATTTGTTTTGTTGTTGTTGTTGCTTTTTAAGGAACATGCAGTTTCCACTTGTCCCTATAAAAACAGGAATAAAATTAGTCCTATAATAAATAATTTTAACTGGTTTGAATATTTTTAATTATTTGAATGGGGATAAATGAATTTGTCAGCTACAAAGGAGAAGGGTAGAAATAGGAAGAGAGAGAAAGCCCAGTGAAAACACAAAGGGAGAGAAAAGGCGAGAGTGTTGAGGGCCAGAAAAAGATTTGCAAAAAGTTAAAGACACATAAGATCGACAGAAGTCAAAGATAGGCTTTCATGGAACGGTATCATTCTGAAGCAGGTTTGTTTTTGTGTTTTAGAGATTTCGTGTAGATTAGCCATGTACTCTTCTGTTGTATCTGACCCTCCTGGCCCACCAGTGCTGCTCATACTTGAGATTCTGAATGTGCACACCAAGAGGTACAGTTGGGTCAATGGGCTTGAGTCTAGAAGTATCTTTATAGTTGTTCTGTTTGCCTCAAAAATAAGTAGGAACTATTTAACACTACATCCAAGTATAGCTTTAAAGAATTTATTCAAGCAGTTTACCAAGGCCTCTTTCATTTTGCTGTGTTTTCAGTAGACCAAGATATTTCAACCAGATTCCTTGGCAAAAGCCTTGAAATAACATGTTTGAGCTATTGCATACAACGTTATACTGGTGATGAGACTAGACTGAAAATAAAACGCTATGTGACGTGCCCAACTATAAGGTTCTGACTTACAGACTCTTTGTATATGCAGTACAAAAATTGGCATCACTCCAACCAGCCCTACCCACAGTGTAGCCCACCCCAGTGTACTGGCCTAAAGCAGGAGGTCTCAAACTGCAGTGGGCACAAGAATGATCTGGGTTGCTGGCTTAAAATGCAGATTCCTGAGTTTCATATCCAGAAATTCTGATTCAACAGATTAGGGGTAGGGCCCAGTAATCTGTTTAACAAGCAGACCTCCACCCCTGAGATTTGGTAGCCAGTGGTCCTGACCACTACTAGTTGAAGAGACACCTTGCCTTGGGGAGGTATCTCCTCTTATGCTAATAGATACAGACTGGGACCTAGCTGTAGCCATTTTGAAATAGCCGTCCTCCCCCACCATCCTGCACTCTGACAAGGCGTTCACCTGAGGAGGTGTTTTGAGTATCTTGGAGTATAATTCAGCAACCCAACGGAAACAATGTCGTAAATGTAACTAAACCTGACTTGATTACCCGTCATCAAGTCTGACTCTTGATCTGGCTCTAGTTCAGGTTTAGTGTGGGTTAAGTGCAATAGAAATTAAACCACTCATGTAACGTTGTTTCTGAGGAGAAAGGAGGGATGTGTTCAAAACAATTTACACAATGTTTGAATTGCATAGATAATTTAGGAAAAGTTTAAACTTAGAAATGACCTTGTGCCCAAGGTTAGATTGCTTCTGGTTTTGCTATCTGAAATTTCATGACCTTATGAAACAAAGTGATAGAAGCCAGAGCTAGCATTCCAGTATTATAATTTTCTAAAAACTGAGGTGTTGTCTTTTGTTTCATTTGACCTACATATGAAGATTACTTAGTTCCCAGCCCCTTTTCTGCAAAAGAAGGGTATGATATGATGAACAAAAATTAATTCTGCTCATTTCTGAACCATGCTGCATCCTGTTTTCTAGGTACTGTGTTATGGGTGACACATGCCCTTCCTATTTTCCGAGGGAGGTAGTAATGAACAACATGCTTTCTCTGTTCCCTTTCCCACTCTGTTCCCTCCTCTTGATATAACTCAAAAGGTACTACAGGATGTTGCTGATTTGTGCCTGGTGACAATATTTGGATTCCTCAAAGTCCAAAATGAAATGAACTAAAAGAGACTACAGTTTTATTCTATCCTAATTGTTCTTAGTTTCCTAGGTCATTCAGAAACTTTAGTCTCTTCTAGTTTCTTAACTCCTTGGCATCTGCCTTATGCTCAGATATAAAGTCACTCTTTCATCACGTTTACCCTGTTAGAGCTTTTCGTCTCTCTTCCCTTTGTATTGGTCAGCCTTCGGCCTCCTCATTGGAGCCACACTAGCTGGACTCTTTAGCTCACCAATTAGCACATGGTAGCATATATATCAGGGTTGTTAGCTAGAAGGTAGACCATGGATGAATTTGAGGAAAGATCTTGTATAGAAATATAGTTTAAGTTTCTTGAAAGATTGATCATTTTACATGTATATGGAGGATACATTTAACAAACTTTTCTGATTAAAATTATAGGTGTGCATATATAAATATAGAGGTGGGAAAAGATGTATTTGCGCTGTGTATTATTTTGTATACATAAGATTGGCGTTTTCAAATAACCAAGCTTAAAACAAAAAGTGTCCCATTTATGGCCAAGTAGACTTGCATGCCAACAGAAAGACATTATGGTATTAAAACCATATGCAATTCTAGCCATATTTTTCTCTTTCCTCTTCATGGGTATTGCATGATGGTATTTCTAATACAAATACTAATATGCTTTGGAAGTAATGGCACTCGCAGGTCTTTCATCATATTGTATCACTGCTTTATCATATTAGGCTAATACACTGCGAGAGTTGGTAGAACCTCTCCATGCCAAATCGGATCCACTTCTGTTGGCACTCAACCCATTGGACTCACAGATTGATAAGCTAATGTTTAGAGAATTTAGATCGGAGAGAGTCGGCACGGCGCAGACTCAGCATCAACCTCTTGCAAGCAACTAAAATGGCCTCGTCCTTGCTGTTTATAACAGAAAACAGACTTAAAAAGCTTAGACCATCAAGTGTTTTGGATTGGGGGCCTCCCTAAAGGGATATTAAGAGGGGCAGGCCACTCATAAGAAGAATGCGAGCTTTCTACACTGGGACTAGCATAAGATCAAAGCCAATCAAGATGGAGCACAGTGACAGAAAACTGCCGGTTCTGTGGGAGAACAGAAGGGGAAGGGTATTGACTGGGGAAGGGCTCTGTGTGGTGACACCTCAGTTGTGTTCTCCTGACACCAGGAAAGGAGAGGGATCAGCTCCAATAACTAGAAAACCCTGGCTGTTTAATGGACTCTTCGGTGGCCTCTTTAAGGCAAAGCAGAGGAAGCAAATTCTGTGTATTGTGTATTTTGCATTTTTAAAATTTGACGTGCTGTATTGTACTAAATTAAGTGTAATCTATTAAGGCAAGGTATACACAACTTGCTCTGAAACTTACTATGTTTATTCCATTATAAAGTGTATTCAGGTGCAACACAGAGACTGCTTTCGGTGACACTAATGAAGAAAATTCCTCATGCCAGGCTTTATTAGATTCCTCAGCTAAAATCCTAACTTTCTCCTTATTTCTTGGCAATTGTATACAAATGGTGTTGTCTCATAGGACAGGCATGAGCTATTCTTTTCTGTAAAAGTTTCCTAATCTATAGGCTGTGGTTTTCACTTTTGAAAAGGTGTTTTGTCTGGATGTCTTTCAAACTAGCTTCAGATATTATTTAATACTATGTAACTGGGTCCCCTATGGCTCAATATTGCTTATTTTTCTTCTGTAGTGGATGTGAAATTTCCTTTATTTAGTTGGATAAGATACTCTGTAATAATTTCAATGCTAATTAATGGATATTTCATACTGTGCAATGAACAAATAATTTAACATTGTATTTGGAAATGTTTTTTTCTTCCTGTCGCCGCAGTGTGTGGTATTGCATAATGTGAATACCTGTAAAAATATAAATTAAAAATAAAAATATGACCAATTGGTATTAGATCTTTTTAGATAGCTAAATAATTTGCTAAGTATGCTTGATAGTAAATATCTTTCTAAAGAGAAGTAATCTATGCTTCTTTCTTACAAATGGAATTTGTGTTGTGAATAAAATCACATTGATCTGCCTTACAATTGCCTCTGTGCTCTAACCATTTTAATGTGTTTTTTTAAGTATATATAAAAATGATGGTTCTGGTATGTAGAAGTCCATCAAAAAGCATTTTGTTGGCATTTAATATTAGTGGGCTTGTCTTGGGTCATTCTCCCTGTTTAAGTCATAGTAAAATTTTATGATATGAAAAATTTTAGTTTTTTCTCATTGAGGAATATGGTGCCTCCACATTAATTTTTAAATATAATCATCTCTTAGCTTTGGTTTTAAACTGTCCCCTTAATGAATTCTTGCCTGGGAGCCAGTACCTTGACCTCCATGTCTCTATTAGTTAAATTTTCTAAATTCTGTGGGTAAATCTAGAATCTGTCATTTATGTTTGTGATTGTCCTTCAAAGAACCTTCCCTTTGGGTCAATAAATCAATGCCAAGGACATGCAAGATTTTGCCATCTGAACTATTTGTCATAAAAACTACAGTAATATTCTGAAAATTCAACCACTGTCAAATATTTGTGGCCTTAACCCATATAGTTTGGTAGATATTACATGCTTAGAGAACGAGGTATAGAATAAGCCAGCTCTGTCTCTTTTGTCACATCTTTATGAAAGTTAGCTTAACTGTTGCGCAGAAGGGATCGACAGCCACTAGAATGGGCTTTACTTAATTTGGTGAAGCACAAGGTCATTCTTACAGGGATGAGCTTCACATGTTCTTTAAAAATACACTTAGCAATATTGGTTGATTCATGCAAGCTGTCCTTTTAAAAGAAGGGCTTTTTCCTCACTAAAAACAATTTTTTCCATCAAAGAAATTGTTATTTTGCCTAAAAGAAAACAAACAAATTACTTCTAATTATGAAAAGAGTAGTTGATTACAGTGACAAGTAAAAGCCAGCTTTTAAAATCTTACGCTTTTTTTCTGATATAACAAACTGCCCTCTCCCCAGTTTTACAATGCTAGACATAGCTAGTTAACTCATATAAAAGCATGAATTAAGAGAGCTAATATTTAATTATAAAACAATTCAAATTACAGTGTAAACTCCTGAATACATAATCATCTTTGGCATAAAACCTACAAACATTAAACCCATCTACATTAAACCCATTAAAAATTTAATTGTCAACTTACATATAAATAAGTGGTTCCTTACAGTGCACTAGTAAATTAGTATTCAGAAAATATTCCCATGTCTCAATGCAAATGTTAATTGCCCTTCATGACAAGAATAGTGCTCCACGTACGTGACGCCATTATCCTGGAAGCCTTAGCGGGTGTACAAGAACGAATGCCTCTCACATTTGACTGGTGACTAATGCTACTATGTCCAGCCTTCTCTCCCCCTTGTGACTTAGCCTTTCCTAGTCTTCTGTGCTCAACCACCCAGCTGTGTTGTGGAAGGAACAACTGTTTCCATGAGGACATTGTCCAATTTTAAAAGAGCACAGTTCCCTTCCAAAACATGTACCAAAACTCGTTATCCTTGTTGGCTTGGTTCTTCAAGAACCCAGTTGGTATACTCGTTTTGTTTTGTTTTCATTTTTTACTCTCCTTCAACATTGTCATTGCAGAGGTGGGGAAATGGGGAGGACACCAGAATGAAATTATAGGTCGCCAAGTTTGTATTCCGCTCTCCTTAATTTTCACCAAAGAAACGTGAATGAAATTACATGATAGACTGTCATAAAAATTACACCATCCCCTGATAGGGAGCCCTCTTTGGAGTATTTCATGTGTAAAGTAGAGAAAACCATCATTCAGTTTAAACATTGGATGCATGAGGCCAGGTAGACGACTGGGAAATGCAAACGAGAGTGAGGTGTAAACGCTGAGGGAAAGTCACAGTCTAGGTCTCTGAAGGAGGGTACACATGGGGCCACTGAGGTACAGGAAGCAAAAACATTGGAATTTCTCCTCAGGTTTTATATCTCATCCTTTCGAATTTCTTTTATGTGTTTGTTTTATAACATGCATATCTATTAATATAGAGTAATACATGTATATAAGTTATGAATAACAGAAGTATTTTAACTGGTAAGGGTGCACAATCAAAAAAGTTTGGAAAACACTAAGCATGAGTGTAAGGAAATCTGTCAACCAAAGACCTTTTAGTATTTGAGAAATGCATTATCATTCTTGCCGTTTGCAAGAAAGTTCCCACAAACTTATTTTGCATTAGCTCATCTTTTCTTTGAGCTTTATCACTACCTGGAGGTCATATGCAACCTGAAAGAACCAAACAATGAACTGTTGGGCTGCTCACCACTTTCCTAGAGTCACAGTATTTCTTAGTGTAGCTAGAAGAGCAATGAGACAATAAAAAGGATCTTCTTTCACCCCTGCCACGTATGACACAGCCAGAAATGACCCTCCCTTGGCACAAAATACAAGTTAATTCGTCAGTAACTTCATTGTAATCCTCAAATCTATCAGTCAATGAAATTTTATATGGGAAAGAACCTTATATGTTCTCAATGAAATTTTATATAGGAAAGAACTTGATATGTTCTCTTTAATAAAATTGGAATAGAAAAGTTTGCCATCTGACACAGGACTAAGTGACATGTTGTAAATATAAATATAATTTGGGAGGGAATTTATTCCTGCATAGCCCTAGAATTCCTGAATAAATTAAATACAAATTAAAATTTCATTGTAGCAGTGATACACCTCCTCATTAGGAGTCGTGGAAGGTTCCTATGTATGTCCTGTGGTTTGCATGTGGTCTTCTACACTTTGCCAACTTTCAGAAAACATTCATTCAAATTGCAAAAGAGCCGGTTTTCAGCCAGTGCTCCAGTGGCTGAACTGGCACGTTGAAAGAAAGTCAATCAGGAAGCAGAGCTCACCAAGTGCTTGCCTCCTCTTCCAAAGCAAGCCTCTTCTAGAAGAAGAAAAGCAAGGGTTTTAAAAAGAGAAACCAGAAGAAAAGTGAGAAGGAGACGAAGAAGAAGAGGGCAAAAAGAGAAGAAAATAAAGGTGCTTTCATATTTTCAGTTGCAACAGTAGCCCAATTGACTTAATTGGTATTCATTTGAGAAAAAAAAACAAGGAAACCAATTGAAAATTATAAAAGAAAATAAAGGTCTGTTTTTGTCTTGAATGTTGAGTTCTGTGTTGTTTTGACTGTTGAGCACAGTGAATCAGATTTAGAATGTGACTCTGCCCCTCACCCCCTCCTTTGAAAATAGAAAGGCTCTTTGTCTAGTCTTATAATGTTAAGTAATTGGTGGCATTTTGTGGTAGCCTGGCATCTCAATCCTTCATCCTTCCTCATCCCACTGCTGTGTCTTGTGGTGTTGCATATGTGTATGATGTGTAGTGATGGGGGAGGGGGCTTTACTTATCTCTGCTAGGAGCCACACTATTCCATTACTATACTTGGAAATGTTTCTGTGTTCCGTCTCATTGTGATTCCTTGTTCAAATGTGCTGCCCAGAGATAAATCCATGCTCAATTCTTCTTACAGCTATCAAACCAGATTCTTTGTAGAACTATGTTGTCCTTTGGTTGAATGCTTTTTTCCTCCTTAACGGCAAGAAGGGAAAAAATAACTTTCAGTTTTTATTTTATTTAATAGCTGTGTTTGTCACTTTTTTTAGTAAATCTTTACTTATCCTTCTTAAAGTAAAACTACATTGAAATTTTATAAAAAATCAATCATCTGGCCCAGTATTCCACAAACTTTAAGAACTGGGGAGAAAGAAAATTGGGTAAGAACTTTTTTTAACAAAATATATACTCCTCACAGTGTTAGGTAATATGGAAGAAGGTTATCTTAAAATAAAAATTTACTATGTAAAAATACTTCTACCTCTCCCTTAGATCCTAACGCTAGAATCTGAGTCCCTTTTTTTCCTTCCCCTTCTTTCAAGAACTGAAAAACTAATAATACATTAGGCCACCTGATACCTAAACTACTATAATTCACATCAGTTAGGCCTCCCATTTCTCTCCTACCCTCTGCTCTATGAAATTACATCTAGCTTTAGATGCAGTCTTGCCTTGAGGCAAAAAGGATGATAACTAGTAAATAATTCCTCGGGCTCCTTTCCTGGCCTATGATTTTATGAAATGGAATTATGCTGTTCAAATGGATCCTTGTTTACAACTCCATTTAGTTACTCTGAATGACCTTATGATTTTGTGCCTTCCTGGCTCCAAACCATTCTCAGTTAAAATTCCCTATCTCATTTCAGTCTTGCTCTTAACCCACAAAGCAGTTTCTCCTTTTTACAGTCCTCCTTCCACCCATCTCTCAAAATCCTCTAGGTGTTGCAAACATTCAAGGATGAGCCAGCAGAGAATTAAAAAGCTGTTATTTAAATGGATTTCTGTATTTTTAGATTATACTTCTAACTTAGCTATATGATTAGGAAGTTAAAATTCGTTATAGAGGAATTAGTGATAGCATGTGTTGATGATAACAAGGAACTTTCTAATGGAAGGACTCAATAATCATACCTACCATTAGTTGCTAACCTCAGCAGCAGAGCCAAAAATTGAATATGAAACTTAAATGAAGCTACTTTTTAATCCTAAAAGTGATCCCTTCAAGTTAAGGTAATGTGTTTGTTGGCTTTTCAAAAAGTTTTTAGAATGCTGCATTTTAAGGGAGTCTAACAAATTCATTAACACCTACTGTTAAATACACAATTCAAATGATTACTGACAAAATTAGGAGTATAGAATTCTTGTTAAAATCATGGATTTGGGAGCCAGACTGCCCACTTGAAATTCTGGCTCCACTGCTTACTAAGTGTGACCTTGAGCAAGGTACTTCCCTGCTATAAAATGAAAATCAAATAAATCTACTCTTAGTACTGTTGTGAGGATTAAATGAGATCATGAACGTTAAGTATTTACCCTACTGCCTGGCACATATAAATGTTAACTACTCATTACCAATTAGGGAGTCTTTTTTTTTTTTTTTTTTTTTTGACTAAGTCAGAAAGCCTAAAATATTCACATAGACTGTGGTGGAATGAAAAACATTCCATATTTACTCCTTGGGCCAATATAATTAGTATTTCTCAAAAAGGACTCTGGCTCTCTATGAAAGGAAATGTGATATAGCCCTAATCCTATCTACCACTCCAAGCAAAATCGGAGTTCATCTTTGTTTATCATTGTTGAGAAAGATATGACATCAGTAGTCAGGCAATTAAAGAACAAGATGAGAGTTTGATTTGTTCAAATAGATGTAAGATCCTTTCCTGAACCAGTCTCTAATTTTTTTTCTCAAAAAGATTTAATTGCGGTATTTTCTTCCCAGGTCTTACAAATGCTAAGTAGCTTCTTTTAGTACATGCCAGCTTTGCATATAAACATCCCCATAGTTCATTTTAATTAAAGCATTATTGATGATAATTTACGATCATTTACTATATTTACAATGTGGCAGGCATTACTATGGCAGTCACATGAAACCTAATAATCCTCTATGGCACACTACTGGAAGATTTTTATAATCAAATATACTCCAATGAATGCCATTTCATCTTATGAAGTCTGGAAAACTGTAAAAAGCAGTTCAGTATTGCTAAATCAGGAGAGTTCTATTAATCAGCACTTCTATGCTTATCAGTATAATGATAGGGGATATTCATTAAAGTTTTAAAATATTAAATTATGTGCAGGATTGTGTCTGTGTTGTGTACCTTTTGTATTCTAATTCTTTGAACTTAATGGACTCAGGAATGTACGGTGATTTGCTATTCAGAGAATATTTTATTAAAGCATCCTACTATTTGACCATTCTAAAACAATTGGCTGCCTGTAGCTAATCTTACTCAATATAACTAGCAGCTGTGGGTTTGTTTGGGGTTTTTTTTTTTGTTGTTTTAATGTAATAGATTGTTTTCCCAGTCCTTCATTATCCTGTTTTCAGATGGTTTTGATTTTTTTTTTAGTAGGTTTTTGGAGTGTCAAATAACTTTATTACACTGGATTCATTTTTCTCTTTTTTTGGACATTACAGGTGAAAGTAGGGAAGAAAAGTTAGGAGACTCATTGCAAGATTTATACAGGGCATTGGAGCAAGCCAGTCTGTCACCGCTGGGAGAACATCGCATTTCAACCAAGATGGAATACAAGCTATCATTTATAAAGAGATGTAATGATCCTGTGATGAATGAAAAACTACACAGGCTGAGAATTCTCAAAAGCACTTTAAAGGTAAGATATGAAATGGAAAGAGAAATTCCTTTCAAGAGATTCATTCCTCAACTCAGAATGGATTACCAGATTCTCTAGGTAAAGAAATACAAAATGGGGGCAAGGGACAGGTAGACAGGAAGAACCTGAAGCTGAGCCGTTCGGCTACAGAATAATATGTGTATTGGTAAAGAGGAAATAATCTTAACTTTTCATTAACACCTCAAAGCACTGACTAAATGTTATGTGACTTAGTTCTAGGAGAAAACAGGATGTAATTAAATTTTTTTTCCAAAAATGCAAGGCTGGTGCTATTCCTCAGTCTTTCATTTTCCTAAGATGAATATGCCATATAGTATAATTAATATAGTTATCAAAAGAACACAGCATGCAACAGAATACAATAGTGGCTGCTAATAGGGTCTGAGATACTTTGTGAATATTTCCTTCAGCACATTTGGAGTGAGGCCACAGTAATTCATGTTCCATGTAGAAATTTTATAATTCTTGTTTACGCTATCAGTTCCGAACTCACATATTATTTTCTTATTATACATTTCCATGAGTGCTCACATTGTCTCCAGTCTTCCTATTATGCCAGCCCCAGACTGGGGAGGAGAGGGGAGCAGAAAGGCAGGAGGTTGAAGAAGGAAGCAGAAAAGTGAGCCCCCTCAGTGTGTGTGGGTGAGGGGGAGAGGGCTTGCCACACAAACTCTCCCTAAGCAGGCCCTGCATCCTTAAACAATCAAAAACAGGAAAGAACTGTCATACAGAGTATGTTACGCAGTCATTTTGGGAAACAAAAGGTCAAAGGGCTCCTTTGGGAAATATTTCTGATCCATAGTATGCTGCTGAGGTTTTGTGGTTTTGAAACATAGGTGAGTACCAAAGAGAGAAACAAAATAGAAAAGCATGATTTGGAAAAATTTCCAATAGCAGAGTCAGTTAGCTTTCAGTTGGTGTTCATGCAAATTAATGGGACAACTTAATGGCCTTTTGGTAACTAAGACTAGAATGTTTAAAAGAGCTATAATATTCATAAGAATAATTATTCCAGTGACCAACCCTACTCCAAAGATCTCCTCACTCTCTCACCTTACAGAGCCCCACCTCCCCCCACCCTCACTCAGGTCGAAACTGCCTGGTTATGAAAGCAGGCAGGCATTTTGAAGCAGGTCAGGCTCAAGTATTTTAGAGACTTGCTCCTGTCCCTCTCTCTCAGCCCCACAACCCTGTCTTTCATGCTCTGTAGATTCCCCAAAAGCATTTTCTTCCAGTAGCAAAGAATATGAGCTCCTGCCGATGTTCAGTTCAATAAGTATTGATGAATCACCAGGTATGTGACACTGTGCTCCACTCTCTGTGACAAACAAAGAGGACGAAAAGTCACTATAAAGAAATTCCCCTCGTTGGTGAAATTAATTACAGAGCCTTATGCTTTTTAGCCTGGGAAATTGATAGAGAATGAAAATCTCCCATTAGGGAAGGACAATCGCCCAAGCAACCATGGATGCATATATAGTTCCTGGAATTGTAACAGGACCCTCAGCAAGCACAAGGCCATTCAGAACATCCTCAGTCCCAGCCCCACTGTCTCTGTCTGGTCCCAAGGACCAGAACAACTGCTTAGGCACGTTACTGTCTTTCCCTCCCAACTCTGGCTTGCCCGGAATTGTGCCTTCCCACTTCCTGCAGAACGTTCCCTAAACTTCCTGCCCCTTCCTTGGGCCCATAAAAGATAGGACTGAGCTTTTCAGACTGTCTTACGCTCTCCGCCACGCCGCCGTCCCACCTGGGAGACTCACTCCTCCAACAGGCGATAGCTGTGCTGTGGTGAGTTATCCCATAAGCAAGTTCACTCTTCAGCCGACCTCCAGCGTGGAAGGGAGGGATATTTTGTATTGCAGGCCTCCGGTGCTGCAGGAAGGGAGCCATAACGTTCACACAGCAAGAATTATGTGTTTATGCTGACAGGAGGGCCATTGCTCTCTCTCATGCAAGCATGAGGAGCTAACCATCTAGCAGGACAGATGAAACAGTGCAAAAGTAACTCAAGAGATAGAATGTGGTAAGTCCACTCAATGGCAGTGATAGTGTTATGGGGACATAAATGAGAGAGGAAACATTTTTCCCAATCCTTAAAGGAAGGCTTCATGAAATGAGAGGAATTTGAACTGAATCTTTAAAGAATGACGCAGGAAAGTTTCCATAGGCAGAGATGGGAAACAGGACAGGCCAAGAGAAAAAATAAACCACACAGAGTGGGCAATATGAGGCATACCTTGGGTGTAGAAAAAAGTATACTGGAATTTGAGTCTAAATAGCTGAGTTTGAGTACACCAGAGCTGTTTCTTATGGGCTTCTTAATTTTTTGCCTATTAACTCTTTATTTTAAACTTGAATAAAAGTTTGTCTACATCTTAACTGTTGAATCCTTTTGCTTTTCAGGCCAGAGAAGGGGAAGTAGCCATTATTGATAAAGTCCTAGACAATCCAGACTTGACATCTAAAGAATTCCAACAATGGAAGCAGATGTACCTTGATCTTTTCTTGGATATCTGTCAAAACACCACCCCAAATGACCCATTAAGTATTTCTTCTGAAGTAGATGTAATCACTTCCTCTCTAACACACACTCATTCATACATTGAAACGCATGTGTAAGTGTATTCTGCCTTCTGGTACTTTGAACAAGTATATAAGGTAGTTTTTATATCAATGTGTGGGACACTTGACAAGCTATTCTTTAATGTTACCAAACTATATGAAACAAACCATATATGGTCATAATGCCAGTGTCTTTAAAGAGCATTTGTATATTTTATATGCAATTAGTGCTCAGCTTATGTTTACCATGTGCAAAATCAACTGTCTTCAATGACTTAAAATTAACTTTTGCAAACTCTGAAAACAGGTGGTCTTCAAGTAGTAAAACCACAAAAAGGCAGTTTTCTATCTAAGGTCATCTTTTCTCCCTTTAAGTTAATTTTATATAAACAAGAGTTCAAAAATAAATCACATTTTTTCAGGTGCAGACATCCTTGTGGGTGGGAAAGAATTTAAACCTTTTTTATATTTATTAAAATGTTCTAAGAATTTTCTTAAACATTGCACAAAGTTTAATGCTGTAGTTTTATTTTTGTGAAATGTAGATGCGCATACAAGAGTTAAGCAAAATAGAAGAGCATCAACATAAGAAAAGTTCAGGTATCTAATATTTGTCTTAATAGTCTATTAACTTGTGAAAGCTGGTTAATAGAAATACTATTCCAAATCTATGGGGACACTTAATGGTGTATCAGGGCAAAGCTTTGTAAGATGTTTTGTAACTGAGACCAAAATTGAAGATAGAGCTGCTTTATTTTCTTGGTTTAAATCTTCCTTTATTTTTGTAGTGATGAAATGCTGATTGTGTACAGAGGAATTTGAGAGTGGATTTTTTAAAACACACTTAATTCACCCGGAAAGGCAGCTAACAGATATATATATATATATAATTTCAGCCCAAAATCATGTTTTTAAACTTCGACTCTTAAAATACAAGGTAGAAACTGAAATGAATCAACTTTCCAGTTTCCAATTTTCCCCCAGTCCATTAATTAAACTTATATAGGTTATACTTCAGGCAGGGAAGTAAAATATGTTTAGTTACAGACCGATGTGTGTTATAATATAGAAAACAATGTTGAAAAATAAAAATGTACCTCTCTCCTGAGGAGCAAGAGGATCATGGTCATTCAGAGATCTGTTACATTGAACTGTATGAGAGAAACAATTTATAGAGGTTTTTTCCTAGCTTCATGAATTGTTCTATAGAGTGGATGAAGTCTATGAAAAAGTCCTCTTCATATATTTCCATTTATAAGCATCTCGTTTTTGAAAGTGATCACAGCATGATAATGACTGTGCTGCTTTTTAGTGTCTGGCTGCATAATGTACAAGTCACAATTTACTGGGGTTTTTTTAGGAGGAGGAAGGGACCCTCCTTTACTATCCTATATCCTAAAATCTACTTCTAATCAGCTTTATACTGTTGCCTGTACAGCTCAGTGAATGTACTTTCATCTCTAAGAGTTCAGATATATGCCAGTGAATATTTTTGCTGTAGAGGAGAAAGGAAAAACTCCACAGCGGGGATCTTTTTCTTTGCTTTTGAAACCACCATTGAATCACTATCGTTTTGCAGACTTTGCACAACTGTACAGGAGAGTGGCCTTTCTACAGCACATTTTCAGTAATCCTATATTTAGTTAAAATGGATGAGAAATCATGTATTAATGTTTGTATGGAATTTTGGGTCCAGTGTAATATTTTTATCATTTAAAAAAGTCTATTTGTAAAAACATTTATTTACTGCATGGATATTGACACATTAAATTTGTGGGGTTTTGTATATGTAAAAAAAACAGAAAACAAAAACCTCTTGTCCTGAAATGAAGTGTGCTTGTTACAGGTGTTAGACTTGTTGATGTTTACTAGACCTAATGTGTACATTCACTTAAAAATATCTGTACCTGATGGATGTGTCATGGATACAGTGGCCAGGTTGTGCCCTGTAAACAGTGAGCAGTTGATGGAGAGACTAGCTATGTTGCTACTAAGCAGCTTTTACTTTTGTAAAGTTGGCTCTGTTGTTTTAAATGGTAAAAATTAAACTAATGAATTTTAAAGACTCGTGGCTAGCCTAGCATGAAAGAAACCTTTTAACTATATATCTGTATATTTTATTGCATTAGTTTCAAATCTAGGAGAGAGGCAGCACTGTAAACTGAAGTCAAATAAATTCAGCTCTTAATGAATCTTTATAAAGCACCTACTTTATTCATGCACAGTCCTCACCACATTTCTTTGTGACCTAATCACACAGCCGCCATTCCCCCAGTGACCACTCCATTGCTGGTACAAGCCAGAAGCAGCACCTGTTCAGTGTATATAAGTACCTTCTCTGAGACCCCGCAAAATGAAGCTGGTTCCCCATTTATTAGACATGAACTTTAAAATTTCACCTACTCCTCTTTCCTTTCTCTGTGATTCTTTTGGGAATTGGGGGAGGGGGAGGAAAGAACTGCCAAAAATAAGTTAATTTTTTTTACAAATACAACCTACAGCATGTCTGCAGAATGAACATTTAAAGAGGATGCAAAAATAGGGTTTGGTTTTGTTTTTCTTAGATGTCCCACTTAACCAGAGGAGCTTGATTATTATGGAATAAGGCTTGCTGAAATAAAACTTAAAACCAACGAGCTGCCTAAAGCCAGGGCAAAAGTAGACCAGGGGTAAGTAAGGATGAGGGACAGAAAAACTTAACCTAGGCTACTCGCCCCCCCCAAAAAGGTGCTGTCTTAGAGATTTTTTTCCCTCTCAGTTCCATACTTATATTAAACCATCAGAGCAGAACTATAACCATGGTTCTGGAATTATAAAATCATAGTCTCCCTTACAATGATCTCATGCTGTTTAACCAAGGCACATTCTCTTCAGTACTTATTCAGATAATGCCATCTTCTACAACTATTTATTACAGTCTTTATAGCTAACAATTTTCTGGGTCTTATATGTAACTTCTTAGGGTATATTTTTTGGCCGTTTGTTTGTTTGGCACAAAAGTAATCACTATTTAGCACCTAGAGGGAAAATAGGGTCATATTTTATTTTCAAAAGCCCAGCATGAGAACTTTTAGAAATCCCCAGCTCACTGAAGCTGATTCATATATCCTTCTATTTGACCTCTCCTGTCTCCCATTCTCAGCTTAAGGGGAAATGTTCCCCTTTGGCCAAGCCCTTGTTTGCCTCCTTAACCTTCAGAAGCCACTCTGCTCCCAGAGTCCCATTCTTAGGAAAAGCTCACGTGTTGCTCTGAAAGCCTGGTCAAGCGCGACTTTCTCCTCCATGGTCCGGAGACTGCCCTAACCCATGAAACCCAACATTAAATCTGGCGCCCCTCCAGGCTCTCCCTCCCTCTCCTCGTCCCCTCCCTCGGCCAGCTGCAGCACTGCACACTGCAGGCCGCTCCAGGCCCAGGGCAGTGGGCAGCCGATGTCCTCCCAGCGGTCTAGGTCGAGGTCATAGCCCACTACGTTGCGGGTAGGCACCTGGCGCGACTCCCGCCACTTGAGGCCGCCCAGCAGCAGCACCGTCTCCTCCACCACCGCCAGCCCGTAGCAGAAGCGGTCGTAGGGCAGCGGCCGCAGCCGAGTCCACTGGTCCGCGCCGGGGTCGTAGCGCTCGATCTCGGAGAAGGGCTCGTAGCGCCCCAGAAAAGCGAACACCGCGCCACGCAGGGCCGCCATGTGGTGCCCGAAGCGGGCTGTGCTCATGGACGCCCTCTTACTCCACGCCCGCTCCCCGGGGCCCAGAGCGTACAAGTCCCGGAGGCTGCTCGCGCCGCCCTCGCCTCTCCCTGCCTTGCCCCCCGAGATGTACACGGTGCCGCGGTCCCCGACGGCCCCCGCGTGGCCATGGAGCGCCCGCGGCAGCGCCCCGGCCGCCGTCCAGCGGTCCCGGCGCAGGTCGTACATCTCCGCCGAGGCCAGCGCCTCGCCGTCCGCGCCCAGGCCCCCGACGGCCAGGAGCCCCTCGCCCACGGCGCCGCACCAGAAGTGGGCCCGCGCTTCCCGCATGGCGGGCACTGCTGTCCAAGCGTGGAAGCGCGGGTCGTAACGGTGCACTTGGGCTGAGACCGCCCGCGGGCTGTCGGCCAGGGGAGACGAGGCGCCGCCCGAGGGGCTCTCCCCGCCCAGGACGAACAGGAAGTTGCCGGCGGCGCACACGCTGTGCCCCAGGAGTGGTGCAGGCACTCGCGTGAGGCTGCGCCAGCGGTGGTTGTACACGTCGAAGGCCACCACGTCCTGGGTGAGCTCCCACTCCTCCTCCTCCTCCTCCTCCTCCTCCAGCTGCTCCTCTTCTTCCTCTTCCTCCTCCTCGGGCTCCGCCGCGGCTCCCCTTCCCCTGGCTGCCCCCCCTCGTGGGGCCGCGACCTCCTCCATCACCACCTCCGGCCCCCTGCGCCCCCCGACTAACAAGATACGGGTTTGGGGGCTCCGGACGCTGGTCTGCTCGCCCTGCACGAGCGGCTGGCGGGAGGGCGCCGTGTGGTAGTTGAGGGCCTGGATGATGAGGCCCTTGACGCGGGCGGGCAGCGCGATGCCGGAGCCCGAGTACACCCGCCGCAGCACGTCGGCGGGCACCAGGCCGAAGCGGACGCGCTCGAGCAGCGCGGCGCAGTGAGCCAGGCGTTCGGCCTTAGGCTCCTGCCGCAGCCAGGCCAGCGCCAAGCCCAGCAGCCGGGCCTCCGGCACCCGCGCCACGTCGGGGGCGCCCAGCACGGCCCTCAGCGACGCGGGGTTGAGTTCCAGCAGCCCCGCGGGGCCCGCGCCCCGCGCCAGCAGCTCCCTCAAGTAGCGCACGATGCAGCGCTCGGCGGCGCCCAGCGTGTGCACCAAGCCGAAGCGCGCCGCCACGTTGGCGGCGAAGCAGCAGTTCTCCGGGCCCAGCTGGCGCTCCAGGTAGCGGCCGCACAGCCCCAGGGCCTCGGTGACCTGCAGGTAGCTGGCGGCCTCCAGCGTGTCCTCCACGGTGTCCATGGAGAGTGGCAGCCAGGCGGTGTAGATGAAGTCCAGCAGGCGCTGCAGGCCGGCCGCCGACGGCACGTGCAGGTGGATCACGCTCGCTCGGGATTCCCGAGTGTGGCTCTTGAACAGGGCCCTGAAGTAGTCGCTGGAACACGCGAGCAGCGACCTGTGCGCCGGGAACTCGCTGCCCTCGGTCTCCAGCGTCACGTCGCACAAGAAGCCCTCGGCGCGCAGGGCCTGGTAGCCGGTGAGCAGCGCGCCGCCGTGAGCTTTGCAGTAAGACAGGAAGTAACTCATGATGCCCAGGGCGGGAAGCGGCCGGGCTGGGGCTGGGGCCAGCCGGGCGCGGCCGGAGGCATCCCGGGGCACGGCGCTCCCGGGCCCCCCGCTTGAGCCGCAGAGTCCCTAGCAAGGGCCCATTTTTGCCTGCTCAGCTTAAAGCCCAGGGCTCCTTCATCCAGGTGCGCAGATCTCCCCGTACCCCTCTCAGAGCAAACCCGGTCGCGGAACGGTTTCCAGAAGCCCCTAGTAGCGGAGAGCACGGAGTTTGGAGTCTTCCGGGGGGTGCAGGGTTTTGTTTCGGAGGCTGCCAGCGCGTTGCCCAAAGCCCCCTCCCCGGCCCAGTTTGGGAAACCCACACCTGCGCGCCAGGGGCCGAAGTGGCCGCGCACCATCACCTGGAAGGACCGAGCTGCGGGTGGACTGACTCAGGGGGTGCTGGATCTCCGACAGCCCAGATGCGCAGACGTGGCCCGGCTCGGGGCGTCCCGGGAGCGCGGGGCGAGGGCTCTGACCTCCCTGGGGTGGACGAAGAGGACGGGTTCTGCGGGCACCCGCTAGGGCGGGGGACGACTGGCTACGGGGCAGGGGGGAGGTGAGCTTGTTCCGCGCGGAGGATCAAATCAAAGCCTACGGGATTAAGGAGGGGGGGCGCGGGTCGGCTCGGCGGGTCGGAGGCGTGATTGGGCGCCGCACATAACATGCCGGTAGCTCACAGCGACAGGAATAGCGCGCCGCCTCGGCCTCCCTGGCGCGCCCCGGCTGCTGGCCGCGACCCGAGGCCAGGGGACCTGACTCCAGTGACCCGACAGGCCGCCGGTCACCAGGGGTCCCGGGAACCCGGCTGGGGATGCGGGGGAGCGCTCACTGGGGAGGCGCGAATCGCCGTCCGAGGAAGGGCGCCCGGCTGGGCCAGAGGAACGTCGGCTCCCGGTGCCCCTGCGTCTGGGAAAGAAGCCCCTAGCTCGACACTTTGTGCTTTGAGGAGGCCCTCATTAACCCAGCGGGAGCGGGGATTAAGCGGCGATTTTGCGCGCTGCCACCCTGGAGGCCGCTGCGCGCTGAGGAGCCGCTGGCCGCAACCGCGCCCGGATGAATGCGGGGCTCCCCGCCAGCCGCGCTCGGTGACAGGCCCTCACCTGGACTCACCCGGGCGGGCGGGATGCTGGGCCTGCGCTGCGCCCTTCTCCCGGGCTGGCCTGGCTCACGTTCCGCGGTCGGGAATTGGCTCCCACCCCGCTCTCCGACCTCAGCACAGTCCTCCCTTTCTGTCCTCGGACCCTGCCCGGCCCATCCCTTGGCAAAGTGGACAAGGAAATTGTGGGTGACTTGGGTTTTCTGCCTTTGAATGACCACTTCCTTTAAGAAAATAATTCGTTCCAGTGTCTCTCCCTGACTTTCAGGCTCTGATCTGATTACTGCCTGCTCCATCTTCAACGCCGTGACAAGATAACGGGCAGTGAGGTTGCAAGCTCGGTAGAGGCTGGAGTTTCGTAGGGCCCCTCCTCATGAAGTTATTTTTATAAGATGCACCCAGCACAGAAATGAGGGCTTAAACCACCGCAATCTTGAAACATTAGGAAAGCGTTTCTCCGTCTCCTCCATCTTCCTCTTAAATAACTAAATGATTACTGTGACTGTTCTTTCTGGCCAATCTGGGAGCTTCTGAGTGTTTCGCTTTCATCTAGAATTGATTTTTCTATTTTCTCATGCAGCCTCTCTGGCAATCTGTTTTAAGTGAACCTTTTGAGGGCATCTGAAATAACTTGCATTTCTGACAGTTGTAGTTGTATTTCACAGAAAAAAAAAAGTCCAAGGAAGGATAAAATTCTATCATGTTCTGCCCAGTATGCCAACGGTACTTAGGAGGTCTCCAATTAGAAGTAATTCTTGAAGTGCTTAAAAATATTAGTAAAATGATTTTGCTTTCTTGTCAAAGATGGAACTGCTTTATGACTTAAATTAACCAAATCATAAAATGCAGGCAGGGGCTCAGGTTAAGAGCTAGCTTAAACTCCAGAGGCTAAAAATACTCCAATTTGAATTCCTAATGTTAGAGCTACAGATGGGTTCAGAAGGGGTGCTGTTGGTTTGTTGGTTTTTTCTTTTTTAGTACTAAAATTCTTAATTCAAAAGTAAAATACCAGTTTGGTTTACTGTGCACAGATGTGTATGGTGAAATTAAATGGCCTTTACTCAACCTAATAGAATTTCCCTAGAAGGGCTATTTGAGATCAGTTAGCCAAAGCCTCTCCCTTTCCTCTGCAACTTCTTATTTTCCTCTTTAAACAAATGTGGCAAATGAGCCCCAGGGAGAGTACAGTTTGTCTGGGTGACTTGGATATTGAGTTACGGAGTCTGGATCGGAATCCAGGGCTCCCTCCCTACTATATTAATGTGACCTCATGTATGATAAAAATAAAATAGTTAGTGCAACACAGTTTATTTAAACCAAATTTCAGAGTGATACGGTTTAAATACAGTTTTTTAAACAACGTATTTTTAACCCTGAAATCGGATCATATCCCATCAGATCTGCCTGTCACCATGCATTCAGGTTGAATCCAAAATGTCACACTTCCTTGAGAATAAAGATGCTGTGGAAGACTAAAGTCTTGACATCAAAGATCCAATTTTATATAACAAGCATGTGGTTATTGCTGGCCCAACATGCCACCTTAACATCTTTTGCCATTGATGATATGAAGAACTGTGTTAACTGGAGAAATTTTCATATTAGCTGTGTTTACAAGGTCTTGTTTAGAAAATGTAACTGTCAATCCATCCAAGAACATTCTTGTCCTTTGAGTAATGTTTATGGAAAGTATCGATATTTTAATTTCTGTGCAATATTAAGTATGCTAAACAACATTTCAGTGTGTGCTTTTTTAGTTGTTGCCGCAGATGTATGTCCTAAGTTGAGTCCCCTAGAAGCAGTTCCTGTAACCCAACCTGAACACATGGTGATGAGCAGATGTGGTAGGATGTGATCATTATGTGGAAAACGACCTGCTTATGAGTTACCCTCCCCCGTTAGACTATCAACTCCTTGAGAGCAGGGACTGTTTCTTGGTCTTTGTATCCCCAGCCCTGTCACGGTCTTTGGCATAAGTAATGTTGAGTTGAACAGATATAGGGAATGGCACCCTCAGTGGTTAAGAGGGACTTGACTGGGACAGTTACTTCCTTCTCCCTGGTTCTCTTTCTTCCCTTCACACAGCCAGGGATGAAGACACATCCTGGTAAGGCCATGGGCTAACATCCCTGGGAATCAAATGGGTGACCATGGGTGGCCCCCAGCTGGAGAGTCTGAGTGGACTCAACTCTTCTGAGAAGGCCGGACCACTTCATCCAGCCACTGCTGCAGCCCGGTGCTGCCCTGCAGCCTGAGTCCTTTACCCAGACCAGCCCCACATGGCCCTTGGGATTCAGCCAGATGTGCTGCTGCTCCTCCTACCTGGATGCATGGCCCCAGGTGCCCCAGCAGCCCCTCCATGCCACAGTTCGTATGGCTGGGCTTCTGCTGAAGGCCCAGCTAGGCACTCCAGCATGCCTGTTCGGTCCCTGCAATTTGCCTCGAACCCCCACCCCTTGTCAGGACTGTGACCTCCTGTTGACGATTCTTTCCGTACATCTGCAGCTCCTGTGGCAGAAGCTCCAAGTACCCATCTCACTTCCCACATCAAGGCAGCAATGCTAGTCAGCCATGGCACTCCACTTTCCCTCAATTGGCCCTACCTAGCTGAACCTAAATTCCATAGCTCTCACCTCTAAAATAATTGTTTATGTTGAAAAAATCCAAAACTACAAACATCCATGTGTAATGGATATTTAACATTTTTTTCAAATGTAATGTGCTTTTTTTTGGTAACAGCTCTATTGATATATAATATCCACATACCATGGGTGAATTCACCCATTCAAAGTGTGTAATTTAGTGGTTCTTAGCATATTTACAGAGTTGTGCAACTGTCACTAGAGTCTGATTTGTAACATTTTCATAACCTCCAAAAGAAACCTGGGGCCGTCCCCATAGCCGAGTGGTTAACTTCCCACGCTCTGCTTTGGCGGCCCAGGGTTTCGCCGGTTCGGATCCTGGGCACGGACATGGCACCGCTCCTCAAGCCATGCTGAGGCAGCGTCCCACATGCCACAACCAGAAGGACCCACAACTAGAATAGACAACTATGTACTAGGGGCTTTGGGGAGGAGAAGAAGAAAAAAAATTTGGCAACAGATGTTAGCTCAGGTGCCAATCTTTAAAAAAAAAATGAAAAGAAAACCCAAACCATTTAACTCTCACTTTCCTATACCACCAGCCCCCCAAGCCCTAAGCAACCACTAATCTATTTTCTATCTCTATAGATTCTGGATATTTCATGTAAATAGAATCATACAATATGTGATCTTTTGTAACTGATGTCTTTTACTTAGCATAATGTTTTCAAGGTTCATCCATTGTAATGCATTTCTGAGGAAGAAAAAGAATTTGTACAATAATAACATTGGAAACCCTTTCTCAAAACCAAAAAACTCCAAAATGTGCCTGTTTGATATTTAGGATACAGTTTTTGGCAGGTTAACTCCTTGTTATCTATCATTACTGGCTCCTTTCAATCCCGATATGCTTCCTTCCAACACGTGGCTTTTGGCAACCTCCATGGGGAGCCTATTATTAGAAATTGACACGTTAACTAAGCTAATTGTGAAAGCATGATTACAAACAGTAAGTGACACGCAGTAGAGAAAAAATCCCATGTTATCTTCACCCTCTTCCAAGACCATTTTTTGTGTATGTGAAATGTATTTTATCTTTCTGACATACCATTCAAGCAAAAGGATTTCAAGGGTGGAGTGTGTGTGTGTGTGTGTTAATCATGAGTGATTTTGGCATTCTGGCCCAGCTGACAGCTTAAGAAGCAGTGTGGCAGGTAGGGAAGGACGGGGCTTTGGGCTCAGACAGACCTGGGCTCCAATTCCAGATCTGCACCATGTGACTGTAAGCAAGTGACTTAAATTCTGTGAGTGTCGTTATTTTTCAAAGGAGCATACTGAGTCTACATTCATAGCACCGTTAAAATAAAATTAGCTTATGTATATGACTGTTCCTGGTACAAGTATACACATTAGATGTGAGTTTCTCCTCCTCCTCCCTCTCTTAACTTAAAGCCTTCTGGAAACTCATAATACAAGAGCCTAAGCAGCCAGGAAATGTAATAGAGCAGTGGTTCTCAGTGGTCCTGCACCGTCACTGGGGAACGTGTTAAGAAGTGTAAATTCTCAGCCCCACCTCAGAATCGCCACATCAGAACCTCTGGGAGTGAGCTCCAGCCATCTGCCTTAACAAGCCCTCCTGGTGATGCTGATGCATGTGGAAGTGTGGGAATCACTGTAATAGAGGATTGTTAATAATTTTTGCCATGTCCTTCATTCACTATTCTCAGTAACATCTTGTTCTGTGTATGATGTCAACATTTTCCAAAAAAGAGAGAAAGCCCGCTAGCTCCAAAAGGTCAGAGGTTGGAGACTCAGACGGGAAAATTAAGGGCCTCTGCCCCTCATCATATGACTTAAAAATAGATTGTGGGCTTGTTTGCCCTTCCTTACCCCCAGAAGATGAAGATATTAACAGCAGATCTCTGAGGCATGAGATGGTGATTTGGTAACCAAGGCATTTTCCCAAACACTTGATTGAATACTCCAATCAGAAGGTGCCTGTAGCCAGATTTTCCTGTCTGGATGCCACATTTTAAGAGGCTCCCAGTCCAGTTGGGGAATGCCCAAAGAGACCAGCCAGAAGGAGGTGGGGTCTGGAAACATTCTCTCTCATATAGCGAGCAGGTGAAGGAGCTGGAGAGTTTAGGCTAAAAGAACCCTCTAGATGTTAAATGATTGCTGTTTTCAACTTTCTGAAGGGCAAGAGGGATAGAAGGCAGACCCAGGACCAACAGGTAGAAGTTACAAACAGAAATTCTGCCGCAGCATAAGTAAGAACCTTCTAGTAATTTAGAACCTTGAAAGAAAACATACAAGTACAAGTAGAAAGTTCCAGGCCATGAAGAGTTGCCTGTTGCCTGAGGCTTGAGGAAGCCAGGGTACTTGTCCAAGGTGACTTGGTTTAGCAGACCTTGTCAGAGCCCTGCCCATATCCCCTCAATCCCTTTACCATTTTCATGCACACCAGTCTCAGTGGCCTTTGCTCCCAGCAACCAGCACCTGTGTCCCTTTGTGGGCAGACACCCCTGGGCTGCTGGAGCCTGTGCACGTGAACAGAAGCAAAAGTGCCTCCTGGGGGCCACCCTTGACCAACAACTGGTGAGCAGGTGACAGCTCCCTTTCCTGGTGTGGCCTACACTGTTTCCAGAGCTCCCAATAGGATTTAGCCAAACCACCTTCTGTGGGACCCTGTTTGGTGTCATGTGCTTGCTTGACCTCCTTCCCTTCCCTGTCTCACATTGCCACCCCCTGCCTGTCTTTTCTGAGAACACTTCCTAATACATGACTTTCACGGGAACTCTCATCTCCGAAGGAATTCCTGCCTCTGGAGCACAATGAAGTGGGATGACTATTAGTATCTGACCCCAAAGGGCCAGCTGTCATCCACTTACAGATGTGTACAGACAACCAAACCTATGACTTTGATGGCTGGACCTTCAGAAAGATGAAAGAGCGTCTGACAGCAACATCAGAGTCTCTTACACATCTTTCAAGATGACTGCATAATACAAACCAAGTCATACGATTGGAAATGGCTTAAATGTGTCATCTGAACACAACCAGAAATAAAATCATGGAACACCCTTGGAGTGTGGGTAAATTTCTCCACTCATCCACACCTGTTTAAGGAGTTGCAGAACCTGGGACTTCAAATGCTTTTTTTTTAAACCAATGGTCTTCTATAGAGATATTGTACTCTTTCCTGAACTTTCCCTGTGTCTGACTCATGGCCAGCATGTCAACTGTGCCAATTACTTCTGCTGTTTTCAGGATCTCTTTCTACTGATGCTGGTCAGTGACTAACAGAAAAGTCCTACACAAGATCTTGGCAACAGGGGAGAGCTTACAGGATAGTTTGCTCTCAACTACTTATAATCGTCTTAAAGGTATTCATAATCTTAACAGCCTCAAAATCTTGTGGCATTTGTCCATTTATTAAGAAAGATTCTGCAAAAATGTCTACTAAGAGTTACCTATGCAATCACTGGCAAGAAATGGTCATGAAACAGGTGACTATTCTCTGAGCAGTGTTTAATGTTGTCACTCGGGAAGTCTTGGTTTGAACTCCCAGCAGGAGACATTTCCCACTAAAGCAGTCAGATCTGTCTGCCCTGCCACCCTACAAAGAGCACACTGAAGACACAAGGCAAGAGCAGTGTTTCCAGAGCATTCCCACTGTAAAAGGGCTGCTCACTACTGTTCCAAGGGGCAGCAAGCATAACCCCTGTCTCAGCTACCTGGCTAGCCCGGAACATTCCAGCTTCCTTTAATAGGTCAGGAAAAATAGCAAGAGTCCCCTTCTCATAGTTGGTGGGAAAACCCAGTATTGATCCAATAAGTGAGGAAACTGAACGTTCTTACAGCTCTCCTAGTAACTCGTTCCAATTTCTGCTTCTGCTGACGCCTCCATCTCACTCGTGTTTTTCTTCTTGGGGTTGTTCTGTGCTCTCCACTCGGCACTCACTCACCCACAGAACACAGTCCCTAAATCTTTATCCTCCTCCTTGATCTCTCATACAACCTGTGAAGGATTAAAAAAACTTTTCCTAAATACTTGGGTAGGACAAGCACAGAGAAGCAGCAAAGCGTAGAGTAGCAGATAGAACCCATAGCTATTCCTGTTTTTAAAATGGCCCACCTGTCAGCTTCTCCTCCCCAGGGACCACTGTGCCATGTTGCTGGCCCTGTTGCCTTCCCTTCTTCTGCCGCATCCCCACTACCTTCCTCTCTCCCAGAGTGCTTCCAGAAACCCCAAATATATGCCATTTCATTGTTTAGAACACTTCAGCTTTCTCTTTCCCTGGGCAATTTTGCCTGGCCGGAACTGACCATATTTTTTTGTATGTGTGTGTTAAAGCATACATAACATAAAATGTACCATTTTAACCATTTTTAAGTGTGCAGTTCAGTGGCATTAAATGCATTCACATCATTGTACAACCATCACCACCATCCATCTCCAGAACTTTTTCATCTTCCCAAACTGAAACTGTACCCATTGAACACTAACTCCCCATCCTCCCCACCCCCAACCCCTGCTAATGACTGTTCTACTTTCTGCCTCTGAATTTGACTATTCTGGGTACCTCATACAAGTGGAATCATATACTATTAGTCCTTTTGTGTCTAGCTTATTTCCCTTGGCATAATGTCTTCAGGGTTCATTCACGTTGTTTCATGTGTCAGAATTTCCTTCCTTTTTAAGGATAAATAATATTCCATTGTATGGATAGACCATGTTTCATTTTTCCATTCCTCCATCGATGGACATTTGGTTTGTTTCCACTTTGTGGCTCTTGTGAATAATGCTGTTATGAACATGGGTGGACAAATATCTCTTCAAGTCTCTGCTTTGAGTTCTTTTATGTTTATACCCAGAAGTAGAATTGCTGGTAATTCTTTGTTTAATTTTTTGAGAAACCACCATACTGTTTTTCCGAGTGGTGCACCATTTTACATTCCTACCAGCAGGGCACAAGGGTTTGAATTTCTCCACATCCTTACCAACACCTGTTCTTTTCTGGCTTTTTGGTAGCCATCCTAATAGGTATCTCATAGTGGGTTACCTTTTTACTCTGTTAATAGCGTCCTTTCATGCACACAAGGTTTTAATTCGGATGAAGTCTAATTTATCTAATTTTTCTTTTGTTGCTTGTAATTTTGGTGTTATATTCAAGAAGTCATTGCCAAATCTAAAGTCATGAAGATTTTCCCCTATGTTTTCTTCAAAGAGTTTTATAGTTTCAGCTTTTACATTTAGGTGTTTGATCCATTTTGAGTTAATTTTTGTATATGATATAAGGTAAGGGTCCAACTTCATTCTTTTCATGTGAATATCCAATTTTCCCAGCACCATTTGTTGAAAACTGTCCATTCTCCATTAAATGGTCTTGGTACCCTTGTCAAAAATCATTTGACCATATATGCAAGGGTTTATTTCTGGGCTCTCTGTTCCATTCCAGTTGTCTATATGTCTGTCTTTATGCCAGGACCACACTGTTTTGATTACTGTAGCTTTGTAACAAGTTTTAGAGTCAGGAAGTGTGAGTTTTCCAACTTTGCTCATCTTTTTCAAGGTTATTTTGGCTATTAGGGTCCCTTGAGATTCCATATGAATTCTAGGATGGAGTTTTCTATATCTGCAAAAAACATCACTGGGATTTTGGTAGGGATTGCATTGAATCTGTAAATGGGCTTTGGATCGTATGATCATTTTAGTAATATTGTCTTCCAATTCATGAACTCGGGATGTTTTTCCATTTATTTGTGTCTTCTTTAATTTCTTTCAACATTGTTTTTTAGTTTTCAGTGTACAAGTCTTTCTCCATCTTGGTTAAGTTAATTCCTAGGTATTTTATTCTTTTTGATGCTGTTGTAAATGAAATTGTTTCCTTAATTTCCTGTTTTGGATTGTTCATTGTTAGTGTATAGAAATGTAACTGATTTTTGCCTGTCGATTTTGTACCCTGCAATTTTGTTGGATGCATTTATTGGTTCTGACTGTGTGTGTGTGTGTGTGTGTGTGAGAGAGAGAGAGAGAGAGAGAGAGAGAGTGATCTTTGGGCTTTCTACATAGAGGATTATGTCGTCTGTGAACAGAGATAACTTTACTTCTTCCTTTCCAATTTAGATGCCTTTTATTTCTTTTTCTTGCCTAATTGCTCTGGCTAGAACTTCCAATTCTATGTTGAATAGAAGTGGAGAATGCAGACATCCTTGTCTTGTTCCCTGACCATGTCTTGGGCCTCCCCTTTCATACCCAGAGGAGCATTCAAGGCATTTTTATACACATGTTCCTGACTGACAGAGCCTGCACTATGCAGAGGAGACATAGGAGTCTGGCAGAAAGTAAACAGCAGGGAAGACTTGGAAATGGTCTAAACTGTGAGTGCACTCCCAGTGCATGGAAGTGATTTTGGAGGAAGCGTTCCCAGGAAAAACCACTAAGGTAGAGGTGAAGCGAGCCTGGGAAGGAAGGAGGCCAAGCAAAGGTGCAGCAGCCAGCAAAGCCCCGTGAAGAGTAACTTGGCCTCGGTCCTGAGGGAGCTCTGGGGATAGTGGAGGTCACACCTCACAGTTGTCCCCATCAGGAACACAGGGACTGGAGTGTTGCTACTCCTGGACTGTCAGTCATTGGTCAAGGGCTACCCCTGGGAGCACTTCCAGCTTTCTCTTTGCACAGGCAAAGCAGGTGCCAGCAGCCGGGGACAGTCCTCCAACAAGGAGCTGCAGGTGTTGGTTGTTGGGAATGACAGCAGCCCCACCAGAAGCAGGTGGGCACAAAAAATGGTAAAAGAGCGAGGGATATGGGTGGTGTACTGACCACATCTGCTATGCCCACATTAACAGAAGGTTAGCGACACCTGCTTACATCTAGGGAGGCTCTGAGACCCCAGCATTCCTGCTCCAGGAGAAGACAGGACAGGTATATCCATGGTCCCAGCAGCGCCAGCTATTGACGATATCATGAGGATCAGACACATCTTGCCCAGATAATTCTTGACACCAAATGCTGGATAGACCTGTTGCCCGACAAGCAGTGAACAGGGGCTGCATGGCTAAGCACTGGTGACCCAAAGACGCTGCTGCTCGATGCCGAAAGATCAGTAAATAGAAAAATCAGAGAGCCAGGTTGACAAGTGCTCTGTGAGGGAGGTTGAAACACACTTCCACTCCTTCTCTGTCTACCCAGTGGGGCAGCGGTTGTCCAGCACCCCCCAACCCTCACCCTCCAGGTGAGCCATCGTAGACCAACTGAAGGATGGCAAGCTCTGCACACACTCGTGTCCAAATAAGACTCCTGAGGGTGACTGTGTGGACCTGCTCTTCTCCTCACTCTCCAATCTATCCCTACCTCCCTCATTGATATTTCTTACTCCCCTGAGCCTAACAACCAGTTGTGACTCCCTCAGCAACTCACCCCTCTGTGTTTTTACCTACAGAAAGAGATACGTTTAACACTGTTGAAAGGGTGGGCTCTGGAGCCAGCATGCCCAGGTTCAAATCCTGGCTCTACCATTCTCAAGCCATTTAACATGGGACAATTTATGTGGTTCCCCCGTTTCAGTTTTCTCGACCTAGAAGTACCTAGGATAGGGATGATGACTGTGTCAATTCATAACAGCACTTGGTACATTATAAATAATAAACATGGATAGATACTCTCCCTAAACACATTAGGGAAATATACATAGTCTTAGAAAATATTACTTTCATTGAGGAGTTTACATATATTGTTCATTCTCCCTCAGTGAAAATATGCAAGCATCTTACAGAAAAGCATAGAGCAACCCTTGAACTATGATATTTAAGAGTAGTGATTGATTGGTACAATATATTAACTTATTAAGCCACCATTCATTAGTAATTTAGGTTTTTGTAGGAAGGAAAAATCATTAAATGGGAAGGATCAGCAGGTTCATGCTCTATGATGGGGTGTTACCAAGGATCCCCCATAACCCTTGCTCAAAGGCACTCACATTTACTTGGGGGCCGAGTAGGGCGTGGAACTTAGGTTTCCAGAGTCCCCTGGCGTAGGATTCTGCAATGTATTGGAAGTGCTACCACATGAAAGATAGCAGCAAGTGAGTCTATCCTTGCAATCACGTTCTCCCACTAAAATAAACAGCACAAAGGGATATGGCAAAGTCTTTCAGCCCAAAATCCTTGGGGAAGTAGTTTGTGTAGTATAGATGTTTAATAGACAGTAAACACCGAAGAGTTTTAGAAATTGACATTGTAAACAGAGTACATCATATAAGCCTGTGACTGTTAGTTTCAGAGTGCACCTGAAGCCATGGTAGCCTGGTAATGACACCGTGTCAGTTCAGAGTAAGGATTGTGCAGGAGATCAGCCATCTTCCTCTCCTTATGGGTATGGAACCATATTTCTTACAATTGACTCATTGCATAATAATATATAATAAATACTGTTAGCGTTTTTCTAATATACACACATTTTCCTCTTTTAAATACACTATGTTGTTAATTTTCCCCATCTCTTTTCAAAGATACAGAAATTTCAAAATTTTGACCAAAACAGAAAGGCATAACGAAGGAATAAAAAATACCTAAAGTCCTTCCATTTAGTAACAACCACCACTAATACTGGTGGTTGTTACTGAATGGCACATATTCATATTCATGTGGATTTAGGATAAGTAATTTTGCGTGAGTGGGATCACACCACATGCTATTTTTAAAGACAAGTTTTTACTTAACTATATGTTATAGGGATATTCCCAAGTAAATGTATATTGCTATACGTACCCTTTCTAATGTTTTATAGTGTTATTTATATGAATATAGCAAAGTTTAATAAATCCTCTAATAGATATTCAGGTTGCTTCCAGGTTTGCACTCTTATAAACTAAGCTGCAAGGAACGTCCTTGTACAAACCTCTTTCCTTTCTGTGTGATTAGTTTCTTAGGACAAAGTCCTTGAATGGAATTCCTAGATTACAAAGAATGCATTTTTTAAAGCTAGGCATATATGTAAGTACTTGAATATGCAAATGAAAGTGTGGAAGGGTATGAGCTGGAATATTACTAGTAATCATTACTCAGTGAACTGTACAAAATTTTGTTCTCATTTATATTTTTTTTTAAAGATTTTATTTTTTTTCCTTTTTCTCCCCAAAGCCCCCCGGTACATAGTTGTATATTCTTCATTGTGGGTCCTTCTAGTTGTGGCATGTGGGATGCTGCCTCAGCGTGGTTTGATGAGCAGTGCCATGTCCACGCCCAGGATTCGAACCAACGAAACACTGGGCCGCCTGCAGCACAGCGCGCGAACTTAACCACTTGGCCACGGGGCCAGCCCCTCATTTATATTTTTAATTTTCACATAACTATAGATATTTTTTCTCATATGTTTTTAATATTCATAGAACTATCAGCTAAAACCTAATTATGACTATAGAGAAATACTTGGGATAATCATAGGAATATAGATGAAAGGATAAGAGATGAAGACAATTAAAATAAGTGAATATATGTGGAAGACAGATAATGATGATCCGATATAAGGATAACTGATATTCCTGAAGTAGAGAAGCCCCACTAATGAAAGAAAGCATGTTCATGAGTATTATACAAGAAAATCTCCCTGAAATAAATAAATGAACTTGCTGATTGATGTTACACTTTATTCTAGGGAAATATGATACAGAACATTCAACACTGAGATATAGTCTCCTTTTAAGCTTTTGAACTTTGAAATAAAGAAAAAAATCAAATCTCCAGGGAGACAATGAAGAGCATCTATAAAGAAGGAATAATTGGGCTGCCTCAGACTTAGTCATACCCATTACCCAACGATTCTGTATCTAGGAATTTAAGGAAATAATCAGATGAGTATACAAGATTTACATACAAGGATGTTTATCTTATTATTATAAACATTTTTTTCAAATATGTGAAATTCAAGAAAGATCCAAATAGTAGAATGCTAGGCAAATTTTAAGATTATTTTTAGAAGAATATTTAATACCATGGGAAAATGCCCATAATATATTATTGTCAAGTGAAAGAATCAGGTTACAAAAGGCTAATTACAGTATTATTCTAACTAAATCTGCACACATATAAAGAAAAGACTGGAAGAATATACATTAAAATGAACAGAGTAGTTATATCTCAGAGAGTGTTACCAGGCATATTTTTTCTCTTTGTGCTTTTCTACGTTTACTAAATTCTCTGCAATGACAAGTATTGCTTTTATATTGGGGAGAAAATGGTAAATCTTACTAAAAATATAATCAATAATGACAAAGAATCTTGATATTACTGTAACTGATCAGAAAAATTTTAAATATAGAGTTATGAGATTTGGGGACAGTGTCTTTCACTAGACTTTTGGAAAACTTAGCTGATCATATTTGTGAGCGATTAGCCTGGAATGTGTTGATGAAAGAAAGAAAGCTTTGAAAGCTTCAGACCCTGTGCCTCCTCATGGTCATCCTTCATCAGCTGAGTTGGATTGCACATCAGATGAAACGTCAGTCTGGCTGTAAATTTAAGCAAGCTACATTAGATGGGAACGTAGAACATCGCAGTACACTTGGATAAGCACCGTTTGCTTCATGGTATGAATTAATGTATCTGTAGGATGAACCTCTAAAAAAAAATCAAGTTTCAGACCATTGTCAGGACACACACCACTAGTGACACGTGGTGCACATAAAAAATTTATTTTTTGAGGGAAAAATAGCATTTATTGAGGGAAAATGTATCAAAGAAAAGTAGTAAAACACGTGCAGTCCCCTGAACTCGCATCATCTCCCTGCTCACCATGGCCAGCGTCCCAGTAGAGGGCCCACCTCTCTGGTGATGCCACACATACTGCAGTTTTAGGGTCAGGAGGCCAGGGACGTGGATATATGTAACATGGTGGAAGCTCCCGGGGTGGACAAGTGGCCTTGTTAAACAGGGCAAGCCTCCAGACCCAGTAGCTGGTATCAGCCTGTCCTTCCCTTGAGCTAACTAGACCTAACTGAGCCAGATTGTCCTAAGCTCCCACAGGTAGGGAGGGAATAGCCTCCAGAGCCACCTACGTGGGTCTTGCATCACTGCTTTTTGATGCATTTAGAGCTGAGACCGAGTTTCTCAAAACTACCAGATATCTGGACTGCCACAACTTTCCTCCACCAAATAGGAAATAGGAGGTATTCCTCTACTTGGAAACTTGTCTCCCATTATGTGAAAACCCAAGATTTCCCACAAGGCCTTGCCCAATGACAGCCTGTCCAAATTCCTCCCTTCCATTCGCAACTTGGAGTGACTTATCTTCTGGTCTCCAGCTGGAGGCTCTTCCAGCTCCAATATTCTGATTGCATGACACCAGCAATGGCTTCTGAGACTCACTGCGGCTCTTTGATGGCCTCTCCTGGTGATATTTTAAATTTCCTAACCATTTTAGTCATTTAGTAAGCCCTTGATCTGCTATCATGAGTCTTCTGTTTCTTTGACTTGAGTCTTGGGATTTTACAAAATAATTTTCTATTTGTTTGATGCATTTCATTTATTTTTTTTAACTGATGTATTCTTTCATAGTGAAGCAATGTATTAAACTGGAAATCTGCGTAAGGAATTCTGTCTCAAAATTGTTACACCCTAAAATCTATTAGAGACAAAAGCCCCCCACAGCTCTCAGTGGCCTTCCAAAAATAGTAGAGTTGGGTTTTTTCTTCTCACAAGAATTCCTTTTATGATAAGCTTAACACCAAAGAAAATGTTACAGTACCAGAAACTTCCAAGTTGACATTTACTTAGTTTTTACAAGAGGAATATTTAAAATTTACTCAAGGCTTTCATCTGAACATCTTCAAGCTTTACAGGTATAAACCTCAAAGAGTAACTCTAAAAACAAAACTTAAAGCCGCTGCATTTTCACAGGTAAATAGAAGCCTGTCCATATGACTACTTCTAAGTCAATACGCTCAAATCCTTGGAGCTTTGCTGGGTTATCACTGCCCGTGGCCACCTGCTTGTCAGGGGAAGCATATTGAGCAAGCCCCGTACCCAGCGTGTGATTCACCCACAAGAAGCAATACATGTGAGCAGTTAATTATTTACATTCCTGTCCCATAAAACTTACCCATAGACCCCCTCAAATTTTGCACAAGTACTTTAAAGGAGGCTGTGCCATGGACTCATTCTCAGCCTTTCATTATGAGGATCATTTTGCAAAGTAAAACGTTTTACAACCTCTCACTTAATAGTGGTCCTACTCTTCACAGTTGTCCTTTGGGAGAAAAAGACACCGAAAGCTTCCATGTCCCTGGAACTCATACAACTTTTGAAAATCTAACAAAACAAAACAAAACAAAGTAGAAAGTAGAAAATAACAATTGTCCACATTTACACATCCAAAATAAACTACTGTCAATATCTTGACATATTTGCTTCCAGGGTTTCCTTTTCTCCCTCCCTCTCCCCCTCCTCTTCCCTCCCCTTCTCCTCTTCCCCCCCACCCCTCCCCTTCTTCCTCTCCTCCTCCTCTCCCTTCCTTCTCTCTTTATTTCTGTATTCCTTATTTTTTCTTTTTTAAAGAAAAATTAGTCATCTTTTGTCAATGTAATATATGATTATTCTGAAGAATTCAAATAGTTTAGAAAAGTGCAAAGTTAAGGAAGTTGACAGTCACCCACAAAACACCATCCAGAAGCAATTTTCAGTGACATTAGAAGAGTTCCAGATAACTACCTAGGCTCTGTGCAAAAAGATAGATAAGCAGGTAGACAATACAGATAGGGAGGCTTTTAAGAAAATGCTATTTCTTAATTAGAGTAAGAATAAAATAGCTAAATGCTGTTTTAATTAAAATGTTACTTTTAATTTTACTTGACTATCACAAAAAAATTGAAGTGAAACTGAACAATTCTTAATTGATATTTCTTCACCATGAGATATTATTTCCTAAGAGATTCCTGAGTTGAGAAACAAAGATTCTAAAATATTGTTAAAGGGTTGGAGTTGGAATTTTTTAACTGCCTGTTTCAGTTTAGACAGTATTGACTCCCTGCTATGAGCAATGATGATGCTGGTATGTTCACACCACCTCACACCTCTCTTTCCCCACTTTCCGGTGTTTGATGGTTGCATTATTCTTTTCTTATTAGCAGTTTAGAGCCTTCTCATTCTACCCTGTGATAGCTGAATAGGTGGGAAGTCTTGTAACTGACCCTTCCTGAACTCCTCCTAGGAGGGGTTTCTGATGTTCCTGGTGCTTCTACCCTGGGTCCTGTGCTTCTCACCTTCTCCAGTGTGTCACTGACCACCCCCAACCCCGGTTCTAGCCACCTCAGCACCACTACCGCTAGCCCCTCATGTGCTGGTGCGAGAGGGGGGACAGTTTCCTTAGGAGGAGGGGAACTTATTTCCTTGCCATTTGTTCCTATATTTTATGTTGCTCAACCAATTGGATAAAGCATCCTTCCAGATTTTGGAGGCCACAGCTTCCTTTCCTTCTGGCACCTTCCATAAGTCACAGCTCGAGGGCTTGTCTCTTTAAAGAGAAGGAAAAAAAATGGCTTAGGAAAAGTATGTGGAATATTTCAAAGGGTAAAAGCAAGCAATTTACCTAATAAAGGAGATTCCTGATGAGGTACAAAGCCCTTCATCAGGGGAAATTATAGCTATGCCTAGGTGACAGGAGAATATGTAAATAAAAACACAGCAGCGGGTGGTGGGATGATGGGATAGCAGGAAGGAATCCCAGGAAGATCAGTGACAATAGTTTTAACTGATGAACGTTTTGTATTTGCATGCAGCAAAGACTAATACAGGCCATCCCTCTCTCCTTCCCCGACCTCCCTAGGCCAATGGTCCTGGGATGAATAAAATTTAGTCCCTAAGCTAATGTCTTTTTTCTTAAATGATGATTGACTTACTAAAACATATGTTTTCAGAAATATCTGTCCTCAAAAATAAACAAAAATGTTTAGCAATCACAATTTCCCAAAAGTGCTTACTTTTTAGAAAGTCAAGGAAGAATGATTCAGAGGTAGCTTGGGTCACGGTAACGCCAAGATTTGTTTTCCATCTCACTGTGAACAGCCCATGTTTCAAAGACTGCCCCGACACTCCATTCAGAACTGTGTCCTTGGCATGATAGGCTGCTTTCTAAGATGGCCCTCAATGATCCCCCGCTCCTAGTGTTGATGCCAGGAGTGGAACCTCTGCCTTGCTTCTAACCAAAAAGAATATGGTAAAGGTGATGGGATGTCACTTTCATGATTAGGTTGCAAATGATTGTGATTTCCATCTTGCTAACAGACTATTGACTTCTCAGTTTGCATGTTTTGATGGAGCAAGTGACCATGTGGGAGAAGCTGAGAGCAGCCTTAGCCAACAGCCAGCAAGGAACAGAATGCTGCCAACAACCACACAATGAGCTTGTAAACAGGTCTTTCCCCTGTCAAACATTCAGATGAGACTGCAGACCCTGGGCCACCAATACCTTGATGGCAGCCTCATGAAAGCCCATGAAGCAGAGGACCCAAGTAAGCCATGCATAGATTCCTGATCCTCAGAAACTTTAACACCATAAAGCTGTGTTGTTTTAAGCCACTAAGACATGGAGTAATTTTTTACACAGCAAGTAATAACTAATACACTTAGATTAGTGTATACTAATACACACCACCTCCAGGCAGTTCACCCTCCTGGAGAATCACTGAGCCAAGAGAAAGCATGTGAGAATGTCAAGAGTAGTTATGGGGAGTGTACAAGGAGAGAGTGAAGCTGATGGAGATCAGATTTTTAATTCAATTGGCTGTGACAAAACACTGCCATTTAAAATTAACGTTCTATCTCAGTAATTTACATCCTGTTTCTTTTTACTCTAGACTCTTCTTACTATATTCTCAGTACAATCCTTTTAATTATTGCTGGAGTATCTTCATGAATTCAATGTAAGACTCTCTGCAAATAAATGACCAGTCAGAGACAATTAAGATAGTTCTAACTTTAGGTAGTAACATTTGGATGCTCTTATTGATTTGGCTTCTTGAAGTGACTTCCAAAAAGATTTATTTGGGTATATTTTTCTATTTTTTTAATTGAGTTTTTAGTACACCTTTTATCCTCAAACAGTTCAGTTCTAATACATGTTCTTAAAACGTTTACTTCAAATTCCCATCTTTCAAATGAGGAAAATATAATACATCTCTCAAATATGTCAAGGGTATTAAAGATGATGCTTAAAGTACCATGGAACTGAAAAGTGCTATTAAATTCATTTTTATCGAGTCTGCTCTTATGAGCCATTATCACATCACACTTTTACACAGGCTCTGGGTTATCTACTGCCACCCAGAGAACAGGGAATTCAGGCTTATTATGTGAATCATTTGGTGCCTGTATCAATCAAAGTTCTTGGCTGCAAGCAACAGACACTCTGGCTCATTTAAATGTACAAGGAATGATTAAATGGTATCATAAAATCCCCTGTAGGGCCAGAAAATAAGGCTTGTGGAGCTATGCAGCCAGAAAGGATGCCTCAAATCACACTCCAGCACTGGAACCACATTGACACCATTAGTCCTGGCCCTGCCTGTACACCACTGACTGCTGGACACCACCAATTGCTGGACATCAACATGAAGACCACCACTCTCCTTGGAGAAATGGCTGATTCCAGGCATGGGGCAGGGAAGGTACAAGGTGAGCCTGGAGCATCCTGTGGTGCAAACAGCAAGGAAGTGCTCAAACAACAATGGGGACACATCAAAAGGACACAGGGGTTGGCTGGATGGGACTCCCACTGACTGAAATTGGGATAATTTGAGGATCATAATGAGTAATGATAGTAATAGATTATAACAAAAAGAAATCAATGAGTCCACAGTAATACTATATATAAAGATGGGAGGAGGGAAAGCTCTTCTTTACAAAAGAATGTCAGCTTAGACATATAGAAGGAATGATAGAATTTGAAAATCACCATTTCACAAACAATGTAATAATTGATTCAGGCAAAAATCATCAATGGATACTAAAACCAATGAGTGAGAGATTGTTGGGTAACAAGATATTCATATAATCTCAGAGTATCACCTCACAGATTGCTTATTAATTTCAAAGGGGAAAAGATATCTTTACAGTAGAGAGATAAGGTGGACCCCACCTTAAACAAATGATCAAACTTAGCACCTCCAATAATGGGACAAATTGATACCATGTGCCTCCTGATATGATGTCATGGACAGGACACAGTATCACTTATGTAGAATTCTTGCCAAAAATGCTTAACCTATATCTAATAGTAAGGAAATGATTAGACAAATCCAAAATGTCAATGGTCGTGAAAGATGAATAAAGATGGAGAGATTGTTCTAGATTAAAGGAGACAGTAAAAACATGATAGTCACATACAATTTGTGATCCTAGATTTGATTCTAGATTTTTTAAAAGATAAAAATAACATTTCAGGGACAGTTGGAGAAGTTTGAATATGAAATGTGTATTCGATAATATTATTGTAGCAACATTCAATTTCTTGGGTGTGGCAATGGTCTTGTGAGTATGTAGGAGAATGTCTATTTTTAGGAGATGCATGCTGAAGCATTTGGAGGTAACATACCATGATGTCTGCAACTTACTTCAACGTCTGCAAATAGAAAACAAAACAAAACATCTGTGTGTTTGGGGGGCAGCAAAGATTAAGCAAATGTGACAAGATGTTAGACAATTAGTGAATGTAAGTATGAGATGTATGAAAATTTAGACTATTTTACATTGCCCCACATTTCACTTGTTCTCTGTTTCTTTTTTTCCCATCAAATAAAATTCCAAAGAGGAAAGAACCATTCCTAGGTGAGCAGAGGTCCTTCCAGGGGGCGTTTGCTAAGCGTGGGCAAGAACTGAGGTTCAGGCTTGCTGTATGCAGAGAGACATTGTAGGGATAAAAAGAAATGAGGAAAGCTTCTAACAGTTGTGTGGGCTGGCACAACTAATTGAAATCAGGTGGATCCCCAAACATATAGCCAGTTTTCTCCAACAGGCCTTTTGCTGAGTTCTGGGGCAGTGAGGGCAGCTGGGGATAGAGGCAACTTGGTAGACTTAAACCCAACTGTATCATAATTACATTAAATGTAAATGGACTAAACCCTCCAATGAAAAGACAAAGAAAGGCAGACTGGATGAAAAATCCAACACCCAATTATATGCTATTTATAAAAGACAAATAGCCTTAAATATCAGGGCACAGAAAAAATAAAAATAAAAGGAAAGATATGCTGAAAAGAAAACTCTCTGGCTACAGTAATACCAAAGTAGACTTCAAGGAAAGAATATTACTAGAGATAAAGAAGACGATCCATAATGATAAAAGAATCAATTCAACAGGAAGGTATAATGATCCTAAATGTGAATGCATCTCTAATAACATAGCTTCAGAATATATTAAGGAAAACTTGACAGAACTCAAAGAGCTAGAGCAACAATCTTAGTTGCAAAAAGTTAAATTTCTTTCTCATTAATTCCTAGAACACTAGGAAAAAATCAGTAGAGATATAAAAAATTTAAATACACTATTAACCAACATGGCCTAATTGGCATTTGTACAACACCTGTGGAAATTTCATGGAAGATTAACCAAAATAGAGCAATATTCCAGGGTATAAACAAGTCTCAATAAATCAAGGACTGAAATCAGAGTAAGCTCTCTGACTACAGTGAATTAAACCAGAAATCAATAACAGAAATATACCTAGGGGAAAATAATAAACAAAAACTTACAATTGATGAAAAGCATTTGAGTCCCTGATGATTCTGACATGGATCAGAAGAGAGCTGAGACTGGTTGAACGATGCATGTGGGTTGTCATTTTCCCTGCCTGCAAGTAATAGTAGAGTCCTTGAAATGGGATACATGGGTAGTGTGACAAGATATGTGCCTCCAGAATAGACTGCAAAGAGTAGAGTCCCTAAATAGCACCACCAGGTAATTTTCTGTTGTCACCATCTGAGAGAATTGGGAGGAAGAGTGGTGAATTTCTTATCCAAAGATAAGAGCCCTCTACATTCTGAAATATTTACAACTGAAATGGAATTTACTTCAACATTTTACGAGAGGGGAGATCTGAATGGGTGTATAGACAAAACAAGATCAGCCATGAGTTGGTAATGGTAAAGCTGAGTGATTGGGTACACGGGGGTTTGTGATGCTATTCTGTCTGGTACATGTTTTAAATATTTCCATAAAAAGAAGGGTTTTTTTTTTTTTAAAAGATTGGCACCTGAGCTAACACCTGTTGCCAATCTTCTTTTTTTTCTTCCCCTTCTTCTTCTCCCCAAAACCCCCAAGTACATGGTTGTATATTCTAGTTGTAGGTCCTTCTGGTTGAGCTGTGTGGGACGCTGCCTCAGCACGGCCTGATGGGCGGTGCCATGTCCACAGCCTGGATCCGAACCAGTGAAACTGTGGGCCGCTGAAGTGGAGCGTGTGAACTTGAACCCTCAGCCACAGGGCTGGCTGCCATAAGAAGTTTTTTTAAAAAATCATAAGGACTTGGTATGGGTAACTGGTTTGAACCATGGGGATGATAAGTGTCTCTTAAAAACTGTCCTGGGCAGGGGGTAAATGAGAAGGGACAATTCCCTTATTCCCTTTTCCACAGCTAGAAACATAATCCACAGGAGGATGATTGGAGAACAATGGAAAGATACCAGCTGATTCTAAATGAGAATGTATGGGTTGTGCTCCGGATGAGATTGGTTTCCAATTGATTTAGAAATTGATTCCAGGGTCAGGAGTTTTAGAGGAAGCACCGTAAGTAACTTGCATAGTGGAACTTTGTGTAATAATCACTCTTTTGATATTTTTCTCCTTTCCAGTTTTTATTTTTAAGTGTATATAAAATTTCTCAGCTGTGGGCCTAATTGTTTTTTCTCTTCCTGCATCTGGTGCTCATGGTACTTAAAAGGCCAGTTCTCTATTTTTAGCTCTTGTGGGTTTGAGCAATACTTCCAGGTTCAGGGGATAAAGATTGCTCATTAATATTTGTTTAGAGGATAAGGTAATTTTACAAACCAGGCTATGAAGATCAACAGTGTATAGAATGTGATGAAATTATGAATATCAACTCTGGTGAGGAGAAGCCATTCAATAGAATTATGCAAAATCATGGTGACATTGATATGATATAGCTTATTAATCTCTTATGAACTGCATGAATTATTGGAGCCTGTATATAGCGTGTGGGTCATGTTTTAATAAACACAGTGTTGAAAGCATTAATCAAAATCACAATAATGGAGATTTCTCCACTTGTATTTGGGAAACCAAGAGATGCATTTGCCTTAGTGGCTGTGTTTAAAACAGCCTTGTATTTATTCATGCTTTCGTTCATTTGATAAATGTTCATGAAGTTTCTATTAGTAGGCCATCCACTTTATTTTTCAAATTAATGTCCAATTTGCAAATATCTCTGATACCCTTCCTTGAACCCTAAAAAAAATTAGTAAGGAGAGTAAAATTTCAACCCTGAATGTTAGCATTCAATTTGGAATCAAAGCCATCTACAGCATTTGCTGCCCACTTGTCCCACATTTAACTACACAGTGGGTTCATTGGGGAGGATAAATTGTAGCCTGGCCCCCACAGAAATCATGATCTAAAAATTGCCCAAACTCTTAAGTATGGCTGACAAGGTCCTTCGTGATCTGGCTCCTGGTGCCTCATCTCTCCAAGCCACTCATCTGCACCATCAGTTAGCTTTCTGTACTTTCCTCAGGTCACAGAATGTACCTTTCTCTTTCTTGCCTCCTAGACTTCACACATACTGCTCCCACTGCTTGCAAGGCTTTTCCCACGTCCTCCTTCCAACAGCTGACTTTTGGGTCTCAGTTAACTTGTGTATCAGCCAGCATAGGCTAGGTCATGCTGCAGTGACAAACTCCCAATCTTAGTAGCTTAAAACAAGAAATTGTTTCTCTTTCACACAAAGTCCTTTGCAGGCCTAGCCCACTCTCCAGGGCAGCTTTCCTCGGGCTAGCTCAGGACTGTACCTCCATATTGGCATGGGCTTCTGCAGTCACTGTAGTAGGTGAAACGAAGAGCTGGGTCTTACCCCAACTAGTGATTGCTGTGGCCTCGAAGTGACATTGGCAAAATAGTTACAAAGCCAAAGCCCTGCCTAACATCAAGGGAACAGAAACATAAAATCTTTCCAGGTGCCAAGAGTGACAATATCCAGAACTATCAATAAGAAGCACTAACATTTATCACAAGGTACCACTTCCCATGAGAAGCCTTCCCTTGCCCACTGAACAGATGGAACTGGTTTGTTGAGGAGTCTCAATTTGTTTGGTTTTTGTCCGATTACTACCTCCCCCTTCTCCACTATGTAGCAGGTCCTTAAAAACATCTTGACCAGTCACTTTCCATTATCAGAACAATTCCCACTCAGCTTGAATATTCAGTCCTCTTCACTCTCAAATTTCAATCTGAAGGCCAAGGTAAAAACATCTGATTCCTCTACCCCCAGGGCAGACTTGGTGTAGAGGGTGGTGCATAGTCTCTTTATATACATTTCCTTCTTCCCTGTTGTACAGTCTAACTTCTTCATGTGTTAGGGCAGAGGAAAGGCGAAGGAAAACGGCAAATGGTCCCTTTCTTTACTGATTAAGTTGACAATCCTCTTCTTTGATTTTCCCTGTTTCTCTGGCCAACACTGGCACGCCAATGACAGACGCCCATTTCAGCAGGCTCCTGGCTGAGTCTCACGGAGCACATATGTGGACCCTTCGGAGGACCAGTATGAGTCTTCCCCACTGCATTCTTTCCTGCCCTGAGAGACCGGTCTTTACCTGGACCACTCCCACCCGTCACCTCCACAAAGACAGTCTCCCCCTTAGCCTCTTTCTGCAGGGCGCCCCGCTGGTGGTGGAGACCAACATGGCTCAAGCCCCGCTACCTTCCAACATGTCCACTCAACCCACAACAAGCTCACAAATCCTCCCCAACCCAAATGGTGGGTAGGCAAGCAAGTTTACTGCCAGCTCCTTTCTTAGCCCTGTCACCTTTTGTGTGTTTCCTTTGCCCTTGTTCGGGGAAGCCAGGGACCAAATGACAAGTCCAATGGCTAAACCAGTGTCCAACTGGAGATGAGATGTCAGTCCACCTTTCCTGCCAATACTCGGGTACAAGTGATTCTCTTGGCTTCAACACACACAGAGGGGAGAAAAGCCTCTTTTTCTGAACACTGCACTAACCCAAAAGGCCTCCAACATCTGCCACTCTTGGTCATCCTATGCAGACTTGAGGGATACAGTAGGTCTGAAGTGATGTCCCTCAGCAAGCCCTGAGGTGGCTGTCCCTAACCTATGAAAATTCCTATACCTTGAAACCTTGATATTTTGTCTTCAGGATGGACACTAGCAACACTCTGGGACATCAGGAAAAATCCTGGACTTCATGAGATAAATGCCCTTTACAAGTGCTCCCATAGCCCCTGTGCTGCTTGGATCCTGGTCCCATTACATTGTGTGGCTCTTGCTTGCTAAATTATCTATCTCCCCCTCATATAGCTGATCTTGGGGCTTTCTGGCCCATCCTGGTGACCAGCTCAGTGCCCGCCACATGGTGAGTGCTCAGTAGGTAATTTTTGAGAAGACCAGGCCAGCTAACTTTAGTGTGGGAAGGTTTTAACAAAAAGTTTTAAAAGGATTTTAAAGAGAAGATATACTGTTTTCAGAAAGAAAATGGAAGATATTCCAAATAAGGGAAATAATTTGAGGGGTAAATGTGCAGATGGAAAAGATTTGTGCCTATAAATAGAGTTAGGTTTATTTAAATAGAACAAAGTCATGATTACATACTGCATCAAGAAATGAGAAGTTGCTTTATAGAATATATAGTTTCATATATTAATTTTTTAGAATCACCTGCCTCCATTGTGCATATTTAGTGAAAATATAGTAAGCTGTCAATATCAAGACATATGGCCTCAGTTGTTATGGCAGGACTAACTTCAACTCACTTCCAGAATTTCTAGAACAGACAGACTTTTCTGGTAAAGATAAACAAAGAAGATTGCATCACATTAGCTCGTTCCTTATAAGTATTGATGCAATCAAGGTTTGCTGAACAATATCATCTCCACTTTAAAGTTATGTTGGTTCCCTCCAGTGACTCAGTATATGCTGAGTGAATTCTGAAGTCATTTAGGGCCACAAATATGGTCATGGAATAAATGTCCTGACCATGGTTTAGAAATGCCTGATTAAAAGCATTATTCTTGCTGAAAAGTCTCTGTATACCTCTGTTCAGTGTTACATGTCTGGGGTCCTTTTGTGAGTATCCCAGACTAGATGTAATTTACCTGTACTGGATAGGCATCTATAAATTATTCTTACAGAGATTTTCCCAGAGTTAAGGAAAACGTGTGTGTGTTTTGAACTGTGTATATTTGAAACAGAAGGGTAAAGCTTATTTTCTGGATCACCTGTCTCCACAAGAAATTCTCTTCTTGGATCATTCTATGCTGTTTGACTCCTTTTGACCTTTACATAATCAATGGACTGCTTCATGACTGTTATGAGAAGTGGCAAGGGTTGAGGGTAGACTTGGTTAATGGCGTCTACACTTGGAAAGTTGCCAAGTGGTGCTCTGCTAAGACCAGAGTTTTCTTTTAGACCTGTCCTTGACTGTCTGTGGTTCATGGTGACCTGCAGAAATAGGTTATTTGAAGAATCTGGTTCACATCATTTCTGGCTGCAAACTGCCATTTTCTCTCCATCGTTACTTTTTGGAGAACTTGAGCTGACATTCCATACACCCCTTGAGCTTTCCATCAGTGTTTCCTTGAACTCTTTTTTCTTAAAATCCTAAAAAATCTCCACATATCTCCCCAAATATTTCATACTACCACCCCATGATTTTCCCCCTTTGGCCCATGTACATATTTTGTTACCAGGAAAGTTACAAACAAGGAAAAAAAGGGGCAGCCTTTCAACCAGACAGGCTCTTAATCCTGTGAAGGAATTCTTGGCTGATCTCTCTCAAACTCTCACCATTCATTTTATGAATGCAGACCTCCCTTGCTATGTGAATCTAATCCATTCCTTAAAACATGTTGGATAGCAAATTTTCAGATAAAGGAAGTTTATATTCTGTTATTTTAAATGGCAAAAATAATGTATTCCAAGCCCATCCAAAGCCACAACCAATTTTCTCAAATATCACTAAAATACTCTTAAAGCCCTCTATAACTATCCACCAAGGATTCCTTCATAATGTAAAAGCATTTAAAACATCAACTACCTAACTTTTGTGCACAATACTCCATTCTATGGGGGAGTAGGGCTTTTCAGACTTTGGCATGCATCAGAATCATCTGGGGCGTTTGTGGAAGCAGGAAATCCTGGGACCCAGAGTTTCAGATTCAGTAGGTCTGGGTTGGGGCCCAAGAATTAGCATTTCTAACAGGCTTCCTGGTGATACTGATGCAGTTGGTCCACGATGACACTGAGAGGAGGACTGCTGTAGAGTATAAGAGTTTCATCTTTCTTCCACACTCAATGAGTATTACTGAAATATAAATAACCATAGTGGAAATAATATGTTCAAGATGCTTTAAATAATGAATGCAAATTACATGTAGAAAAGTGAAATGAAATAATATGGCAATTTTCAAGTAATGATTATTGACCAATGGAAGAGTTGCCTGAGCAGTCTGGTGGCCAAAGGAAGGAGATGGAAGCTTCAGTTACGGTTGAGGTTTGAGGGTGGGTGAAAGAGGGAGTGGAATAGTAGATGCTTCACATCCTACAAGTCCAAATACATGGAACTGGGGGACAGCTTTGGCTGACTGGCATGCGAGACTCCAGAAGTTGGTGTGGCTCTGAACCATCTCATCTGAAGCCGTAGATTGAAACACCATGAAGGGAATAAAAGCCCTCAAAGTGGACATCTGTTCATATTCTCTTTGCTCAAGGTTATGCAGCTCCAGATAGCATAAGACAGGGTTTGTCATTGCATTCCTGGAGTGTGGTGCTTCCTTTGATATCACAATCACACTCGCTGCAGCAATGGTTTTGTAGGTGTGATCTACAATTTCTTTTGAAGATTCAGCTCGAGGATCCTCTTCCTTGCTTTCCTCCAAATGATGATGAGCATGAAGCTGAATGAGTACTACTTTCTTATAAGACATTTGCACTTAATTTGAGAACACCAATCTTCTGGATGTTGATGGTACACATTTAAACAACATGTCTCTCTATCAGGTAGCAGCTGAGATAGGACTGCAACACAGGCTACATCCTCTTACCTGGACTCACTTGCAACTTAGGCTTTCTGGCGTTTGCTTGCTGATTTGCAATAGCAGGTTTTTGACTCAGACAATAAATCTGGAATAAACATTTTTGCAAATCATTTTAGTGAGTAGTTGGATAGTGAGAGTTCAGATAATGAGGGATACTTGGGCGAATTAAACATTTAGTGTGTGGCAGGCATAGGCCTGGGTGCTGGGTATATAGTAATCAACACATAAATATAGTGCTGCCCTCATGGCCTTATAGCTAGTGAGAGGGAGAGACAATAAACCATCAAACAAATAAAATGTATACCACTGCAAAGTGTGATAAAGACTGAGAGAGGAAAATAACAGGATGCTGTTAGAGATAATAATGTAGGGATGGGGATGGGGAGTGCCCTTCTGAGAAGATAACATTTTATTTTTGTTTTTGTTTTTATGGAACATTTTGTTTTGAATTTTCTATAGAAATGTTTAAATTGCAAAAAAGTACCAAGAAGAAAATAACAGCCGCCCACATTTTCACCATCCAGAAATAACCTCTTAGCATTTTGGCATTGCTACTTCCAATTAGAGCTTGTAAAAAATCTATTTTGCTGCTTCGAGGAGCAGTGGGTTTAATGGAGAACTCAAGGTGGCCTGGTTCAGTCTAGGTACTGTGGCTATGGAGTAAAGGGAAAGTGACAGAAAGGATTTGAGATACAACAGGGCTTGGGGATGATTGAGTGGCTGAGGGAGAGAGAAGCAAATAGGATGAATCCCAAGTTGTAACAGCTAGGTCTTAAGTTAGCATGAGGGAAACCATCTTAGGGAAAAGAAGCAATATTGTAACTATGACCCTGACTCACTAGTTTCTGTGAATACATTCTAGCCTGCACGTAGTGATTAAGTGATTAAGAGTGATTAAGCACTCTTGCTTTTACAAAATACATGATCTGCTAGTTCTATGACTCTTGCTTACGTATATCTCCCAGCTGTGATAAGACAACTTTGTTCTCTGAGTTCCCCAGGAACATGATGACCTCCAGAGAGAAAAATTCTGCATTGGTACCCATCACAAATGACAGAAGAAAGAGATAATATGGCGCCTTGAAATTTGTCACACCAGATGGTCAACATCCCTAACCCCTCTCCTTCCCTGCCCATTTCCCTATATAACTGCCTCAAGATTCTGTATGATTTTAAGATGGTTCTTTAAGACATTAGTCTGCCATCTTCCGATTATGCTGGCTAATCGTATAAATTTTCCTTTCTCAACCACGGCTTGTTTGTAATTGATTGACACCAGATTGCAGTCAGCAGAATGAGCCCCTTTTTGCTCAGTTACAAAGTGTTTGCCATAATCAAGTGGGTGATGCTGACGTCATTACGGAGATAGGAAGAAGGGATGTGAAATAGGTTGTAGGTGGGAAAAGAGACCAAGAGTTCAGTAATTTTGAAGATTCACGTCATTAACTTAAAAAGCAAATTCGCCAGTTATTTTACCCTCAAAAGGAGTTTATTCAGAATAGCCAAAAGAATTGCAACTCAGGATATGCTTGCTATGGTGAACTGTAGGCAAATCTGAAGGACAAAGGAGGGGAGCTTGCTTTTATAGAGGAAAAGGGGGAGTAGGGAGGGGCTTTTCTAAATGAAAGTCCATTGGGGGAAAGTAACAGTTCAGGGCAGCAACAGCTTCTCATTGGCTGAGTTGCAGTGTTTCTCATTGGCTGGGATGTTGCCAGGTGGGGAGAGAAATCTTCCTTCAGTACTAAAGTAGTTTTCCTTCCTGTAGAAGATTTAAGCTACCTCTCTTACTGTTTGGAGTAATTGACAATGTATGATAGGGTGTGAGAGCTCCTCCTCCAAGGCTTCCCAAATGCAATTTAGTTGAGGTTTCTCTTATTTATTTCACAACGTGACATCCCTAAATGGAGCTGAGAATTAGGCCACTGGAGAAACGATTCTGGGGCACATAAGAGAGACGATGTTAATTTGAGATGTTGCGTATAGATGCTATTTAAAGCCCAGGTTGTGGAAGAAATACCTGAGGAGAAAGTCTAGAGAGGGAAGAAATGGGGCCAGGAATGAGCCCCCAAGAAAAGCCAACATGAAAATGGATTAGAGGAGGGTGAAAGAGGTGACAGGGCACATGTGTGTGGTGATGGATGGTAACTAGTCTTTGGGTGGTGAACATGATGTAGTCTACACAGAAATCAAAATATAATGATGTACACCTGAAATTTATAATGTTATAAACCATGGTTACCTCAACAAAAACAAATGAAGAAAAAAAAGAAGATGGATTATAGGAAGGGCATCAGGGCTAAAAGATGAAAATGACTAGTCACAGGGGTGGGAGGAAAACCTGGTAAGTTCTGTGGTAGGCAGAACAGCGGCAAAATAACCATGTCCTAATCTCTGCAACCTGTGAAAATATTAACTTAAATTGCCAAAGGAACTTTGCAGGTGGAATTAAGTTATGGATCTTAGATAGGGAGAGCATCCAGGATTCTCAGGTGGGCCCAGTGCAATCACATGAGTCCTTAAAAGTGGAAGAGGGAGGCGATGATGGAAGAAGAGGCAGGAGAGAGTCAAAGTGTAAAGGGACTTGATCCACCATTGCTGGCTTTGAAGATGGAAGAAGGGGGCTGTGAGCCAAGGGATGCAGGCAGCTTCTAGAAGCTGGCAACGGCCCTCAGCTGAAGCCAGTGAGGAAATGGGGCCCTACAACCACCGGGAATGGAATTCTGCCTTCAGCCTCAATGGGCTTCAAGCACACTCTTCCCCAGAGCTTCTGGAAAGGAACCCATCCCTGCCAACACTTTGATTTTAGCCTGGTGAGACCTGTGCCACACTCCTGACCTACAAAACTGTAAGATAATACATTGTGTTGTATTAAGCCTCTGAGTTTGTAGTAAATTTTTATGGCAGTTAGTGCTCAAAGAATATTAGCTATTATTATTATTATCCTTTTTGAGACTGTCTTTCTGTTTAACTCGTGAAGGTAGTGATTCTCTTTTAGTAGGTGTGGTAACAAGAGAATTGCTTCTCTCATTTGTCAGCCGGGTGAGTCCTTACAAGGTTAACAAATTACCCATACCAGAGAGCATCAGAGGCAATGGTTGATGAGTCTCCCATTCTGTCAGCCTGTCTTAATTAATTGGTTGCCCAGTTCCAAGCTGATGGCACAGGGCTGCTATCTGCATGCTGCATTTTGTGCTGATTGCCTAAATGTCAGGCTTTGACAGGTATTCCTTCTCTATTGTTCTCCCAACATAGGTATTGTCATAGTTCCTGACAGCTGGAATTTACTTATCTGTTAGAGTCACCCAGGGATAACCTGCAGCCCTTTATCTTAGAGCAGTGCTTCTCAACCCTGGCTGCACATTAAAAGAAGCTTGGAGGTTTTTAAAAAATATTGATACTCAGGCCCCATAGATCAATTGAACCAGAACCTCTGGGTGTGGGACCTGGGCGTGAGTACTTTTTGAAAGCGCTCTGGGCGATTCCAAAGTGAAGTGATGTTGGAGAAGCACTGCCTTAAGGCTTTTTCCCTTTCACTGCTGAGAGTGGGGGAGGCACCCTTTGTACCCAGACATCTATTAAATTCTGAACCCTGCAGAGCTAATGGACAGAGGGTGCACAGTGCAAAGTGCTTCCATAGAGACTGTGGGAGGAGACATCCTAAGATAAACGTCTCCAAGCGAGGATGGAGGTCAGGTTTCGGCTGCAGCTACCTTCACTGGTCATGCTGTGCCCTGGGTCATCTACAAGACAGGAAGAGGCTAAAGCTTGGAAGGCAAAGATATTTCACTCTTTCTTTCATAAGCTTTATTCAGGATGCCCATTTTTTCGCTAAGCAAGAAAAGTTCATTGATTCTGCTTTCATGTGGCAGGCAAAATGATATCCATATGTCTTAGTCGGCTTGGGCTGCTATAACAAAATACCACAGACTGGGGGGCTTAAACAACAGACATTTATTTTTCACAGTTCTGGAGGCTGGGGAGTCCAAGATCAAGGTGCCGGCAGATTCAGTTCCTAATCAGAACTCTCTTCCTAGCTTACAAAAGGCCATCTTCTTGTTGTATCCTCACATGGCTAAGTGAGGAAGCTCTGGGGTCTCTTTCTCTTCTTATGTGGACACTAGTCCCATCGTGGGGGCTCCACCCTCATGACCTCATTTAAACCTAATTACCTCCCAAAGGCCTCACCTCCTAATACCATCACACTGGGGCTTAGGGCTTCAACACCCGAACTTTGGGGGAACACAAACATTCAGTCTATAGCACTGTACAATTTCCTGATGATCTATAAATTAAAATGATCAGTGTCCTCTAGGTACCCCCAGGAACCCAAATAGCCAGAGTTTAATAGAAGTGGTAGGAAACCTCATCTTTGGAGTCTTTGGCTAAGACTGACCAGAGGATTGCTGTGGTAGGTAGAATGTCCCCCCAAAGATGTCTATGTCCTGATCCCTGGAACCTCTGATGATGTTACCTGACATGGCAAAAGGGGCTTTGCAGGTGTGATTAAGGCTTCGGGCCTTAAAATGGGGAGGTTATTCTGGATTAACCAGGTGGGTCCAAGCTAATCACCTGAGTCCTTAAAAGCAGAGAACTTTCTCTGGCTGGAGACAGAAAAGATACTGTAAAAGGGGAAGTCGCAGAGACTTGAAGCATAAGAAGGACTCTACGCACCATCACCGGAATGAAGATGGAGGAAGCAACATGATGAGGGATGTAGATGGCCTTAAGGAGCTGAGAGAGTTTCCCAAGTGACAGCCAGCAAGGACGTGGGGACCTCAACCCTGTAATTACAAGGAACTGGATTCTTCCAACAACCCGAATGAGCTTGGAAGCAGATTCTTCTCCAGAACCTCCAAAAATGAGCTCAGGACAGCCAACACCTTGATTTCAGCCTCGTGAGACCTGGAACAGAGGAACCAGGAGAGCCCACTGGGATTTCTGACCGACAGAACTATGAGATGATAAATTTGTATTGTTTTAAACTGCTAACTTGCAGTAGGATTTTTTCTGAGGAAGATCGGCCCTGAGCTAAAATCTGTTGACAATCTTCCTCTTTTTTGCTTGAGGAAGATTGTCGTGAGCTAATATCTGTGCCCATCTTCCTCTATTTTGTATGTGGGATGCCACCACAGCACAGCTTGATGAGCAGGGTGTAGGTCTGCACCCAGGATCCAAACCCGCGAACCCTGGGCCACCGCCAAAATGGAGCACATGAACTTAACCACTACACCACCGGGCTGGCCCCAATTTGTGATAATTTTTAAACGCAGCAATAGAAAACTAATGTAACTGCCAAGGCACAGTTTGAATTTTTATTCCATTGATAAACAATTTTAGTGACATTGACTTTGATTGTTGAACACAAACCACAAGTTGAGAGATGAGAAACCTGGCAAGTTTGGGTGGTCAATTTACTCCTGGAACATTTAGCCAGACTGTTGACTTGCCAAAGATGCGTTGTGATGGTGACAACTTGGATGATGTTCCTTTCTACAAAGTCCTCAAACACAATACAGGGAAATGCTGATGTGTGTCAGAAATTATAATGCCTGGCCAGCCCTGTTGTAAAAATAGGATGCAGAGCTATGACTATTGGGAAAAAAAATGTTCAAAATGAAATGCATGATTTGGAAAAGAGGTTTAACTACCATCAAGACAATTTTCTCCCATAATAGACCTATGAGAACAGTAGGGACTTTTGAGCAATTTATGTTGGTCAGTTTCCATGGATGTTATGCTAAGCGGCTGGGCACATTCGCAACCTTCATGCTCTTCTCAATTTCCCAGCAACAGATTTCTAGCTCCTAGCCAGAAGTCTCATTAAGACGGGCCTGCATTTTAGAATCATAGCATGATCCTTTAAAAGGCTTCCTTTTGAACATATTTTATTAACTCCAACAACAGAAACCAACTCTACTTACCTTAAGCAGAAAATGAATTTATTGACTAGCTCACCAAATTAACAGGAAGGTTGGAGAATTGGCTCTGAAAACGGGCAGGAAACAAAGGAAGCAAGGATCCACTGCTAAAATTTCATTGTAGGAAGAGTCAATTAAAGAAGCCACCTCTGAGCCATCGATGCTGCTACCCCCAATTCTGTCACCTCTGGAGGCTGGCTACTGCTGCCATAGCTGCAAAGAATTCTAAACTGTTCCCTATTTCTATCTCCAGATCCAAAATCCCAAGTGGAAGGATTTAATTTTTCTCAGCTTAGATAAAATGCAAAAAAAAATTTCCAGCCACCAAGCGTTGGGAAAAGCACATATTTTAGTTTCCTTACTAGGAGGCAGGACTGCTCTTCCCTCCAAGACTTACTCTGCAGGCCATTTCCCAGACATAGAAAAGGGTGCAAGGTGGATGGAGCTCTCTACCCCTTTGGCTGTCCAACATACCTGAAGACTCATCTTCTCATATGTCTAAAATATACATATATATTTTTTTAATATATTATAAAATTTATATATATAAAATAAATATATATATGTATATATATGCTCCCACTTCAAATAATGCAACTTACTCTATTCTCAAGGAAAATAACCCAAAGTTTCACCAACTACTTCTTCTAGCCCTTCACCCAGGACATCTGAGCAATATCTATTTCTGTCATAATCCCTTCTCAACCACCAACACACTCTATGTGCAATAGTGGAGTAAAGGAAGAAGAAAGAGGGCAGTCACTTAAAATGTGTAAATATCTACGTGGCAGAGCAAGGAAGAGAGTCTGGGTAGAAACTGTGGTCCTTGTTTCTGCACCTAATGATGAGGTATTTACGACTTCCCTCCTCCACTACTCCTTCATGTTCCCATTACCTTCAGCCCCACCTTGGCTGGCCACAGTGGTATGCTGGTAAATGTTTAACAACCAGCTCTCTGAAAGAAAGATATTTGTTTTAAATTTTACTGATATAAAAGATGTTTAGGGCCAGCCCCAGTGGCCTTGTGGTTAAGTTCAGGGCATTCCGCTTTGGCAGCCTGGGTTCAGTTGCCAGGTGTGCACGTACACTGCTCTGTTAGCGGCCATGCTGTGCTGGCGGCCCACATACTAAAAAGTAGAAAAGATTGGCACAGAGGTTAGCTCAGGGCGAATCTTCCTCAGAAAAAAAAAGGCACAAAATTTACAATTAATAAAATATACAATGCTCTTTATTATAAATTCCATATAGCCAATTGATTGTCAAAGGTTGCTTTTTTGTTGTTTTATTTTGGGGTTTTTTTTTTTTGCCAACTTATAGTTGCAATTCAACTATGATTTGAAAAAACCAAACTACAAATAAAATCTTAATTACTATCCAATTCAGCCAATAACTTGCTCAAATCATTAACTAATGAACGTAGTTCTGACATGGATATTGGTTGATAATTCTGTTTGCATTAACAAATAAGATGGAAGTGGAAAATGGAGATATCTCACCGAACTTCATTTGTCCATCAGTGACATGAGCAACTGCTTTACTGAGTCACAGAAGTTTGGAAATATTGGAAGAATATTTCCTCAAGTTTTTGTGCTATTCATATATGTATGTATATATATATAGTGTGTGTGTACTGGAATTTTAAATTTTATTTCTAAATTAGAATTTACATTTTATTTCTAAGTGTTAAAAAATAGTCTTATGGATTAAGTTGTCATTAAAGTTATTATTTGTGTGCAATTGACTGAAACAACATAAAACACGAAAAAGCAAATTTTAATTGAAGTTGCATTTTCTAGTAATATGGGGGGGCTGATTTTTTTAAAATTAGTTCATGTATCCATGGATGAATATGACTTATTGCTAGAATGAGGCAGGGTTCACCAACAATTCAACAATTTATTCCTATTTTTTTCATTGCTGTAAGCACTGAGAAATCTTGCTCACATAAATAAGTATATAGGAATGGAGGAGTTTTGCTATACCAATGTCGCTCAATTTGTTGAACTCCTTCCAATTATGTGCTAAATGTTACATAGTGATCTATCAACAAAAATTATTTTTAATGATGTATCAGCTCCCAGCTCATAGGTTTTTCAATTTTGTTGAAAGCAAAGGATTAGAACTATATGACTTGAGAAAAAAATTGTCATCTACTCTTTGCATCATTTACTTTCTCCATTTCTGAAAGTATACTAAAAAGACATTACTATGACTTACAACACAACTCTTAATTTTACTTGTTGCTTTTTCTCCAACAGGCATCTCATATAGCCTTTATACTTAGAAAAGTTTAGCAAATACTTTTATCTGTCACTACAATATTAGTTATAAAAGTACTTTTATATTGCCACATGCTTTAATTATATTTTCATCAAAAGCTTGGAACTGCAGCTTTAGCTCATTCAAATTATGGAAAATGTCTGCCATATCTATATCTATATGGGAAAGCCCATCTTCATTGGTCAAACCAATTGGTCAATTGCTCTTCTTACGGGGCGGCTATCTTCCAAGAGGCAGGAAGCAGAAAGTGCCCACCAGTTAAGGGTTACACATAGAACTGGCGTGGTATCGCTTCCACCCTATTCTATTGATCAAAGCAGTCACAGGGCCCACCCAGATTCCAGGGGGTGGAGAAATAGACTCTACCCCTCACTGGAGGAGTCGCAAGGTCTCATTTTAGAACACCATGGGGATGGGAGCTATCATTGGAGCCATCTTTGGAAAATACAATCTGCCACAGCCAGTTACTGAGAATATATTTCATCAATACTCAGGAATGGAGGAAACAACCTAGGGTGGGTCCAGTGTCCCATAGGCATTGCTGTAAGGTGGACCCCTGTCCAACCTCCATATTGGCCAATGGGCCATAGTAACTTTCAGGGTACTCAGGAATTAGTGTCATCTTACAGCTAGTGTCCAATAATCTCCCAAGGATGAGCATGTTTCCCTTTTGCCAGTGCACATTTCCTATGGTAAACACTGGAGTCTCTCTGCTGAGGGCTAGAAGGAAGATCCAGGAGGTACTGGGGAAGTCTTTGTAGGGTCCCTTCTTGGAGCATACAGCCTCCTCTTCGTTCAAGGAGCTCTGGTCTGGGAGTTGGGTGACTCAGGTTTTAGAATTGGGTGAGAGGCCTCAACTCAGTATTTTTATTTTCTGGCACACGCCTAACCTCTGTTAACCAGATATGGAGTTTTGTTGTTGTTGTAAAAGTCAAATAGGGCCTTAGGTGATTACCCAGGATCTTCAGACATGGTGATCCCATAAGCAATCCACTACTGCCAAAGATCCCTGTGGCTCAGACCCTTCTGATTTCCACTCTGGTAACCATGATCATCTTGCTTCTTGTAGTTAAGTAATGCCCCCTGGCCTCTGTCACTCTGAGATATTCCTAACACATTGATATCAGGAAGCCCATTTCCACATATCATCTTTTGTCAGTAATTCTGGCCTACAGAAGAGAAGCACTCCCCTCACCAATTTATTTCTCAAGGCCATGGGGAAGGGATTATCTTCTGGGGATTCTCAAATTACATCATTATTGGAAACACACAAATGAATCAACTGAAGCATTACAATGTCCGTAAGTCTTTAGAACCCTTACAAATGAATTTCTTGCATCTCAACCTCATTTAAGGTGAGCCACAATTGAGTCCAGGTTTTAGTCAACCAACCAAGTAAGTATTAGAACTACTTTCAGCCTCTCCAGCTAGCCTACTGGATCCAAAGTCTCTGGTAAATGGACCCATATTGATTAATTCAGCCCAATATAAAGTTGTGTTTTTCCTTTTTTGGTCTACACTCTCATTTCTACATATATTCCCCAGATTTTTGCTGATTATAAGTAAACAATCTACAATTATTCTGGTATATAAGCCTGCTGCTTCTGGAGTGACTTGATGATTGGCCACCAGAACATGCTAATCTTACACTAAGGCGAGGAGGAGTAGAGAGTGAGAATTGGCTTTCTATCGAGTTGCTTCCTTTAGGAAGTTAGGGGACAGACACCACATAAATTTGGGGGAAAGTTTAAAGGATTACTAACTAGCAACAGGAGATTAGGTACTAAATAGTATAGAGAACTATAAAGAATACAGGAATGGTGGATATAGGGAGCAGCCACTACTTCTAGGCTAAGGCAGAACACCCAAGGAAGGAAGAAATCTGGAAGAGGCCCCAACCACCAAGGCTGAGATTCAGACCTCAGTAGAGAGAGTATGACTGTAGTCCTGGATTGCAGAGAAGTTCGCTGAGGTGCCACAGGTCACATATGGCAAGCAGGAAACCAACTGCTGGAGTCTCAGTGAAACTCACTAGGAAGTCACCTGTTGAGATGCTGGTGGAACTTCCTGGGAAAGAGGCAACAGGGGTGCACTGAAACTTGCTGGATGGTGAGCCCCACTGGCTGTCTTGTACTTCAGTGACCACCACATGCTGAAGAAGCAAGAAAAACCACACCAGGATCAGGAAGAGAAGCACCTTCCTCCTGCCTTGTCCTTGCGGTTCTCCTCTACTGCCAACACTTAACATCGTGCCAGCTGACAAAGGAGAAATGTTTACAGGGTCCAGCTCTAAAAGGCAATGATGGATGAATGGGTAATTGACACGAGAATGACCCCATCAAACAAAGGACTGCCCCCAACAGTCCCTCGACTTTGACTGGACCTACAGCCAATGATCCTACCATCTTTTCATTCATATTTCTCCTTCAGGTCCTCATTGCCCTTTTTATCCAGCTTAACGGCTTTGGTCAGTCACTCCAGTCCCTCACCCTGGTTAAACCCAACTCTCTGCCTAGTCCATTTCTGTACTCACACAGCCTAATGTGGCTGGACTGTTATAGTCTGGGTACTAAAGGAAGCAAGCTCTAAATATAGGAGGTGATGGTCAGAGAATGGATGTTTGACTCCAAGATTATGGAGGAGTTGCAGGTTTTAGTAACAATAATATGTTAAGGTCTATGTAGGAACATGACAATGAGTGGCTGAGGTAGGGTGAACAATGAGAGAAGTCAAATACCTGAGAATCTAGGATATAGGGAGGAATATACAAATACGTCATATACATAAATCCTCAAGAAGTAAGACAGTGCTGGAGAGAGCAATAGAGAGCCGGGAGATAAAATCTTCAATAAATGAGGGAGCATGAACAACTGCAACAAGAAGGGCTAGTGGGAATGTAGTCTGATGACATAGGATTCAAACTGGGGGTAGAGGGCTTGCGGGAGGAGGGGAAGGGGAGGAAGAATAGTCTGGAACTGGCCATGAGGAGCAAAGAAAACATCTACCCATTTGCATGCCCTGTGTTATATGAAACATGGAGGTAAAAATAAAAGCAGCCACCATTTGAGAGGGTTGCAGAGGAAGCAATGTCTTCACGAGAAAGCCAAGTTTCCATTAAAATGTGCCTTGTGCTTGATTAGGGAACTGTGTGTTCAGGGGTCATTCAGAAACGAGATTGAGGACAGAGGGGGATCTGCTGATTACCAACTAGGGGTTGCAGAGGGCACCTCAAAGGAGTTGGGGAGGGCTGGGAGGTGGGAGCTGAACGGGGGATATGCAGAGCCATGTGGTATTGAAGCAGAGCCACGTGGGAAGATGAGGGTGACGTGGTGGTCTGGGCCTCTTTGATGAATGAAGGAAGGGAATTTAGAACACAATGAGATAAGTCCTGGTGGTCTTAAGGCAAATAATGATGAAAGGGTGTGTGTTAGGGGAGGGTGAGAGAAATGAGGGCCTATAGCTGCTTGCCTATTCTTTCCTGAGAAATGATTCCACCTCATGAATGAGGGTTTCATTCCTGACACTGCCAATGGAGATGTGGCAGTCCAAGGAGGAACAAGTCTTCAATGAGTACATTATTCTGGGTGACCATAGATGATCAATTTGTTGATTTGCCAGTGGCTGCCAGAGTCCTGCCCTTTAACACTGTCTTCGGCCCCAACTAGGACCAATGACTCATTCCAAGTTGCTCCCATTTCCCTAAGGCTACTTGTTGCAACTCATTTCCACATGTCAATTTCCGAATGAGACAAGGTTTATGAGTGCAAGCAGTAGATACTGACCCATCACTGGAAGGATACTGGATAATTCACAGTCAGTGGGAGTGCTGGAGAAACAGACTTGGAAAGGGAGTAGGAGAGAAACGAGTGAGTATGACAGAACTATCACTAAATCATACCATAGAAAAATTTGGTTAGGACACCAGTGTACCACTGCCCAGTACTGAGCCTGGCCTCAGGCACTGCCACCATTAGACTGGGAAGGCCACTACTGTCAATCTGGAATGAATTCTAAATAAATTCTAAACTGTCCGCTGCTCCCCTTTCCATACTCAAATGGCCTGCCTTAATGCACGTGCCCAAGCTCTAGCTCTCTGTGGAGGCAAGTGTCTGTCCTTTCGGTGTGGGGAGGCAGGGAGAAATACAGAATGACTGAGCCCCTAAACATAAGCAGTGAGTACAGTTGCTGGTCAAAAAGGAAAATCTATTCCAGGAAAGAACTCACAGGCTCCCATATTCATTCCCATGGAAGAATAACTGTTATGTTAGTTGAAATAAGGTTCAGCTGTGAGTAACAAAAACCCCAAAGTACAAGAAAGTGGTTTTGTTTGCTTACCTCAGAAATGTAGGCAGTCCAAGTCTAGTATGGTGGTTTTATGGACCTAGGGTCCTATCAACACACAGCTGCCACCTCATGGTCCAAGACGGCCACTCCTGCTCCAACAATTACATCTGCATTACAGCTAGAAGGAAAGAGGAAAAAGAGAAGTAGCTGACCTCTCCCTTCAGGGATACTTACCAGGAATTATAAACACCACTTTTGCTTAATGACCAGAATTTAGTCACAGGGCCACCATGAGCTGCAAGAGGAGTGGCTGTGCAGTCAGCAAAAATTTAGAGATTTTATTACTGAGGAAGAGGGGTGAGAATGAATATTGGGGGACAACTACCTCTCTCTGCCCCTTTCAAGACCTTTTTACATTTTACAGTGGTGAAACTGCCTTCTGCCTCTTCCATGCTCCCATCATCCCCAAGTCACTGTGGCATGGAAGCCACTCAATGGAAAAGATTCACTTGCCACCCTTCAATCTCAGGGCTCCTCAGGACATCATATAAAGATCTACTCAACCACATTTCCATTGCTGATGCTTCCATTTCCTATTCCTGCCTGATGCTATTACCTCATTTGCCATTTTCACTGCAGAGCATAGCAGGCTACCAAATCATTGATATGGATTACACATTATGTTCAAGTCCTCTTTCTCTTTTGCTTTTTTTTATCAGTTTATTTAAGGGCGCTTTCTTATTGAACTGATACTTAAGGCTCCTGGTCATGTACAGTTTTGCAATGACTTACATAAACAAGAGTGACGGAAAGTCTAGGGTGCTTTGGGGCCATGAGGATATTTTATTGCAGCTCTCAAAAAATCCCAATAGATGAAAACATGCTGCTTTTATTTTTTTTTCTTTTTTTTGAGGAAGATTAGCCCTGAGCTAACTGCTGCCCATCCTCCTCTTTTTGCTGAGGAAGACTGGCCCTGAGCTAACATCCATGCCCATCTTCCTCTACTTTATATGTGGGATGCCTACCACAGCATGGCTTGCCAAGCGGTGCCATGTCTGCACCTGGGATCCAAACCGGCGAACCCCGGGCCACCGAAGCAGAACGTGCGCACTTAACCACTGCGCCACTGGGCCGGCCCCCAAAACATGCTGCTTTTACAGAAAAGAGAAATCTGGGTCTGATCAACTGGTTTACTAGGGACACATCTATTCTAAAAATAAAAACAAGGCTTCGTAGTGATAGTCAGCTTGTACATTAATTGTACATGGAGAAAGAGGAACGTTAGTCATGTGGTATTATCTATATTTACATGCTATATTTATATATTTATTTATATATATCTATATTATTTACTATAGATAGATATATGCCTCCTTGGCTTTATCTCTATATCATTGTGGTGAAAATGTAGTTTAGAAAATATACAGCAGGAGGGGTATTTGTGAAATTAATTGGCATAGGAAGTCTTATAGGATTTCTATTATTAAATTTATTTTCATCATCAATACTGTTTGAAAATGGTTACCCTTGTAGGAAAAAAACAAGGATGCCACTTCCCTATGCAGAAGATGTTCTACGTCTCACTCATTTGCAGTGGGAAAATACCAGGAATGATTCACTTCCTGAGTTAAAGGAATTATGTAAATTTAGCCAGTCACATCTTCAGTAGAAAATGTGTCTGTGATCTAGTACAACAAGGATTTTATTTTACTTTTTTGCCATTCATACGTAAAGGCCTTCATGGGCCCTGTGCCTCATGCATATCTTCTTGGCTCCTATGCCTCAGTATACGTGACCCAGCTTCCAACCTGCATTCTTTTGTTAGGGGCTTTCCCTGACCTGCAATGTGCACTTTGCGTGCTGGTGCAGCAGGCAGCCCTCAATCAATGATGGATGGGAGTTGGCGCATAAATGCCCCAGCTCCCTCGCTCAAGCTGGGACCACACTGGGGCCTTGTTCTCTTCAGATTCGCAAAGCTTCCCCTGCGGGATCAAGCTCAGGTTACCCATAATCATAACCGACTTCACAACCTCCCTCTTCAGCTGCCTTCCTGGCCTTGCCTCACCTCCCCAGTCCCCTGCTGGTGTTTCCTTCCCTGCCCAAACAAACTACATGTACTTAAATCCTTGTCTCAGAGTCTGCTACTGGGGAAAGAAATGAAGACAGAAGCAAACAAAAAAATACTTATTGGTGTGCTTACTACCCTGGACATTTGCCTAAATCATAACTTCAGATTTAGATAGAAGAATCTGGATTATGGGGGATTTAAATTAAGTCACAATGATTTGAATCATGACTTAGATCACTAGATATATAGATTTATTTTAAATCATTGTTGTTAATTTTTTTCCCTATAATTTTGCTCTCCATATACTCGTCAAATACGGCCCTCAATATAGCCTTCAAACACACTCATCAAAACTCTCCTTTGACAGTGTCTGGGTAAAGGGACTCCACAATGCAGGATTCTCTCCTCCAATAGTGCCTGGCCCTTTACTCATCACCTGTTGATTTGGCTGTAGGTTTCATTTTGAAAACACATGCAGCATTTTAAGTGATTGTTATTCTTTCTAATAGAGTAGCCAGGGTTTAAGTGCAGATTAATTTGAGTTCAGAACCAAGCTCTTAACTGCGTGCAGAATTGTGGTGCTGTGGGGCCGGCCCCGTGGCCAAGTGGTTAAGTTCGCGCACTCTGCTTCAGCGGCCCAAGGCTTCACCGGTTCGGATCCTGGGTGCTGAACATGGTGCCGCTCATCAGACCATGCTGAGGCGGCGTCCCACAATCCACAACTAGAAGGACCCACAACTAAAAAACATATATACAACTATGTACCAGGTGGCCTTGGGGAGAAAAGGGAAAAATAAAATCTTTAAAAAGAAAAAAGAATTGTGGTGCTGGCCCCAGAAAGCTGAAAGCAGAAGGGAGGGCTTCTCAGAGCTGCTCTGAGGCCTGTGGCTGTGTTAATCTCACTGGAGTAAGGAGAGAAAATAAGGGATTAAGAAAGGGCTGGTGCCTGAGTCATCCCAGGGCAGTTCCAGGTCACATGTGCATCAAGGCTATGTGACATTTAGATGTCTCAGGTCACCCCAAGCCAGATTATCTTTTAGTCCTCACTTGGCTTCACCACATGCACTTGGAAGCTCTCACGCATCCTCCTTACCCTTCAGAAGAAAATAGATGATGAGTGTTCGATTGTGCATGAAAGAGATAGGCTTCTCCTGCTTGGCCAGACCACAGAGAAGCCACAGAATCTTCTTAGGTGACCTGACAACGATGGGCTCTAGGAGCAAATGCACTCTCTCTCCTTCTCTCCCTTCCTCTTCCTCCCTCTCTTGTTTCTCTTTCTCATTCTCTCTCTCTCTCCCTCCCTCCCTCCTTCCCTCCTACACACCTTTCTCTCTGCTACCTCTTTTGCAGCAAAAAAGCTGTGAAATTTAAAAACAGACCTTCTCTGACGTGTCTTTGGGTAAAATCATGGGACGCCAGGCCATCCCTCAGACATTCTTCACAGCTCCCACCTCTCTTCCATCCACCCACCTTGTGTCTGGGTCTCTGTAGAGTTTCCAGTACATCAGTAATCAGGTCGAATGCATCAAGCCTCCCAAGGAAGAGTCAGTTGTCCTAAAAATCTGATTCCCAGAACCGCAGCAAGTGATTTCAGCTTCTTTACTGGGATCAAAAGTTGGCAAATAACCATGATGTCCGAGGACAAGAGACTGTTACATAATCATCCTTCGTCAGAGACAATGAGGTCGCATGTTTGCCCATCTAATCGCTGATCAGGGACATGTTTGAATGCAGATAATGTGCTTGCTGGCCCACAACTTAATTACTGAGCGTCTGAATCAACAAAGCTTTCAGATGTAGGTCTTGCCTAATGGTGCGTCTGTTAGAGATCATTGCCTCTGCTTGGCCCCTAAACGAAAGGTCTGGGGGATACAATGGGCCATTGCCAGTGCTGTTCTCGATGACCTCTCATTGAAAAACATGCCAATTCACACGGTTTATTTTCCAGCCAGCAGTAGGCATTATTGTTTATATACAGGGCCAAATGGGGTGAATGACTCCAGGGTGGCAAATATTAGTAAAGCCTCTGGTGAAAGCATGCTCTCCAAGGAAATTAATGCCACAGTCATTTTGGTATATCTGCAGCCGGAGTCCAGTTATCCAGACAGGAATGTCCCAGAGTGACAGAGAGGGGGGAGTTCCTTTCCCAAGCTGGTAAAGAAAATGTGTCGGGAAAAGTCTAGGGAAATAAGCAAGCAATAAGTAAGTAGGACCAAAATGTTGAGTCTATGAGTTGGGGTCCCTGTAGTCAATTAGGATCTAACTACAGAGCCTGGAGCCCAGTGGGTCTCTCGTTAAGGGACATCTCTCCTGGCTATTTCCCCTTTCCGAATTCCCACCCCACGTGTGTGTGGTTCGCCTGGATTCCAAATGGAGGTCCCACCTCCCTCTCTCGGCCATCGTTATCACAGCCATGCCTGGCAATGACTTCAAGATTTAGAGAAAAGTATGTTTGGGATGAGGTGGGGGTTTTTTGGTGTTTTGTTTAAGATTTAAGGAGTCCTGATCTATGCACAATTGTTATTATTTAATCACTAGGGACAGCTATGCCCATTTCCTTGCCTGCAAATTTAAATAAATGCAACATGCCATTTTAAAGAAAATATAATAAAGTTGTATTCACCCAGATGATTTTAGAACACTAAGCAAAGGCCTAGTTTCCGATACTAAGCAGAAATGTCCCTACCCTGATGGGTGTCCAGCCCCCTAGAAGTTGACATGTCTCCTTTGGCTTCTTCAAATGTTGGTCATCTCCCACTGAAGGCAGGAAAACTCAGCTCCAGCAGGGTGAGGAGGGTGAGGATTGCCTGAGCCCAAGAATCTTTCTGTGTGTGGCTAGAGCCAGGAGACACAGTGTAAAACAAAGCAAAACACGGCTATAAATAAAGCACAACTCCCCGCCCCCCAGCCCTTTTTTTTTTTTTTTTTTTTTTGCCTAACGCCTGCCATTAGCTGTAAGGCAGCGTGGCTTGTGTGGGCAGGTGGATTGAACATTGGTGTGTTTCAAAATGCTTTTGAAGAGAAATTTCTCCAGGACCCTGTCTTGTCTGGTGCACCATAGATGTGTGAGCAATATTAAGGAGAGGATAGCTCCCAGAGAAGCCTAGAGCCCTCACTCTGTACGTCTAGAGACCATAAGCAACCCGCACACCGGGGTCAAATCTTGCCTGCACCTCCCCTCCCCATTGCTCTGCCCAGCTCGCAATCAGATTTGAAAATTAGATTTTAGACTGCAGACCTGCTTTTGCTTTGCAGCTCATCTCCAGGCCTCTGAAGCCCAAGGGGAAAGCCCCCTCTCCCTCTGAAAGCTGCATCTTGACTATATCCTCACTGAACCAGGGAAAGAGCTGGTCATAAAAAAGAGCCTTGTTATCTGATAGTGCGGGCTCTCCTAGTCGGGGGTGACACTGAATTATTTGGCACAGAAGTCAAATGTTATGGGAGTTATTTTTCTCCTTTAATAAACAAGCATAGGGTCGAAGGATGTGAGGCCAAGTGCATCCCAGAATCTGAAAATGATTGCTTAATTGAGGTTGTTTTTCTTTCTCTGAAGAACACCATTAAGTGATGGTGTTGTGAAGGCTGTAATCTTATTTTACAGCTGAAGCCCCTCTTTTATAATCAGCATATATATTTTTTTGACAATGTGATTTGCCTTCAGTGCGGGATCTAAGCAGCTTTGGTCATTTGCTTAGAGAAAAAATGAACTGAATGTATGAGCTCTAAGGGTTTTCTTCGCCTAGCAACATGCTGGCGGGTAGCGTTCTCCCCTAGTGGTTGCTCTCTGCATGGCTTGTTGACTGAATCCACAATTGCATCTGAATATTATGACAACATATGCTCTCCTTTGGAGAAGCACAGAAATTTCATTAATGGTATGTGAGGCAAGAAACTAGCTGTGGGCCACATTGATGCATATATTCAGCATCAGGTTGAAATCCCAAGGGAGCATCAATTACCAAGTTAAATGCAGTTTCTATGTCAAGCTAGATTGCAAAGCACTGGGATAATGCCACAGGCCTTCAAAGGGAGTTAATTTTAATTGATCAACTTGTGGTCCTGGAATCCAAATGAGCCCTCTTCTCGTTCCCCATGAACATTTCCACGTCCTGTCTCAGAGCGGGGAACCCTAATTCTAGGTCAGCCCAAGAATGTAGGAGAGAGAGCTTCACAGGATGGTACATCCAAATTAGTAGTGTTCCTTACATGGACCTCATCATAATGGGAGGCTTCTTGTAAATCCTCTAACTGCTCTAGTTAAAAATGAGGGATTCATTTGGGTAATTATCATCTCCCCATGCCCTTGGCCTAACTTTTAAAATTCTGTGTCATTCAGCTACTCAGGAAGTAACCTTGGAAGCAAAGCTAATTCCATTCCAATCTGTGCTCTTGAAATGTGAAGATCATAAGAAATGAGTGATTGAGAAGATTCTGGAGAGCCTTGCTTGTTCCAGATGGCTTCTGCTCCAAAAGAAGAAGCTTTTCAAGTGTCCCACGCAGTCCTGAACCCTTTGGGGCCTTCTCCTTTCACTGTGCCTCAAGCCCAATAGAAGAAAATCTCATCCCATCAGGGAAGGGAGGGTGGAGAGGCGGATGTGGGGGGTGTTTCAAGCAAGGTGATTTTCTGGGTGAAAGTACTATGTTCTTCCCAGCACTTAGCACAAAGCCTGCCACCCAGGTAATGTGGGCGGAGTGACTTGTACTGCACTGAACATCCTCACCTGTCAGCAGAGTATCTGATAGGGGTAGCATTTACAGCACGTGCACTAAAAACGCTATTGTACCTTATGCTTTACTTTAATTACTCAAACCAGTGTTGTTTCCAGTGTTTTTTTCTCTCTCTCCTAATGAACCTTCAACTGCTTGTACCTCCTTTCTCCCCCATGGAAAAGTTGCATAATGATGGCTTGTTTACAAACCTGTAAGATAAGTAAGGCTGTTTCAATGTGATGTATGGGTTTTTAAATAGCCATTTAGTGTGAAATGTGTGAATTTTTTAAATTATAACTTCATTGACAATAAACTCTGTCTTTTCCTATATTATGTGTGCTGTCCAACGAATAATAGAATATGGAACTTGCTAAATCCTGTCTACAGTGAATTTGAGCCTTAACAAAATAAAGTACATATTAAATGAAAAACTCAAGAAATCCATTGAATTTGTCTAATGACTCTTGTCTGTATTATGCTGCACATTTGACTTGGGAGACAAAATATGAAGACAGTTTTTATAACATTAAACTGGAATTTAATTTTGAAACTGAGCATGGATCGTTTATATATAAACAAAGGGAACATTGAGGGAAATTTTGTAACCCTACCAACTACCCTAATTAGGAAGGAGTAGAATGGCTCAAGGCAACACAATGCCATGTTCTTTAGACCCTGTTCTGCTGACAGATGATCAGGCTGGCATATTTTGTTCCAATTGATGTTCCCCACCCCATATGTCTATATTAGATCACCAGGCTAAGCCGCAGCCCAGCAAGATGTCTGGGACCCACAACCTGGTGGGCACCCTTTCAGGAAAACCTAAACTCCTCAGGTCCCGCTGAATCTCCAGCCAGTCACGTGTGTGCAATGATAGCCCTGCTCTTGGAAATTGATCTCTATGAAATGGAGAAGCTAAAGACTAATTTTTGCTTGGGATGTTTAGAAGTACATCTGATGTTTTTTAAATGGCAGACACTGAACCAAGGATAAAAGTCATGGTGTTGGGGGTCTCCACATACCAGGTAGGTGACACACTTGCTTTTAAAACAGTGTGGTCTTGAGAACCTGGTCCCTCAAATCTTCATACTGTGAAGTTGCCTGTCCATCTGAGAAGGTCAGAAGACTCTAGAGGGTACATGGGTGATCCTTTTTGGTTTATGATAGTGTCGGCCATTGATTAAGTTTCGTAGACTCTCCATCTTAGCAGCAGGAGACACGTTTCGTCTTTCTTTGGACAGCTAAGGTGTGATCTGTACCTCTCTTCTGTTCTGATCTCTCAGCTTTATTTTATTGTGCTTTGTAATGAACTCTACCCCATCTGGGCAAAGGGAACATCTAAGCCCCTATGGAAGTAAAATGCACTCACCATAAAGGTCATCCTTGGAAGAGGAATATCAACGATGCCCAGTTCCTCAGGCGGCATTTAACTTCATTTGCAATGATCAGTCAGCCATAGTTTTACCCATGGTACCCAGTAATTCAGAGTGAGAAGCCCCCACTTAGGCAATGTAGGATTTGACTGGCTCTATATCTTATTTCTCTCCATGTGGGAGAATATGTAGCTATCTGAGTATATGAAAATTAATTTAGTCTAGATTCATATTTTACACTTACTCAAATATTTATTTGAACTCATAAAAAGTTTATTGACATAACTTAGAAGGTGAAGAACTAAAAGACATTCCAAATATTGACCAAAATAGTGTGGGAAGGAGCTGAGAGAACTTCCAATCAAAATCACTGTTATGCAGAGTGCCATAACCCTCTCCGTAAAATCATATCCTTCCTCAAAACCACACCTTCCAAGTGGTGAATTCTTGAGCTGATGTGCTCTGCAAGGTGCCAAACATGAAGGTAAGTTAAAGTAAGAAGGGCAGCCAACTAGAAGGAAGAGATACAAATGTACAAACAGGACATTTCTGCTAGAGCCTCAGGCATTCAGGAGGTTCATCATCTTCATAGAAATATATAAAATGTTTTAGTGAGCTGTCTTCATTTGAATCCATTCTCCCTCTTTAATTCTTCACATCAAGCCTGCAAAAGAAAAAACCAAAGGGAGTATTGCTTTAGTTTTCATGAGATATTTTTAGGGACAACTTGTAAATAAATACGATAGGTACAAATCAAAATTAAAGGCCTCATTTGCACTTGGAAACTTCTTCTCTGGAGCCCATGAATGTAAAGTGAACTAAGAGTAGAAGGTGTGACCACCAACTTTGGCTCTGGTAATTTAAGTAATTCCAAACTAAATTAGGATGCCTTCCTCCTGAAGGACTAGGGTATAATGCTAACCTTATGACTTGCAAGACCTTTGGTGCCTGTGGTAAATTTGCCATCATGGCTCCAGTTCTCCACCCCTCCCTGTATCCATCCCTATTGCCATGTGACTTTTTAGTTTCCTACCATTGTGGGTGGGTATAATCCCTCATATCTGAGTTTGGCCATGTGACTTGCTTCAGCCAACAGAATGAGGCAGAAGTGATGGTGTGCCAATCCTGAGCCTAAGACTGAAGAGATAGCACGTGTTTTTGTTTACTCTCTTGCACCTCTGCCATTGCCATAACCAGCATATGCCCAGGCTTGCCTGCTGATCCCAGGAGAAGGATGAAACATATGGAGCAGAGCCGCCCCAGCTAACGTGCCCCAACCAAGCCCCATGTAGCGCAGAGCCCCCAGCTGGCACAGATGCATAGGTGAGCCAGCCTAGATCAGCTAAGCCACAAACATATGAGCCAGAATAAGAAATGATTTTGTTATAAGCCATTGGATTTGGGGATCATTGCTTATGCAGCAATAGCTAATTGATATGGTGCCATTTCTTTTAAAAGCTCTTGTAACACAGGGATCGTTGGGTGTTATTTACACGTTTGTTTTCCATTATTCCTTGATGTTATTCCTTATGTGAACGGGCTGAATTGTTTCTAAGAAATGGAATGCTCACATTTTTTTATTACCAATGACTGAAGAAAGAAAACTCTGCAGACTAGGATCCCCCCTGCTGTGGCAGACACTATGGCTTGGCTCTCCCCATATTCATTCGCAACCACCTTCTCCCTTGTTTTTCCCTGCTACAAAGGCTGGTAGCCAAATACTCAACTTTCTAGTCTCAGAAAGCTTGGAGTAGCTGTGGGACCCAGTTCTAGCCAAAGAGCCCTGAGGAGATTCTACAGCAGAGGTATTTTAGAAAGCTTTGCTTTCCTGCGTATTTTAGAGCTTACAAAGCCCAGAGTGTCATTTATATGTTATACATGTTAACATTTATAGCATCACTGTGATGCAGTTTGTGTCATACTCATTGCTGAGATGAAATACATAGAGGTTCAAAGAGCAGAGAGAGTAGCTCAAGGTCTCCTAGCTGGCACATAGAAAAGCTGGGATCTGCACTCAGGTGTCCTGACTCGGGGGCTCCTTCCGCTCCACCAACAGGGAAGGTTCGGATGGTTCTCAAGCCAGAGGGAAAGGTAGGAAGGTATTCATGATGGCAAAACTGAAAACGTTATCAACAGCAGTCAGCACAGACTCGCGTATTTCTTTAGCATTTGCTTTTTTTTAGAAACTCACTTTTCGGTCCATGCCAGTCACCAAGAGGAAGTAAGATACCAACTCCTTCCCAGTCCAGGATTTCCGGGTGAAGTGTATTTGTTCACCAGCAACTTCCCAGCCTCATCCGGCCCCCGACACCAGTCTGTCTCTGACCACTCTCCATCACGTACCCTGCACCCCTGCACTCTGAGTTTGCTAGACACTTACTACTTCTGAAACATGGTAAGAGCCTTCAGGCCTCTCCCCCTTTGCTTATAACTTTTGACTAAAATCCGCCCCCCACCATGACTCTCCATGTAACAGGCTGCATTGTAATTATTTGCTTCTATGTATCATCGCTCTCCTCTCATATCTTTCCTGCCACTAGGCTGTGGCCTTCTGAAGGGTATGAAAATGTCCTATTCATTTTTACATCCCGCCGCCTATGACGGCACCTGACGCTTCAAGCCTGATGTGTCCTCAGAGGCCTGAGGCCTGAGGATTGATGAGTTGGACCACTGGAAAAGTGAGAACAGGACAAGAACTGGAGTTGGAGTTACAGCAAAACCCACATTCTTCAACTTGAGGCAGCAGGAATGAGCGAGGGGCCACACAATAAACCAGGAGTGTGGATTTGATGTGCTACGTCCTCACAGTGCTGTCAAATCTGCCCTAGGCCCCAGCCATAGCCCCATCGTGGACAGGGTGTGCTCAAGCCATCTTACTGCTGTGGTCACTGTGCTGGGTGACATATGGCCAGTCTCTCTGGCTAAGTGAGAGGCCCATGACAAGCTGCCCTTGAAGCTGAGACATTCCTTGGGCTTCTCTGAACAGCATGGAAGGAGTGATGAGTCATAACAAATTGTCACTAAAGCACGTCCTATGAGGTGTGATTTCTCTCCAAGAAGTGTCCAGACTATGGAGCACCATCTGCAACCCAGAAATAGGAACCATTTCTATGACTGGCTTGATATGGACTTTGACCACCACAAATCTGTCCTAGATAGGTAAAATTATGGCTATACTGAGAAATATAGGATAAGCCATTGCAATGACCCTTCAGTGATTGTTTAAAAGCCCTAATATGCCCCTCACAGCTGGGCTCAGCTCGTGGACCTCTCTGACTTTGAGACAGTTTGAGGAACATAGGGAAACCTTGGTATGTGCCAGGCACGCCACCGCTGACTTTATAGTTACCTCGTTTCATCTAGAAAGTGAGCCTGATCCTTCCTTGTAGAAGGAGCCCGGCAGGAGGTGGTAAATGGAATAGAGGAGTCATTGCAGTTGTCCTCCTGCAGACCACCCTGCCCCCTCAGCTTCCCCTCTCCCCCCAGCTCTCAGTAGAATCTGAGAGGGCCCAGCAACCCTGGACACAGGACACTGCTGACAGCTAAGGTCACATACGGTCATTCCAGGAGTGCCATGCCCCCAGAGGATCAGAGTCTTCATCCTTGGCCTTGTGGGACTCAGCGTGTTCTCAGAATGCTTGTCTGTTACCGGAATTCAAGAATCCAGGAATCCAGAGACCTGGGTCAGGGCTCAAATTTGGAAATGGGAACAATGGGAAGGGATCCAGAGCTAAAATTGCCCATGCTGTAAATCACTTGTTTGTCAGGTTATTGGAATGCAAGTGAGTTGGGTGGTATCCCGGGCCACACTGCTTTGCTGCCTAGACAACAGCTGTCAGCTATTCTCCTGTGTCCTGTTCTCCTGTAGGGGACATTTGTGAGAATAATGGGGAATGTGAGGCACCTTGCTGAAAAGTCACTCTCCAGCTACCCCACACACTTTTATTACCCAAATCAAAAAGGACACGGAAGCCCCACTTCTAGTTTACTTTTGGGAAAAGCACCCTTTGGCTGGTGCAGGGATGATACACCAAATCTCTCTCTTGTGTCGCCCTAAGTCTGGGCTGAGGAGCATGTGATGTTTGCGCCTTGCCATTACCCATTTATATATAGCTGTGTTACTCATAGTCACTGTGGCCCCACATACATCACTTAGGAAATGGAGTCCACTCGACACTTGTCTGCATTTGGTCCTTTAACCAGACACTTGGGGGCGGTGCAATGATTACTTCCTCCTACGTGGTGCTAAATCATAGAGCCGTAAATACAATGACACTCAAAAGTAGTTGAGAGAAAGGCCGTGCCTCATGTTCCGTCTGGTTCCATATGCAATGGAGGACCAGGGCGAACTTGCTGAAGTTTTGGAGTTTGTGAGAGGGCATTCGTGGAGTCCTCTAGAGTTTACGATGCACGTTCACACACATTGTCCCATGTGATCATCAGGGCCGCACGGAGAGGAGGGCAGTATAAGCCACAGCTGAGGCCCCTACGAAACCTCACACACTGAGGTCAGGGAGACGGAGCATGCAGCCTGGAATTGCACCTGGGGAACTCCAACCCCAGAACTCTCTCTTTTAGCCCAGCCACTCATAAAGTAAGAGAAACAAAACTCTGAGTAAAAACATTAAAAACTTTTTTCTTCAACTATGAAACATCCACTCAAACTGGCTTTTGTGCATCATGAAGCCTTCCATGGCTAAAGGGAAAATTGAAATGTTTCTACCAATAACTCATAAAAGCAGGGAAGATGAGAAAGGCTCAAACAGCAGGACATTTTTTTTTTGTAAAATTCTGCACCTGAAATCCAGAATCAAACAGTGTTATGTGCTGGACGTGGAGAATTTGAATGACCTTAAGGAAAGGTCAAATTGCAAGTCCAGGTCAAATCTCATTGAAATATAAGCTCAGAAGGGGTTTTTTAATCCTATTGTATTGAGAGTTTGTTGTATTGGATATCAAGTCAGAGTCAGGGGCTGGTGACTGAGATAACTTTGAATTTGGGGAGACCTTGGTGAACAAAGGGGCATAATTCAAGACCGGTTGCAACTGGCAGCTCCTGGTTTTGTGGTCAATTTCTCTCCATCCATCAAAGCACAGGCCTCCCTCTTTCTCTTTTTTTTTTTTTTTTTTTTGAGGAAGATTAGCCCTGAGCTAACATCTGCTGCCAATCCTCCTCTTTTTGCTGAGGAAGATTGGCCCTGAGCTAACATCCGTGCCCATCTTCCTCTACTTTCTATGTGGGACGCCTGCCACAGCATGGCTTGACAAGCAGTGCCATGTCCGCGCCTGGGATCCAAACGCAAACCGCGGGCCGCCGAGAAGCGGAACGTGCGAACTTAACCGCTGCACCACCGGGCTGGCCCCTAGGCCTCCCTGTTTCTCAAGGGGCCACTGACTTCACTGGAGAAACACTGACCCAAGACTTCCCTAGCAAAGCAGCGCTCAAGAATACCCAGAGGTAGACAAAGTGGTAAACAAGTCGAGGAGACTGCTGTCTTAACCAAGAGGTTCTCAGAGTTTCCAAAGATTGGGCAAAACCCTTCTGTGTTGTTTAGGCCTGAGTATTCGAGGCCAAGAGACAATGGTGCTTACATCAGAAATACCAGAATCTTCATAGAACCATCTGGCAACGGTCTGTGGCAGCCAGGGGTTCTGGAACATCCAAATGGAAAACTAATTTCTTAACATAAAGTTAACAGAAACTATGAAATAAATACAGGCCTCCCTGTCTGTCTGCAATAAGCCATCATGAAAAGCATATTGTCATGGGGATCACCTTAGAGCTTATTGACTTTGTTTTTACAGTTTAACAATGATGGTACCGAGTGGTCCAAAGACTCAGGATTCAAGTAAAAATCTGGCTTTTGATGTACCATCAGGCAAAAATAGAACTATAAAGCTTTATCACCTTATAAAATAGTAAAACTATTTTCAAAAATGAATGCAACTAGAGTTTTAGAATTGTTCCTCCTTTTAGAAATTAGGGAATTAAAATCCAGAGAGGTTGAGTCACTTGTCCTAGGTCACACAGCTAGTTAATGGCTGGTCCAGGATTAAATGCCTGTCTGGAGCTCTTTCCCCTAAACTTTTTTTTGAAACTCGTGTAAAATGGGCATAAGTAATCTGCACGTATTGACAGTATTAGAGGCACCTTGCATGAACAATGATGCATAGAAATATATCTGCAGTGTATCAATAATTTGACTTAATAAACATTCTTGTACTTGTTCTAATGAACACCAAAATTTAATTTAAAAAATTTCTTGCCTTCTTGGAATTTAGCAGGATTTCTTTTTCATGTATTTTTTTTTTACTTAGGTTTTTATTCCACTTGATGTGAAAGATCAATTTTATTTTTTTCAGACAGAAAGCCTTTTTAAAAAATATTTTTTATAGAGTGAAATGCACAAATCTTAAGTGAAGAGCTTGATGAATTTTTTTATGTATGTATATACCCACGTATGGCTCTTAAATACTACCAGACACACCAGCATATCCTCAAGGTTTTGTTTGCTCATTTGAGAAATACTAGTTCTAAGAGATGATAAAACAAGTTTCACTTTTGAAAGAAGGGGAGGGGAGGGAAAAAAAGAAACTTTCTATGGCCAGATAAATTGAGAAATACTTTTCTTAGTTTTCTTAGTTTTATTTTCTTAGTTTTAGGGCTCCTCGGAGCTTTAAATATACAAATATAGATTGTATGGATTCAGTGTGAGGATGATATCATGTAGCATTTTCAAGATTTACTTGATTACTGAGCCATTTTTCCAGTTTCTACTGTCTGTATTCTTTTTTCATTTATCATTCATTGTATCACAAATAGTATTTCACAATAGTATTTCATCAGGGGGAAACTCCAGAGTTTACTTCATTGTAATCCTATTATTGGACACACGTTCTTAATCAATTCTGCTATCATAAATGAACAAAACTTTTTCCACATGAATATTTTCTTTAGGATGTCTTCTATCAAGGCCAGCCAGGTTAGGGGACGTATAAATCCACAATGGCTGGAACTTTCTCCATTTAGTAAGCCCGACACCCTCATCATCTAGGTTAGCGTAGTGCCTGCTGTACAGAAGAAACTCAGTGTCTGCTGAGGGAATAAGTGAATGTCTGTTTCATGATCAGTTTCGCACTCATCTTTGTGAATATTATAAGAGGAAAATGGTAATAACTTTTTTGCATTGAGTACCCCTTTGATTACTAGAGAGGCTGCACATTTTCTCATGCTTCTCTACTAATTACAAATCCACTTTTGAGAATAGTGAGTTCATTTCCTTTATCTATTTATCTATTAAGGTGTTAGTGTTTTGCTTCCCAATTTGCATGGCCTCTTTATATAATTGTACATTTCACGCAAAACAATATTCTTGATAGAGTTTTCTATTTAATGCTTGTTTTTTCAAGTACAGAAAATTAATTAGCAAGGTTTTGAGGGATGATTTTGATGGCTCTTACTTCTTTAAAAAGCTATCTGAGGAAGCTTAATCAGTGACTTAACTTTTTTCCCCAAATCATTCCAACCATTATTTTAAAAGTTAGTTACAGCCAAATTCTATCTTTTTTGTGCGTGCTGAGGAAGTTTCACCCTGAGCTAACATCTGTGCCAATCTTCCTCTATTTTGTATGTGGGTCACTGCCACAGCATGGCCACTGCCAAGTGGTGTAGGTCAACACTCGGGAACCAAACTCAGGCCACTGAAGCAGAGCAGGCTGAACTTAACCACTAGGCCATGGGGCTGGCCCAACAAATCCTACCTTTTGAAGCCATCATCAAAGGACTTTAATTTTGTCATCTTAAAAGTGATAAGAGGTCAAAAACGAAGGATATTCATGGAAAGGAAGGAAGCATCACTTTGGAGATTTGGGGTTTTGTTTATTGGCTATTGTAAATCATGCCCAAATTTGTGGGGTGGGGCTTTTTAACCACCCAGAACAGGAGCTCAAACTTGGCTGCTCATTAGAACCACCTGGGGAGTTTTTAAAAATCCCAAGGCTCAGGCTGCCCCAGACTAATGACATCAGAGTCTCTAGGGGTGGGATCAATATTTTTTGAAGCTCTCCAGGCCTCTGATGCGCAGCCAAGGTTGAGAACCACTGGCCTAGGAGCATTTGTCAGACTTTACTGTCCATAGGAGGCACCTGGGGATCTTGTTAAACTGCAGATTTTGACTCAGGAGGTCTGTGCCGGGCATGAGGTTGTGCATTGCTAGAAAGCCCCCAAAGGATGCTGTTGTTGTTGGTTCATGGACCACACTTTGAGAATCAAGGGTCTAGAGCAGTGGTTCTCAATGGGGGGTGGGGTGGGTATTTTACCCCCTCAGTGGACATTTGGCAATACGTGGAGACGTTTTTGGTTATTACAACCAAGAGGAGGAGGTGCCACTGGCATCTGATGGGTAGAGGCCAGGAATGCTCTAGGCATCCTACAGTGCCCAGGACAGCCCCCACCCCAAAGAGTTATCCAGCCCAAACGTCAGTAGTGCTGAGGTTGAGAAATACTCAGTGAAAGAAATGTACCATGAAAGAACATTATCCTAAACCTGAGCTGGGACAGCTGTGTGCTCTGGTGTGATGGGTGGTCCCTTCTGGGAAGCATTTCTGATAAAACATGAGTGATTTTCTGATCAACTTTAATGAGATTAAGAGCCCCTTCTGGGAAATTAGATTTACCTGCCTCGCTAAATTAGCCTTGTAACAGAGTTTAATGACCACTTGTACCTGGTCTAACAATGTTAGCTAACCACATTTTTTCCTATTCCAAGTTTTTGAACTGGCTTTTCGAAGCCTCTTTAAGCAACTTTGAAACAAAGCTTTGACATGTGCTTGCAGTCAGTTCATCAGAGAAATTGCTTTAGCACCCTTTGCCTTGTCGGCCTCCAAGTGTCTCCCAAGTGGGACCCTGTCTATACATTCAGCTGTTTACAGAGTGCCTGCTGTGGAGACGTTTTAGCACAGACAGCCTTCAGATCCCAGCTCTCCTGCTTCCTAGCTTTGTCACCTTGGGCAAGTGTTCTTCTGAAGGACAGGAAAATAATAGTATCAAGCTCACAGGATTGCTGTGATGATAATATATTAAAGAATTTAGCAGAATGCCTCCCACATAGTAGATGCTCAATAAATGTGCACTATTACTATTATTCTGAGACAAAGACCCACAAAAAGCTTATAAGTTGACACGTCCCTGCCTCCCACTCTGCCTTCCAAGCAAGATTCAGTCTTTGTCATCTTGGCTTCAAACTCTTTGTGGTGCCGCTGGTTGGTGGAAGTCTAAATGGATTGAGAGAAGAATTGAAAGGAGTGAATTGAGTGGAAATTACAGAAAAAAAGAAAGGCTGGGGCAATCAGTGCTTAACTAGATTTGGGAGAAAGAATGGAGAGATTTGGGGTAAGAAGTCCGTAGGATGAAGGAATCTTGGGCTGATAATGAATCAAGAGAATTTTTAGGTAGTTTTATGTGTGTTTTACAATGTAAGTCTCTCTTAAGTAAAGATTTGCATTCCTTTTTGAGGCCATGTTTGGTGATTGATTTATGTTTCTTTTGGATGAAGCTCTGTGCTTAAATGGTCTTAAAGATGGAAACCAGACTCTGGTTTTATTTTGGTTACATTATATGCCACAAAATGTATTAGGAGCTATGGATACACTAGCAGACAAGTTATCCCCCTTCATGGAACTCAACATCTAGAAGGAAAGTCGGACAATAAAATAAGTGATGGCAATCCACTCCTCCCTTGTGATGGGTGCTGCTGTGATGGAACAAACACAGGAAGCTGAGGATGTTCTATCCAGTTTAAGGGGCTATAAAGAGGCTTTTCAGAAATAGTATTTAAACTGAGGCCTGAATGATGGGTAGGAGTTAGTCAGCTAATGGGTAGAGGAGGAGAGAGAGATTGGAGAAGAATATTCTGAGCGTATGTAAAGGCCTAGAGTTAGTATGACACCTCCATGAACTGGGAGAAGTTCACTAGGGTTAGAGCAAGGAATTCCCTGGGTGGGCAGAAATGCAAGATGGGAAAAACCTGGTGAGTCTGAGCCAGCTAATGCAGGCCCTAAGGGTAATGGGGAGCCACTGAAGGATGTTTAGCAGGGCAGTGACATTATCACTCTTGTATTTTTTCTTTTTTTAGAAAGATCTATTAACTGCAGGGCTCTGGCAACTGAAAACAAGCAAGAGAAGGCTTTAAGGAGTGCAGTGCACAGATCACTTTGACAGCTGTGGACCATTAATGCTCCAATTGTTCAGAGAGGTCACCTGTGTGACAGCAACAAGAATGGCAGATGAATGGAGTTTACAAAGCTTCTTTCAAGGTGGAGAGAGGGGTCAAACATATCAGAAACTCATAGCACTTGTCCAAGGGCTCTTGCCTGAGGATGAGAAAGGCGGTCCCTCACCATTAGCAAAGGCCCAGGGGCTCCTGACTGAAGCACTTCAGCTCCAGATCTCAGACTTCTGTCAAGGACTTAGGAAAATTCCCACGGGCCTCACAAACGTTACTTGGAGAACTAAATACTAGACAAATCACAAGTGACCACAGGCTACCGGGCAGGCAGTGAGAACTCATCCTGAGCACTCACCTGTCAATTCGCAGTATTTTGTGGGCTAGGAAGAATCTGAGCTTACAGAAAATAGAAATGGACAGTCTCTCCGATCCCATGGCTTGATTTATTGAACAGGCGAAATAAGCCTTGGGAGGGAAAGAGATCCGTTCCTAACGAGTTAACCATTAATAAAGCCCTGCTATAAATGGAACTCAGGAGAGAGGGTAGCTTGTCAGAGGGCAAAGGACTGGGCCCCATTAGACAAAATAGGTCAGGCAAGGAGAAAGCCCTCATGTCTCCTGACTAGTTATGTTGATCAGCGATGACAGCCCTTGTTTTTTAACTGATTGAAAAGGGATAGAGAATATACAAGAAGTTTCTTTCTTGTTGTTGCCTTTCTTAGAAGATGGCTGTTTCAAAGAGGATCCTGAAAAGAACTGAAAATATTTATCACAGTTTTGAGTTTTGTGCTAAAAAATCTGTGTGTGGGTGTGTGTGCGTGTGTTTGTGTGTGTGTCTTCAGAAACATACATTTTTACAGAAAAAAGTTCTGTGCTGCTCCTAAGGAGTCCCTGCGGCTGGATTACTGTCTTTCATCTGGGATTAGTGACACAGCAACTCCTGGGGAGGGTGGCCCTTCCATTGGTTTGATTTTTGGTGATACTCTCTGCTTTTTTCCTGTTGTTCTTGTTTTCACCCTCAGAAATCAAGAGAGCAGGAAAACCATCATAATATGAGAACGAGCCGAGGAGAGAGAGCAGTGTGCAAAAGCTAACATTTATCCATCAAACACTAGATTTTTAGTTGACTTTGGGATTTGCCCTCCCTAAGAGGTTCTGCCTTCTTCCCCCTCTTCCCTTCTTCCTCCTCCCTAATGACTCGAGGAAGTGAAGAAAAACCTTTCCGGAGTGCTCAGAGCATGCACTTTGCTTATATGTTGGCTGGTTTCTAAAGGTTTTTGCTGTTAAAAACATCAGGGAAACTGGCTTCACATTTGGAAATAATCTTTCTAATTTCCCCAAAGGTAAACAACATTTTGTGTTTTAAATACATATAAGAAATTGTGGGTGGTGAGGATCAGTGGGGTTGAAAGAAAAGCAAAGACTTGGTAAATGTTAAGGCTGTGTGACTTTGGGCAAATCTCACTTTTCTGGACCTCAGTTTTCTCTTTGGTAAAAAAAGAGGAGTAGACTGCTGTTGTAGGCATCCTCCCAGATGGTCCCCAGTGAGTCCTGCCTCCTGGTATTCATACCCTTGTATAGTCCCCTCCAACACCGAATAGGGCTGACTTGAGTAATCAATAGCATATTACAGAAATGATGGAGTGTGACTTCCAAGGCTAGGTCATAAAAGCCATTGTGGCTTCCGCCTTGCTCTCTCTTGGATCATTGGCTCTGGGGAAGCCAGCTGCCATGTTGTGAGGGCACTCAAGCAATCCAATGGCGAGGGCCACATGGGAAGGCACCAAGGCCTCCTGATAAGAGTCATCACCAACTAGCAAGTAGCATGAGTGCACCATCTTGAAAGTTGATCTTCCAATCTTAGTCAAGCCTTTAGATTACCGCAGTCTCAGCTGACATCTTGACTGCAAACTCATGAGGGACCCAGGCCAGAACCACCCAGCTGAGCCACTTCTGAATTCCTGACCCACAAAAACTCTGAGATAATATTTATTATTGTTTTAAGCTGCTAGGTTTGGGGTAATTTGTTACACAGCAACATATAACTACTATAGCTGCCTTAGACCAAGTCCAGCTCTTATGTTTTATGTGTCAATAAATAGGTGTTATTGGAATCACAAAACACTGGCATTTCTGTTATGTCAAAAACCAGATCCTAGCTGCAGGGTAGGACCACATTGCTCTCAGCATTTCTGAAATGGTGACTAGCCAGACTCTAGAGACCTGACATCCTGAGAACTCATGGATTCAACTTTGTGGGAGCAGGCCAACATAGCTGGCTGACCTTGAACCAAAGTTTACAATGCAACAGTTCAGCACCCAGCAATTAGTCCTTAGCACATCATACTGAAAACATAATCTACTTATGTTTACACCCAGAGACTGAACTTGTTAAAAGAAACTCCAGTGGACTGGGCACTTGGACTCTCCTCTTAATGAATCGCTCCAAAGGGTGCAACTGGGATTATTTGGAGGGAACAGCAGCACTGGCAGTTTTTAGAGTGAGATGAATTGGCATAGGGGTTAAAAGTTGCTGAGTTCATGGTTAAACCCAAGTGACTCTCCAGGGTTGTGGACATAACAGGAAAGCAGGGAGTACAGAGAGGACCTACTGGGTTGGGTCTTAGTTGAACTAAGTGACACTGATGGTCCCCTGACCTATGAGAATATGACTCTACATATTGCTGGCTAGAGACATGTCATGACACTGACAAGACACAGCACACTCACTAGTGGGGACCAGAGTGTCTACAGCTCCTTCTAAGCCCAATACGGCTATTGTTCTGGACTCACACGGCAGTCTAGATAACTTAGTATCTCTTCCCCATGTCCTATCCCAAACGGAGGCTGTGGCTCACCACCGGATCACCCTATGAATAAGTGTACATCTATGCTGCATGGCTTTCCAAGAATGCTTGGCTGTTTTCCACATTTAGAGACTCTGATCCCAATGACCTTGACATTCAAACAAAGAAACACTTTTCCAAGCAAGAAGGATTTTAGTCTGATTTATCCAAGGAGGATATGAGAAACATCCTCTCAGTCCTTCTGACCCAAGCTGCACATTAGACTCACCTGAGGGTCTTGCTAAACATACTCCTCCCTCAAAGAATTAATGGTCAGGCAAGTCCAGGTGATCCTAGTGTGCACTCAGGATTGAGGACCATGGGTCCAACTGTATCCAGCAATTTGCTGCTGCCTGACTCCAGGACTAAGATAACTAGAATAAAAGTAAATGATTCTCACTCAAAACCCAAGGCTGGACAACTCAGTTGTTCAGAAACTGGCTTCAGTTCTTATGTCATAATATTTGAGAAAAGCTATACAACTGCCCCTCAATTAGTCAAGTAGCTGTGATCTGGTCCTGTCTTGTAGTGGACTTGAAAAGTGTTCGCATTTAGAACCTCCGTTGTTTTTTACTTCCACTACTTGGACATCTCATAACAGTATGTTTGAATGAAGACTATCAAACCTGGCTTTCTGGTCTCTGCATATATTTGAAACTTGACAGGGCCTTCCTTAGAAATATTTCTATAGATATTGGAAAAATGAATCTTCTTCTTTCTTCCCAATCATTGCATCCAGGATCTCCTTGTATTATGTCTTACAGCTGCATGTGAATCTACAATTATCTCATAAAAAGTTGAACCAAAAAGAAAACCAGGCAGTGGGCTGGATTTCGCCCATGGGCCCTGATTTGCCAACCCTTGGATTGTAGCAGTGTCAGAACTTAATAAACAGTTACAGGAATTAATATTGTGTCAGTGAGAGCAACAAAAACAACATGATCATCTCAATAGATGCAGAGAAGGCATTTGACAAGATCCAACAGCCATTTATGATAAAAACTCTGAACAAAATGGGCATAGAAGGAAAGTATCTCAGCATAATAAGGCCATATATGACAAACCCATAGCCAACATCATATTCAATGGGCAAAGACTGAACGCCATCCCCCTGAAAACAGGAACGAGACAAGGATGCCCTCTATCACCACTCTTATTTAACATAGTACTGGAGGTCCTGGCCAGAGCAATAAGGCAAGAAAAAGGAATAAAAGGAATCCAAATAGGGAGGGAAGAAGTGAAACTCTCACTGTTTGCAGGTGACATGATCTTATATATAGAAAACCCCAAAGAATCCATTGGAAAACTCTTAGAAGTAATCAACAACTACAGCAAAGTTGCAGGGTACCAAATCAATCTGCATAAATCAGTAGCATTTCTATACTCCAATAACGAACTAACAGAAAAAGAACTGAAGAACACAATACCATTCACAATCTCAACAAAAAGAATAAAATACCTTGGGGTAAATTTAACTAAGGAAGTGAAGGACCTATATAATGAAAATTACAAGGCCTTTCTGAGAGAATTGGGTGACGACATAAGGAGATGGAAAGACATTCCATGTACATGGATTGGAAGAATAAACATAGTTAAAATGTCCATTCTACCTAAAGCAATCTACAGATTCAATGCCATTCCAATCAGAGTCCCAATGACATTCTTTACAGAATTAGAACAAAGAATCCTAAAATTCATATGGGGCAACAAAAGACCCCGAATTTCTAAAGCAATCCTGAGAAAAAAGAACAAAACGGGAGGCTTTACAATCCCTGACTTCAAAACATACTACAAAGCTACAGTAATCAAAACAGCATGGTACTGGTACAAAAACAGGTGCACAGATCAATGGAACAGAATTGAAAGCCCAGAAATAAAACCACACATCTATGGACAGCTTATCTTTGACAAAGGAGCTGAGGGCATACAATGGAGAAAAGAAAGCCTTTTCAACAAATGGTGCTGGGAAAACTGGAAAGCCAGATGTAAAAGAATGAAAATTGACCATTCTTTTTCACCATTCACCAAAATAAACTCAAAATGGATCAAAGACCTAAAGGTGAGACCTGAAACCATAAGGCTTCTGGAAGAAAATGTAGGCAGTACACTCTTTGATATCAGTATTAAAAGGATCTTTTCAGACACCATGCCTTCTCAGAGAAGGGAAACAATAGAAAGAATAAACAAATGGGACTTCATCAGACGAAAGAGTTTCTTCAAGGCAAATGAAAACAGGTTTGAAACAAAAAAACAACCCACTAACTGGGAAAAAATATTTGCAAGTCATATATCTGACAAAGGCTTAATATCCATAATATATAAAGAACTCTCACAACTCAACAACAAAAAATCAAACAACCCAATCAAAAAATGGGCTGGAGACATGAACAGACATTTCTCCAAAGAAGATATACAGATGGCCAATAGGCACATGAAAAGATGCTCATCATCGCTGATCATCAGGGAAATGCAAATCAAAACTACACTAAGATATCACCTCACACCCATTAGAATGACAAAAATATCTAAAACTAATAGTAACAAATGTTGGAGAGGTTGTGGAGAAAAAGGAACCCTCATACACTGCTGGTGGGAATGCAAACTGGTGCAGCCACTATGGAAAACAGTATGGAGATTCCTCAAAAAACTAAAAATAGAACTACCATACGATCCAGCCATCCCACTACTGGGTATTTATCCAAAGAGCTTGAAGTCAGCAATCCCAAAAGTCCTATGCACCCCAATGTTCATTGCAGCATTATTTACAATAGCCAAGACATGGAAGCAACCTAAGTGCCCATCAGCAGACGAATGGATAAAGAAGATATGGTACATATATACAATAGAATACTACTCAGCTGCAAAACAGAACAAAATCATTCCATTTGCAATAACATGGATGGACCTTGAGGGAATTATGTTAAGTGAAATAAGCCAGCGAGAGAAGGATAATCTGTGTATGACTCCACTCATATGAGGAATTTAAAAATATGGACTAAGAACAGTTTAGTGGATACCAGGGGAAAGGTGGGGTGGGGGGGTGGGCACAAAGGGTGAAGTGGTGAACCTACAACATGAATGACAAACATTAATGTACAACTGAAATTTCACAAGATTGTAACCTATCATTAACTCAATAAAAAAAATAAAAATATTGTGTCAGTGAGGTTAAGTGACTGGTAGGTAGGTTGATGCCACTGGCAGAATTCCTCATCTGTTATATTACGATTGTCCCTCAGAATTTACACAGCACCTTTCACCCCCATGGAGCTTATCCTATCTGCCACAGGGAGAGTCAACCTGGGGCAATGGTTAAGTGTCAGCCAGCCTGGATTTGAATCCTGGCTGCCCCACTGTCTAGTTGTGCCACCTTAGGGGAAGTCATATAACTTCTCTCTTCCTCAGTTTCCTTGCCTGTAAAATGGAGCTCTTATGTATACTAACTCATTTAAGAATCACAAGGTAAAGTGCTTGGGACAGTGCCTGGCCCTTGGAAGCACTATTATAAGCTTTCATTGATGCTTTGTATGTCTGAATTTCAGCAAATAAATTTGGCCAAGTCGCTAACCATACCTTTGGATCCTAGCTATAAATCTGTGGACTAGGTAATGGGATAGTTAGGGGATTTTGAATGTCAAGACCTAAACAATCTAGATTGATGGCTCTAGGTCAGTGGTTCTCAAAGTGTGGTCCCCAAACCAGCAGCAGCAGCCTGGGAGAATTTGTCAGAAATACAAATTCTCTGGCCCACTCCAGACCTACTGAATCAGGAGCTCTGGGCATGGGGCCCAGAAACCTTCAAGAAGCCCTCTAGATGATGCTGCTGCCTGAGAAAGTTTGAGGACCACCACTCTAGGCCAATCTAAGGAGTTTCCATTGCTGTAGCCCACAGGATGCTGTCCTTGGTGCTGCCTTGCCCCCACTCTCCTCAAGATCTCAGTTAAAGAGAGGAGCAAGTTTATTCTCAAACTAGCAGATCAGACATGCAAAGCCAGGCTGAGGAATAACTACAGTATTGGATGCTAGAATGTGGACCTGAAATGATCTCAGTCAGTTGGAAGTGCCAGCCAAAATTCACAAAGTTGTTTTGATTTTTAATAGAGATAGCTTTATTTTTGCCTAGCACAAGTTTCTAACTTAAGTTTCTTGGTATTTTAACTCCTACGTGTTCAGTGAGGTTGTCAGTGGTGATGCAGGTATCCAGGCACTGTGTTCCTAGTTAGCACTGTGTTCCTAGTTAGCACCGTAGCTAAGACTGCAGGATTGCAGCAGGTTGACCCCAAGTACAGGAGTGAAGCCCTGGCTACCACCTCTTGGCATTACATAATTTGATTACCTAGTGAGAAAGGGTGCCACCCAGGAGGGAAAACCAAATTTGGAGTCAATTATGAAGGGATGGCAGTGAGATGGTGAGGAGGTTCAGGAGCCATTCTAATGCAGTTGCAGTTGCCATCTGTGCTGGTCCCCGAGCATTATCAGCTGTTTTGTCTTATCTGGGCCACGCACTCTTCTCCCCATGCACTGGGAGTCCCTGCCAGCCAGGGGCTCTGAGACCAGCTCCGTTGGTGGTGGGTCCTGCTCCTGGCAATGGAAGCAGGTCTATAATTGGCCCATAATTGGATTGGATTTGGCTCAGAATGACTCCCATGCTCTCTCTCCCCTGACAGATAACCAGCAGTAAACTTCGTATATGATTCTGCAGGGAGTCTGGATGCCATTTCTCCGTTGTTGGTGACAATGGAGAGCCTTCCAGAAGAGTTGACCTTTAGGGTGATTATTTGGGGGCATCTTAAAGTAAAAGTTTCCCCAGGTGCATTCGTTTGCTACCTGGTCTTTCTGAAATTAAAGACATTTCAACCTGAGTTTCAAATCTGGGATCAAATCTGTGTGTGTGTGTGTGTGTGTGTGTGTGTGTGTGTGGCATGTTTATATGTATATAAAGGACACTGTGATTTTTAAAAATTAGGCACCAAAAACCCAGTAAACAGAGATGGAAATTGAGATAGTACATTTCCTTTGAAATATGCCTATAGATAGATGTGGGTAGATGAATCCTAGCTATCTTTTTACGTCAGTGAGAAAAGTCCTTCCGGCTGTAAGCACCACCATTATCTGTTCAATTCTGGCCCACAGCATGGGTTGTAAGTAACCCCTCCTCAGCACCTGCTGCAGACTGCCTGGTCATTCTACTTTCTGATTAAAAGGGATCACACCCATTTTCTATAGATGGACTTAATCAGGCTTAATTAATAGTCTTAAAATGAACTTTCTCTGGAGGGAGATGATGATATATCTCACAATCTTCCACCCTGTATGAAGTTGGAAGTTACGTAAGAATGAATTGCAAATTCAATTCCTGCCTACCTGTCTCACAGAACTGTTGTGAACCTTGAAAGAGAGAATGAACATGAAAGTACTTTGGAATTCTCAAAATCAAGTGCAAGGGCATGTTAATATTATTGCTACTATTAGCCTCTAGTTAAAAGATATGATTTGGTTTTTGCCATAAAACCCCAAATAAGTTTCTCTTTCCTCATTGCCTGGCTTGTGATACCCCTCCCCTTTAAGTGGCCATTTCACAAAGTCTCCAAGCTGCCATGTTATTTGGCACCTGTACTTATAACTGGCTGCCTACCTGTTTCGCTCTTATTGCAAAGTAGACATTACTTAATTATCAGATTAAGTAATGTCAGAGAGAGGGAGGGAACCCTCCTAGACAGTAATAACAGTGGAAATTGGATGTGAATGGTGCATAGGCCAGGACAGGATGTCAGAGAGAAGGCAACCAGGGTAGTTCTGGATGTTTAGCTCGCCATAGGTCTTGTTTTAATTTCTGGACCAGACTCCAATAGTGCATACTCTGTGTACAAAAGACTGCTAAAAAGATGAGGTGCCTCTTTTTGGCCACCAAGCCCATTTGAAATACTCAGGAAAATGGTAGCTGATGCATTGTTTCATTTTTCCTTGATAGTAGGAGAGTGGTAGCTTGACTCTCCAAATATTTCTTAAACTGATTTTCTGCAGAGAAAAGTCATAAATTACAAACCAGATGCATTTACTAGTTAAAAATGGTGGAGGGGGTGCGGGTGAGCCTTTGAAGTCTCCAAAGCAAAATGAAAGTGCTCAAGTGAAATATTTGTAATTTTGCTGTCTCGAGACAAGGGCTTTGGAAGCAGGAGCTTCTGCAGGTTTTGAAAAATGGGACTGCAATGCCTCCTCTAGGAGAAAGAGGACACTTGCAGGTGAGAAATCATCTCCCGAACTGGCTCAAGCTCAAACGATTCAAGGTAGGTGGTGGCTGAGAAAGAGATCCTCCGGATGCTTACAAGTGCTTCAGTGAGCGCCTGTTAGTCCCAGACAGTTAATGGGTTTTCATTTTCAGTGAGCTTTTTCATAGTCCCTGGGGAAACACGCAGAGCTACTCTTTAGAGAGTATTTCAGTTAAAAATCTATCAACCCCTGCCCTGGGGAGAAAGGGGCTGAGGACAGAGGGCATGGGCAGGTTGTGGGGACAGCAAAGGGGATGAACACTTTCTGGATGCCACTTCATGCCAGGTGCTCCATCTGAGTCAACTCGCTGTCTTTATGGTCCCCTCTCAAGATTGGCATTATCATTCCTATTTATAGATGTGTCTCAGAGCAGTCAAGAGCTTGCCCAAGGTCACAAAATAACAGAGCTGGAAGTGGAGCACAGGTGTGTCTCGCTGTGTCCAGCACATCCAGTGTCCAGTGTCTTAAATTAAGTTCTTTCTAATGGTACCGTGTTATAGTTAATAATAATAATAGCTACCACTGTGTTAAGGACTTTATACACACTAGGTAATTCGGTGTTTCTCAACCTTGGCACTATGGACATTTCTTGTGGGGGGCTGTCCTGTGCACTGTGGGATGTTTAGAAGCATCCCTGGCCTCTACCTGCTACATGTCATAGTACCCACCCTGAGGTGTGACAACCAAAAATGTTTCCAAACGCTGCTGAATGTCCCTTAGGGTGGGGGGGAAAATCATCCCCATGAGGTAGGTATTTTTTTCATTTTTCAGAAGAAGAAACTGAGGCAGAGCGATTATGCCAAATCACAGACCAAGGGAATAGCAAAGGCAGGGCATGGACTTATGTCTGAATCACCTCTAAATGCTATATGCTTCAACCTTTTCAGTAGAATATCTGTTTTCCAGCATCCTATCTAGAATCTTTCGTTGTCACTTATATTCAAAGGCTGCATCTAGTTTCTTCTTCATTCCTGCTGCAGCCATTATATGCTGTCCCCTCTCACATCCTCACCCAACTAGACTGAGTTTCTTGAGGGACATTGTCTTATGTTGCTTACCTCGAAAGTAGCAGTGCCTGGCACACAGTAGGTGCACAGATGTTCACTTACTAAAGGAGTGAATTTATTCTAGTCCTTCAGTCCTTCCCATTTAAATCTAGGTCATGCTGTTAACTTACATTATGAAGAAAAAGGTTAATTCAGCCAAGGTAAATTCCAAGTAGCCCATGTACAAAATGATTAGGAAATGAAAATTAATTGAGTCTGAATAAATGGATGTTTGAACACTCAGAATTTAATAAACCCATTTGGTAAGTTTTCAGGAATTAATTGTTGCCTCTGAAACTAAAGGGCAGCCATGATTCCTATCATTTGTTTTCAAAATTGGGGATTAGGCGAGAGCTAGGCAGTAAAATGTGTATTACTTGTTAAGGATTTGGCTGGGCCTGCTGCATGCCTTCCAAGGGGGAAGGAAGTGCCACTGTCCTTTCTACAGAAGGCATCCAACGACTTTCAAGCAGTAGGACAGGCTTGCTTTCTGCTATTTTTCCAGCAGTCAAGATGAATTGTTCTGAGACGCCTTTGTGCCACCTGCCTGGACGAAAGCGACTCCAATCTGTCGACTGCTTAATAGAAATTTCCCTCAGTGAAAAGCCAGTTGACCCACCCTGCCTGGGATTAAAGCAGCCACCACCTTGCCATCTGCATAAAGCCCTAAACCAGAGGGTGTGGAATGATCAGTTCACAGGCAGGGAGCGGTGATGAGGGAGTACAAGTTAAATGTGCAAGTCCTGATGTGCTCCTTGTGATTCCTTCTCCTTCTCAAATGCCACAATGTGTGGAGGGAGTGAAAACGAGCAGCGTTGTCACGATGCAGCCAAGCCTGATTAGACAGCCTGGAATTCATTTCCCCAGTTTTCTGCGTGGGCTGCACACAGCATGAGAGGGAATGAGAAAAAAGGCTTCACGGGTAGGAGACGGCTGCCTCATGATGACACACAGACACCTGTCAAGCCCTCGCTCATCCCGGGAGCAAAGGCGGCTCTGCAGAGGCCTGGTGTCCCTCTGCTGCAGTTTGTCAGCACTGGGCCAGGTCCATGTCATCTCCAGCACCCCCACAATAGCTGCTGTTCTGTCCCCTCTCCTCTTCTTCCCCCTCCCCTCCTTTCCTTTTCTTCTTTGCCTTCTCTCACTCTGTCTCTCTTTCATGCTTTCTCTGATATTTACAGACAATAACCCTTCCTTTTTTTTAAGACCCTTAAAAAGAGCAAATTATTTGTGCTTCCCTGCAATGTTTTGCATGAACTTAAGCCAGGTAGATACTCTGTCTGGTTCATATTTGAATCCCCAAAGCTGATATCCTCATACCTGGTGCATGTTTTATGCTTAATAAATGCTTGTTGAATGAATGAATGCATGCATGCATGAATGGATGAGTGAATGAATGAATAAATGAACAAATGAACAAATGAATAAACCAACATGTCAGAGTTGTGGTGTGACCTCTTTGTGGAGGTGACAGTTTCTGCAGTCTCTTTAGACTTTGCTTATTTTACTCTGACCTAACACAGTGAAATATTTGCAAAGCCTGGAAGACTACAACTGAAAGGACATTTTTAAAGAATGCAGTGTGTGAGGGGCCAGCCCCATGGCATGGTGATCAAGTTCAATGTGCTCTGCTTTGGTGGCAGTGGTTCATGGGTTTGGATCCCAGGGGTGGACCTACACCCCTCGTCAGCCATGCTGTGGCAGCAACCCACATACAAAATAGAGGAAGATTGGCACAGATGTTAGCTCACGGAAAATCTTCCTCAAGAAAAAAAAAGAGAGGAAGATTGGCACAGATGTAAGTTCAGGGTGAAGGTGAATCTTCCTCCATTAAAAAAAAAAAGAATTCTGTGAATGAGAGTGACTAAAAGCACTGGCTGTAGAGTATGAGATGACAGTGTTCATCTCACCTCTGTGACTTACAAGCTGGATGACCTTGGTCAAGTTGCATAAGCTCTCTTAGCCTTCCTTCCCCCATAAATGTCATGGGCATCATAGTATATACCCCATGCAGTATGTGAAGCACAAGGTGCAGTGTGGGGCATATCATGAGCGTATAATAAATGCTAGTAATGACAATAAAAATGACGGCATTGATGTTGGTGCTGATGATTACTAATGCTTAACATTAATATTTTAAAATACTTGAGCTGCTGAGATAACCTACTGCTTTCTGACACATTTGAGATGAAAAAAAAAACCCCATAAAATATAGTTGTGTTTAAGGCCTAATACTATAGCTCAGGAATATTCTATATATACCATATACCATAAATATATTTAGTTTACTAATTGACAAAAGAATCATATTTAAGAGTGCTTTATTCCTGTCTCTTATTACTCTGAAGAAATTATAAATATTGGGCTATTAATTATTCTCTTTTTATTAATGTTTTGATTTCTGTACAATGCAATGCATTAATTGCTTGGAACAGGAAAATTTGCAATAAGTTGGTCCCAACATCAACCTCTCAGGTAGATAAATCAAGGTTGCTTACTCTCAGCACTACTAATATTTGGAACTGGATAATTCTTTGTTGTGGGGGACTGTCATGGGTACTGTGGGACATTTACTAGCATCCCTAGCTTATCCCCACTAGATGACAGTAGCAGCCCATACCTCCCCCCAGTTGTGACAACTCAAACTGTCTCCAGATATTGCCTCCCCCTCAACTCCCACACCCTGGCCCCTGAGAACCACTGAGATAGGGTAATGAGTTCCATTGCATTGGGAGCAGAGCAAATGCCAGTCGTAACTGTCCTTTAGCCCATGGAAATCTGTGTGTACAGCATACAAGGTTCTACAGAATTGGGTCCTGAATCACTTCTGCCTTCCACCAAACTGGTTGGAGCAGATGTGCTTCTCTGGTCTCAGGTCTACTCCCTGTAAGCTCTCTCACCAATTCCAGCTGCCTCTTGAGAATTCACATACTAGGTCCTCAAGATCTCTGCTTTAACTTGATAATGCAAAGGCATAAAGATACCTGCACCCCTATGTTCACTGCAGCATTATACACAATAGCCAAGACTTGGAAGCAACCTAGGTGCCCATCAAGGGATGAATGGATAAAGAAGATGTGGTATTTATACACAATGGAATACTACTCAGCCATAAGAAATGATGAAATCCGGCCATTTGGGACAACATGGATGGAACTTGAGGGTATTATGCTCAGTGAAATAAGTCAGAGGGAGAAAGTCAAATACTGTATGATCTAACACATAAGTAGAAGATAAAAACAACGACAAACAAACACATAGCATTGGAGATTGGATTGGTGGTTACCATGGGGCAAGGGGGGAGGGCAAAAGGAGGGATTAGGCTCACATGTGAGGGCATGGAGTATAATTAGTTTTTGGGTGGTGAACATGATGTAATCTACACAGAATTTGAAATATATTATGATGTACATCCAAAAGCTATACAATGTTATAATCCAAAGTTACTGCAATTAAAAAAATAAAAAATAAATTTTTTAAAAATCTCCGTTTTAGCAGAAACCATCCAGGTAGCTTCTGTGTGTTGGCTGTGGAGAGGCTCTTAAAGCAACTGCCACAATCAGCTCTAAGGCTCCTCACATTCACCTTCAGAGTACTTTATGCCCACACAGGCTGTAACCAGGGCCTAGAACAATAGCCTTGCCAGGCAGGAAAACAAATGAATAAGACCTTGATGCAGTTCAGAACCACTGCAGAACTCATCTTTATCCTAACCAAGTGGGGAGCAGAAGAAAAGAAAAGAACATCACAAATCAAAAGAAATGTGGCTTCACTAGAGAGTGAAAAATCTCAGCATAAAAACATTTCCTTCAAAGACACTGAATAAAGCTTCTGTAATTGGGTCAAAGCAGGGAACATTTCAAAATTGAGGGCAAAAAATTTCCAGCAAACCACAGAGAAGACATTTGGAGAAGTTGGTTTTTTTTTTTCAAGTGTAGTTCTATGTAAAACAATAAATCAGTCCTCCATCTACTGGCAGAGGAAAAAGGTTATGAAACCATGATAAGTCAAAGACTATGAGAAATAAGTCACGTTAATTCTGAAGCCTGGAAAGCAACACAAAAAACACTCTTATGAGAAAATGTAGAGTGGAAAAAGCAAGATACAAAACTGTACAGTGCTATGAATGATGCTATGTAAGAAAAAAGTAAAAGGAGAACCAGTTCCCATTTGCTGAGTAATTACCCGATCCTAGGCACTTGCCTGGATATACTGTTTAAAATACATCTCCCTAATCCTTCACAACTACCCTATGAGGGAGATGCCATTTTCTGCTTTTTATGAAACAAAGAAACAGAGACACAGAGCCCAAAGTTGCAAAGGTAGAAGGTGAGACCAAGTCTTCATGACCCCAAATCTCATATTGTTAGCAACTTTGTTGTATTGTACCCCATATGTAAACCCAGGGGCAAAGACTAGAAGGGAAGCTATAAAGTGAGTATTAAGCTAAAATGGTGATCTTAAAGGTGATTACTTTTTATTTCTCAGCTTCTGTTATGTTTTATAGTGTTTATGCAAATAGATTTTTAAAACTAATTACATTTTACCATTTGAAAGGGATGATATTTCCATTCATGCGTCAATTTAATCATCTGCCATTTATGTAGATATCGATTAAGTTTACTCTAAGATGATAAAGGACATGTTTCCCAAATATGTAGTTGCTAATATTGATTCGATTGCTTGATTATTGATTTCAAATCTTTCTTCTTTTTTAATATAGGCATTTACAACTATAAATTTCCTTCTAAACACTGCTTTTGCTGCATCTCACAAATTTTGGTATGTTTTATTTTCATTTCATTTGTTACAAAGTATTTTCTAATTTGCCTTGTGATTTCTTCTTTGACTCATTGGTTATTCAGGAGTGTGTTCTTTAAGTTCCATAACTTGTGAATTTCCCAAACTTCCTTCTGTTATTGATTTCAAATTTCATTCCATTGGGTCCAAGAACATACTTTACATGATTTCAATGCTTTTAAATTTATTGAGACTTGCTTTATGGTCTAACATATGGCCAGTCCTGGACAACATGCCATGTGCATTTGAGTAGAATGTGTACTCCTCTGTTATTGGGTGGAGTGTTCTATAGATGGTAGTTAGATCTAGTTGGTTTATAGTGTTGTTCAAGTCTTCTATTTCTGCTATAGACTGAATGTTTATTTCCCCCCAAAATTCATAAGTTGAAACCTATCCCCAATGTGATGGTATTAGGAGACGAGGCCTTTGGGACATGATTAGGTCATGAGGGCAGAGCCCTCATGAATAGGATTAGTGCCCTTATAAAAGAGACCCCAGAGACCTCCCTTACCCCTTCCACCACATGAGGATAGAGTACAAAGATGGCTGTCTATGAACCAGGAAGCAGGCCCTCACCAGACACAGAATCTGCTGGTGCCTTGATCTTGGACTTCCCAGGCTCCAGAACTGTGAGAGAGAAATTTCTGTTGTTTTTAAGCCACCCAGTCCATGGTATTCTGTTATAGCAGCCCAAACAGACTAAGACGATTTCCATGTTGATCTTCCGTCTAGTTGTTCTATCCATTATTGAAAGTGGGGTATTGAAGTCTCCTGCTATTATTATTGAATTGTGTATTTCTCCCTTCAATTCTGTCAGTTTTTGCTTCATGTATTTTAGAGGTCTTTTGTTAGGTGCTAAATTCACTTTTCATCAAGTGTCTAGGTACGTCAATTTGCCCTCCCGCCAACACTCTCAAAATTAGCCCTTGAATCAGCAGGAATGACCATGATGCATAATGCTTAACATTTAAGAGTAATGAACACTTTATGTTCTCCTCGATCAGAGATGGCATCTCTCTGGATGGTTGATTAGTAAATATGTCTTATCTGGACATAGATGTTCCTTGAAAAATAAAGCCAAAGAATTATTGAAAATTAAATTATTTTCTTCTGGTTTTACATGTTTTTTTTCTCCCCTTTGGAGGACTATGAGCCAAACTTGACATTTTCCCCAATTTTTCAGTTTCCCAGAGGAATAACTTTATAATCAATGAATTAAAGTCAAATTTTTGAGCCCTTTACTGATCTTGGTCGAGAATGTTACCTTCAGCCCTTGAGAGAAAAACTAGTTTTGCTTTTCAAGTAGTAATCTCCCTGAGAATGCAAGGACCTGGAAAGTCTACTAGAACACATTTATAGGGGGCACCAGACTTGCTGTGGTCAGTGCACCAGTAACATTCTACAGATATGCTTTGTGTGCTCAAGATGGATCAGGTGCACCCCAGCATTTAAGGGGTCATATCCTGGCATCATGAAGAAGATACAAACAAGAAAATCAATTCATCATTTTGGTAAGTATTGTGACAACAATAAAAAGAAGGTGCCAGGGACGGGGCAGAGTGCTGGAGGGAGAAGGCACACCTCCCCCAACAGGGCATTATAATGATTCTTTTCAAATCTACAAAATCCAGAATCAAATCAAGGCTGGTCGGCTCATGTGGGGTATGGGGAGAGACTAACAAGATCATGAGGCTGCATATGGGTATACAGGAGTTGCAGATCATTCCAACTCACTCTCACTTATTTCCCTATAGCAATGTTTCTCAAAGTATGGTCCAACACCCACTGGGGGACCTCAAAAGACTTCCTGATTCAAAAATGCAAGTGCTTTCCTCAGTTCTTAGAGAAAAATGGGGATTAACTTGATAGATTTTTACTTATATACATGGGCAAAAGCTACTAAGTGAGTTATTAAGAATCACTACAATTTAGCATTTTCCTGAAACCCTAGTTTAGTGCATAATCATGAAGTCTGGCTGCCACATAACATGTGGCCATGCTGCAATGTCCAACACAGAGAGAAGGAATGCCTGCAACTTCAGAATGACAATTTCTTGCTAGTGCTTCATCGGTCCCAGGGCTTTCAATTGCTGCTATCTTTGTGTACATTAACATAATTGTAGAATTATTCTTAGAGATTATCTTTGTTAATTACTTTTCTTGTAATTGCTGCATTGCTACCACTTTGATACTTATTTTGTTCCTCTCCAATTCTTTGTTATCACTGAGTTATTTTACCACTGGAAAAAGAGAAGAGATGGTGTGGGCAGGTTGCAGGAGCTTGTTTTGCTCTTCCCCAAAAGTCAAAGAATTATTGCCCTAGAGGAACTGTTTGGTCTCACCAGGCCAGCCCATTAATGATGCTCTGGACATTTATATGTCCAGAGGCTACTCTGAGCTTCTGTTTAAACCATTCCATTCCTACCATCTCCTTGAAATTGTCACTGACCACAAATCATTGTGAGTTCCCCCTTTCATAAGCCATAACATTGGTTATCTCTACTGCCTACTTGTTAGTGGGTCATAAATAGCCACGGGATATCTTGAATCATTGAGCTATCTAACTCTTGAATTGTTATCTACCTTTTGAAGTATATTATTTTTATCTTTCCATCAAGATTTAAGTATCCTGAGAGCAGGGACCAAGTTGAACATCTATATATCTTAGCATGGAATAAAGAAAGTGCCCATGGTACAGACCCTAGTTACAAAGGTTCTTTACTGAGCACCTGTGGTCTGATCTGAGGGTTGAGAGGGAGCAGGAATGGGCACAGAGTCTATTGGATACTAGCTCTTAGCAGTTCTCCAGGTTCCCCAGACCCCTGTCCATGAAGTCTGAGGTGAGAAACAAGCAAATGAACTGATGGTGGCTTCTGACGGTGGACATGGGGGATTCCTGAGCATGCAACAAACAAACAGGCATGGGAGGGTCAGAAGCCTCTTGGTTTTCAGACATTGCCACTGGTCCTGTCTCTTCATCTGGCTCCTGGACTTAAATCACCTTAATTCACCATCTGGCCACCTTAAATCACAGCCAGGAGAATCCCAAGAGGTATGTGGCTGTATGCGTGACCTTCCCTGCCCCGTGCCTATTCCAGCTTGGATTGGGGCCTCATTTACGATACTCCCATGTCTCTTAGTCTTGAGTCGGTATGTGCCATCTCTGTGTTGCCTAATTCTGGTTCCTGATTAGGTCCAGGCCCTAAGTCCTTTGCCACAAGCCATGATTCCTGATCCTGGCTAGTCATTGGCCTTTCTGGTTCTTGTCCTGTAATGTTGTTAATCAATTTCTATGAACAGTTCTAGCCAGGACACAGGGCAAGGAAAGAATCTGAAATCCCACTTAAGAGTCGGTGCTGATCTCAGCTGGAACGAGATGCTGCTCTGTCTTATATGTCTAAAGTGTTGTAATAGTTATAACCTGGACTTTGAGCCTTAAGTCTTGTAGTTTTCACAGTGTTTGGCATTACGGACTTATTCACTCAATCTTCAAACAACAATCTGTTTGATTAAATCACTGACCAATACATGGTGAGGGTAGATGACAAAGTGGTAGCCCAAGAAGGAGGAAGTCAGTCCAACCAGTGAGGGGCTAAATCATGGCTGGTCCAGGGTATTTATTGCTTATGAGTCCACTGAATCAACTAATATTAAGAAATGCCCTCCCTCTGTAACCACAAACCACGACCATGGAAGTCTCAAAATCTGACATATTTGCAGGAGGAGAATTGACGAGTCAAAAAGCACACCAACTTAATACTTCTTCTACAAGAAAGAAAGATCATTCCTTGGCTTAAAACAATGACTGTACTCATTTGGAATTCAAATCAATTACCCTGACAACTTAGGTTTTCATATTCCTGTAGAATAAGGACAAATTGGCCTCTCTGAGGGCTTTTGCATTATTAGAATTTGTTCAGGAGAGAAGAATCACTAAAGTCTTCTCTGAGAAAATGAAGGAGCAAAAAATTTGCTCTGGATACTCTGGTACCTTTTCAATATTTTATTGAGTTGATATTGTTCCCTGTTACTGTAACCATAGATCCAAGGCTACAGAATCAACCTTGCTGCCGAGTAACACAGTAAGAACCTCTCTGAGCTAATTTTAAAACAGCATTCCTTTGAATTTTCAAAACCAAGTTCTTCTGAAACTGCAACTAGGGTTAGATTTAGGTCAACATGGATTTCATAAAAGCAAAACCCTTTAAAGTTTGCATTAAAAATTCATGTGTCTAACTGAACAGGTTGGGTGATGATAATAAATATTACAAAAAGTTAATTTCCCTTCTCCGGCCTTTCTCACAAGAAAGTTCGGAAGCTTCATCCCAAGCATATTAGAATATTTCATCTCAGCTTGGCAATACAAGCAGGACTGAGTATAGTGATGCTTAGTCATTAATTGGTTGCATTCTGTCATAAATGATAACAAGTGCATGTAACTGCCCTTCGCGTCAGTTCCTGCTCATGTCGCTTTGTCCCCGTTCAGGTTCCTGGGATTCATTCTATGGTCATAGAACCCACTGTAGAAGCCCCATTGCTGTGCTTGCCTCCACCATCTATGTGAAGATGTCACCTGAACACCCACAGAGAGTGTGCAATCCATCTGGAAGGTACAGCGGAAGGAAGGGGTGAAGCAGTATAGCAAGTAGGTGAAAGCACTAACTTTGGAGTCAGACTCCCTCTTTAGGATGCACGATAGATGGGGAAAATCAGTCTCTCTATGACTCATTTCAAGAATTGGGGCCATATTGGGTATCATGGGGCTTAGCAGAAACAACGGATATAACGCTCTTCACACAGTATCTGGCACATGGTAAGTGATTAATAAATGTGTCTAGTGTTCAGCACAAAGTAGATAATAAATATTGGTTGGATAAATGAGTGAGTGGATGGATGAATGAATGAATGAATGGACAAGCAGCCGGATAAACACCTGTTTTATGTTCCCAGTATAGATTCCTCTTATCTAGACTTAAACTTCTGCTTAAGAAATAGAATAAACAGTGCATGGGGGGATTCAGTCGTGTTGGATAGAGAAGATTTGCTCCCAGGGTCTCATAGGAGAAAGTGTGATGACTTTGGCCAATTCCACAAGCCCACTGCTGGCAGAATTTCCATACCAGTCCACAGGTTTCAGGTCTGCAGATGAAGGGTGGGGCTGAGCCCTCACCAGGGGATGATTATTGAACAGATCCAGTCAAAATGAAAATAAGGTCACAGGCGCTGCTTACAGTGCCTCTTTGGGTGTCAGGTACAATTTTGAGTCTACCCTTCCCTAGTTCACATCCAGAGTCATTACTGGGTCCTCTTGGTCTACTTTACACACAGCTGGGTCACCTCCAAACCTCCTTAGCTCCTTGCTCCTCTGATCCTCCAGCTCAGGAATAGCTCATTGATCTTTGCGGCATCTGGGTGGGGAAACTGAGGCATGGAATGAGGGACCCCAAGATAAACGTTCCTCAAGGCCCCCTCCCAAGCATCTTTCCTCTCCCAACCCCATCCTTCCCCAACTAAGAAGGTGATCAGAAAGGAGATGGCAGGCAAACATCCTCAATGGCTCTCTAACTGGACATGGAATAATATAGGCCCCAAAGCTTGGCTTTATGTACCAGAAAACCTTTGCACCAGACATACTTGAAGGCCCTGATACTTAATAAACACTTCTGGAATTCTAGACTCCTTCTATGGAAGGCTTCCTTAAACCATTTTATAGTCATCTTTTGGGCACAAAGGAAATAGTTTTTCACTTACCTTTTTTCTTCCAACTACTGTTCAGCTTTGGGGACATATTTCAGTTCACTTTTAATATTCTGGATCTCCGATAGGTTGACTGCAGGTCCTGGAAGTTTCTTCGCTCCTGGAATTGGCTTCTTCTCCTCTTCTGTGGTGGGAGGAGCACCCTAAAGAGAAAAAAAAGAAAGAAGAGAGATGCAGCTCACTGAAAATGACATTTGGTCTCCCTGGGTCATGGACATGAGCCAGAAAAAAATTAAAGCAAGAATAATTTCAGAGTATAATTCTAGCAGAGTGACTTCCTCTTGTGCTGTTGACACCCTCAGAGTTTCAAGAAGATCTCCTGAAGTTTGTAGAGGAATGTGGAATAAAGTTGGAAGAAGAAAACAAGTAATTTCCACATGACTTAGGAAATGCTAGAGTGCTGTTCACTATCTGATAACTAATAAAAATTACCACTGGTTAGGGGCTGGCCCCGTGGCCGAGTGGTTAAGTTCGCGCGCTCCGCTGCAGACGGCCCAGTGTTTCGTTAGTTCGAATCCTGGGCGTGGACATGGCACTGCTCATCAGACCACGCTGAGGCAGCGTCCCACATGCCACAACTAGAGGAACCCACAGCGGAGAATGCACAACTGTGTACCGGGGGGCTTTGGGGAGAAAAAGGAAAAAATAAAAAATCTTTAAAAAAAAATTACCACTGGTTAGAAGGAGTTGTGTTTCCCAGAGAAGCATCTTACGAGATCAAATTTAATTTGGTATCGTATGATCATAATATGCCTGAACAGCAGAGATTTGTAGAATGTTAGTGCACGGCTGGCTCTAACAATGACTTAGTCCAGGAGTTTTCAAATTTTTGGTTTGGGGTGCAGTGGCTGCCAGCCTTTGTTCCAATGACATCTCTGGGAAGCATAAACAAACTGAAACTGACATAAACAAAACCTCTTTGAATATCGATGGGATGGAACAACAGAGGAGGCCCAGCTCTCCCCTCCTGCTTTGGAAAAGTATTTTAAATTTCCTATCATTGAATGTTTTTATGTTGTTTCAGCTTTAGGGCAAGACCATATCCTGTCCTTTTTTTGTGGCTCCTCCAATGCCTGGTACAGAAGCAAACATGCCTACTTGTTGATGGTTGTTTAGCTGATTAATCCTGAGAATGTACCATAGTAACAAATCTATGCTTCTATGTACATACACCAATCACACATATTAACAATGATTATAAGACAGTAAGATCAGTTGCTTTGTGTCGCTCCTAGAACTCCAACTCATTACTACAGAAGAAAGTTGCTTGTTAGCTCATTCCTACTATTTGCTAGAGTTGGGGGCATGTTCTCCGCGGCCCTGGAAGGAAGGTGCTGAAAGGAACACTTGATCACGGTGGCAGCCACGAGAACACACCTCTCGGATCAGTTTCCTGCAGGGAGGGTAATTGAATGACGGCCCCAGCTGCTTTGCCCTGAAACCTGCCCATCACCATGCTGAGGTCACGCTTCCCACGGCTGCTCATAGCCAATGACTGAGTGCCACAAGATCCCAAGGCGGGTCCATTCCCGGGAGACATGAGACTCCTCTGGGAGGGACTTTGGCTCCAGAATTTTCTTTAGAATAGCACTGAGGTCTAAGATGCTTCTGCCCAACCCTCTGTCCCACTCTCCTTCATCTACATCACAGTCTGATGACTCTCCCATTTTCCTTACAAGTGCTTTCCCCAATAAATATTTTGCACATTGAATTCCATCTTTGGGTCTGCTTCTTGGAGGACCCAAACTAACACAGTCCTGATGTGAGACTGGCAGAGTTCCAGCTGCTCGGCCAACAACTGAGTGGACCAATACAATTCCAGGGAAAAGGAATAAGAAACCGCACTTTGCCTCGGATTCAACTTATGCCCATGCTTGGTGCCAGCCTACCGAGGCATCCCTGTCACCCGGGGATTAAAGCAATGCTGTGCTTTAGCTGCCATCTGGTTCCTACCTCTAGTTCTCAAATAGGCTAGAACTGAAAGGTAAAGAGAAGAAAGTGTTCAAGTTTCCCAAACTCTAACCAATTGTTTGGTAGACATGCCCTTTATAGAAGTGTTTTTAAATTGCTTATTTGAGGGCATGAGTAGAAATTTAAAATATTGAGGTGCTAGTCTACTAAGGGCTAATGGTTTTTCCTATAGTCATTTTCTGTGAATCTGGCACAGCGCTGATGAAATAGCTAGCCTGTCACCCACATGAAATGATAAAGTTATTCAATGCAGACTGTACCTGTTGCAAATATCCGGAAAATATTGCTTCCCCAAGTCAATGTACAGAGCCATAGGATCGGCCTCCTTTCATCATGCATACACACTCATCATATAAAAATACAGATTTAGAAACAATAATTAAAATTGTTAAACATCCACTTGGAGGACCAGGTATTCCAAAATGTTCTTTGCTAGGCTGTTAGAAAGAGATTTTAAACAAGGCTATAAAGTGTTTTTTAGCAGTGAAATGAATAATGTTTCCTCACTTATAAATGTTCCCATGGTTGTTAGGTGGGTAAATCTTAATAAAGAAGCATGAAGGAGAAAAATGTTTCCAATTCCTTCTGTTAAGTTCCCAGGTAGGTTACATTCACTATCTTTGTAATATAAAAATGTGCTATATTGGCACATTTAACACATAAAGCCTATATGTAGTTATGTGTCGATGTGCAAAGGTTTATTCTGTGTATGTTCTGTGTATGTTCACAGAATAAACCTTTGCACACAGATAAAGGATGACAATATTTAATATTAGGCACTTTCAAATTATTAAAACCTTGCTGCACTGTGTTTTTTATTTATCAAGGTAAGTTTTAGCACCTGACTTGGCAATGTCAAATATAATGGAAAATTATAAGTGGTTATACTTAATAAGTAGATATTATAATATTGACTCAAGAAGGAGGTTAGTGGTGGTGCAGATTCTTAACTGATCCTTCTCTCATCTTTTAAAAAGTAATGGGAACCAGATTCCATTTCTTCTATGAATATGTTATTATAAGAATTACAATAAATTAAAGCATGAACAAGCAGGGTTCCAGATGGCCTCATTTGACTAATAAGTACGTTCTTTTTTTTTCTTTTGTGAGTAGATATTTGAATTGAGCAGGACGTGAAAGATAGCCTTTGGTTTAGATAAAGAGAGCTTGAGAGAAGGCTTGTCAAGCCCAGCACCATTCCCAGTTTCAGGAAGGGCTGTTCTCAAGGGAAATGTTCCCCTTGGGGGTGACAGAGTATTTGTAAAATTTGGCAAAATGGTGGACCATTTTCTAGCTATGTCGCCTTCATCTCCCTCTTTACTACCAGATGCCCTACTGAGTTTTCTCCTAAACTCTCTTATGTGGGGCAAACGGTCTGATGTGCTCGTTCCTGTTCAAATGCTGAAGTCTTAATAAGAACAAACACACTGCTAGCTCTTCTAAGTTACACGTACTAACTCATTCAATCCTCATATCCACCCTATAAATGGGGTCCTATCATTATCCCTATTTTACAATTGAGGAAACTGAGGCACGAGGGGGTAAGAAACTTGCCCATAGCCACACGGCTAGGATGTGGTGGGACCGGAATTAAATCATGTGTTTGCATTGTGTAAAGGGCCCAGGTGGAGAGGGAAATAATTAACAGAAAATTCCAATGTGCTATTTTGTGGCTTAATAATGATGGAATTTCAGTCAAAAGAGATTTGGGACGCAGAGTAGGGGCTTGTCAATACCCTTCAAATTACTTTAAGCAAGGGGCTGCCTTCTCTTATGCAAAAGACCAGCCATGCTTATTAGGATTTGGCTGTAAGGCCTCTGTGTGGGGGACCTGCCACACTTTGGCTGCAGCTAGTGGATAGAGGGTGCACCCTAGCTCTATAAGAAGAGCAAAGGGCTCACAGAGACCATAGGTGGGCCGGAGACCCAGACAGTGCTCACAGGCCCTGTCAGCCAGCTAAAAGGCTCACTCTGGCTTTCTGCTGGGGTATATCCTCTTCTTCAGGTCTGAGAGGGTGTCAGGATCGAGATGGGGGAGCTACTGGCTGTGATAGAGGTGGCTTGTTCTGGTCAGGGACGGTATGTTATGATCTCCACTTTATGCAGTGATTATCTTAATGCAAGGCTAGGTAACAAATCCCAAATCTAAGAAAGAAAAATGCAGATTCCATTTTCCCATTCAAACTATGCCACAAAAGGTGGCTGGGACCTCAAGTGAGGCCACAAAATCCTAGTTAACCCACCTTGTAGCTAAGCCAAGCTGCCTAACTTCTCTGCTTACAATGTTTTCATGAGAAACTTACTCTAAGATCCAGGCCAGAACTTGAGTCATTGGATCCCACCCCTCCTTAAGACCCCACAAGTCCTGAGAGTTCATTTCTGGCCTTACAATAAGGGAGTACAACCCCTAAACTCCACCCTCCGGACCCATGAGTCCCATAAGAAAGGTGTAGGTCAGCTCAATAAACATGCCTGGGGTCTCTGGATCTCTGTGGCTACCTCACTCCCTTCCATCCTGTGAAGAATATTGGTTGGCCATTTGTGTGTGTGGTTGGTCATAAACTAGGTGTTCACAAACCAGGCTCCATCAGTTCTTGGCTATTTTACAATGTGCTGGAACCATCATATTGGGGGTATGGCAAGAGTGAGAGCAAAGTGTTTTCCCAGTCCCTCAACTGGGACACTTGTATGAAGGAGAGGGCCACCTGTATCACAGATGGAAAATGAGATGCAAGACTCCAAAACAACTGTTACATCAGTCAATTTAGTGAGAAAAGAGGGTCAAGCTATCTTCTAACTGATTGTCATGGTAGTGACAGACATAACTTAAGAAGAAACACAGGAAGAAAATCTAGTTACAGATAAATGGAGGTATAGGAAGAATTCCACTGCCCTCCCTTCTACTTCCTCATGCCTTTTTCTTACAACATGCAAAATAATAGACCAAGGAGTCCTTCATGAAAATTGGCTAATTAGATCAATCAATGAACATTATTTATTGAAAACCTGCTAGGCTATGCCATGTTGGTTCTATCACTGATTCTTTCCTCAGAGTGACCCTCTGAGGAATGGAGGGGATTGTATTTTGCAGACATAGGCTCAGAAATACTTGACCACAGTCCCAGAGGGAAAGCTCATGATCATGAGTTAACTGGATGGCCAAGTTAGCAGCATCAGAACTTGAGATTATATACCATAAAGCAGGGTATGCTTTATGCCAGGTATACCATACCAGGGTATGCTGGGTCTTTTCAACTTGCATGTTCAAAATTTTTATTCATTGAAGGTGACCTAGTGGCTGAAATTCCAGAACTTGGTGATGTCACTGAAATACTCCATCTTCTCCTTTCAGAAATTATCTTTCTATTGATAGGGGGCTGGAACCAGTAACGTAGGACCACGTCAGGAATTATTTACAGAAAAAAGGTTAGATGATGGACAACCAAAGTTCTATTTGGAAACTTTGAAATGGTGATAGGTGTTTCTTTGGGGCAAATACCAAAAATGTCACCTGCAAAAGTTAAAAAAGCCTTTCCATCTTTTTAAAACAATAAAATACAGTTGCTTTGCCCTATGGCTTTATTTAATTCCATTTTCCTTGTCTGGTGCTAATGACATGCTCCAAAACCATAATTTTTTTTTTTCCAGAATCAGACCTTCCAGGTTTCATCAGAAAAGTGATGAGCGGGGAAGAAATATAAACATTTGGGGAGGGAGCTCTTCCCTAGTAATTGCGTTCATTGTTAATGTTAGCCACCATTTCAGAAGACTGGGTATTTGAATTTGGAGGAGAGGTAAAGAATTAGAGGGAGGAGAAAATACGGAAATTGATATACTCCCTTGCAAAGTCCTCTTTTCAAAGGAATTACCCAGAGATTGGGGATTTTTGTTTGAATCCACAAGTAATTTAACCTGATTATTACCTGCGCTCCCACTGGGGTTCCCCACTCATCAGAAGCTATACTAAATACATTGTACTCAGGTCAACAAAAGCTCCAGGGTGAAAACTTACCAAGCTAGTTACTGTCTCCGGACCAAGAGCATCCAAGAGGCTACTCTCCCCTCGCACACACACACAAACACACACAGGCACACAACCATTCAACAAACTGGATGTTAAATTCAGCATCTTTAAGTAACTGTGCCAGGCACTTAAATTCGGCTGAAGGGAAGTGAAGGGCAGTGTGTTTCATGGCTGATTGAGCAAGACAACCAAAGAAATGTCTCTACTACATGATGACTCCTTGACTCACATCCCTTTGTGCCCTCCCTTGTCCTGGAGAGCCAACCCTCACCTCGCCTCTGCCCCTCTCTAGTCAGGATTTGGAGGAGAAAGACAGTGCAGAGCTCTGCCAGCTAAGTTTTCCTCACCTCCTCCGTTTCTGGAGTACATTCTTTTTTTCTCGGGGGTTGCCCAGCTCCTGGTCGAAAGGCTCCCATTGGAATATTAATATTTGCCTATAAGAGAAAACAGGTAAGATTTAGCTCAAGAAAAGTAAGAAATTGCAATGACATTCTGAGACGGTAATCGTTGTGAGGAAAAATGCATCTGAAAAGTACACCTCTTTAAAGCTTCTTACTTCAATAAAATTGCTGTAATGACAGTATAAAAATATGCAAAGGAAAATTCGACTTCCATTTACTACAGATTTCTGGTACTCATCCTTAGGTCTGCGCAGTGATTTCATAATTCCCCACTGGATGGAAGAATTTGAAGACAGTTTGTTTTGGCTCTTGTCCTCCTGTGGTGCTTAATATTGTCCTCTCTCTGTAATGAGGAAGGGGCATATAATGATAGGAAAGGAGGAAACAGCATCGCAGAAGCCACCCCACACCTTAGCCATCGTTCAGGTTCCTTCAAATTTACCACGGCAGGGGGGCACTCATACCTCCTAAACCGCCTCCTCCTTGCCATAATGTCTTGTGGCTGTCCCAGCACTTCCTTAGGTCTCTGTAGTTGACATTCTTCTACCTTCTCTCCAACACACCACTGTGTGAGTCAGTGCGTAAGGAGAATGCTGGAAAGTCAAGTTCATTGGTATCGCAATTCATAGAATCTTGTCCTTTATTAAGATAACATACTAATCTCCATCAGCAGTAAACACAAAATACCTTCTGGTAAACATGAAATATGCCGAAAGTTAGATTATGTGAGGAATATACTAACACTAATTTGAACTTTGGGAAGGGCATACGTAAATTTGAGTTTTTTCTATATTTCATCTGATATCAAAAGGCAAGAATATTTAATGCAGACCAAAAACATCTTCAACCAATAGTATCACTCACATAAAACAAGCATTAAAATATTTTTTTAAGGTAGAACACAATTTTTTTTCCACTTAAGATAAAGCATTGTCTTATGAGTAATTGGATATGTGGGCTTGAAAAGTTAAAATTGAACTTTGATGTTATGCATGAAAATGACACCTGAGTAAAAGGAGCAAAATATTTTGTTACCTTATGCCACAGTTTGGATGATTTGGATACCACACCAAATAAAATGATTGGGAAGTGTGGTAAGGTCCATTTGGAACCGCCTGGTATGAGCTCTGTTGCCGGGGGAATGTTTAACTCAAGACATAGGAAGTATCCAGTGTCCATGTTGAGGCAACATAGCGGGTCTGTGTTCGGCTCCTGAGAGCAGGAAGTGACTTTTTCTACCTAGGGACTTTAAAACTCCCTTCCGTACTAGAATAATTCTGATCCCACCGAAAGGAAACAGATCCAAAGTGTTTGTGGTAGATAACAAGAAAGGTACATCACCATTCCTAGAGCCAATGAACCAAGAAGTATTTTTGATCAGTAAGTACCATATATGCTAAAATATTAGTGCAGCACAATTTTAGAGAGAAGCATTTTGGAAAACCTAAGGTTGAGCCTTCTATGCTATTCCTCTGCTTAATGGAAATATCAGGTGTCTTAGAGTGGGAGGAGGAGGAGACATAAGACAACGGGAAAACTATATCTTATGTGGTGGCAAATACGGTAGCATACTTCATGGATTCCAAGATACACCTCTTTTAATATCTCTGAAATCAGAAGGTATCTTACAACCAATGGTATCTACAATTTCAATTGACATGTTTGTTTTATTTCTTAGCAGGACATAATATAATGGTATTTTACAATTGACCGTGTCTTAGATTGGATGAAATATCATTAAGGGTCCTGAAATAAGATCAAAATAATGTTAATAAGAGCCACAGAAGATGATCTATATTGAACCAATAAGTATTCCATTACTACAGTTTGGATGAAAGAAGGGAAAAGTCGATATAGGGACTACTTGGGAGAAGGTTAACCAGTTAAAAGTTTAGTTAGGTCACCACCACCCCGATCCATTTGTTAAGCATCTATAGGTAGCATCTTCCAAATGGTGAGTTCAAAATATTGTTTCTGAAAGACCTTATTGCTAAACTAACGCATTTAATCAAGTGTGTGTGCTCCATAGTAGGTTGTAGTTTTCAGTAAGGGAACATATAAAGGTCATCCAGGATGATATATTCGGCAAAGCACATGCTATGGGAATACCACCTTTTCCTGCTCGGAGATTAATTTTAGCAATGCATATAGCCTCTCCATGGTACATGGGTGGCTTATGGTAATGAGAAGAGCCCACTGCTAGGAGTTGCTACAGATTCTCTGCGCTTGAAAAAGTGACAACTGCTCTGGGTCTCGTCTTTGCCATTTGTAATGTGAATGTTAGGCTGGGTCAATAGTTTTCAAACCTCTTAGCCACAAAACCTTTCCTTCAAGTAAAGTGTCATGAGAACATCCAAAATGCAATATAGGTGGAGGCTGAGTTGCTGTGTTTGGTGTAGCACGTCTGTTAAGGTGTGAGGGAGCCCAGAACCCCATCTGCTTCCCCCAAGTCCTGGGCCATGAGTAGTTCCTTGGAACTTGGGGACCCAATCTGACAACGACTGCAAGAGATCAGCCCTAAGTGGATGAGTATTAATATGTATTTAAAATGTTTGCTCTGCCTATTGTTTAAGGTGTCTATAATTTACTTTAAACTACTTTATATTTTATATGCACAGGTTGGTTTAAACTTCAACTCTAGGGAACTCTATTGCTCTAATTGGGAGTTTGTCCTCCTGGGCTGTTAGGTGGTAAAACATCACAAAGACCACATTCCCAAGATCGCTATTCCAAGTGCTTCTGTTAGCCATAGCTCCACCAACACCTGAGGTTTCGATCTTTGAGGTAATGTCAAAAATAGGTGAAATAGCAGAATGGGCATTAGAAATGGCTTTTCTTGATGAAATTAAAGGATGTTAAGATATGTAGATTGGTTAAAATATTTTAGAGACAATCCTCACCCTGCTGAACAGAGTGTAAGAATCTGCTGCCTCTAGCTTGCGTCTTCAGAGACCAAGATTGAGGAATGATCCCTATGTGGGCCTATCTCGAGCCATTAATAATGAGGATTTCCAGCTGGCTGCTGCCAACCAAGGGCAACAGAATCCAATCGCCCCACCTGCCTCACGTGAACCTTTTATGCAAGGTGGCAGTCACTCAGAACACTTAAAGGGACAAGACCTGAGGCTTCATCGAGCTCACAGACAGACTATGAATGGTTTTATGCTTGCTTGCTAATGAATGTGTGTTTAACAAACATCTGTGTGTGGCAGAGTTTGCTTTGAGACTAGCTTTCATCTCAACCTGGTGGTGAGGTTATGGGACAGTAGCTACCCACCTCCCCGCCCCATCCACCACAAACTACCTTATCCACCCCAAACCCCAAGATTCAGCCTGGGTGGTCACGACACCTGCATCCTCACAACAAACCTCTGAGGTTTGTACTATCATCTTTGTTTTACTGATGAGGAAACTGAGCCTCAAAGAGGTTAGATGATTTGCTCAATGCCACACGAACAGTGCAAGGAATGCCAGGATTCCAAATCGAAGCTGCCTGACCTTAGGGACAGACCTTTTTACTCTATCAAACCCCTCTCCAAAGAGCTCTTTGCACTGGACCAAAGTCAGCTCTAAGCACTCTCAAATTCTTGAAACTAGCTCTAAAATTGCAGGCTTACACTTTGAGAATGGCCTTTAAAAAGGGGCACACAAAATGGATAATTCCAGAATAGGTGTCAAAGAAAAGCCACATTGAAAAATGAGCCATTAACTCACCGACTTGATGCTTTTTCATCTTTAAAGCATCACTCAAGAAACCAGGAACCTAAATGGGTTTTTTTGACAGCAAATATTGACAGGATCCAAAGCAGCCTAAGAACGTGTCAAGTATCCAATCATTAATGTACACTTTAAGGGAGTGTCAGAGGAGTGCTCTGTAAACGATTAGAGATGTTTCATTAATATAATTATAGGGTGGTGATATTTGAGTGACAAATTATAGACTAAAGTATAGCCATAAGAAAAATTCCTTACAACTTGAATTTGATGTAACTCTATAGACCTGTCACTCTCTGTTTTTATTCTATTGGCCAGAGAATTGTATCATATTCTTGTCTTTTTCACTGACTTGTTCTGTTTGAATGCGAATAAAACAACTTCTCGATGACTCAATTTCTCCATCTGCAAATTGGGTATGGTATTTGCTACTCAAAATGGGTTTGGAATATGAGCTACATTTTTATGAAAGAATAAACAAACCCAGAAAAAGTCTAACATCAATGACCTGGAGTTGATAGAAGGTTGGACTTTCTTCTCTATATAGATTCCATATAAATGCAAAGGAGGCTGGCTTTTGTTTTTTCCCTTTATAACACATTCCCCCACATTTCTTTTCCCTCCTTGAGGTTTATTCATCTTACGTATTTTTAAATATGCCCCTGATGCAGCAGAGCCAGTGCATCACTTTCCCAAGCTATACATAATTTGTTACAACCTCAAAGTTGGGAATGGAAAAAATCTACTAGATCATCTTTTGCCAGAACAGGATACAGTTCCCTGATAATAGACCTATCTGATGTGAAACGAATACCACACTTGATCTCACCAGGTGAAGAAAAGTAGAAAGAATTCCCTGTAAGTTAATTCCACTACTCCCTTAATTATTTGTGTTGTTCTCCTGCTTGGCTCCAGGCTTTGAGCCCAAGGATTCTGGAAACAATATTCCCTCTACGGCCACTCCTCTGTGACTTACAATGGAATGACATCTTCTTTCCCCAGTGGGTTGCATTCTGATAGCTGCCAGCCACTGGGCACTGACAGTCCCTATACACTTTGCTTTCCACAGCCATTGTTCTCTTATCTACCCCTTCGTTTTGGTCCCCACTCTGTCTCTCCTTTTAATGCTGAGGCTTTTGGAGTTTCCTCCCATTGCATATTTGTCTCAGATGACCCCCTACTGATTCTATCTTTAGTTTTCAAAGGTGCCCAGCAGCTCCTGCCAGAATCTATAGCTCCCCCATGCCTTTCTCCCATGCCGAGGGCAGAGGAAACCCTGTAGGGTTGCATTTTGCAGTATTTCTTTCTATGCCTTCCTATTCTTACAGTCCTAGTCCTTCTCTGAATGGAGCAGAATATGGCATTTTGAGATTTCTAGCATCTTCACAGAAGACTTTCAGAAACAGGTGTATTTTCCCAGCAGCTGTTTAGAAAATGAGATTCTTATTTGATATATTAGTGTAGATTGAGAGACGGACACACGCACACACGCACACACATACCAATTAAAATATAGTCCAACCTATTTTAAAATAAAATTCTATATCACTAGAATGCATTACTTCTTTGTCTGTAGGGATTCTTGAAATGTGGAATGGATTCAGAACACACAAAACTTTCCCACTCCATACAATTTTGAGAAACTCCCACTCAGCCACTGTTCTTCACCCATGATGTTTCATACTGAAAATTTTTCTTTTTTTTCCCCTCTGTTCTCAACACTTTTTGTTCTCTTCAGTAAGTTCCTGAATGACTCAACTGTAGTCTCGTCATCCAGGGAAAAGCAGATTTCAAGCTATTAAGATAATGTGTACAATTAGTTGGGGGCAGGTTATATTTCTGAAGTACTCGTGAATGTCAGCCTCAAAATATGACATCTTTTAACCAATATATGACTGCTTGCCTCACGTCATCAATATGGAGCCCTGGTCAGAGCAGCAAAGATCACTAGCTGGGGGTAGTGCTGAACCCACTCTAGAGTCAGACTGCTGTATTCAAGTTCTGGCTACACTTTAAAGAAACCAGCATTGGAAATCATAAACAAGGCATTATGGTGTTTTACCTAAGAACGAAACAGTAGATCCATGGTCAAAGAAAAGGCCTTGATTCTACATTAAAACAAGCGGCAAATGAAAGCCTATTTTTTATGTTTTAAATTTAAATAAAATATTAAGGGAAGGTATGTATCATTATTATTATTTACAGCTTTCACTGATGTCTTTGATAAACTGACCAACCATGGGTGGTGATAGTCTATTCCTTTGTACCAAGGATTGTCATATACCTGGAATCTTTTTTAAACTGGAAATCCTAGACAGAAAATACTTAGCATCCCTAACACGTGTCTATAAATATTTTTGTCAGGCTGTTTTCTTCCATGGAGCCTCTATGTCCTGGGCAATGGAGAGTAGAAGAACAATGCTAACGGGTGGGGAAGGAAAAGAAGTACTAAAACTCAGGGCATCAAGATATTCTGTTCTACACGTGGATTGGGTAGCAATGGAAAGCTCCCACGGTAAGAAGCCACATGCTCACTAATGATATAGAGCTAATATAATCATTCCTTTAAAATGTATGATAAAGGAGTTAGGCTTAGTTTCACGAGCAGCTTGATTAAGTCAATTAAGCAGAGAGGTGGTAATTCGGTGGCCATAGTCATTTGTATTTCACGACCACGTTTGTCACCGAGTCACTTTACTTTGTACTTTTTACTTCTAGCCAACTTACGTTTAAGATGACTTTAATCAGTGTAGGCTATTAGTTTCTTCGCAGAAATGCTGACACTCTTTCTGAATGTCGGCTGGGCTCTTTAAAAGGGAGGACCTAGCATCCACAAAATAGTAAGAGTCCCTCAAGTAGCCTAGCTACTTATGATTAACCTTTAAAAGGTCCACACCCACTCCTCCATCCTCACTCTCTGTGCCAGGGTGGGGATGGTAAGTAATGAGACTAGACAGGGCTGCAGAGTGGTTGCAAACACAGGCTTTGGGATCAGACTGAACAACTTGAGTTCAGGTCCTAACTCCCCTTCTTACAAGCTGTGTGATCCTGGGTGAGTTCTTTCATTTCTCCAAACCTTTCATTATAATCCATGCAAATCCCATTGCACTGTGCCAAGTAACAGTAAACTCTGAACAAACTGTGACTATTATTATCATCCTAATAATAGAACTTAGAAGTTATTCTCAAGAAGTTCATAGAATATTAGAAGCTGGACAGAGGCTAAGAGGTCATTTAAGGCAATATCCTCCCTTTGCAGATCATGAGGACCAGGGAGTGAAGTCACAGGGCAGAGCTAACACTAGGGCACAGGACTCTTTTCCATTCAACCATGAAGCTCTCAGGTCTCATGGGAGAGGACAAATAATACTCAGCTTACTTTGATCAACAGTGGAAAGAAAGGACCAGTGATGACCCAGAGAACACTGGCTCCGGGTGGGCTGAGGCCCTGGGGAGGACCATGGTGGTTTCCAAAGCGGGTGTGTTCAGGAGGAAGGGGAAGGACAGGCAGGTGCCGCCAGTGGCCAGTGTCACTCGGACTCATTAGAGAGACTCACAGAGCAGATCGTTGATGGGATTAGATTTCTCAGCAGCTCCAGTGTTCCCCACCACCTGTCATGTCAAATTCTCTTATCTGAAGAGATCAGACCCACTGTGCCTAGTATGCTGATGTTACCTTGGTTGCAACTCCATTCCCACCAACAGTGGGGTTTAACAAATAGCCTGGAGAGTACAAAACCAAGGTCAGCAAACTACGTCCTGGCCTGGGGGGTCAAATCCAACCTGCCATCTGTTTTTGTAAACAAAGTCTCATTGGCACACAGCCACACTCATTCATTTATGTATTGCCTATGGCTGCTTTTGTGCTATAACAGCAGAACTGAGTAACTGGAACAGAGACCCAGTGATCTTCAAATCCTAAAATATTTATTATCTGGTCCTTTACAGAAAAGGTTTGCCAACATCTGGTATAGAGCCTCATCAGCTGCTTAGGAGACAAAGGCCCTCTCCAGGCTATGGAAGGATATTGCCTTCAGGATATTTTTATGCCTCTGGCTGAGATTTCATTAATACAACTAAAAAGAAATGTGGACTTAGATAGAGTCCCCTTAGCTTCAAAGGCCACTCTTCTTCAATGTCAATGTGAAAGACAACTGTCCATCTTCTTTACCCTCTATACCATCTCCCTACCCATCTGTACCCTCTTTTCCTGGGGTACAGAGGAAATGGAACTTGTTGAAGAGAAACCAAGACCATTCCATGCATTACTTGTATAGTCAGAAGAGCCATCTGTTAAGGAATTTGTGTGCTATAAATCAGGCACTTGTCATACATTATTTTGTTTATTCATTATAACAATCCTATTAAGTAGTCCCCATTTTACAGAAGGGTAAACTAAGGATGAACTAAGTTCATAGAGTGAGTGAGTGGCTGGGCAGAGATTTGCAACTGTTTGGCTCCATGTTGTCTGATGCACACAGGTGCGGTAATTTAACTCCCCAAATACCTGACTGTTAGAAGTATGGTTGACAGTGGCTTAAGTTTGCACAACCCAGCCAAAGTCTAGCTCTAAATCATCATTTCTAGAAGTTTGCACTGCAAAATACTATCCTGCAAGACACTCATTAAAAAGGTCCAATATGTTTCGAAAACATTGCATACATCACCACCTTCTTGGAAATATATGATGCTGTCAGCAAGTTATGGACTCTAAGAAATCCTGCAGTAAAGAACCTATTCAACTTTGCTTAACGTAGTGTTTCCCAAACACTTAATCGTGGAACCCTCTAATTAACAACATCTCATAAAACTAGCATTTCAAGAGGCATACTTGGGAAACTGTTGAACTAGATGATGATGATGATTGATGATAACGGCTAAAACATAGTAAGCAATTACGAGCCAGGCACTGGCCTAAGCATTTACATGTATTAATTCATTTAACCCACAAAGCAATCCTATGAGATAGGGACTGTTATTAATTCTCCACTTGACAGATGAGGAAACTGAGGCACAAAGAGGCTAAATGACTTGTCCAAAGTCATAGAACTGGAGTCCTGGAGACCATGAGCTCCTCAAACATAGGGATCAGGTATCAATTCATCTTTGCACAGCCTACACTTAGCATGGTGCCTGGCACAAAGTATGCGCCCAGGAAATGACAGTTGAACTGAATTGGAGATAAGATCCTAACAAAAAGGAGAAGCAACCAGAGTGTGTTGAATAGAACATTAAAGATCTTTAAGTGGTATTTAGACAACAAAGGCACTCCCTCATCAGTCGAGCTTTCTATTTGTTCTAGACATGACTGTACCTTAAATAATATTCCTAAAATAAACCATATAAAACCGTGTATACCATATAAAAATGGAAGACTGTAACCTTTTTCATCTTTTATTTAATGGAACCTACTTCAGATTAATGCAGAGATGATAGGAAAATATCAGATAATGTAGATCCTATTTAGCCACAAGAAATAACATTTCATTTGAAGGTGCATTAAATTAGGCTTTTTGTGTGGCATAAAATTTATTGAAAGAGGCAATACCACATCCATAAGGAACCACCACATTGCCTTTGTTGGTAGACTGGATGGATTTTTTTTTAATGCAGTATAATAACAGCTATTGAGAATAGTCAATAGCAGCTTTTAAAATATTACAGACCTAAAAATATATCAAGGTCAAAATTAGTAGATAAAATACTGGTGAATTTTCAGTGTAGACTTGAGGGAGGCCAGGAAGCGCTAAGGGAGAAAAATCAACACACTTTCAGCTTTAAAAGGAAGACAAACAAAGGCAGCCCAGGAGAAGACTATGTTTTTGTGTCCTGCAAAATGAAAAGGAACATTTGTATTTAGCACTTCAGGAGCTTCAAATGCAATGGTTAAATGGTATTATTTCTCACGACTTTAACATAAAACATTCCTGAATGATAATTATTATAATAACGGTTGACACTTAATGTGGGCTTACTATGCTGTTCTAAGCATCTTGAACATGTAACCCTAGGAGGTGAGTACTGTAACTATACCCATTTTACAGTTGTGGAAATGGAGGAAGAGAGGTCAAGTAGGTAAAGAAGTTTTCCCATGATCCCACACCAGTGCAAGATGGATTTAAGGATTCAAACCTCAGCAATCTGGCTTCAGAGCCCATGCTACTAACCCCTATGCACACTGGGTGAAAGAGAAGGTTCGAAAGCTCAAGGATTCCCACAGGTCTGGGAGGCAAAATAAATTCCACTACCAACATCAGGGGATGTCAGAGACTCCCTAGGTGGACACGAGAGGGCCAAACGTGGCAACGTGGAGTTGGATCCTTGCCAAATGCGTAGGCCCTTCCTTGGTGGTTTGTTCTAGGACAGGTTTCCAGAGGTTGTTAAACATCTTGCCACTTAAGAACCCCATCCTTTGGAGGCTATGCATTAGTCATGACAGGTAAAGACCTGTCCCGCCACTCCCCTCCACGTGTGCTAGGATTTCCAACTCCACAACCTGGCCACACGCATGCCCCGCCAAGATATGGTCAACTGCTTGTGAATGCATTTGTGCTGTGATGGTGCATCAGACCCAAAATATTCAGGAACTGCTGCATGCTCTGCAGTATTCAGAAAAGTCCAAGAGAAAAAGTTTAAAAGTTCCTTTGGAGAAAGCACAGATGGCTCCATGTTGACAGAAAGGAAAGATGGAATTTTACAATACAGCATTGTGCCCAGAGTCCCAGGGCAGGAGCCATTTGAGAATTCAACACAGAACCCATAAGAGAAATAATAAATTAAGTACTGAGTAAAAACAAATCTTGAAAGTTATTTTAATAATTGTATTTATGTTCCAAAATGCCTGCTTCCCCCTCCCCTTTTTGTAGATGACACTTAAGTCAGTTGAAATCACCAAAGAATTTGTTTTCTGGGAGGGCACGAGGAGATGGGATAGCATATGGACTTCAAAAGATAAAAACCCAGCCTTGGGAAGAACATTTGACAAGAAAAGGATATCACTTAAAGAAAGATGTATTTTAAACAGATGGGTCAACAAACTCAACTTGATATAAGAATAAAAATTGAGTTTTTAAATTCTCTATCAATGAGCACATCAAAAACATACACATCAAAAAACGTACACACTACATTTTTGTGGAAGATTGTTTAATTCTCATTCATAAACTTTGACTGTCTTACAATTCAGCACAATTAAACAAGAATAGCTTCTCCTTTCTCAGTTGTACCTTACCAGCCTTGGATCCTTTCTCAATTGTACTTTAGGAGTCTTATAGACAGAAAACTTGTTTTTTTTTTGAAGCTTATCATCAGGGGTGAACAATCACAAAAAGTCTGATTTATTAAGCAAACAGGCCAGAAGTCGCAGAGCTGATGTTAAAACACAAATATGCCTACTTACCTGGATGGCTCTGACATTGGAAACTGGCTGTTTCGACATATTCACGCAGTCTTATCCCTGAAAAAACAAATAAGAAACTGTTAGAGGTGGCAGCATTCAGATTCTCGGTCTTGATAAATTAGAACTTAACTCACAATTCAACTGGGCAGTCACCCCTCTCACTGGCCATCTATTCTTTCAGTCTCAGTTTCCGAGGTTACTCAGAGACTCTCCTTCCTAATGCCTCAGGGAGAGGGAACACTAGAGCTCCGGGATAAATCATTCAGGAGGAGAAATGCTGAGATGCCTCGCCCCTGATGCTAATGATAGGCAATCAGAAACTTGAAAGGCGCTATCATCTCCTTCCCTGCCCTCCTGCCCCCCTGCCAAGAGCAGCAAAGCAAAGAGGCTGTGGGAATAAAACACCTTTGTTTGGGGCCTTGGAAGCTCTCCGCTTGAAATGGAACTTCTGATCTGAATTAGTTGTTGCCTGGGCTGCGCATCAGTCCCTTGGGAGCGCCTCCTCTCAGTTGAACACCAGAGAGAAATGGCCTGTACCACGTTCTTACTACTGCAATGCTCTCCGCGCGCTGTGCACGTGTCTGTTTCCCCCAGCGCCCTGAGAGATGCTGGGAGGACGTGTGCCACCCCTCCTTGCTCTGTGTGTCAGAACCTAGGCTCTGTAAACACAGGCAGCCGGCAAGCCTCACCTATCTTCTTTTTTCTTAATGAAACAGTCTCAGAAGGCAAATAGGACTTACGTGACCATGTCAGATCCCCAAGATGTAGCAGTGATTACTTCCCAAAGGACTTGTGCTTTCTTTCAGCTTGTGAGACCTGACTTAGAGCATGGTGACTAGTGGTCGAGGTGTACCGGGACAGGGGCAGCAGGCACTGCCCGGGCTCTGGCCTGTTATCCCGGGGATGAGTGGTGTTAGAGGTTGGTCTATGAAATGTCACCAGGACCAACTGAAAAACTTAAAAACTCAGTGAAATGGAAACATGCTGCTTTTTTTAACCCAGATTATAAAATGGGTTGACTGACTTTCCTCTAGCGATTGGTGTAAGTGTGTGTGCTACCTGGTGAGTAAACGTAAATGGACAGAGAGCAGTGTCGACATTCGCCACAAGTCCTGCATAACCTGCGCTAAGTCACTCAACGTCTCTTGGCCCATTTCCTCTTCCTTAAATTTTACCTGCTTCACAGGTTGTGGTAAGAATCAAAATGACATAATGTTCCTGAAAATGCCTCGTGAACTATAAAACGAGATGCAAACGTTTCTTGTTTTGTGGTCGTTGCTAGGGAGTCTGATCACTGTACTGATCTGCAGCTTTAAACAATCACATAATTTTTAAAAATCTTCATAATTAGTATATCCAAATATATAGTCTTTGGAATCACATACATAAAAACAATGGAATTCTGTTTTAAAGTTCCACCTGAATGTTTTAGTAACATATAGATATGGCCTCCATGCTATAAAGGTCTAGATAGAATTATTTTCAATATGGTTAAAAAATTAAAAAGCAACAACAAATTGAACAATCAGGCATGCATTTTGCTCTATAACATGTTTCTATAACATGTTTCAAATAGCTTGCCAGTTTCCCTGCAATGTCAAAGAGTCAATGAAGGATTTTTAATTTTTGAATCTAGGACACAGCTCAATTTCAAAAGGAAAAGCTTGGTAGTTTAATTTTTAATGTTTCTGTTCCTCAAAAGCTATTAGAAGTCATGCAAAGCAATAATTCTCACAGGACCTTAAATATCTCAGCATATAGTATTCTCTGTGCATGTACAGCTAAAGAGTAACAAATATCACTCGGCAACTTTTAAAAATTTATTGTACATCAATTTGAAACTTGGAAATTAGGAATTCATGTTATAACAATAACAGGTTGAAATATTTTTTTAAAACCAGGCAATGAATGATTGTGTTATTTATACTGTGTTGATTTTTTTTTTTACAAATTAGGCTGATTTTGTTTTTTCACTGAACTAATGGATTGCTTTATTTTTTGTGGACCTCTGATCCTAACGGATGGCTACACCTTGGGCCTTGTCTCCTGTATAGCTTTGGTATAAACTCCTTTGCATTCGAATGCCTCCTGAACATATATGTCAATCTGCGATAGAGACATCTCTAGAAAGTTGGTCAGATCCCCGCTCTTATTCTTTGCGTACAGGCTAGATAACATTTGTGTAAGTCAGTTCTGCAGACGTTCCTGCTGTCCTCATTATTCGAAGAGAAATCAGGGCAATGTACACTGATGAATAAAAATAGACAGTGTTCCCTGGCTGTTTCCCTAGCCCTGCCTTCACCTCCATTAGGGATGCAGACTGTAGAATGCACCTTCCCTCTTTATCTGCATGTCTTGTGCTGGGACCGAAAAAAGAAAGCTATGCCTTAGATGCTCAACTCCACTCACACCGGGGCCACAGCTTTTCATGCAAAGAGGTGCTCTTTAAAGCACTCTCTTACTGTGTCTCCTGGTTCTGGCCAAAACTTGGAATAATGGAAAGTTTGACAAGACATATATTGACTTTTACAAAGCCTATACTATAATGGCAAGTCTTGCCGGCTTACCACAGCGGAGTTTTCCTAGCAGCTGTGCAGGTCAGTGGGGACCTTTAATGGTCTGTACGCTGAGTCATGTATGCTATACCTCCGCTGGCTTTTGACTGGGCAGCACCTAAGATCTGACTTCTAAATAAGACTCTTTCGCTTACTAAAAATTTGTCAACATTAATATCCCTAATTTAAGAAGAAGGGATCCAGAGGGAAATAGATCAATATTTGGAGACGGGGGCTTTGTTTGTTCTTTTTAAAGTTCAATTAAATGGCTAAAGCTCAGTCTCAAAGGGAATTATCTTCTGTCCTGCAGCTAAAAATAATTCCTGAGAAGGGTGTAGAAAGATGTTCAGCTGTCTGAACTAACTCCTTGTTGACTCTGCCTGAAATATGCCAGAGGGAAGAGGCGCTCGGCTTTGTCATGTACCAGAACCTGGTGCCGACAGAGAAAGACACGGGAATGCTGCCCTCTACCCTGCTGGGTGCGGGGAAAACTGTGACCAAAGCGGGGCTTTCGACAGGATGGTTCTGCAGTACTAATCGATCTATACGTTACTAGAACTTTATCATTGAGGCCAAGCCTTGCGCTTAGGGAGAGAAGAAAAGCATTTTAAACTTGTACTGTGTAACAACTCTGGAAATCGGATTTAAGTAAACCTAAGAGCTAGCATTATAGCTTTTCTCTGTCCCAAATTCCCCTGATTATTTCTAGGCTTACAACCTGAATCAGTCTGCAGCTGACCGACTGTAACCCTGGCCATAAGAAACAAAATGACATCATGTTCAGGGTCACAATCATCATATCTGGACTGTGGAAATTTTGTTAAGGTCCCTATCAAAGAGAACTACTTCTAGTTCAATATTCTTTCAACACCTCCCCCCCCCACACACACACACAATTTATAAAACAGAAGTAGCAACACCACAAATAAACAGTGAATTTACAAGGAAGCTACACCCACTGGTTACAAGCCTACAAAGTTCCAAATAGCCACTTCAAGTTAGGTATCAAAGAAATCTTCAGAAATCCCAGTTGCCCGAGCTAGGTCCTCCTGCTTACCTGCTTTATGTATTTGTTTACTGCCTAAGGAAAGTCCCAGGCAGCCAGGTGTGAGAATACAAGGCTCCTCAGAAGGTGGAAAGGATGCCCGGTGTCCTCTGAGCTGCGATCTCAATTCCGATGCTTTTCATGTGGCTGAAATAGCTCAAGTACTCGAACTGCTCCTGGCTCGGGGCTGGAGGGGAACTCAGTTTAAGGCGAAGTGTTAAAGAGAATTCCTGTCATAGCTCACAGTTGTTCTTCCTAAATATAGAGTTTGATACAAGCCATACGCTGGCTGCCTCCGAAAGGCTTGACCGTGCTGAAAGCAGGGCTCAAATGTCAGCCGGAAGGTGGCTATGGAATCTTACTGCCCTCCTAATCTTCCAGAAAATGCTGGTTGCATTTTCTCACAAATTCTGAGGGGGCACAGTGAAGTTCGAAAAGTAGGAAAAGTTTCTATCTTTAGCTTTATCACCTGGAGGCCAGAAGATGAGGAGTATTTGATAAAAATTGAGGGGGGTGGCATGGCACAGAGCTTCTCAACGGGGACACTGACATCAAATAGTGTTTGAGTCCTAGCTTGGTCACTCAGGAGCTGTGAAAGTGATTTCATAATCGTTACTCAATAAATGCTCACCAAATGATGACAATTATAATATTACATCGAACTATAAGACATCACCCTTTTTGTAGGTCAAAAATGGTCGCAGATCAACCAACTCGTGTGGTTCCAGGGCCCAGAGTCCTTGCTCTCTCTGCTCGACTGCCTCTACTGGTGGCATTGACTTTGACCCCAGAGCACAGGAGACAACAAAACAAAACAAAACAAAGAGGAAATATCTATTTTAAGTATGACAGAGACCAGGACGAGGTACAAGGCAAAACACTTTTTAAACAGAACACTGCTGAATCCTAAGGTACATGCTCATTATATTTGCTTTGTTTGGGTTTTTTGTTTGTTTTTCTTGTGCTCATTATTTTTAACACTACTTTTAATTTTTTTTATTTACTTCTCCAGTCTCTGAAATTATCTTTACATAGAACTTCCCTTCAATAGGAGGATTAAACAGGGTGGACACACTTATAATTCATCCCCTGGATGAAAGTGACCCCATGTCCGAGATCCTGATGGCATGGTCAGCTGCTGAACTGTCATCAGCAACCATCCCCTACCAGTCTTCTCGTTACGTGAGGAAAAGAAGCTCCGATTCGTATGAGCTCCTAAAGTCAAATTTCTATTCTCTGCAGCTGAATGCATTCCATACAAAAGCAACTGGCTTGTTTTTATGTCAGTAAAAAGAAAACCAACTTTCCAGTAGTTTAGGAGGTCAGCAGATAACCATGGTTCATCTCAGTTTGAGGTTCACCATTCACTTCTATTCATGTGCTGTTTAAAAGAACTATGTCTTTAAAATTCAGCTTAGACATCACACTTTGAGATCACATGGCACCAAAAGTGAGTTATTTATACACTAGGGAAAAGAATAGAGTGAGCAGCTTAGTATTTCCCCAGGTGTTTGACTACTCGTATATGTTCAGAGCCCTTCACCAGACAAAAGGTGGCATCACTTCATGGACGAACAACAACAATGAGCCATTTTTGACACCCTGCCCCACAGTCAGCCCATAAATTTTGCCCCAGTCTTTTTGCCCCAGTCTTTTTGCCCCCATGAGCCCTCAGCAGCATATGTCAAGGAAGTACTCCTGACAGCAATGCCTTGTACAGAGGGCTGGCCCAAGATAGGCATGACTGACTCTGTGAGAAGAACTGAAGTGTGCTGCATAACCAGGACTCCTTTGGTTGCCAGTGACAGAAACCCAAAGTGAACTAGTTTAGGCCAAGAAGGGGTGTGGCAGACCGCGTTGATGCCTGTCTCAATATGGCCTCTGCCCACCAGAGTTCTGCAGCTGTCAACAGTTCTCAGTACAGTCAGCTTTGCACCTCAGAAGCCTGAATCTCTCTGCTTCTCTGCGTTGGGGCTCTCTCCATCTCCAAGGCACGTTGCCTGGGTGTGCTGCATGCATGACCCATAAGTGCCAGGGAACAGGCACCCCTAGGGACAAACCTCAGCTAATGGGGATGGAAGTCGGTGATAAATGCCCCCATCCTCCCTGTCCTCTGGTGGACTGATTTTGAGATGTGGTCTACAGTTTCCCAGAGGTCCCCAGCAGGATTGGGCCCCAGTTGCCCACAGCAGAAATCTGCTCATTATTATACCCTTATTGGCTTTCCCCTTTCCCTGTCTCACTTCCCCACTCCTTCACTTATGTTCTCTGGGATCATCACCCAAATAGACCACCTGCAACCAAGTCCTTGTCTCAGTGCCCATATTTGAAGCAACCCAAACCAGGACAAAGGGGTTCATTGGGAAAATTTCATATCATGGCAGGAAAGGCAGAGGTGCAGGTGGGCCTCAGAAATAAGCAGAACCAAGAACTCAGACCTCACTAGAGATTGCCAAATCTATTTCCCCAATTCCAGTTTTAAAAATCCCTGGCTTCTGATTGCCCCAGCCTGCATTAATCACCCAACCCTTGGCCAGGGACAAGGTCACCTAGCATGGAGGAGGACATTGGGGTACATACTTGTGGATGATCCTTCCCAGAGAGTGGAGTTCTTGTGAGCTGAGCATCCCTCCCAACTGGAGTCTCCCAAAAGCACCAAGAAGCCAAGTGCTTTTCCTTGACCTCCTGCCACAGCCCCCTGAAATTTCTACTAGTTATCACTTCATCAGTTTAGGGCCCCCATATAACAGAAGAAGCGCTGGGCACACACCAACACATAACCAGACTGGTGGGTAACAATTAACTGGGCCTGAGGTGATGGGCACAAGATGAGTCCATTTCTTATTAGAAGGATTGAAATGAGGGGGGAAGGAAAAAGAAACAAAGAGCCTTTAAGTATGGGAAATGGAGAGCTAGACAGTGCTGCTTTGAGGGGGTAGCTTGAGTCCTTTGGGAATACTTCGGTGGAGACCATGAAAGAGGGGCAGGGTTGACTATTCACTTAGTCATTTGTACCTGCATGCCTTCATAATTCCTCCACTATAGTCAAACAGCAAGAGGATATCTAATAAGACCTTATGTCTATATAGCCCTTGTTGAGTTGCAAAGCATTTTCACTTGTATTATTTTATTTAGTCGTCCCCAAAACTCTGCGGGTTAAGTGGTATTATTCCTATGGTATAAATCAGTCAGTGAAGGCTCAGAGTGTTAATTTAGAGCCAGTGATCCCCAGCTTATGACTCGCATATTTAGCGCTCTCTCCTGTTATACTGCCATGACCTCAAGGAAGCACACTCACATGCATGCCCCCACATAAGCACTCTACATATGGTATCAGTTAGGATGCATTTGGTTGCAAGTAACAGAATATCTGACTAGCAGTGGCTCAATCAATAAAGTCATTGACCATCTCACAAACCTAGAAACCTGAAGGGAGTTAGTTCCAGATTGGTTCAGAAATTTTATGAAGCCAAAAAGACCCAGGTAATTTCCAGTACTTCTACTCTGCCATTCTCAACAAGTCAGCTTTTCATCCCCATGCTTCTTACCTCATGTTCCCAAGATGGCTGCCACAGCTCCAAGAATCATGATTTCCCACTAGCATCCAAACAATAAGGAACAGCAGTGATGGTGGGAAAAGGGCCTTTCCTCTTCTCAGGGAGGAAACTCTCCCAGAAGCCCCAGCAGACTTCCCCTTACCTCTTGTTGGCTGGAAGTGGGTCTCACGGCTGCAAAGGAGGCTGAGAAAATAAATAAGTGGCAGAGGGCAAATAGAGATGAAATGATTAGCTGAGATCAAACATCCCACATAAAATCAGGATGCTCTTAGCAATGAAGAAGAAACAGAATGGCAGTTATGTAGACAAGATGTGTAGACACACATACGGAGCTTTATAGTGGAAAATGTGCCTTCACACACATAATCTCATTTAATCCCCACCACTATGAAGCAGATGTTGTTATTTATCACCATTTTATAAATGAGAAAACACACTGAAAAGGTAAAACCACATGCCTAAGAAGTGTCTGAGTCAAAACTCTAATCTAGAGCTTCAGGCTCCGAATTCAGTGGGTTTCCCCTTGTCCCTCTACAGGCAAGCCAACAGGGAGAGCCAGGTGCACGTACCATTGCCCCATCCCTGAATGCTCTCGTGGATAAGATTCTTACCATGTGCCCCAAACTGCAGTTTTCTTTCTGGTTCCTCTTCACTCAGTCTACTTTATCCTAGGTCTGCCTACAGTTTGGGCAAAGAGTAAATTATAGTATGAAAAATTTTAAATGAATTAATAGATGACTTTTTGTACCATTATGTGTAAACATGTAAACGCCCCAAAACTTTACAAGCTGACAAATAGAAGAAAAATTAACAAATGAAAAATGGTTCACTAGGAAGAAAGAATTATGGAAAAGGAAACTAGCTATGATCAATGAAAACATTTTATTCTCCTATAACATTTACTTCTATGTTAAATTTTAATTTTTGGCACCATGACTATGAACAAATCAACGCTCGTTTTTAATCCAGAAGAGCAGGTGACAAGGTTTGTCTCCTGGGGCGTCTGCTACGTGATGGGTTCCTTCCTTCCCCTGACAGATGCTGGCCATCTTTAAAAAGACGAGTGCCAGTGTGGCCTGTCCGGCCCACCTTGCCCCCACCTCACCCACAGTCTCACTTGGCCAATCTAGGCCTCCAGCTTTGACAGAAAATAATTCAAAATTTTCATAACATCTATCACAGTAGTACCAAAATTTCATAAGGTATAGGTGATTTTATCTTAAAAGGACAATCGGTCGATAACAATTAAAATATATCGCAATATTGGTGAAACTGGACTAATGCGATAGATGGTTTCTGACTGTGGAGTTGGTTGCAGTTCTCCATAATAACAGCAGCAGGTGACAGCACTACCCAGCCTCCCAGGACCAGTAGCTTTCAGTGACAAGAAAGTTAGAGAGAGTGCTGACTTTACTAAATTTACTACCAAAGGAAATACAAGTGATTAAAATGTGGTCAACTGAATGATAGGGACAAAGGATAATTTTTATCCTTTGTTTTTTATCAATATTGTCATTGCTTCCTGTTTTTTTCTCCCCCACGCCCACACTATGCACCAGAGTACTACAATATTGTCGCCTTGAATCAATTATTGATTGCAATGACCCCTTTGTAGTAGGCAAGATGCACATTTGGCATTTGGGATTATAACAGATAAAATGCAAGGACATGAAAGTGTCTGCCATTTCTGTCGTCAAGGCTTGTATGATGCTACAGATAATTTCTGGAAAGATCACTGCCACTAAGGCATGTTGCCCAATCATTGTACAACCAGATGGTTTATTTTTACGTGTCCTAGGCTTCTAAACTGAGGTTGTAGCTAAATAATAATGACTCAAATGCCTCCTGGGCTCCACTAGTTTGTGGCCCCTATATGAGTCACTTCAAAGGCGTGTCCACAAGTGTGTGGCTCATTATCCCCCCCAGGAGCCATATGGCAGGATTTCCACTCTTCTACCTTCTCACATCTCACTGAGTGGCCCCAAAGAAAGGCCTATGTTACACAGGATCCACAGCACTGCCTGTGTTCCAAACTTCTTGCTGCTGCTCTCACCACACGTCTCAGAGTCCCCAAGTTCTGCTGTCCCCCCAGGCTAAACACGCAGGCGCTCCCACCTGCCCTGTCCCCAGTGTCTCCAGAGGCACTTCTCTCATTGTGACTGCAGAGAATGGCTTGCTATGGCCTCTGGATCCCAGCTTCTTGCTTATTCTCTGGCATTTGAGCAGTTACCTTCCCCATCTTTGTGACTGACTCACTGCTTTTTTTATTAAGATAAAATTTACATACCATAAAATTCATCCTTTTAAAGTGTACAATTCAATGGTTTTTAGTTGTGCACAAAGTTGTGCATCGATCGCCACTGTCTAATTCCAGAACATTTTCATCACCCCCAAAAGAATCTGTGTACCCATTAGCAGTCACTCCCCATTTCCCCCTCCCCCCAGCCCCTGGCAACTACTTCTCTGCATTCTGTCTCTATCGATTTCCCTATTCTGGATATTTCAGTTAAATGGAATCATACAATATGGGGCCTTTTGTGTTTGGTTTCTTTCACTTAGCATACTGTTTTCAAGGCTCATCCACATTGTAGCATGTATCGGTACTTCATTCCTTTTTATTGCTGAATAATATTCCATTGTATGGATATGCCACATTCTGTTTATCCATTCATCAGTTGATAGACATTCAAGTTGTATCTGCTTTTTGGCTATTATGAATAATGCTGCCATGAACATTTGTGTACAAATTTTTGTATGAACGTGTGTTTTCAATTCTCTTGGGGGTAAATACCTAGAAGTGGAATTTCTGAGTCATATGGTACTACTGTTTAAACTTTTGAGGAACTTACAGATTCTTTTCCAAAACAACTGCACTATTTTACATTCCTGCTAGGAGTGTATAAGGAGTATGATTTCCCACATCCTTGCCAATACTTGTTATTGTCCATCTTTTTTAGTATAGCCATCTGGCAGGCATGAGGTAGTTCTCATTGTGGTTTTCATTTACATTTCTCTGATGACTAATGATGTTGAGCATCTTTTCATATGCTTATTGGCCATTTGTATGCCTTCTCTGAAGAACTGTCTATTCAGATCATTTGCTCACTTCTAAAACGGGCTATTTGTCTTTTTTATTGTTGAGTTGTAAACATTCTTCACATATTCTGGATACAAGACCCTTATCAGATATATGATTTGCAAATATTTTCTCCCATTCTGTGAGTTTTCTTTTCACTTTCTTGATGGTATCCTTTGAAACACAAAAGTTTTTAACTTTTTAATTTTAATAACTAAATAAATTTATTTTTTCTTTGGTTGCTTGTGCTTTTGGTGTTATACATAAGAAACCACTGCCTAATCCAAGGTCATAAAGAACTGCACCTATCTTTTTCCCCTAAGAGTTTTATAGGTTTAGCTCTTACATTTAGGTCTCTGACCCATTTTGAGTTAATTTTTCTATATTATCTGAGGTAGGGATACAACTTCATTCTTTTACATGTGGATATATAGTTGTCCTAGCACCATTTGTTTAAAAGGCTATTATTTCCCTCATTGAACTGTCTTGACACTCTTGTGGAAAATCAACTCATCATAAATGTAAGGAATTATTTGTAAACTCTCAAGTCAATTCTATTGATCTATATGTCTATACTTACACCAGTAACATACTGTCTTGATTACTGGAGCTTTGCAGTAAGTTGTGAAATCAGGAAGTGTGAGTCCTCTAAATTTACTCTTCTTTTTCAAGATTGTTTTGGTTATTCCAGGTCTCTTGCATCTCCATATGAATTTTAGGATCAGTTTATCAATTTATGCAAAAAAAATACAGCTGGGATTTTGATAGGGTTTGTACTGAATCTACAGATTGATTTGGGGAGTATTGCCATCTTAACAATATTAAGTCTTCTAACACATAAACATGGGATGTCTCTTTCCATTTATTTAGGTCTCCTTTAATTTATTTCAATGATGTTCCTAATTTTCAGTATACAAGTCTTGCACTTTTTTTGTTAAATTTATTTTTAAGTATTTTCTTCTTTTTGACACTATTGTCAGTGGAATTATTTTCTTAATTCCATTTTTAGATTGTTTATTGTTAGTGTATAGAACTACAATTGATTTTTGCTTATTGATCTTGTATTCTAACACATTGCTGAATTCATTTATTAGTTCCAATATTTTCTTTGTGGATTCCTTAAGATTTTTTTTATATAGGAGCATGTCACCTGTGACTAAAGATAGTTTTACTTCCTCCTTTCCAATATGGAAGCCTTTTTTTTTTGCCTAATTGCCCTACGGCCCCATTCTACTTGACCACAGGAGGTTTGTCTTTTGTCAGGTTCCCTTTCCCAAGTATTTCTCAGAATTCTCAAGAATATTAAAGCTCTCATGTTCTAGAAATCCAGCCCAGTGGCCACCTGCGTCCCTACTAATGTCCTGGCTCCATACCATTGCTCCTACTGGCTTGAACCCTGCTTCTCCCAAACTACCATTCTCCCCTGTCTCAGATGTAAATTCAGTCCCTTCATTCCCAAGAAGACTAGATTCCCAACTCAGACTAGATTACCACATTCAATAAAAAGGTATTAAAGATTTGGGATAACAAGATATTGAAAAAGTGTAAAACAGGAGTGATATCAGCATCCTGGCAGAGTGAACTTTCCTGGGACTCTCTCCCCTCCAACATATGACAAAAAGGGGCATCCATACTCCAACAAAGGACACCCTAACACAACACAAAATCATTGGAGAGACACACAGCCACATGACGGAGGGCAGAAAGGCTGGAACCCCCCTTGGAGGAGCTGGAACAGGGTAAGAGAAGACTTTGCTCCCTCCCTAAAGACTGCACTTGCGACTGCAGGAGGTTCTGTGAGGGAAGGAACAGGGGAGGGGTCACTCATTCGTGGGATCACCAAGGTCTCCCTAGGGCACTTGCAGCCTAGAGGGAAGCCCTCTAACAAGCCAAAAGCTTTCATGACGGGTGACCTCATCAAGTCAACACCCCAGGAGACCAGACAGCAGAGCAAGAAAGCATGGAGTGCAAGCAGGAGGTAGCACCCCTCCCCACACCTGCCCTGCGCCAATCCCCTGCCTGGGATCTCAGCTGAAGGTGGAGGGTCAGAATACATGGCTCCCAACCCCCACCCAGTGGCAATAGGCGGTAACTGCAACCAAATAATATCAGAATGCGTAAGACCTGACCTACTGTTAGCAACATCAGACACTACATCAAATCTCCAGACAAGAGAGAAAATGACAAGCATCCAGAATTCAATCCTGAGGACACAGAATTATGTAATCTAAATGACAATGAATTCAAAATAGCTATCATCAAAAAACTCAACGAGGTAAAAGAGAATGTAGAGAAACAATTCAATGAGCTCAGGAGCTACTTCACAAAAGGGATTGAATCTATAAAGAAGAATCAATCAGAAATGTTAGCGATGAAAGATACAATGGAAGAGATAAAACAAAATACAGATTCCCTGAACACTCACATGGACAGCATAGAGGAGCATATCAGCATAACTGAAGATAGACATGTTGAAATACTCCAGAGAGAGAAGGAGAGAAAACTAACACTAAAAAGAAATGAAGAAAGTTTCAAAGAAATTTCTGACTCAATGAGGAAATGCAACATAAGAATTATAGGTGTTCAATAGGGAGAAGAGAAGGAGAATGGAGCAGAAAGTGTGTTCAAAGAAATAAAGGTAGAGAACTTCCCAAACCTAAGAAAAGAGAGGGAAATCTGTGTGAAAGAGGCTTCCAGATCTCCTAGATTTGTCAATGTAAAAAGACCTACTGTAAGGCATATAGTAGTAAAACTGGCAAAAATGAATGACAAAGAAAGAATACTCAGGGCAGAAAGGCAGAAGAAAATAACCTACAAAGGAACCCCTATCAGGCTTTCAGCAGATTTCTCTGAAGAAACCTTACAAGCTAGAAGAGAATAGAATGACATATTCAAATCTTTAAAAGACAAAAATCTTCAGCCAAGAATACTCTTTCCAGCAAAAATATCCTTTAGATATGAGGGAGAAATTAAAACTTTCCCAGACAAACAAAAGCTAAGGGACTTTGTAGCCAAGAGACCCTCCCTACAACAAACCCTCAAGAAGGCCCTCATACCTGAAAAAAAAGGGAGAAAGGGGTCACAAAACACAGAGTAAGGAGATAAATAAGTAGACAGAATCAGAATAGGATAGCAAATATTCAACTATAGCATTAAGCTAAAGGGAAGGAAAACACCAAAAGCAAAGATAATCCTGTCATTTTAACTACAAACTCACAACACAAGAAGGAATAAGATGTGAAAAAAAACAGCTTAGGAGAGGAGGAGGAAAGGGACAGAATCGGTTTAGACTAAGGAAATAAGAGGCCATCAGAAAATGGACTATCTTATACACAAGATTCTGAATACAAACCTCATGGTAGCCACTAAACAAAAAAGCAGAACAGAGACACAAAGAATAAATAAGGAGAAAACAAAGAAACGTACCATAAAAACTACATAATTCAATGGGTAGACCAAAATACACAGGATGAGAAACAAAGCAAATGCAGGAAAACTGGAAAATGAGTGATAAAATGACAGCATTAAGCCCTCATACATCAATAATCACCCTAAATGTAAATGGATTGAATTCTCCAATAAAAGGAAAGAGTGGCAAGATGGATTAAAGAACAAGACCCCACCATATGCTGCCTTCAGGAAACACATCTCAGCTCCAATGACAAACACAGGCTCAGAATGAAGGGATGGAAGACGATACTCCAAGCTAATGGCAAATAAAAGAAAGCAGGTGTCGCAATACTTATATCAGACAAAGTAGACTTCAAGATAAGACAGGTAAAGAGAGACAAAGAGGGGCAGTATATAATGATCAAAGGGACACTCCATAAAGAAGAAATAACGCTTTTACATATCTATGCACCCAACACAGGAGCACCAAAGTTCATAAAGAAACTACTAACAAACCTAAAAGAAGATATTAATAATAACACAATAATAGTAGGGGACCTCAACACTCCACTCACATCAATGGATGGGTCATCCAGATAGAAAATCAACAAGGAAACAGTCCCGAGGCCAAAGGAGAATCTGGTCCAGATGACCTCAGGAGACACAAGTAAATTTGGCAAGCACAAGAGCACACAGAAGCTAGAGACGAGCAATTGGACAGCACCTGTGGAGAAATATTTCTGGCTAAACCATAGAGAGCAGTATCAGGAGAAGTCGGCACCAAAGGAACTTTAGATGTCACCTGGTTCCCTTTGTTTAACTGAAAATTATTAATGGGCCTTGGTTACTCAAATCCCTTTCAGTTTCATCTCTATTACAACACTTCGATGCCCCAAATGTCAGAGCTCTCTTCAAACTCTATCAAGAATATGAACAGATATTTTTCCAAAGCAGATATGCAGATAGCCAATAAACACATGAAAAGATGTTCAACATCAGTAATCATCAGGGAAATGCAAATCAAAACTACACTAAGATACCACCTTACGCCTATTAAAATGGCTATAATCCCTAAGACTAAAAATAACAAATGTTGGAGAGGGTGTGAGAAAAGGGAACCCTTACACACTGCTGGTAGGAATACAAACTGGCACAGCCACTATGGAAAACAGTATGGAGATTCCTCAAAAAACTAAAAATAGAACTACCATACGACCCAGCCATCCCACTACTGGGTATCTACCCAAACAACTTGAAATCAACAATCCAAAGTAACATATGCACCCCTATGTTCATTGCAGCACTTTTCACAATAGCCAAGACATGGAAACAATCCAAGTGCCCATTAACTGATAATTGAATAAAGAAGACGTGGTATATATATATATATATATATATATATATATATATATATATATACACAATGGAATACTACTCAGCCATAAAAAAGACAAATTCATCCCATTTGCAATAACATGGAAGGACCTAGAGGGAATTATGCTAAGCGAAATAAGTCAGACTGAGAAAGACAAACACCAGATGATTTCACTCATACATAGAATATAAACAAACACATGGACAAAGAAAACAATTCAGTGGTTATCAGGAGAAGGGGGTGGGGGTGGGCACAGGGGGTGAAGGGGAGCACTTATGTGGTGACAGACAAGAAATAATGTACAACTGAAATCTCATATCAGTGTAAACTATTATGATCTCAATTTTAAAAAAAGTCTGAAACAAACAAAAAGTCAAAACTGGATATTATCTGTGATTGCATGAGCCAAGTCTCTTCTCTCCTTAGCCCCTGGCCCTACACCATGATGCAGCAGTCATGTCTGTGTCTCCTTCCTTGGAATTTAGCTTTCTTCCATGAGTACCCACAGAGAGGAAAAATAGTTTTTCTAAAAAGAAGCAATGTGCAGAGTTATAACTCCACCCACAAGGAAAAAATACTTTTACATAATTATGCAGAACAGTTTAGCATTTCCTTGTCTCCAAAATTCCCATTTCAAAAAGTGACTTTTGTTTTACCTTTTGAGCTATTGTATAGCTCAATAGCTTTTTCTCCCAAAAGTATTTTCCTTCCAAGAATAAAGGAACTATCTAGCCTCAGAAGTGAATTCAGACATCCATCTCCAAAGGCATGGTATATGCATCTCTGTTTTCATGTTTCCAGGAAAAACTGAGGAACAAAGGTGTGGTCTCCAGTCCCACAGAGGGTATCTTTCATGGTAGAGCGCAGGGGAGCTCTACAGTGTGAGTTACACCACAGAGTTGTCCTTACCCAGGCAAAAGAGTGGTGCTGTCATACGCCTGCACCCGTCCATCATTGGTTAAGGGCTGCCCAGGAGGACTAATTCCCAGGGCTGCTGGCTCTCCTTATCAGCTGGAAAAGCATGCTCCAGAAGCCCAAGGACAGGCATCCAAAAGAGAGCTAAGGTGTTGGAAGCAAATGCCCACTGAGGCCAGGAGCAGACAACAAATGGGGAGAGGGGATGTGATGGGATCTGGGCCGGGCTTGGTCATTATCTGCCGCAACACAGCCATCCATTATGGTACATGGGCCTCAGCAAAGTTGTTCTGAACTGCATTACCATCTTGTTTCTAGAAAGCCTAATTTATTTGGAACAATCTTACAAAGTTATATTATTGCAATGTTGAACACTTCTGTTTCTTATTAGTCATTTTCTAATGAGTGTTGAAGTAGACTATTTTTGCAGGGTTTTGGCAGCCTACAAATGTATTTAGAGTTACATTTTCCTACATTGTCACATGAGACCTCTATAACCTGGCTCTTTTTCAAAAATGGGATAACTTTAGTCCCTTTGGTAACACATGGTAGATAGGGAAGGGTCCTCCTCCAGGGTCTGAAGTAGTAACAGTAGCCACCTGGCACATGCACCAGAGATCTGGAATACTACAGAAATATCACTGCGACCTGTGTGCCCTTGAACAAAATTTTTACCCAACAAGAATTTTACTCAAGGTCAAGATCTGCAAAACTTGGGAGAATCACATTTGCACCACACACGATGCAGGGCAATTTACCCAGTCTCCTTTTCCTCTTGCCCCACAAATTTTTTTAAACTAGATCTATGAACATAAATAAGACAATAAACTTGTAAACAACTGAGTCCTCCTAGAGAGAAAGAAGTAATAAAACCCCAACTTAAAGCATGTCATGGAGACAATATTCTGAGTTCAGCACACTGTCTACTCCTCCTGGCACACAGGACATGATATTTTCCAGGCTCACTCACAATTGGATCAGGGCCACGTGACTGAGTTCTGGCCAATAGGATATGGGCCCAATTCCTGTAAGCCAGCACTGCCCAAAGTGTGCCCATGCACCAGTGCCCATTTACAAACTGTTTGTTACCAGTTTGCAATGAGCTAATACAGAAATTTAAAAGTAAACAACCAGGTACTTTTATAGAAATTTGACATTGCCGCTACATCCAAGCAGCATTTCCTTTTTCTGGTAATTCATTTTTGTTGCATGTTTATAAAAGTATTGGTCTGTGATGGATTAAAATTTTTTAAAAACCTGGTCCTCAAATGGTTTGAGGAGCACTGCTGTAAGCCACTCTAGGCCTGGCCCTTAAAAATACCCTGTGCAATCCAGATCTTTCTTCCCCAACTGTAGCAACCTTAGAAGCCATTGGTCCTAGACGTCATAGCTACTAAATGGAAAAGGATCACTGGAAATGAACTTTTACTATGTAAAGCTATAGAAATTTGGGCTTGTTACTGACACATAGCCTGGGATTGTTTGATTTATACAAGAAATTATTGCCCTCATTCTGGCAGTTGGACCAGCTGGGGTTGAAGGACCCACTTCCAAGATGGCTGCTTCACTCCCATTCTGGTGCCCTTTGGCAGGGATGGCTGGAAGGCTGGCTCAGCTGAGACTGTCAACCAGAATGCTTACATGTGGCATCCAAGATGGTGACCTCAGGGTAGTTGGCTTCTTACATGGAGGCTCAGGGTTCCAAGAGCAGGTGATCCAGTAAAAGGAACCGAAGGGGTATGGCCTTTTATGCCTAGCCTTGGAAGTTACATAGCATCACTCTTGCTGTACTCTGCTGGCTGAGGCAGTCACAAACCTGCTCAGACTTAAGGGAAGGGGACATGGACCTCCCTCTCTACAGAAGGAATGTCACAAAATTTCTAGCCATATTTTAAAACCACCTAATCAGGTGCTGGCCCAGTGGCGCAGTGGTTAAGTGTGCACACTCTGCTTTGGCAGCCCAGGGTTCACCAGTTCAGATCCCAGGTGCAGACATGGCACCACTTGGCAAGCCATGCTGTGGTAGGCGTCCCACATATAAAAAGTGGAGGAAGATGGGCATGGATGTTAGCTCAGGGCCAGTCTTCCTCAGCAAAAAGAGGAGGATTGGCGGCAGATGTTAGCTCAGGGCTAATCTTACTCAAAAAAAAAAAAAAAACACCTAATCATGATTATAATTTGGGGCTCTGGTTCTAGATATCTCATATTCCTTTCAAACCCTCTGACCCAGAGCCTTATTCACAGCAGGCACCCACTAAGTATGTGTTGATGAAAACGAGAGGTGGCAGCCAGGAATATTGCTCCTGTTTTGAGGATGACCAAGTCTGTGGTCATAGAAATTTGAGTTTGCAATAGTTTATGGATTTTAAGATGCACATTTTTCACATTTTAACGTTTTGGAAATTGAGATTAAAATTTACAGTATCTAACAATGATATTTAGCAGTGCCTTTTCTTTCTTAGCGGTACATAAGATAACCGTGTACCATCCAACCAATAGCTTATTAGATGAAATACAGTGAATGCCAGAGACTCAAGATCTACGAGACGGAGACTTAGAAAATGAGAAGCAATGAAAGCAAAGTAGATGATGGGAAACTGCCTGCTACCTCCGAGCTGAAACTGACAAGCAAAAAAAGGAGGCCTGAGGGAGAACCTGCAGTCACTGCAGTAAGACATTCCTAACACTGTAAGGAACACCAAAGGGTATCCTGTCTAAATTTTCACCCAATGGCCACCCTACCACCACATTTAATCCAAATCTATGCAGTCTCTGGATACCCTCCTCCCCACCCTGCGCTGTAACAGGAAATGCCACAAGCCTTGGAGAGGGGCCAGTTGAGGTTCAAATTTGAGCTCTGGCACTTCCCCTCTTTGAATTTCAATTACTTCCTCTGCAAAATGAGCAAGTATAATAATACCTACGCTAAGTGAGCTAGTGCAATAAAGCGCAGGGCTAGGCGCCCTGTAGATGATTCACCAATGTTATTTTCCTTTCCTTTTCCTTCACCAAAATCTCCAATTGTTTCCAGCTTGTCTATTTTCTGCAAGTCTTGAGATAATCCTGTTTATTACCTTGTAAGCCTTGAGTCTCTACTTTGTTAAAAAAAACTATTGAGAATGTTCTTGGACTAGTTAATATTGCAAGATCCTAATCCCACACCTGAAGAATCCGACCAAATGGCCCCATATTAGCCCATGGCCTGACCTCCCGCCATTCCTGGAGGTTTGCCCAGCTGTCTCGTTAAGCCATTCAAAGCAGGTGAAAAAGAAAGTATAAAAGAGGCTCCTAATCCAAAGAAAGAAAACAGCCTAAATTTGCTCATTTATTCATTCAGTCATTCAACAAATTTTTTGAGCACGTACTATGTGCCAGAAACTGCACCAAGCCATGAAAATAAAGCACTGAACAAGACAGACATATAACTCGTCCTTATAGAGCTCACGGTCTATGAAGAAGATATTAAATACGAAGTTACTACAAAGAGGGATGGATGCACTCAAGGTGGAGAGACCTGATCTAGCTGGGGATCAGGGAAGGCATCCGTATTAAAAGCAGACCCTGAGAGAACTTGGGTGCAGGTAGTTGATTTGGGAAGTTATCCACAGGAACCAGAACAGGGAGTGGAGAGAGTGAGATGGAAAGACTGTTATAAAAGCCAATGGAGGGTGACATAAGAAGCAATTTGTCTTTGTGGGTGACTGAGGCTCAGTCCTGCTGGGGACCCTTGGAGAAAGTGTGTGGAACACGCCTCAGAGTTACCTTACCAGAGGACAGGGAGCCTTGGGCACTTACCTGCTGACTCTATTCCCTATTTCTTGAGGTCTGCCCACAGGAGCATTAACACCCCCTGCCAACACACACACACACACACACACACACACCCCTGAGTTGTACCAACATCAGGGTTTCTCAATCTGGCACTACTGACATTTGGGGCCAGAGCATTCTTTGTAGTGGGCGCTGCCCTGTGCACTGTAAGCTGTTCAGCAGTGTCCCTGGCCTCCACCCACTGGATGCCTGTAGCAGCACCCTGCTCCCCTGCTGCCGAAGTGTGACAACCAAAAACATCTCCAGGCACTGCCAAGTGTCCCCTGGTCTATGTGTAGGTAAGCGAGGCTCTACAGTGCCAGAGAAGGAAAAAGGTGCTGGAGAAGAGAGGTAGGCAGAGGGGACATGGGGCCAGGCACCAACAGCAGCTGCTGCAGCTTCCCTGAGGAGGCAGTGATGGTTAAGCTGTGACTGGAAGAACAAGCAGGAATTCCCCTTCAAAAGTGGAAGCCATCTGTTTTGGACTGGAACCCTCAGCAGCCAGCACAATGCTCATGACGTGTAGCAGGAACTCAAGAATTCAAACCTGAGCTGATTCACATCAACAGAAATGTCAAGAAGCATAACCTAGGTGAGCAAAGGGACAGAGCTCCATGAAAACCTTTCGTCTTAAATATACCACCGTCCGCCCCAGGGAGTGCAGCCCCTTGGGCACAGGACTTGGCAAATGGAACATGCTTGGCTGGCTCTCAGCCCCACTTGTCTCCTTGTCCAGCCCTGCATATATCCAGCAGCCCTGCCCCAGGCCCCACCCTGCACACTACCTCTCCTTCTTTCCTGCCCCCAAATCACCAAGTACAAAAGACTGCAGTGTGTAGGGTTTGGGGGTAACGGAGGAGGGTTGTAGCATCACACAGCTTAATAAACAACTTTAAGCTGCTGTCCCAAATGTCCTTGGCTCCTCCTGCTGCAGATGTCACTAGCTATAGTGTCACCAACTACCTTTCTCCCCAGGCTCTGCATTCTGCCACTTTGCTCTCTCTAACCTGCTCTCCCAAGGTCTCTTTGTAGCTGTCTCTACCTGTCTGTGGCTCTGTCTGCACCTGTCTCTCTTTATAGCTCTTTGTCTGTCTGTCTTTCTGTCTCTCTCTGTCTCCCCTTTCCCCACCCTCTGACTCTTCCTTTCAGTTTCTTTGTCTCCCTCTTTATTATATCCTCTCTCCACCATGGCAGCCCATCCCAGGGCCCTTTGTCCCTGCATTAAAAGGTTTGGGGCAGTAGCTCTAATTCCTGGGACAAACATGCTCACTTGCGGGATCTCTCTCACCCTGTTTTCTCCTGCATAGGTGAAAAGGTGTGGCCTTCCTCACTTAGGAGGGCCAAGACTAAACTTAGGTTTGAGCTCTGAAAAGTAGGAAACTGTTTTTTTTAGGTGGACCTGGTTGAGGTAAAGGGATTTTCCATGATGTCCACGAGCTAGCAATATGGTTAGTAGCCCCAAGAGGTAATGGAGGCTGGTCTGCCTCCCGTGTGCACCTACTTCCCTTCAGGACCACATCAGTGGGTGGGGTTGGGGAGAGAATAACCAGTAAAAGATTAATTTGGATATTCTTGAATCCTCTTAAGAACATTCTCTTAAATTCATATTCTTAAAATAACCCCAGAACCGGCTGGAAGAACAACAACTGCCAAGATTCTAAGGCGGGCACATGCTTGGCACGTTGAACCATATGGCTTTAGAGCAGCAAGCCAGAGGGCGGAAGGAAAGGCATAGCCACAGTTAGATCATGTGGAGCCCTAGAGAAACTTCTACGTGCTAGGTACAGTTCTAGGTGCTGGAGGCACCTGAGCAGACAAAGTGCAGGAATCTCTGCCCCTGGGATCTTATAGTCTAGGAAGAACCCCCAGTTTTAGGCCTAAGCTGTCAGTGAATGGTGATGTGGGAACTGCTGGACTGGGGGACCCTATGGGAGAAGCAGGTTTGGGGGCAGAAAACAAAGTTTGGTTGTATAATGTTAAGTTTGTGATGCCTTATTAGGTCTCTAAAAGGAGACATCAAAGAAGTTGGATATGCAAATATAGAGTTCAGAGAAGAAGTCCAGGCTGTGGTCCAAATTTGGAGGTCATCATTCTGGAGATGGCATTTAACACCAAGAGTTTGGATGAGATCTCCTAGAGAAAGAGTGTAACGAGAGCAGAGATGTGTCAAAGGGCTGAGCCCTGGAGCACGGCAACATTTTGAAGTCAAGGAGAGACTCAAAAGTTGGTGGGGCGGGGGAGCTAGCTAGTGTTTCATAGGTACAGAGTTTCCCTTTTGCAAGATGAAAAGAGTTCTGGGGATGGATGGTGGTAATGGTAGCACAACAATGTGGGTGTACTTAACGCCACTGAACTGTACACTTACAAATGGTTAAGAGGGTAAATTTTGTTATGTGTATTTTACCACAACTTAAATAAAAGAGAGAGATAAATGGGTACAAGAAGTCAAATGAACAAAGTGTTTCCAGAAGACAAGAGGACTCCACAAGGTCAAACACTGCTAATAAATCAACAAAGAGTTAACTGTTGGTTTTGGCAACGTGGTGGCCTTAAGAGCAGAGCAGGTAGAGGCAAATGCTTGCTCGAAGTGGGCTCAAAGACATCGTGGAGGATGAAGAGGGCAAGATTAAGAAGGTAGCTAACTCTTCGGGTGGCAGAAAAAGGAGGACAGTGGCTGGAAATGGTCACAGGAGGAGTCTTATTTTAAGACGAAAGATAATGCATCATATTTCAGGGCTGAGGTTGAAATGATCTCATAAAGAGGGAAACATTGATGAGGGAGGAGAAAAAGGACATTTGTCACAGTGGCACTAAACCCAGAGCAGCCGCAAGCGGAGGGGATCCGATTTACACAGAGGCAGGGCTGGCCTCCATTGGAGCAAGGGCAGCTGATGGGTGTGACAGGAAGGAGAGGAGGTGCATGGGTGCAGAGGCACGCAGATCAGTCTGCTTGCCACGGGGAGGGTAAGAACGTGCTCTTCTGATTGAGAATAATTTTTCACTGAAATAAGCAGGCTGGCAGCTCAGAGTAAGATGTGAGAAAGAAGTTTTGAGAAGGTTTCAAATAGTCCTCTCAGAGAGAGAGAGGGAATTCCTCTGGAAACATAGTAGGACTGTGAGGCAGCTCTTGGGGCCTACTTAAGGTTTGTGATCATAAATTTCAAGTGAGACCAGGATCCATTTTCATTTGACTATATATTATTTTTATTGTTAATATTTTCTTAATAGTGTAAAATTTCAATTTTTATTTCCTCTTTCATTCATTTATTATACACAAGAATTTTTTAGATATTTCTAAGAAGTTAGGAGTGTTTTTTTCATACAAATGCAAGCCACCAAAATATATCAATCATGAATCTCTAAGTTCTGACAACATTTTGTCAAAATATAGAGAGCAGAGACTACTATAAATACAAAAACAATTTTTTGATGAAACACCTCTCCAGAATTTAGAAAACCATCTAGTTAAAAATGGATATAAAATATTGTAATATTACAATTATTAAACCTGATTGAATATATGTATACACATACATGATTATACATGATTACATATATGTATAATGCTAATATATATGTATAATATATGATATATATGTATATACATATATACACACATATAAATTTTTAATTCAACATTCATTTCTTACTGTCACAAAATATTTACAGAAGTGTTTAAGGTACTATGAGACCTAGAAAACCTTAAATCCTCAAATTTAGAAACTGCATATTCTACAATCTCTGATATGAATGCTAAAAAACTAGAAATTAGCAACAAAAAGAAAGAAATAGACCTATTAGGAAAACTCTAAAATACTCTTCTAAATAACTCAGAGGGCTGAAGAAAAAAATTACAATTACAACTCCTTTATAAATTAACCACAGTGAAAACAATGCGCATTCAGAGGAAAATTCATAGCCATCAAGCTCTACCTCTTGATGGAAGAAGCTGCAAAATAGTGTGACCATTTTTTTGAACCTACCACACAGGCAAAAATAAGAAGGCTTAGTGAGGTAACTAGGAAACTGCTGCAGTGTATATCTTCTCGTTTAGATGATGCTTTTGAGATCCGATTTAATTAGCTCAAATATTTTCTACTTAGGAATAAATGACTCGAAGTGGGGGCCAGCAGCAGTCCCAACTTGGTCCAAAAAACCATTACCAACATATCCTGTCCAGCCTCTCGCATCTCAAAGGCATGGCCAGACCAAGAGAGCTCCTGCTTTGCTTCCAAGGTCAGGGGAATAGTGGAATAGGGAATTCTATCTTTTCCTTCTTTGTCCACTGTGCCCATATGAAGAGTCCTTGTTTCCTTTTTAAGTGTCTGGTGATGGATGCTCAATTAGGTTCATCCACAGAGGTGGGTTAGAAATGAAGAAGAAAAGACTTTGTCTCCACCCTAATTCTTTAAGTCAATTGAAATATCTTCAGAAATATGTATAAATACTAGCATAAATATGGAAGATTCCAAGTGTATTTAATGGTCATGGGAACAGCTGCTTGAAAGGATAAAATACATCACTGAGTGAGATAGGGAAAGTGAAGTAGGCAGGGAAATACAACATGTGCATTGAGTTCACAGGAAATTCACTGAGTTGATTCAATGTATATTGCCAGGTGCTGGAGAATAAGATACGAAACATGTCTTCAAGGAACTCACAGCTAATAGAGGCTCTCATACAGTGTTCATTAGCACTTTCCCCCTCAGTGGTGGAAAAAGAATTGAAATCTGGAGCGGTCCAATGAAAAAATGTATGTGGAATTATTGGAAAGTTATAAAGCACCAAATTCTATAATATTATTTTCACCATTTATTACTTGACCATAATGAGCTCCCTAATGATATATAGTGGGGGTTGGCAAACTGTGGCCTGCTGCCTGTATTTGTAAATAAAATTCTATTGGGCCACAGCCACACCCATTCATTTACATTTTGCCTATGGCCGCTTTCCCCAACAAAGGCAGAGAGGAGTAGTTGTAACAGAAATGGCATGGCCGGCAAAACCTAAAATATTGACTATCTGTCCTTTACAGCAAAAGTTTGCCAACTTCTGATATACAGTGTCATTCAAATATTCCTTAGGTGACTCAATTCTCCTGAATCGTCTTTCTTTTCCCTGTGGGGAATAACTGTGTTTATTTTCATGTGTGAAAATGACCACCTTCGTTCAAGCAAATTCCTTATAATCATGTGAAAAACACAGGATGGTATGTTCTCAACTATTCCAACAATACATGTATATATATATATAGTTATATTTATATATTAATATAACATAACTGACATAGAATTATAATTATTGTTTATTACCTTTTATTTTACTAAATTATTAGAAACAAAATTTTGCTTTTATAAATGAAAAAATGTATTCTGCAATGTGATAACTTGCTTTTTTCTAGTTTTTAAAATGAAAGCTTTTTTTCCTTAAATTGTGGCAATCTATCTTGCAGAAGAAATAACTGCTTTGTGTTAAGGCGACTTGCTTTATTCTGTTTTATTATTGCCAGGCAACCTCATCTTAAATCCCAAAGTTCTAACTTCTTTTAATAGACATAGAGGTATTATCTGAGTTCCAAGAATTTATATTAAGCTCTTACAAAGTGTATTACGAATGTAGCCCACACAAACACTGAAATACAACTCTGGGACAGCTGCATGAGACCCAAGGTTGGTTTCAGTTACCATTTACTCTTTGAATATAGCAAATATCCAGCAGTGAAAAACCCTTTGAGAAACTAAGATATTAGTTGGCAGTGGATTAATCCTACATAGGCCTTTGTGATCATCAAAAACCTATGCCATGTGGCCTAACCAAGATGACAGTGTGAAGTCTCTTCTTCCCTGCCAAGTAGTACTTCATATGTATTCTAAAAATCGTGACTTTACCTAGAACCAACAGGTTGGCTATCCTTTGATATTTGAATTAAGTTTTAGGGGAAAAAGCCTTTGGTTTATTTTTGAACCAGACCTTAGAAAACCACTTCTGAGGCCCTGAAGAAATAAGAACTAGGCAAATGTCAGCTTTGAAAACCTGAAAGATAGTCATGCTTAATGTTCACAGTCCTCTTCATTATTGCCATTTGAACACATCACTCCCCTGGTCCCTGACTTCTAATAGTTCCTTCTAGTCATCATCCATTGAGTGGTTTTGGGAGTGTTAGGTTACCTGTTGCAGTGGCTGATATTGTCCCAAAATAGAAGCGAAGAAGCAGCCAAGGCCAAGAAAGACCTTAGAGAGAAAGATATGCATTAATATGAGAGGATTTTGGAAAGTAGATAAGATGGATGTCTTCAGATCAAAGGAAGAATCCCATTGAGTTAGAGAAAGGTACTAGAAAGATTCTTGCTAATTCTAAAAATATTTTATGTCCACATTTTATCTGAAGAGTTTACCTATTAGCATTCTATTTCTGGGGCACAGCAAGCTTTAAACCATAATTGGTACTTTTCCCATTAGTAGATGTTACGGATTGAATTGTGGATCCCCAAAATTCATATGTAGAAGTACTAATCTCTAGTACCTCAGAATGTGACCTTATTTGGAAATAGGGTGGTTGCAAATGTAATCAGTTAAGATGAAATCATACTGGAGTATGGTGGGCCTCTAATCCAACATGACTGGTGTCCTTATTCAAAGAGGAAATTTGGACACAGACATGCATGTAGGGAGAATGCCATGTGAAGATGAAGGCAGAGATCCAGGTAATATATCTGTCAGCCAAGGAAAGCCAAAGATTGCCGGTAAACCATCAGAATCTGGAGGAAAAGCATGAAATAGATTTGCCCTCAGAAAGAACCAACCCTGCCAACACCTTGATTGTGGACTTCTAGCCTCCAGAACTGTGTGATAATAAATTCCTTTTGTTTAAGCCACCCAGTTTGTGGTACTGTACTTTGTTATGGCAGCTCTAGCAAACTAATACAGTAGAGCCCCCATCAGATTCTCGGTCGGCATCTACACATCTATAAGAGCATCGCTCTAGATCACGGGGCAGCCCCCCAGGTTCATTCCTTCTGTAGATCACTCTGGAGGAAACTCAGCTCAACTGTATTTAAGTTAGTGTTCCTATATATGGTAATGATTAGTTCACTTTTCCATTCCTCTACCAAAGCAGCTATTTCTCAGCTTATTAATTTTTCACTTCTGGTTTCCAAACTAAAGTCCTTTGGTGAATCAAAAACAAAGCATACATTCTTTCTTTGTCCCTCATTGGATTAAAATGAATGTAATATCTGAAAAAAAAGACACTAGTTTCAAAATACAAATAACCAGAATACTCACTGAATGCTTTTCTAAATCAGAATATGCTTAATTACCTCTAGCATATGATCTCAATTTTTGTTTCATTATTTTTCTCCTGTTGAATAGTAAATACACAAGGACCCACCAAATCTCTATATTTGAAGAACTTTGTTTCACTAAGCCAAATAAATCTCAAATATAAATTGTTTAAATTCCTTCTTAAAAAGTAAAATTAAGGTAATAAAAGAATCCTAACAAAAGTATAATAGTCAACTTTGTCATAGAAAAGAGTTTGGAGACTTCAGCGATGATCAAATGAGATGTGAATAAAGTGGAAAAGAATGTACACATAATATGGTTAAAATATTTCTAACGTCTCTATAGTGAGTGTGATAAGTGCTTTAGTGACAGCAATTATTCCACTGCACAATCTTATTAGGTGGGTAGTACTATTATTTTCCCCATTTTATAAGTATAGAAATTGAGACACCAAGAAATTAATTGCCCAAGGTAACAGAGGTAGTCTGGGTGGAGCAGGAGTGATGCTCAGGCAGCCTGACTCCACACACTAACCCCTCTGTGACACAGCCTCTCAACATTCTGGCACGTACACATTTATATTTTGTTTCTCTCCTTCTGCATGTGGGAAGTGGGAGGCAATTTTTTTTTAAAAGACAAAAAACCTGTAGTCATTTAAAGACATTGGAGGTCAAGAGTTGAGGAAACAGGTTTTTAATGCTCTAAACGCACTTAATTGTCATATTTTTCAATTGTAGGTCCACCACCTTTTTAAATTCTTGCTACAATTCTGAATGGTATTTGCCTTTTAAAGACAAAGTTATTTGCCTTTTAAAGACAAGGAATTCATAAGGAAAGCTTCTGTATGTACTTCACATTAATAAGACCAGGTACCAAAGAAATCTATGACATAAGTAGGAGAGATTCATTGCTTTTCAAGGCAACTGACAAGCTGTTAGGCAAAGGCACTGATTATACAAAAATGGATTAATCCCTGTCCCAAATAAAAGAGAAAATTGTGAGGCTAGTGAAACTCAGGTTCTGTGTCCTGATGCCTTTCATTTTGTGCTCCTATCTTCAACAAAACTGACCTTAAGAATTAAACATAAAGGGTTAATCTCCAAAATATATAAAGAATTCATACAACTCAACAACAAAAAACAAACAACCCAATCAAAAAATGGGCAGAGGATCTGGACAGACATTTTTCCAAAGAAGATATACAGATGGCCAACAGACACATGAAAAGATGTTCAACATCACCAATCATTAAGGAAACGCAGATCAAAGCTACAATGAGATATCACCTTACACCCGTTAGAATGGCTACAATCACCAAGACAAAAAATAACAGATGTTGGAGAGGATGTGGAGAAAAGGGAACGCTCATACACTGCTGGTGGGAATGCAAACTGGTGCGGCCACTATGGAGAACAGTATGGAGATGTCTCAAAAAATTAAAAATAGAAATATCATACAATCCAGCTATCCCACCACTAAGTATTTATCCAAAGAACTTGAAATCAACAATTCAAAGAGATTTATGCACCCCTATGTTCATTACAGTATTATTCACAATAGCTGAGACATGGAAGCAACCCAAGTGCCCATTGACTGATGAACAGATAAAGAAGATGTGGTATGTATACACAGTGGAACACTACTAAGCCATAAAAAAGGACGGAATCGTCCCATTCACAACCACATGGATGGATCTTGAGGGTATTATGTTAAGCAAAATAAGCCAGACAGAGAAAGACAAACACTGCTTGATTTCACTCATGTGTGGAAGATAACCACATGGACAAAGAGAACAGATTAGTGGTTACCAGAGGGAAAAAGAGTTGGGGGGTGGGCAAAAGGGGTAAAGGGGCACATAAATGGCAATGGATAAAAATTACACTATTGGTGGTGAGCACAATGCAGTCTATATAGAAACTGACAAATAATAACACACACCTGAAATTTCACAATGTTATAAACCATTATGACCTCAATAAAATAATTTTAAAAACCCAAAACAAACAAACAAAAGAATTAAACAAGGAAAGAAGGAAGGGATGGAGGGAGAGAAAGACAGGAATCCAGGTCTTAGTTTGGGTTCCCTAGAAGCAGAGCTTGAGATGAGGATTCTTGTTCATGTGGTTTTAGTGGGGGTGCTGTGGGGAGAAGGGGTATGAGGGAAGCAGGATAGGAAGGGGTAGATGTTTTGCAGAGATGTGGTCTCAACTGGAGACCAGTTTTATTTAGCCTGATGCAGTAGAGAGCTCTGGAGTACAAATTCACCACACCAATAAAGCACCAGCGTTGGCACCTCCATGTCTTTCCAGGAGGGTTGCGGGTGGGAGAAGCTACTGTTGGGCCAAGGGCTTCTCTTTGGAGAAGGGACCCCCAACACTCACAGGAGTTGGGAGCCTAGTGCACCGACTAGTAAAGGAGAGCTGGGCAGGACACCAACAGTATCCAGTAGGCTTAAAGAGGTTGTCCTGGGGCCAGCTCGGTGGTTAAGTTGCGCACTCCGCTTCGGCAGCTCGGGGTTCAAAGGTTCAGATCCCGGGCGCAGATCTAATGCTGCTGGTCAAGCCACACTGTGGTAGCATCCCAAATAAAATAGAGGAAGATCGGCACAGATGTCAGCTCAGCAACAATCTTCCTCAAGCAAAAAGAGGAAGATTGGCAACAGATGTTAGCTCAGGGACAACCTTCTTCACAAAAAAAAAAAGAGGTTGCCCTACAACAAGTTTCTTTTCAGGGATCATTTCCACCCAGAAGTCTTCCCTGAACCTCCAGTGTGGATCTGACAGACTCTTCTATTTTTTCTTAGTCTGCTCTCTTTCATGCATTTTCCTTTGACTCTAGCAAGCAAACAGGCTTCTCATAATAAAAGTACCGAATTTCTACAACTAATACCAAAACTGAAAGGAGAACTAGCTGCCTCTGATATATCAAAGATATCCTTCTACTCACTGGCATTAATATTTGTCTCCAAGTCTTTTCCCTATCTTCTGTTAGTCTGCTTTCTACAGTGGCCTGCCTCAACCTCTGTTATTTTTTCTCTTCAACTTCTGTTCTCTGTTGCCCTCTCTGACTCCATCTGAGGCTACAGGCACACTGCATCTCCAACTTCCACTTTCTGACATTGCCCAGGGCCAACTTCAAAGTGGCAGACCACAAAGATGGGGCTTTGGGCTTAGGGTCCCAACTAATCAGGGCAGCCATGTTTTCATCTATTATATATATTGGTTTTCCACATGAGCCATTGTTTGAAGACAGGGCCCAATGACTTTACAAAGTTTCAAAAACACTGGTCTAAACATTTGTTCAAAACACACACACACACAACAGAAAAGACAAGTTCTTGCTGTATTCCATCAGGTCAAATGCCATGACCAGTGACTTGGCTCCCAGGAAGCCCCAGTTGCCCCTGTCTCTTTAGAGATCCAACATCATCTCACAGTCCTTGAGAACAAGGTCAGACACTCAACAGATGCCCAGAATCTCCTTGAAAAGTAAAAATAAAGCATTTTCAGGGACATTTACACCTGAAATCCTCACAAATTTGGACTATGAAAGTTCAGTGGTAGAAAGCACTTGCCAACACAGCGTGAACTATGTGCTTTGCAAGATGTTAATTGCAATTGGCACTTCTGAGGCTGGTGTGAGATGTGTTGCCCTTCATCTCCAGAGTTGTTTCTGACCTGCTTTCTTCCTGACCACTCCACCAGAAAAAAGAAGGAAAAAACTGAATTTGCTCTAAGCGTTTTCCTGAGTACTTTTAATTAAAATATTTTAAAGGATAATGTACCTTCATAAAAATTGTAATGGCAGTTGTCTTTAGAGCTCACACTTGATGTCAACTAGCAATTATGACCTAGATTGAACAAAATTTGGGCCTGACTCATTTCTCTATTAATATAGTAATAATCCCCCGTGAATATTCATATTCTTTCATTCTTATTGTTTTTATACATTTCCCTTAGATGAAACTTTTTAAAATTTCCATTTTATCACGGAGGAAATAAGCATAGTAAATTTCAAACCAGTAATGTAAATTTTTACCAAACTTGGGTTAGTTTTCTTCACTGTTTTTGTGTAAACATATTTAATTCAAGTGAAACTCAAGTCAAATGAGTACCAATCCTTGAAGACTACCTAACACATCAAGTTCTTTCTTCCCACTCCATATGGTCTCTCTTCCTCTATTAAAAGCATTGTTTATTCAATCCTTAGCCGCTGAAATGTTCTCAACTTTAATTGTTTGTTAAATAAATATTTACTGAGATCTTCCTCTATGATGGGCAGTGAACTAGACTTGGGGATGCAATAATAAATAAGCAGTGTTCTGATCCCTTAGGGTCTCATAGTGAGGAAGACAGATAAACCTAACCAGACTGGTGCTACAATAGAGGCAGGAACCGAATGAATGCCATGGAAGTACTGAGGAACTCACCATTAATCTGCTTAAAGGATTAAGGAAAGACTTCAAAAAGATAACGCTTTTTGGATTGCGTCCTGAAGGATGAGTGGGAGTTTTCCAGGTGGAGAAGCCTGGAAGAAGACACTCTAGCTTTGAGATACAGAATGTCCAGAAAACAAAACTAATTAAAAATGTGAAAAGTAAACCTAAGTATATTAATCCAAAAATTGGATAAGAAGGATACATATGGAATGCATGAAAATAATTGCCTCTAGGAAGGGGAGAAAAAATGGGGAAACAGATTTCAAGTTTATTTGTAATGCTTACTTCTATACATAAAAAATCAATATGATTTTTTTAATTTTATTTTACTTTATTTACTCTAAAGTGGAGAAGTTTAAGGTAGCTAATAAATTCAATTAGAAGAAAGGCAGAGATAATCTTTTATCTATTCCTTATACAAAAAGGTTCCCCAACTCATAAATTGCAGCTCTAACAGGGCATCCTGAAATTTTACTTGGTCCACCTCCAAACCACTTGACAACACAATGTCTTCCCTCTCTGAACCTCCATCCTCACACCTCCAACTTCCACCTTCTGAATCAAGAATGTTGAAAATAAACTGTATTAAAAAAAGACACCAACATAAGTAAAATAACATCTCAGAGAGGAAAAGTCTTATATTAAATTACTAATGAACTGATGATTAAATCAGGGAGGTCAAATTCCACAGGCAAAATTACAGGACAGGACTGAAATGATAATAGCTTCATTCCAATGGAGAATCTGACTCAAATTCTTTTCAGGGTTTTCCTTTTACACCATTCTTTCAGTCAAAGACTCCCCAGTACCTCTCTACCATCTCTACCTTGTTGTGCCGTGGAAAGCTATTATGACTCATGTACCTGGTGTTTGGTTAACATTCTATTGCTTATCATGCACATAAGAGTTCACTGTGACAATTATTCTAACATAATGAATGTTCTCATTATTTGTCCTCCAAGGTGTAGTTTGGCTACAAATATCGTATTTCCTCAAATTTCAGTCACATCCTAACTTTTATTGTCACTCTTCCAGTATCAGGACAATTCCCAAAACTCATTTCTGATGAAAGCTTCTCTGACTAGATCCATTAGGTATGTCTTCCACAAATGTATTTGTTAGCACACTTGTAAAACAATGTTTATAATTCCAAAACCAACTTCAACTCAATATGAATTTGGTATAATCCTACAAACATTTTTGGAACACATATTTTCATGGAACACTCCACTTGAAGAAGGACTATAAAGAGAAATAACTTCTGTCTCCCTAAAATTCATGTTCTGTGTGAGGAAACCAGCATATAAGTAAATACTTAGGATGTTTTATGATGAGCACTATACTGTAACCAAGGTTTATGAACAGCATTATGAGAGCACTGAGGAAAGGGGGATTAATTTGGTTTTGCAAGGTACCTTTACAAAGGAAGTGACATTTGAGCTAGGTATTGAAGGATGAGTTAGCCACGTGCAAAATCCAGTAAAGGCGTGAAAGGCTAGATCTTGAGGACAAAGAGTTGGGAAGTGCCGTGATTGAATATGTGTTTTGGAAACACATCAGTGTTTAGATCTGGCAGCAGTGTGGATCATGCCCATTCCCTCATTCTTTACAGTAATCCCAACCACCAGTGTGTCATGCAGATTTTCCCAGGAGGAGAGGATCCTAGCCAAAGGAGAATGCTATAGAGGAAAGAAGAGATATGAGGAAAGACGTGTGAGGCATCATGGTATGAAGTAAGATAATGAGAAAAATAGAGGGGCCAGCTCCATGGCCGAGTGGTTAAGTTCGCGTGCTCTGCTTTGGCGGTCCAGGATTTCGCTGGTTCGAATCCTGGGCACAGACATGGCACCACTCATCAGGCCATGCTGAAGCAGCATCCCACATGCCACAACTAGAAAGACCCACAACTAAAGATACACAACTTTGTACCGGGGGGCTTTGGGAGAAAAAGGAAAAATTTTTAAAAATCTAAAAAAAAAGAAAAATAGAAGAGAGCTGTGGAAGAATAGAGTAGGTACAGACACCAAAGAATCTGTAAAGGTGCTGAACCTGAATCTGTTTGCCAGTGGTTGAAAGCAAGAGTATGGTGTAGCTTAACTCTGCTGTGTACTGGCCAGACTTCCAACTGTCACCCCCTGTAGCCCTTTGCTTCAGCACTTTCTCTGGCTGCTATAGCCCACTCTGCCTGCTGGCTAGAAGTGGCAGAGAATTAAGAGCCCCTGGGAGCAGTCCTCAACCAAAGACTGGCAGGAATTGATAGATAAATACTCTAGCTCCCTTCCTCCTTGGATAGGATAACTCTGAGGTTTGTGTTTTACCTCCCCAATCAGATTAAGCTTTAGTTGCCCAGAGTGGATACCCTTGATAATGAATCCTTTATTGGCTGCCTTCCCTGCCCTATCTTACTCCCCCTCCCCAACTGGAATTCCCTAGGATCACCTCCCAAAGAAATGACTTGTGCTTAAATCCTTGTCCCATACGTTGATTAGAAAGAAAGTAGGTGTGAGGGAACAAGTGAGAACGGAAAAGTGAAAGGTTGAAAGTGAATATGAAAAATAGAACAGTAAGAGGCAGATAAGACTTGAAAGAGATGAAACAGAAGAATCCAACCATAGATCCCTTAAAGCAGAGGTTTTTCAACTTTGGCTGCAGGTTAAAATCACCAGAGGAGAATAAAAAACCAAATAAACCAGTACCCAGGTCCCATGCAGAAATTTTAACTGGTCTGAGTAGGGTTTGGGGGCATCTGGTACTTGATAAACATTCCCCATGTGATTCAAATATGCAGCAGGTTGAGAACCACTGCCTTGAAGGGACAAAGACACTGTTGAAGAAGTGACAGGGAAATAACAATTATAAATATACAGTCTATCTCCTGACTCTTCTGCCCTTTCAACCCCTACTTTGTGCTGCTCTGATATTTCGTATCATTGTGCAAAATAGTAGAAACGCATACTTGTAAGAGCTGAGTGCCTGAAAATGAATGAGAAAGAAAGGAGAAACAAAAGGAAAGCTAGCTGAGTATTGAATAAAGATCTGTGTTTCTCTCGAAGTCTTTGGAGTTAGACTGGATTTTTCTTTTAAATGTATAACCATGCTGAGGCTGGCCTCAGGGTGGTCTAATTTTTTTCAAGTTCAAAATAACAATTTTTTTTTTTTTTGAGGAAGATTAACCCTGAGCTAACTACTGCCAATCCTCCTCTTTTTGCTGAGGAAGACTGGCCCTGTACTAACATCCATGCCCATCTTCCTCTACTTTATACGTGGGATGCCTGTCACAGCATGGCTTTTGCCAAGCAGTGCCGTGTCCGCACCCGGGATCTGAATGGGCGAACCCCGGGCCGCTGACAAGTGGCATGTGCGAACTTAACCACTGCACCACTGGGCCAGCCCCCAAAATAACAATTTTCTATAAGCATTTGATCTACGAGATCTATAAGAGGAATGAATGGAGCAAATGCACCTAAGAGAGAACATAGGGCTAGATCTGGGAATTCCTTTTACCTCCCTGGGGACAAATCCAATAGACTAGACAACACTTATTCATGATCTCTACTGTCCTGATTTGGGGTGGAAAATAATTTCCTATTTGATTTTGGACAACCTTTTAAGGAAAATAATGACACTGCTCAATGTTCGTTGAGGAGTGGTTGGCAGGAAGACACAGGATGGGAATAGACTGAGGATCAGCCCCAAGAATCATCACTGAGTGAGCCAAGGGTTCCTATATTAGTGAATGGGATGGAAATAAACATTGCAACAAATGCAAGTCCCCCAAATTTCATCTCCTCAAAGAAGAGGACAATAACTAGTGGCACATATAACGTTTTAGCAACCCCTCAAAATACATCCATAGCAAATTTAGAACTAGAAGAAAAATCAAGTTAACTTTCATTCTCCAGCTATTCTTTTCTATAATTTTTTTTCTTTTTACCTTTTGACCCTGTTCACCCGTTTCTCCCACCTCCCAACCCCCACCTCTGGCAACCACCAATCTGTTCTGTATATCTATAAGCTTGGTTTTTTTGTTTGTTTGTTTAGATTTGTAATAGTTAAAGTTTACCATTTTGGAGACAATTGGCGTGAATGACACTGTACGGTGCAGTGGAAAGAGGTGACCTTTGCAGTCAAACACATCTGGATATGACTCTCAGGGTACTAGGTGTGTGTTCTGGTGCCTACTTCACTGAGTTGCTGCCAGGATTAAACGAGAATAAGAAATATAGAGCACGTGCCTGGCGCATAGCATTTGCTCAACAAAATTAACCTCAGTCTCAGTAGTAGCAGTAGTAATAGTAGCATTAATATTAACTAATAACCTTTCTAAACCTCACTTTCTTCATCCGTAAAGTGAGAAAAATAAGACCTATCTTACAAGGGTTTTGAGAATAAATTTGCAAATGAAATAATTTATTTAAAATATGTAGACCAATATCTGGCTCAAAGTAGGCATTCAATTAACGTAGTCGTTATTGTTTTTGGTGTGCTTTTGTGTGCCCAGGACCTCATGACCTTCCTCACTGATCCCTGTCCCCACTCACTAGACATATCCTCAAAATCTCTGGAGGTCAGCTATGCAGCCAATGGACCACAGTTATCACTCTACTTCGGGGCATGGGACGTGCAATGAGAAATGTCTGTCACACTCATAAACAGCAGTTAAGAAAGCTGGTTTGGTTTGGTCCTCACTCTGAGTTCTCTTTCCCTGATTCCTTTGGCACCCTTTCCCCCTACTGGCACTCTTTAACTGTTACCAACTTCCTTTAAGTCACTGCTTAAATACAAGGATCTTTATCTGAGGGAAGGAAGTAGGATAATTGCTCAAGACAAAGTCCTCAGGGCAGGTGCATTCAGAGGTTGCGGTGTGGTGAAAGCTCTATTCTGAACAGGCGTGTGCAGTCTTTTGCTTGGACAATGGAAGGAGCAGCCCAAAGCACAAGTAAAACGAGGGAGAAGCAAAGTCCTGGTCCCATGAAACACAGGATGAGCCAAGCGGTATCAGCTGGGTGGTGGAAAATGGAGACTGCTTCTATTCCTAAACCCCAAGTAACAATCTCCATTTTGTTGAAGGGAACCTTGAATCTTTGAAATAGAACAAAGCCCAGCTTTGATTAAACACCTTTATTGTGAATTTATAAAACACCTAAATTTACAAAATGTGGCTTCTGAGAAAGCTAATTATGCAAAGAAATCTGGCTCATGATGACAAACCCAAGCACAGAAGAAAAAATCATTTCCTGTTCCACTCAGGTTGCTGCAGTTGCTAGCTTTCTCGTTTATCTTAAATTTCTCTTTGCTTTAATGTTAATTGTTTCAAACAAGCAATGAATAATGAATAAACATGGCCTAATGTTTTTAAATTAACATTAAATCCTATAGGACTAACACTCCTATTTTCCATTTCCTGTCTTCTGTCCCAATTAAACACAATTATGAAATAATATATAGCTTGATTCAATCAGCTTTTAAAAAAATCATGTTTATCTTTTTTTCTGGATAGTAAACTATTAGGTGTTCATTGTAAAAGAAATGTAGAAATTTCGCAAAAGCCTAAGAAGAAAGAAAGATCCCTCATAGCTCCACCAGAGAAATAAAAATTATTAACATGTTGGTGAAGATCGCTCCTATACTTTTCAATGCATTTGTGTGTTTTATTTAATCAGATTCATAGTACACATATTGCTTTTGTGATTACATTTTAAAGTTATTCAGTGTCTTTCTCAACATGATTTTTTTTATTTTAGTGAAGAAGATTGGCCCTGAGCTAACATCTGTTGCCAATCTTCCTCTCTTTGCTTGAGAAAGATTGCCCCAAGCTAACATCTGTGCCAATCTTCCTCTATTTTGTATGTGGGATACCACTATAGCATGGCTTGATGAGTGGTGTGTAGGTCTACCTCTGAGATCAAAACCTAAGGATCCTGGGCCACTGAAGCAGACCACATGAACTTAACCACTCTGTCACTGGGCCAGCCCCTCAACATGATTTTTAATGGCTGCATAGTATTCCATCAAGCGGTTAACTTAGATAGCTTAACTTAACAATCTAAAATTGTTGACCATTTGGGTTGCTTCTAGGTATTTCTGCTATTTTAACATGTCAGGGAACATTCTTGTACATACATTTGGGCACAACCATGATTATTTCTCGAGGATAAATTCCTAGGAAGGAAATCTCTGCACAAATAACAAGTTTATCGTAAAAGGATTTTTTTTTTAAAGATTTTATTTTTTTCCTTTTTCTCCCCAAAGCCCCCCAGTACATAGTTGTATATTCTTTGTTGTGGGTCCTTCCAGTTGTGGCATGTGGGACGCCGCCTCAGAGTGGTTTGATGAGCAGTGTCATGTCCGCGCCCAGGATTCGAACCAACGAAACACTGGGCCGCCTGCAGCAGAGTGCGAGAACTTAACCACTCAGCCACGGGGTCAGCCCCCATAAAAGGATTTTTTAAAGGGTATTTTTAATTTGTAGAACCTACCATAAATACAACTAAATGACTATTTTTGCAATTATTTTTCATTACTGACTTCCCAAGTAGTCAGTAAGTTCCAACATTTTGGCTTCCAATCTATAGCTCCCTCACTGTCTTTCACGTCTGAAAGAAGTGTAAAAATCTTTTGTCAAGAACATGTGTCTACGTTTTTAGTTTGGGAAACATGGTAGCCATAACAGCAAAGTGTTCAGTGAAGTCCAAAATATTTGAACACCTAACACAGGGATGGTCCCTATAGCCAGTAACCTCTACAAGGGCAGGCATCTTCTATTTGCTTACCTCTGTGCCTACAGACATGGTATAGCAACTGGCACATAGTAGAAGCTCAAAAACTACTTCTTGAATGAATAAATGAATGAATGGTCATCTGGTAAGGACTACATCAATTTGCATTCCCACCAATAATGAGAGGAGCTTCTATCTCATAACCTCAGTCAGCTCACTTTTAGGCAAAAATTCTATGCATTCCATAAATGCTCAATTGTTTAAGAAAATACATTTTAATAGCTTAAGCAGATAAAACTATCTAAAGGAGTCACTCAGTCTCACCAAAGTTAAAAGTATTAATTTAAAGGTTAAAAGTTACAAGGTAATTTACCTACTTCATATGTAAGAATCACTCTAGAGCAGCACAGTCCAATGGAAATATGACGCAAGCCACTTATGTAATTTAAAATTTTCTAGTAGCCACATTAAAACATTAAAAGAATTGAGTGCAGTTCATTTTAATAATATATTTTATTTAATCTATCTAAAACATAACTTTAACATGAAGTAAATATAATAAGGTATTAATATTTTACATTCTCTCTTTCATACTAAGTTTTCAAAATCCAGAATGTTTTACACTTCGAGTACATCGCCACTCAGATACTAAATTTTCATCAAAAATACTTCACCTATGTTTAACTTTTATAACATTTACACTTGTTCTATACTCAAGGTGGTCCAAGTACTCACACTCTAAGTTGTTCCAAATATACTTCTATGTTTTCCAAGAACTGAATCATCGGTTTTTAAATTTTAATTCAAATTAAACAAAATTCAATTCCTCAGTCACATTAGTCATACTTTAAATGCTCAATAGCCACACATGGCTAGTGGCTGCTGTATTGGACAGCATCGCTGAGGGCAGCCCTTTAAATGAGTGTATCTTGTATGATCCATCAGCATTTAGCAAGTTATCACAGAAATTAGACCTTATTATCCCTGTTTCCAGATGAGGACATGGAGGCTCTGAGAACTTGTCACTTGTATAAGATCGCACACTAGGAATTAGTTAAGACTCAAATCTAGGCATTTGGACCCCAGAAGCTGAATCCTTTCCCCTGTCCCACTAGCTGAAAAAATAGTAAAATGGAGCATCTGTGTTAGGTGTGCAAATATCTGGGACTTTCCTAGACACTTTGCTTTTATGGCATATGGTTATGGCTACCATGTTGCTCAAATTAAAAACATAGACACATGGTTTTGACAAAAGATTTTTGCACTTCTTTCAGGTGTGAAAGACAGTGAGAGAGACATAGTTTGGAAACCAAAATGTTGGAATTTGAGGAATTTGAGGACATTTCGATAGATTATGGCAGTGGTTTCCAACTTCTTTTAAGCAGCAGAACACTTTTGTTCCTGAGATCTTAGATAGAACCCCAATATATAAAATCCACAAAAGTGAGATGGCCCTATTAAATCATAGGTAAGGGCTCCTAGAGTATTAACTACCACTCCACACCCCCCTCTGCCACCTCCTCCCCTCACCATGGCAGCCCCTGAGGTAATGCCCAAGAACCCCACGACTCCGGAAACAGCATTTAAAAACCACTCCTCAGAAAGGACTTCTGCTTTCAAAGAGATGGAGTAATGTACTTTTTCCTATTTCAGCCACTAAGTACAGCTAAAAACCCCTGGACGTTATATATAACACAAATATAAGAAGATTCAGAAGGTAGAGAGAAGGCAGACAAGCTAGAGACTTTTGGGCCTAAAGAACAATACAGTGATGAGTTCCTAGGGTTTTTTTTTTTTTGGCTTTTTTTTTTTTTTTTGCTTTTTGTTTTTGCCTCAAATATCCCAGACTGGGTACTGGAGAACCTGGCAAACTAGAAATTCCAATAGGTGAAAACAAAAAAAAAGCCCTAAGAAAAGCCTGCCCTCTCCTGACCCCATGAAAGGGACAGCCTAGCAAGACAGACAACTTTTAGACAATAATTGCTCCACCACAGCTAAAACCATAGAAAATACTGCAGCCCCCACCCCTGTCTTCATCAGCAAAGGCTATATGGGAAACCCATAATTCCACATTCGTGAGGCTGTAACAAGGCACCAAAAGACCCCCAAGAGAGTGCTATCAGAAGGCCAAGTGAGGAGCCAAGACTTTCATCTCCACTGGGCAATAACAAGGCTCACCCACCTCTCAGCATCAGTGGAGACCACGTGGGATACCTGGACTTCAGCTCCCACCTGGCAGTAATAAGGCACCTCATCCCCTCTCCATTGGGTGGTGTCAGAGGAGGCCTAGTGGAGAGTCAAGACTTTACCACTACCCAGCGGTAATGAGGCCTCCTACCCAAGGCATCAGTGGAAACTATGTGGGGAGCAGTAAAGAGGCATCCTGTTCCTCCCAGCCAGGGTGGTATTGGCAGAGGCCCAGTAGGGAAGGAACTCGAAGTCCCACCTTAACCCAGCAGTAATGAAGAGCCCTCCTCACCCAGGTATCAATGGAAGCCAATGGAGAATCTGAATTTCTAGCCCCACCTAGCAGTAACAAGGCAGCATCCCTCCCTCCTCCTTGCCAGACTGATGTCAAAAGAGGCCAGGTAAAACAGAAGATTTAAATAAGATCCAACATCTTATAACATAATACCAAATTTGTCCAGGTTTCAACCAAAACATTTGTCACACAGAGAACCAGAAAATCTCAACTTCAATGAGAAAAGACAATCAACAGACACCATCACTGAGATGACACAGACGTTAGAATTATCTGACAAGCTATCCCTCTAAGAACAGGAACCAGACAAGGATGCCCACTGTCACCACTCTTATTTAACATAGTATTGGAAGTCCTAGCCAGAGCCATCAGGCAAGAAAAAGAAATAAAAGGGATCCACATTGGAAAAGAAGAAGTGAAACTGTCACTCTTTGCAGACGACATGATTTTATATCTAGAAAACCCTAAAGAGTCCACTAAAAAACTTTTAGAAATAATAAAGGAATACAGTCAATTTGCGGGATACAAAATCAATGTACAAAACTCCGTTGCATTTCTATACACTAACAACGAAGTAGCAGAAAGAAAAATTAAGAATACAATCCCATTTACAATTGCAACAAAAAGAATAAAATACCTAGGAATAAACTTAACAAAAGAGGTGAAAGATCTGTACACTGAAAACTATAAAACATTGTTGAAAGAAATCGAAGAAGACACAAAGAAATGGACAGATATTCTGTGCTCTTGGATTGGAAGAATTAACATTGTTAAAATGTCCATACTTCCTAAACCAATCTATAGATTCAACGCAATCCCCATCAAAGTTCCAACAACATTTTTTACAGAAATAGAACAAAGAATCCTAAAATTTATATGGAACAACAAAAGACCCCGAATAGCCAAAGGATTCCTGAGAAAAAAGAACAAAGCTGGAGGTATCACACTCCCCAATTTCAAATTATACTACAAAGCCATAGTAACCAAAACAGCATGGTACTGGCACAAAAACAGAAACACAGATCAATGGAACAAAACTGAGAGCCCAGAAGTAAACCCACACGTTTATGGACAGCTAATATTCGACAAGGGAGCCAAGAGCATACGATGGAGAAAGGAGAGTCTCTTCAATAAATGGTGTTGGGAAAACGGGACAGCCACATGCAAAAGAATGAAAGTAGACCATTCCCTTACACCATGCACAAAAATCAACTCAAAATGGATTAAAGACTTGAATGTAAGACCCAAAACCATGAGACTTCTAGAAGAAAACATAGGCAGTACGCTCTATGACATTGGTCTGAGCAGCATATTTTCAAGTCCCATGTCTGACCGGGCAAGGAAAACAGAAGAAAAAATTAACAAATGGGACTACATCAAACTAAAAAGTTTCTGCACAGCAAAGGAAACCATCAACAAAACGAAAAGACAACCTAACAATTGGGAGAAGATATTTGCAAACCACATATGAGATAAGGGGTTAATATCCACAATATACAAAGAACTCATACAGCTCAACAACAAAAAAACCAACAATCCAATTAGAAAATGGGCAAAAGATCTGAACAGAGATTTCTCCAAAGAAGATATACAGATGGCCAACAGGCATATGAAAAGATGCTCAACATCATTAGCTATCAGGGAAATGCAAATCAAAACTACAATGAGGTATCACCTCACTCCAGTCAGAATGGCTATAATTAACAAGACAGGAAACAAGTGTTGGAGAGGGTGTGGAGAGAAGGGAACCCTTGTTCACTGCTGGTGGCAGTGCAAACTGGTGCACCCACTATGGAAAGCAGTATGGAGTATCCTCAGAAAATTAAGGATAGATCTACCATATGATCCAGCTATTCTACTGCTGGGTATTTATCCAAAGAACTTGAAAACACAAAGGCATAAAGATACTTGCACCCCTATGTTCATTGCGGCATTATACACAACAGCCAAGACTTGGAAGCAACCTAGGTGCCCATCAAGGGACGAATGGATAAAGAAGATGTGGTATTTATACACGATGGACTAGTACTCAGTCATAAGAAATGACGAAATCCGGCCATTTGTGACAACATGGATGGACCTTGAGGGTATTATGCTGAGTGAAATAAGTCAGAGGGAGAAAGTCAAATACCATATGATCTCACTCATAAGTAGAAGATAAAAACGACAAAAAAAAAACACACATAGCACTGGAGATTGGACTGGTGGTTACCATTGGGGAAGGGGGGAGGGGGGAGGGCAAAAGGGGTGATTAGGGTCACGTGAGGGGATGCACTATAATTAGTGTTCAGGTGGTGAACACGATGTAATGTATCCAGAATTTGAAATATGATGTACATCCGAAAAAAATAAAAATTAAACAAACAAACAAAAAAAAGAATTATCTGACAAGGATTTTAAAGCAGCCATCATAAAAATGCTTCAATGAGCAATTACAAACACTCTTGAATGAAAAATTAGAAAGTCTCAGCAAAGTAATAAAAGATATAAGAAGAATCAAATGGAAACTTTAAAAGGGAAAATACAATAACTAAAATTAAAAATTCAATGGACGAGCCCAATAGCAGAATGTAAAGGATAGACAAGAGAATCAGTGAACTTGAAGATAGAACAATAAAAATTACCCAATCTGTACAACAGAGAGAAAATCGACTGAAAAAAATAAATGAACAGAAACCTCAGAGACCTCTGGGACTATAACAAATAATCTAACATCTGTGTCATCATAGTACCAAAATGAGAGGAGAAAGAGGGTCAGGTTTAAAAAGTATTTGAAGAAATAATAGCTAAAATTTTTCCAAATTTGGCAAGAGCCACAAACAGATTCAAGAAGCTGAGTGAACCCTAAATGAGATAAACCTAAGGAATTTCACACAAAGATACATCATAGTCAAACATCTGAAAATAAAAGACAAAGGGAAAATCTTGAAAGCAGTGAGAGAGAAATGACACATTACCTATAGGAGGAAAACAATTCACATGACAGCAAATTTCTCATAAGAAACTAGGAAGGCCATAAACAAGTGGCACAAGATTTCTCAAGTGCTAAATAAAAAAAGAACTGCCAACCCAGAATTCAACATCCAGTGAAAATAACCTTCAAGAATAAAGGAGGAAATAAAGACATTCTCTGATGAAGGAAAAATAGGGGAATCTGTCACTAGCAGACCTATGCTAAAATAATGACTAAAGGAAATTCTCTAAACAGAAAGGAAATGATAAAGGAAGGAAATCTTCAAACATCAGAGAGGAAGAAAGGATAATGGAAAGAATCCAAATATGGGTAAATACAATAGACCTTCCTTCTCTTTTTGAGTTTTCTACATTATGTTTGATAGTTGAAGCAAAAATTATAATACTGTCTGAAGAAGTTCTCATTGTGTGTAGAGGAAATATTTAAGACAATTATATTATAAATGGGAGAGGGTGGAGGGACATAAAGCGAAGTAAGACTTCTACACTTCACTCAGACTGGTAAAACATTGATATTAGCAGACTATGATTTATGTATATGTAATATAGTAATTAGAGCAACCATTAAAAAATTATTCAAAGAGATACACTCAGAAACACAATAAATCAAATAAACACAAATAAATCAAAATGGAATTCTAAGAATGTTCAAGTAACCCACAGGAAGGCAGGGGAAAAGAAAGGAGAGAGAACAAACAGAAAACAAACAATAGTGACAACACCAACTTCTTTCAAGGCTGTAGGGTAACCGGATCTCTTACATTGCTAAGGGGAATGTAAAATGGCACAGCCTCTCTGGAAAATAGTTTCCCAGTTTCCTAAAAAACTAAACATACACTTACCTTATGACCCCAGCAATGTCACTCCTGGGCATTTATCATAGAGAAGTGAAAACTTATGACCACACAAAAACTTGTACATGATTTTTCATAGAAGCCTTATTTGTAATAGCCAAAAACTGGAAACAAACAAAATGTTCTAGAATAGGTGAACGGTTAAACAAACTGTGGTACATCCATATCATGGACTACTACTCAGCAAAGGAAGAAACTATTGATACACACAACGATCTCAGTAGATCTCAAGGGCACTATGCCAAGTGAAAAAGACAATCTCAAAAGGTCACAGACTGTATGATTCCATTTATGTAACATTCTCAAAATGACAAAAGTATAGAGATAGAGAACAAATTAGTGATTGCCAAGGGCTATGGATGGCATGGGGAGAGTGGTGGGTAGAATTATAAAGGGGTAGCATGAGGGAAATCTTTGTGGTGATGAAACAGTTCTGTAGCTTGACTGTGGTTCCTTCAATCGATCATTATTTCAAAATAAAAAGTTAAAAAAACTGAAACTTTCATACACGGCTGGTAAGAGTATAAATTGATACAATCACTTTGAAAAACAGTTTGACTATACCTATAAAGTAAAATATATATATATATGTGTGTGTGTGTGTGTGTGTGTGTGTGTGTACGTGTACGCCTTTTGGTTTGACAACTCCACTCCTCAGTATATACTCAAGTGAAATGAGAGTATATATCCAGCAAAAAACATGAAAAAGAACTCTCATAGTACACTTATTCATAATATCCCCAAACTAGAAACAACTCAAATGCCCACAAACATTAAATGGATGAGTAAATTGAGACATGTTCGTACCATGGAGACAAGACAGCCATGCAAAGAATTGACTACTACTACACACAACCACACAGAGGAATCTTAGAGACATTTTGCTGAGCAAAAGAAGGCAGACACAAAATAACACATATGGTATGATTCTATTTCTGTGAAATTCAAGAACTGACAAAACCAACCAACAGAGGTGATAGAGGTCAGAATATTGATTATCTCAGGCGAGGGGTAGGGGTATTGACTGGGAAAGGGCACAAAGGAAACTTCTGGGGCTATGGAGATGATCCACGTCTTACTCTGGGCAGTGTCTACAGGGATATTTACCTAGGTAAAAATTCATCAAGCCGTACACTTAAGATGAGAGCACTTTACTGTATGTAAGTAAAACCTCAATAAAAAGTAAAAAACAAAACAACAAACAAGAAACGACAAACAAAACCACTGGCCTTGGAAGACTGTTCTGCAGTGTCTGGACTGGAGTCACTTCAAATAAGGCACTGAGGGGAGGAACTGTGTGTGATGGACACAGACATCTCCTGCTCTTTGGGGCCTCCTGCATGAAATGCCCTTCCCCCCTTTGCCACCTCCCTTGGTGGCACCAATCAAGCCCCAAATCTGGTGTCCCTGACTCCTCTACCCAAGCAGTGTTTATGTTATACTATACATTTACTTATTTCTGTTCAAGAAGTTATCACACCTTCAGCGAACATCTGTCTACAAATATTTGCGGGGAGAAATGTGGCACAGTGCTTTGGCATATGGGCGGTGGAGTCAGTCTGCCTGGGTTTGAATCCCTATTTTGTCATCTACTAACCCTACTTTGGGCAAGATCTTAAGTTCTGCGGCTCTTCAGTTTCCATCTCACAGTGGGTTATGACATCCAGTAAATTCTAAATTAAAGTTAGGTAAGATAGACAAGATAATACGCCAGTATCTCACACTTGGGGCAAGAAGCAAATGTGATTCATTCCTGTGTCCCTAGAACTTAATACATGCTTGCGACACAACATATGACCAGTATAGCCTAATGGTTAAAAGCAAGAACTCTGGAGCCACAGAGACCCAAGTTCATAATTCAGCTCTACCTCTTACCAGCTGTGTGGCTTTGGGCATACAACTTAAGCTCTCTGATATCAACCTCCTTGCTTATAAAATGAGAGAATTAAATGACATAATTCATAGAAAGTGCTTAGCACAGTGTCTGGTGCATAGTAGAAGCTCAAAAAATATTAACCTAAAAATAAATATCTGCTTAACTACGCTGAGCTGTCAAGAGATTGTAGCTGAATCTACTAAGTGGACAGCTGTACTTCTCTAAGGAACTTGAACCTAAAGCGTGCCTGGAGTTTAGAAGAAAATATTTGCCCTGGGGCATCCATGCTAGCTGAAGTGTATAATGTACTGTTTGGGGCAGGTAAACTTCTTTTACTCCAGATTGAGCCTCTGAGGAGAGAGAAGATGGGAACTGCTTCCACTGGGGCAAAATGGGCTAGCGGGGTGGGGGAAGCTGTCCTTTCCATCCCCTCCTTCTGGATAAAAGCAAACTACGGTGCTGAGGCTGGTGTGTGGCACTGGGCCCACTGAGGGGTATTGATTTGTTCTTTCCAGGAAGAAATGCACATTATTCATTTTTTAATAGGCTGTCTTGTTCTTTAAAGTAACTCCTGTGACTTTGAAATAACACACTTGTGTGTTTTAGGTATTGGCTGCTTTGGAGGGAAGGTGTGCTGTTTTGATTAAGTGGGTACACAGGAGAGCTCTGTTCTCAGTCCCATGATTAATGGAGGAAATGTCCTTAGTCCTGTTCTCTGTCTGTTCCTCGCTTAGACTCTTGTGGCACCCGATCTCCCCAGAGCTCACTATGACTAATAACTTGTTCTATGGTGCTGTTTCTCCCATACGGTCAAATGTGTCATTCTACACTGTGGTTTGAAAACTTCCTTAGTCCAGTCTCACTTCGCCTGACACTGATCACTTTTCCAAACATTTCTACATCACTGTATTATTTCGTCCTCACAACAACAACCCAGTGAGGTAACATTCTGACCTATTTTACTGCCAAGAAAACTAAGGCACAGGTGGTAGAAAATGGAGGACAAAAAGAATGGGAGTTAGCCAGCCTGAAGGAAGAGGAGCTGCAAAGGCATTTAGGACTTGATTAATCACTTAATTAATTAGTTAAGTAATACTATGTGGCAGATGGTGCTTTTTCTACTAGAAAAAGACAAGAAAAAACAGATATATTGAAACACCGGAAATTTAAGTCAGATGCTTAGGAACACTTCCCCAAAATATACTGGCACCACTTTACGGAATACAGGCTCCAAAAAGTTGTACTAAATATAATTTGTTTCTATATTCATGAAGCTACTCATTAATTATCTCTATAAATATCTATTGCATACCTCTTAAGTGCAAGTCACACTGGAGAAATGGAAAAATGAAGGAAAAACATGTGAAGTCAAGAAATTTACCATACAGTAAAAGAGATTTTAAGATACACAAATAAAACAGAATATGCAAAGTGATTTTAGGTTTTCAGAGGAGTGAGAGGCCTGTGGAAGCAGCAAGCAATCCCAGAGAAGCTTTCATAAAAGGCATCTCTGAGCCTGGAGGAGTTCAGACTTGTAGAAATGGAGAGGGTGTGGGACCTCGCCAGAGAAAACTAACTTCTCTCCTCTCTGGATTCTCTCCACTCGGGTTATGTGTTGTGCAAATTCAAAGCAGTGCTGGTATGCTTTCTGGCTGCACTAGTGCAATTCTTTGTGGCAGGGCTGTGGCAAAGGAGAAAACCTTTCCTGATCATATCTGGATGCTGTTTTTAGTATAAATTAGTCCGAGTGAAGGCTCACAGATTTGGGCTTGATTGAGTTTAGCAACTTCTGACCCCAGAAAGAATTTGGGCTAGAAGCCTGCTCTGAAAACCACCTAGGGTTTCCAGCCAAACAGGTTTTGCACCATCCAAGATTTGCACAGCTTCATCTGGTGAGCCTGAACGTGGATAGCTGTACAGTTCTGGGCTGAGAGCTCACCTTCGCTGGATTTGTCCCAGGCAGCTGTTCTCCTGGCTGTCTTCAGTAGGTGACCTTTTCTACTGATGCCTCTGCTCGAGGGACAACCTGGAAACGTGGTGCAAACTCCTTTCCCAGCAGGCTGTAGGCAGGGGATTAGGATACCACCTGCTCCGTGCCCTCACGGAATTACTGACCACGGTGGCCTCGAATGGCCTCTGCAGTTATTTTTAAACCAAGTAGTTGGGAATTAGTCATCACCTAGAATTTAATATGTGTGTTTCTTGGCCTCCTAACAGAAAACTTTTTGCTCAGTATACAAGCAATATATTTACCCTTGGGTGCAACATATAATAAAACTGTGCTGTTTCGTAATAGTTGTTCTTATCGTAGTCCAGGATGATGGATCACCTTGAACTTTTGGATGCTCATTTTGGCCTCCCAAAGGGATTTGCTTCAGAGATCCTTTCCCACAGGTAGGCTTGGGTCAGGATCTGCCCTTATCTACATACTCTCCCTCACAAACCAAGAGCCATCAAGGTTTTCTCCCTGTATCAGCAGGAGGGACATAAGAAGCTTTCCAGTTTGTGAGGAATTCCCACAGGGTCAAGGCTTGTTGGTTGCCAGGGTCCTATTGTTTCCTGGACAGCTAGTTTGGCCCCTGACCTCTACTTGACCCCACCACTTGGTTCCTGTGGACTACCCTTCTTTATTGCACGGCCGCCATTTGACCCTCTGCCTCTTGCTTTCCTGGCTACTCAGTCTCCCCATCTGTCTAGACGCTCAGCTCCACCTTCCCTGGATCTCCTGTAGTCCTTCTACAAAGGGACAGTTCCCCCAGCTCCTGGCCCCTGGTTGTGCCTTCATCATGTGCCCTTCTGGAATTGCAGCATCTTATAGGAGAACCGCATGGTCCATCTCTTCCAACTCTTTCTTCTTGCACTTGGCTCTGATCCTTGCCTCAGCCCTCTGAATGTGGCTACATGTCCCGTCTTTGCAAACTCCTACTGCCTGTGTTGATACTCCTGACACCATGTCCACATGTGAAAACCATATGACTCAGCAGTCCTACTCCTAGGTATATATCCAAAAGAACAGAAAGCAAGGACTCGAACAGATCTCTGTACACGAATGTTTGTAGCAGCACTATTCACAACAGCCAAAAGGTGGGAACAACCCAAGTGTCCCTCAACAGATTAATGGATAAACAAAATGTGGTATATCCATACAATGAACATTACTCAGCCATAAAAAGGGATGAAGTTCTGATACGTGCCACAACATGGATGGACCTTGAAAACATTATGCTAAGTGAAAGAAGTCAGATACAAAAGGACAAATATTGTATGATTCCACTTATATGAAATATCTGGAATAGGCAAATTCATAGAGATAGAAAGCAGAATAGAGGTTACCAGGGGCTGGGCGGGGGGGAGGGGGAAATGAGGAGCTGTTGTCTAATGGGTACAGAATTTATATTGGGAATGCTGAAAAAGTTTTGGGTATAGATAGTGGTGATGGGTACATAGCATTGTGAATATAATTAATACCACTGAGTACACTTACAAATGGTTAACATGACAAATATTATGTTATGTACATTTTACCACAATTAAAAAACTGTTAAAAAAAATCTCTATTACGAGCACCATATGAGTTACCCTAAATGGGCTTTCTTCTTTTGGTGACTTGCACCCACTTTGCCTCTTCGTACAACTGTGGACAGTAGTTGGCACACAGAAATGCTCAGGTATGAAAAACAGATGAACTTACACAAGGATAGAATCGACTATACACTAAAGGCCTCACCATCTCCAGCAGAGTTTATTTAGCAGGACCGCCATGGCCTTGCAAAGTTACAAAGACAAATATACTCATGAGGGAAAGAGTCAGGGCCTGCATTTCTTAAGACAGCAGAGGGAAGCAGCAGAGTAAATTGAAAAGGGGGGAAGGCACCTCACATGTGCCAGGAAGCGGGAACACTGAGCTCATCCCCCACCCCACCCCATTCCTCGAGCTTCTTTCTTGGATCAGCACAGATACAGGAGAAGCCCCATCTCCAAACAGCCATTCTGTCCCTGGCACCACTGCTTCCCCAAGAGGGCAGTGTCTCTGGAACTTGTCCAAGAGCAAAATGGATTTTTAGGGATCAAAGACTTAATTCACATGAAAAGCAAGGTTTACAGCTGGGCAGAATTACTATTTAGTGCTTTTTTTCCTCCTTTCTGTAATTTATTTCTGGTGTGTTAGAAAATCCTGGAGGAAAATTAATGTGATTTTTTTTAAAAATTAAGACTGGCTCCAGTGAAATTTTCATTATCCTTTCCAAACCTCAAAATTAAAAAGACACCATGAGTACTTATAGAAATGTCCCTCAATGTTCTAAATAATTTCTTTAAGGTATACTCTATAATTTCTGTCGTGTCTCTAAGTTTAAAATTTACTTTTTAAAGCACGTAAATGGCAGTGTCAGGCAAAGGATCGACACTCTATTTTGGACAGGGAAAATAGAGGCACAGGAAGGCACAGTGGCAGCCTACTTTGGTTTTTTTATGGGAGAGACAGGACTAGAGCCAAAACCTCCTAACTCTTAAAATCCAGGCCTCCTTTCCACAGTACCCTTCTGAACAGATGCAATGCAGGGATTAAGATCAGGTTTCTTTACCAAGGTCAAACGACAAGTCAGCAGCACAAAAGTTCTGTTCTGAGGAGTGAGGGATAAAGCACCTAGAAGTCAAAATCTTCAGGACTGAGAAGAGCTGTTTCTTGGCCTTAACTTTCCAGGCTGTGTGGGTCCCTGCCAGTGTCAGCCCAGCTGCCAGCCATGCTGGGATGTTGCCTCCGCCAAGGGCCTATCAGGGAGGCATGAGTAAGGCAGAACTGGGCAGGCCTAGGACTAAGAGAGCTGACCTTGCTTTGGGTGGCCTGTAGTTCAAATCAAATTTCCAAATAATAGGGAAGACTTGGGTCTGGAAGGACATCACAGAACGGGTGCAAGCCAATGAATGGGACACTGTGGCAAGAATCTCTGGCCAGACGCTGCATCTCAGTGTAGGTAAGTGGGGCATCCAGTGGCTGAGGTTAGTCAACTCCAGCACCTTGGTGAGAGAGAAATGCAAGAGCTAGGAAGGCCATGAAAGCCTGGTCAAACAAGTGCCTGACTCCTGGCCAAAGGGTGTGCACATCAGGAGAAAAGACAGCAGCTCAGGTACACAAACTAGACACACAGGCTGAGAGTTAGGGTACCGTTTAGGAACGTTTCTGGCAGTAAGTAACAGAAAAACAGCTAACAGTGGCTTAAACTTTAAGAGCATTTGTTGTTTACTTAATAAAGAGTCCAGAGATGAGCATTCCCAGGATTCATTCAGTAGCTCAACAAGGACATCAAGATTTCAGGTTTTTTCATCCTTCCCCTCTACCATTCTTCAGCATAGTGGCGTTTTTGCTCTTGGACTTTCTACCTAATGGTCACGAAATGGGTGTCACAGCTATAAGCATCATATCCTCACGTAACTGCCCCCAAAGGCAGAAAATAGGGGAAAATATTTCTCAGAAGAGCTCTCCTTATGTCTCATTGGCCAGAGCTGTGTCACATGACTCCCCACAAGAAGATGTAGTAATGGACTTTGCACTTCTACAGTGTGAGGCAGGCAGAGGAAAAAGAGGAATGGTTATGGGATAACCAGCCAACAGCTTGCCACAGTGCAACAAGGAGGCTGCAGCTTGATGGGCTATGCTGGGGCCCAGGTTCTCCCCCCAAGAATCTCAGACACCAGGCTGGGGCGGCCAGACCAATTCCAGACCCCATTTCCTAGTAAGGATGGGGCTTCTAATACTCTTGTTCAGATGGCTCAGGGCCTGTATGAGACTAAACCTTCTGTTGAAGGTCTTTATCAGAGGCATGTGTTTTTGGAATAATCTTCTTAACCAAAAATTGTGTATGTGAAATTCTCTCTTCATATAAGAAATAATGGCAAAATCCATCAGTATGCCCTTCTGGGAGCTTGGCTGCTGCCACCAGTTTGCTGTCCATCTCTGCATTGCTGTCAGGAAGTGCCAGGCCTGCCCTGGCCCCACTCAGGTGAGGGGAGGCATTACCATGCTGAAGCTGCCCAAGCCCCTCCCAGTGAATAAAATTTAGTGAAGCTGCCCACTATGACCCTGGCCTCCTCAGGTACCCCTTGGAGGCCAAGGGCTCAAATTAGTTCCTGTGATAGGCTTTCTAGGTGTCTTGGCAACTGAGTGTCCCGATAAACCAGATAGACCCTCTCCTGCCAGAAGCAGTTCCAAATCACAGCAACTGTAACCAGAGGTAATAGTGACAGCTAACACTTATGTAGCATTTACTATGAGCCAGGAACAACATGTTCTAGCTGTTTACATGCCCAAACTCATTTAACCCTCATAACAACCCTGTGAGTAGGTACTGTTATCATCACACTCATTTTATAGATAAGTAAACTGAGGCACAGAGAGGTTAAGGAACTTGCCCAAGGTCACACAGCTAATAAATGGCAGAGCCAGGATTTGAAGTTCGGCAGCCTGGCCCCAGAATCCATGCTCTTAATCATAACACTGCCTTTTATCAAAGTAAACTTTGCAGTGCTTTGAACCAAACATTGCAAAAACTGCAGCTCACAGAGGCAGGAGGAAGCACGTGGATGCAGAAGGAATGCTGGGTACTGCCATTCATTGAGTCATTGACCCCCAGGGTCTGGTTCCTTTACCCAGTGCTGTGGTGGTAGGTCGTGGTGGCACCCATCGGGCAGTGAGGACCACTCCTTCTGGATAGCAGCACACTGTGTTAATAAGATGCCTAAACGAAGAGTGTGTAATCCAAATATTTGTGAAAAGAGCAGTCCCAGTAGCTGGGCTGCTCCAGGCCAGGTTAGGTCAGACATGGCATATGTTAGGATGGAGTTGTCACTTGGGTTATACTTAACATTCCCACATAATGGAGTCTTTGTGAACTTTCAACAATACATAAACAAAACATCTTGCTTCTTCAGAGAGATTTTATGGCTGCCTGCCTAATACTGACATGAAATAGCTTTTGTCTTAACTGCCAGAGTCACGCTGTACCAATATTTGAAACACAAAGCTTGCTCCTATCTGTTTTAATTGCTTTGTGCCTTTTTTGTCCATGAAGTACCAACTACAAAACTCATTTTAAGAAGGCTTTCTATACATAAAGATTTCCTTCAGAACTCCTTTTAAAGGTTAGTCACAACTTTATAAACTATATAAAATTTCAGTTAAAACATGGGGAATGTTTAGTGACCTGGTGTTTCCAGGTTGTAGCAATCAAAGTGAATCGCCCTCTGACTTTGGCAACACCTTTAGATAACTCAGCCTCTGTCGAGGGGAATACCAAGATTCTAAAAGCTCAAAAATACTATTTTACTAAACCAGGGGTTTGGGATTTGCTTCTGGAATATGTGTGATCACAGGGCAAGTATACAATATTTTCAGTCAAAGGGGGACTCTCTAATGACATGATCCAATTCCGGAGCCACCTTTACCTCACCTTAAGCTGATTCACTTTAATGACACACAATGAATGACATTAATGACCTAATGTGATAAAAAATCACCAATGATCACCCTAGTTCAACCTCTTTGATCATTTAAAACTTGATTATAAAAAAATGAGCAATATAGACTGAAGACTTTGTTTTGCAGCGCTAAAATGGAAACTGAAATTTAATATTTAGGATATAGTCCAAAAGCTACCATCTTAAAAGTTCCTTTCACCCTTGATTATGGATAAGGCCTCCCGTGAGAAGGTGGGTCACATGGAATGGTACCAGGTAAGGAAGAACCCTCTAAGGCTCAGGTACAGAGCTAACTCTCAAGATTGGCCCTACACAAAAGGATGAAGTCAGGAAATTTTGCCTATCTGCAATCCCCCACTCCCTTCCTTGGTCTGGCCCCTTCCCCTCACCCTCCCACCTCTCTCCCTTGCTCACTGTCTCGTGGAGGAAGGGATGGTCCCCAAAGGCCTCAAGGTCACTGTCTCTTTTCTAAACTTCTGGCTCTGATATTCCAGTTATCCAGGTTGATTAGATCCATTCAGACACTGCTCAGGCAACCCAGATTCATGGGAATGAATTTATAGTAGCATTCCAAATTACTAGCTTACAAGAGAAGTGTAGTTTCCAGGCAGACCAATGGATAATACATTCCCCCACTTGCAGGACAGTCTGTTTACAAGGCTGAAGAAAACTGCAACAGTCAGGATGGGCTAAGTTCACCTGTGGTAACAAACAACTCCCAAACTTCAGTGGCTTACAACCAGCAAAAGGTATTTCTCACTCACACTACATGTCTAGCACAGCTCTGCTGCATGTCATATTCACTCACGCTGATGAGGCAAAAGGAAAAGAGAGATCATGAACCACAGGGTAGGGGTACTGGAAGGAGAGAAAAAAGGGAATATTTGGGGGAACAGTAATGCAATCTATCACAAGTACATGGAATTCTTTCTCAGAAGAGCCCTAGGCTTTGAGTCAAAAAACAGGGTTCCCCTTCCAGCACTACTGCCTAACCAACACTTGACCTTGGACAAGTCACTTCACCTCTCTGAGCTTCACTTTCACAATCAGGAAAATAAGAGGACTGGATTCCATGACTCTCAAGCAGCCTTCCAACTTGGAGACAATAGGTTCCCGATGGCTAGAATAGGGACCCTCTCACCAGCTAGGGTCTGGAGCACACCACCAAAGTTTTTCTCTAAAAACTCTAAAACTCTTCTGACTCTATCAGAAGGACCTTATTTGGGCTTTAAAAAGCCTGACGTCTCAACTGGGGTTCCATACCTGAACCCCAGAACAAAGAGGATGATTTGAGTGCCTCTGTCCTCAATTCTCCCAAGGAATTAGGAGTACCATTCTAGATGCACAGGAAAGAAGTCAACTCATTACATACAACAGATGCCCACAGTGCACTGGGGTCTAATTCTCTCTTGGAACTCTTGTAATTGTCACATGGGTCTGTTCTTTGGATTTGAAGGAGCTCAGCTCAAGTCTCTGCAAACCTTGTGAGAAATTCAGTGCCATCCCCAAATGCCTTCAAATTCCTAGGAGCTAATGATTTACTGACCACTTCTCAGTAAGATTTCCAGCTCTTGCACATTTCTTCCTATTCTGTTATCTCGTCTCCGTCCAGGTGGGAAATGCAGCCCCTCATCCTTCATCTAGCTGAGGGAAATCAGGTATCCCAAAAGCAAAAGAACTCTAGGTCATGTGTCCCAAAAGTTAAAAACCCAAATAATAAAATAGATCCTTAATGCTTTGTCCCTTCAATGTTTAATCCCTCTGTTCTTCTGAGTGAACACTAATTTTCTTTCCTTTTAAATAGTCACCTGAATCTTTTTCTAGGTTAACACTCATTCTATTTACTTTGACTCCCTTTGTTTTCAAAATGTATACTTGAATTGCTTTTCAAAGTTGTATAAATTTGTTTATGAATACAAGAGTCCCCATTCCCTGTGGATCCCAACACAATTTCTGCAAAGGGGTAGAAGGGGTGGGGGTGGGGCATCTTTGATTGCACTCATGAATAAAAGAAATAGTAAATCTGATGTGTTAAGAACTGAGCCATACTGACATTTGGCTCTAGCTTGTAGTTGCTCTCCTCCTTTCTTCTCACATAAATATTTTTAGTAAATGTCAAGTCTTTCTATTTCAAAAATTTTTGAGTCTGTGGTCTCATTTCCATGGCAATTTTAACAGAAAACATTCCCAAAAGGCATGCATTGATAGTAAATATCAAGTACTGGATGATCTTGTTCTAAAAGTCCTCCACCCTCCCACCATTGGGAATTTCTCATGCACTTTCTCTCCTCACAGAATCTGGCCTCCCGTCCTATTGCCTGTTCACCTCACCCACTCCCATTCTCAGCCTCACTTTCACCCTGGTCTTTGCTTACTTTCTCATTTGCTCTCTCACTCTCTACTTCCCCTTCTCCTCTTTCCTCTGTCTTCACTCACCCCAGGAATTCCTATCCATTTCTATATAGACAATTTTGCCTATATCTTTGTTGTCTCCTTTCACTCAATGTCCAATCTCCATCTCCCAAGCAGCCTATCAAAAGATTGCAGACCTTTCCCTAAGCTCTGGTAGCAGCTGATATAATCAAATTTTCACCCCACTGCGCTAGCTTAAAAGGAATCATTCAGATTGATGATGACATAAAGAGATGGAAAGACATTCCATGCACATGGATTGGAAGAATAAACATAGTTAAAATGTCCATACTACCTAAAGCAATATACAGATTCAACGCTATCCCAATCAGAATCCCAATGACATTCTTTACAGAAATTGAACAAAGAATCCTAAAATTCATATGGGACAACAAAAGACCCCAAATCGCTAACGCAATCCTGAGAAAAAAGAACAAAGCTGGAGGCATCACAATCCCTGACTTCAAAACATAATACAGATCCATGACATCACCAAGATGGCAGAGTGAGTAGTCTTCTTTGTCTCTCCCCCTCCAAATCTACAACTAATTGGACATTCATCAGTTAACAAAGGATATCCATATAGCATCTCAGGTCGCCAGAGAGACCCGTGCTGCTATACATGTGAAGGCGGATGGACTTCCCCCCAGGAGGAGGTGGAGACGGGTGAAAACTCTCCAACCCATGACCCCCAGACAGCCTAGGACCTGCAAGCGGCTTTCTTCCAGCAGACTCCCCCATAGCATCTCCACGCACCAAGGGCAGGAGTGTGCGTGCACCGGCGGAGTGACAGTGGAAACAGGTGATTACAGCCCTACCTAAGGCCCCGCGATTACACCTAAGCCCGGGGGAAACTCCAGGGTCCTGCACCAGTGGCAGGGAAAGCCTCTACTCGCCATTAGCGGAGAGGCTCTGCCCAGCATTCAGAATGCCGGGAGGCTCCTGAAGAGGAGGACTCCAGGCAGGGAAGCAGCCTGCCAGCTGCTGCCAGACTCAGGACTCCAGCTGTCTCCCAGATGGGGCAAGGGCCTCCTGGAGATCCTGTGGGAGTGTTCTGGGGCTGGGTCGAGTTCCAGCAGCCCAGCTCCGCAGCCCCGGTGGAAATTCCAGGGTCCCGCACCGGCAGCAGGGAAAGCCTCTACTTGCCATTAGCGAAGAGGCCCCGCCCAGCATTCAGAATGCTGGGAGGCTCCTGAAGAGGAGGATCCCGGACAGAGCAGCAGCCTGCCAGCCGCTGCCAGACTCACAGACTCCGGCTGTGTCCCAGAGGGGGCAAGAGGCACCCAGAGAGCCCATGGGTGTGGTTGGGGGCTGGGTAGAGCTCCAGTGGCCCAGCTCCATGGCCCAGGGGGAAACTCTATGGTCCTACAGCAGCCTCAGCAAAAGCCTCTGCACAGCACTAGTGGAGAGGCCCCAACCGGCAATCACAAGGCTGGAAGGCCCTGAGGCAAAAGTAGCATAGCTACGTGAGCTAACAACAGACTGCAGAAGATACCCATAGCTCTGCTGTGACCTCTAGTGGACAAGTGAGATTTTGTGGGCTCTGACATTGACAGAGCTGCGAATAAAGGTGATCCTGCTCCCAGCCGCTGGGAAAGCCCATAACACCGCTGCAGACCTGAAGGAGGGAGCACGTCTAGGTGGTCTGCAACAGTAGGCACCTGCAGCCTGAAGCCCCCTTGCAATTTCCCCCACAGCTGACGAGGGTCCCCACAGGACCACTGTGACTATGAGGAGGGGCCCAGGTCCAGTCAGCAACAGCTGACAGGATTCCTGGTCAGTGCAGTCTAAACAGCTGCTCCCCCCACACACACACCAGTAGAAACAAGTGGAAGCAGTAATCAAACTCTATCTCTATGTGGAGGCACAAATCCATGCCATCAAGCAGTATGAAAAAATATATTAAATCTCCAGAACAGAAAGAAAATGACAAGTACCCAGAAAACAATCCCAAAGACAATGAAATCTATAACCTAAATGATGATGAATTCAAAACAGCCATTATTAAAAAACTCAACGAGTTAAAAGAGAATACAGATAAACAACTCAAAGAGTTCAGGAGCTATGTCACAAAAGAGCTTGATACTATAAAGAAGAACCAAGCAGAAATACTGGAGATGAAGAACACAATGGAGGAGATTAAGAAAAATCTGGACTCTCTGAACAGTAGGGTCGATAATATGGAGGACAGAATTAGCAACTTGGAGGATAAGAATATAGAAATGCTGCAGACAGAGGAAGAGAGAGAACTAAGACTAAAAAGAATTGAAGAAACTCTCCAAGAATTATCTGACTCAATTAGGAGATGCAACATAAGGCTTATAGGTATACCAGAGGGAGAAGAGAAGGAGAAGGGGGAGAAAGCCTGTTCAAAGAAATACTGGCTGAGAATTTTCCAAACCTGGGGAGAGAGATGGAACTTCGTGTGACAGAAGCCAATAGATCTCCAAACTTTATCAATGTAAGAAGACCAACCCCAAGGCATATAGTAGTGAAGCTAGCAAAAGTCAACAACAAAGAGAGAATACTAAGGGCAGCCAGGCAGAAGAAAATAACCTACAAAGGAACCCCCATAAGGCTATCAGCAGATTTCTCAGCAGACATCTTACAGGCTAGAAGAGAGTGGAATGATATATTCAAAACTCTGAAGGACAAAAACCTGCAGCCAAGAATATGCTACTCAGCAAAAATATCCTTCAAATACGATGGAGAAATAAAAACTTTCCCAGATAAACAAAAGTTAAGGGAGTTCATTGCCACAAGACCCCCCTCTTCAAGAATTGCTCAGGAAGACCCTCATACCTGAAAAATCAAAAAAAGGAAAGGGGTTACAAAACCCAGAGCAAAGGAGATAAGTAGAAGGACAATAACAGAAAGTAGCAGCTCTCCATCAGAACAGGTTAGCAAAACTTAAATAAAACATTAAAGATAATAGGAAGGGAAACACCAAGAATAAATATAATCCTGTCATTTTAACCACAAACTCACAACACAAGAAGGAAGAGGAAAAAAAAATCTGACAATAACAACCTAGAAGGGGAAGAGAAAAGGGATGGAACGTTTTAATTTAAGGAAATAAGAGGCCATCAGAAAATGGACTATCTCATCTATGAGATGTTTTATACAAACCACCTGGTAACCACTAAACAAATAACAAGAATAAAGACACAAATTACAAATAAGGAGAAAGCCGATACAGAAATTTACCTACCTGAATTAGTAATCCAAAAATCATGGGACAAGAAACAAAGGAAATGCAAGAGAACCAGAAAACAAGTGATAAAATGGCAGCGGTAGGCCCCCACATTTCAATAATCACTCTAAATGTAAATGGATTGAACTCCCCAATCAAAAGACACAGAGTGGCAGGATGGATCAAAGAACAAGACCCAACAATATGCTGCCTCCAGGAAACACACCTCAGCCCCAAAGACAAACACAGACTCAAAGTGAAGGGATGGAAGACAATACTCCAACCTAATCATGAACAAAAGAAAGCAGGCGTCGCTATACTTATATCAGACAAAGTAGACTTCAAAGCAAAACAGATAAAGAAAGACAAAGAGGGGCAGTATATAATGATAAAAGGGACACTCCACCAAGATGACATAACACTTATATACGCACCCAACACAGGAGCACCAAAATTTGTAAAGCAACTCTGAACAAAACTAAAAGGAGACATCAACAACAATACAATAATAGTAGGGGACCTCAATATCCCATTAACACCAATGGATAGATCATCCAGACAGAAAATCAACAATGAAATTATAGAATTAAATGAAAAATTACACCAGATGGACTTAATAGATATATATAAAACACTTCATCCAAAATTAGCAGTTTACACATTCTTCTCAAGTGTGCATGGAACATTCTCAAGGATAGACCATATCTTGGGAAACAAAGCAAGCATCAATAAATTCAAGAGGGTTGAAACAATATCGAGCATCTTTTCTGATCATAATGCTATGAAACTAGAAATCAACTACAAGAATAAAGCTGGGAAAGGGGCAAAAATGTGGAGACTAGGGGCTGGCCCCGTGGCCGAGTGGTTAAGTTCGCGCGCTCCGCTGCAGGCGGCCCAGTGTTTCGTTGGTTCGAATCCTGGGCGCGGACATGGCACTGCTCATCAGACCATGCTGAGGCAGCGTCCCACATGCCACAACTAGAAGAACCCACAACGAAGAGTACACAACTATGTACTGGGGGGCTTTGGGGAGAAAAAGGAAAAAATAAAATCTTAAAAAAAAAAAAATGTGGAGACTAAACAACATGCTACTGAACAAACAACGGATTATTGAAGAAATTAAAGAAGAAATCAAATATTATCTGGAGACAAATGAAAATGAAAACACACCATACCAACTCATTTGGGACACAGCAAAAGCGGTCCTAAGAGGGAAATTCATTGCAATACAGGCTCACCTCAATAAACAAGAAAAATCTCACATAAGCAACCTCAAACAACACCTAACAGAATTAGAAAAAGAAGAACAAACAAAGCCCAAAGTCAGTAGAAGGAGGGAAATAATAAAAATTAGAGCAGAAATAAACGATATTGAAACAAAAAGACAGCAGAAAGGATCAATGAAACAAAGAGTTGGTTCTTCGAAAAAATTAACGAAATCAACAGACCCTTAGCCAGACTCACAAAGAAAAAAAGAGAGAAGTCTCAAATAAATAAAATTAGAAATGAGAGAGGAGAAATCACAATGGATACCAAAGAAATACAAGGGATCATAAGAGAATACTATGAAAAACTATATGCCAACAAATTGAACAACTAGAAGAAATGGATAAATTCCTAGACTCTTACAACTTCCCCAAACTGAATCAGGAAGAAATAGAGAATCTGAATAGACCAATCACAAGTAAAGAAATAGAAACAGTAATCAAAAACCTCCCCAAAAATAAGAGTCCAGGACCAGACAGCTTCTCTGGAGAATTCTAACAAACATTCAAAGAAGATTTAACACCTATCCTTATCAAACTATTCCAGAAAATTGAGGAAGATGGAGCACTCCCTAACACATTCTATGAAGCCAACATCACTCTGATCCCCAAACCTGACAAGAACAACACAAAGAAGGAAAACTACAGGCCAATATCACTGATGAACATAGATGCAAAAATCCTTAACAAAATTCTGGTAAACCAAATACAGCAATACATCAAAAAGATTATACACCATGATCAAGTGGGATTTATACCAGGGGCACAGGGATGGTTCAACAGCCGCAAGTCAATCAATGTGATACACTACATTAACAAAATGAGAAACAAAAACCACATGATCATCTCAATAGATGCAGAGAAAGCATTCAACAAGATCCAACATCCATTTATGATTAAAAAAAAACCCTCAATAAAATGGGTATAGAAGGAAAGTACCTCAACATAATAAAGGCCATATATGACAAACCCACTGCCAACATCATACTCAATGGACAAAAACTGAAAGCCATCCCTCTGAGGACAGGAACAAGACAAGGGTGCCCACTTTCACCACTCTTATTCAACATAGTACTGGAGGTGTTGGCCAGAGCAATTTGGCAGGAAAAAGAAATAAAAGGAATCCAAATAGGCAATGAAGAAGTAAAACTCTTGCTGTTTGCAGACGACATGATCTTATATATAGAAAACCCCAAAGAATCCATAGGAAAACTATTAGAAACAATCAACAGCTACAGCAAAGTTGCAGGGTATAAAATCGACGTACATAAATCAGTAGCATTTCTATACGCTAACAATGAACTAACAGAAAAAGAACTCAAGAACTCAATCCCATTCACAATCACAACAAAAAGAATAAAATACCTTGGGATGAATTTAACCAAGGAAGTGAAACATCTATACAACGAAAACTACAAGACTTTCTTGAAAGAAATTGATGACGACATAAAGAGATGGAAAGACATTCCATGCACATGGATTGGAAGAATAAACATAGTTAAAATGTCCATACTACCTAAAGCAATATACAGATTCAATGCTATCCCAATCAGAATCCCAATGACATTCTTTACAGAAATTGAACAAAGAATCCTAAAATTCATATGGGGCAACAAAAGACCCCGAATTGCTAAAGCAATCCTGAGAAAGAAGAACACACCTGGAGGCATCACAATCCCTGACTTCAAAACATACTACAAAGCGGGGCTGGCCCCATGGCCGAGTGGTTAAGTTCGCACGCTCCGCTGCAGACGGCCCAGTGTTTCGTCGGTTCGAATCCTGGGCGCGGACATGGCACTGCTCGTCAGACCACGCTGAGGCAGTGTCCCACATGCCACAACTAGAGGAACCCACAACGAAGAATACACAACTATGTACCGGGGGGCTTTGGGGAGAAAAAGGAAAAAAAAATAAAATCTTTAAAAAAAAAAAATACTACAAAGCTACAGTAATCAAAACAGCATGGTACTGGTACAAAAACAGGTGCACAGATCAATGGAACAGAATTGAAAGCCCAGAAATAAAACCACACATCTATGGACAGCTAATCTTCGATAAAGGAGCTGAGGGCCTACCATGGAGAAAAGAAAGTCTCTTCAACAAATGGTGCTGGGAAAACTGGACAGCCACATGTAAAAGAATGAAAATTGACCATTCTTTTTCACCATTCACAAAAATAAACTCAAAATGGCTCAAATACCTAAAGGTAAGACCTGAAACCATAAGGCTTCTAGAAGAAAATATAGGCAGTACACTCTTTGACATCAGTATCAAAAGGATCTTTTCGGACACCATGTCTTCTTGGACAAGGGAAACAATAGAAAGAATAAACAAATGGGACTTCATCAGACTAAACGGCTTCTTCAAGGCAAGGGAAAACAGGATTGAAACAAAAAACAACCCACCAATTGGGAAAAAATATTTGCAAGTCATATATCCAACAAAGGGTTAATCGCTATACTACATAAAGAACTACACAAGTCAACAACAAAAAAAATCAAACAACCCGATCAAAAAATGGGCAGGGGACATGAACAAACATTTCTCCAAAGAAGATATATGGATGGCCAATAGACACATGAAAGATGCTCATTATCACTAATCATCAGGGAAATGCAAATCAAAACTACACTAAGATAATCACCTTACACCATTAGAATGGCAAAAATAACCAAAACAAAAAGTGACAAATGTTGGAGAGGTTGTGGAGAAAAAGGAACCCTCATACACTGCTGGTGGGAATGCAAACTGGTGCAGCCACTATGGAGAACAGTATGGAGATTTCTCAAAAAATTAAAAATAGAAATACCTTATGACCCAGCCATCCCACTACGGGGTATCTATCCAAAGAACTTGAAATCAGCAATTCCAAAAGTCCCATGCACCCCTATGTTCATCGCAGCATTATTTACAATAGCCAAGATATGGAACCAACCTAAGTGCCCATCAACTGATAATTGGATAAAGAAGATATGGTATATATATATATATATATATATATATATATATATATATATGCAATGGAATACTACTCAGCCATAAAAAAGGATAAAATTGTCCCATTCACAACAACATGGATGGACCTTGAAGGTATTATGTTAAGTGAAATAAGCCAGATAGAGAAAGACAATCTCTGTATGACTCCTCTCATATGTGGAAGTTAAACATGTAGACAAAGAGAACAGATTAGTGGTTACCAGGGGAAAGGGTGGATGGGGTGTGGGCACAAAGGGTGAGGGGTTCACCTACAACATGACTGACAAACAATAATGTACAACTGAAATTTCACAAAGTTGTAACTATCATAATCTTAATAAAAAGTAAAAAAAAAAAAAGAATCATTCGGTAGAGGGTACAAATACTCCTGCTAGAATGGGTTTGACCAACTTCAGTAACCATGTCACCAAGTTTCCTACCAGTGAGCTTGGACTCCAGTATCTGGGAACTGGGCTTCCTGTCTGTTTTGGTTCTCTCTTGTTACATACGACACACTCAAAAACCTAGGGGCTTAAACAACCATTTCATCTCTTTCATCAGTCTCTTGGTTGACTAAGCTCAGCTGGGTGGTTCCCCTGCTCCACACAATGTCAGCTGGGACTGCAGTCATCTGCAGGCCCTACTGGTGTGGAACATTCAAGATGGTGCACTCACATGGCTGGCAGTAAGTGCTGGCTCTCTGCTGGGATCTCAGCTGGTGCTGTTGACCAGTGTACCTCATTTCTCCCTTATGTGGCCTCTCCATGTGGCTCAGGCTTCTCACAGCATGGTGACTGGGTTATGAGAGGGAGTGTCTCAAGAACAAGCAACCCAAGAGGAAGAAACATAAGCTGCCAGTCCTTTTAACAACTGAGCTCAGAATTTCCAGAATGTCAGCATAAAGCCAGTCACAAGGCCAGGCCAGATTCACAGGGAGGGGAAATAAGTTCTACCCTTGATGTTAACAGTGGCATGTGTGTAGAGAGAGGGAAGGTATTATTAGGATTATCTTTGGATGACCTTTTGAATGACCCTTTGGAGACTAGCTGGCACACTGTCTATAACTCCCAGCCACTCAATACCTGCTTCCCCAATACCTGCTGTCAGATTACTGTGATAACTAGATTTTGGAAAATATTCTTATTATCTGATACAGGCCTGCCATACTGACATTCTAGATCATGGGTTGCTCAAAGATAATCATATTCTACTAGTTTTTTCCTTGTAAACCAATCCATTGGTTTGAAATTTTCTTTGTAAAGTTCCTAGAATATTTTTTTCTGCTTTTGTTCTTATTTTTAGACCCTGACTGTATTGCTCAGCATCCAGTCTGGAAAACAGAACCCAGACCAGTTATTTTAACAGAGAAAATTTAATATAGGGATTTAGTAAGGCAGGTGTTGGAGGGTTGGGAAAGCAAAAGGGGAACACTGAGGTAACCCAAAGACGGTAACTGCAAGAAGCAGTACCGACCCTGGGCCTGAGGAAGCAAAGGAAAGAAGTCAGTTGCCAGAACCCAGAAGCTCAGAGGAGGGGCCCCATGGAGCTGGGACACAAACCTCTGAGGGGGGAGTTGTTTAGCTGGTGCTGGTGCCTCAGAAGTGTGAGAAGACGGCCTCGTGGACCTTGGACTCATGTCTCTGAGGAGAGCACGGCGAGGCTGGCTCCAGGATTCCTAACAACAACCTGGAAAGTGGAACCAATTGGTGCTGGAACCCACTGCTGCTGATAAAGTGCAGTGCAGCTGCTGGCTGATGCTGGACATGGGGAGGAGCAGGCTCTTCTCTTTCTTCCAGCCTTGCAATATCCCTCCAGTGCACCTATAGGCAGAGCCTAACAGGGACAGCTGGCAAAGCAGAAATGTTTGCAGAGCCCCTGCTCCAGCAGGACAAAGAAGAGTCCGGAATTGAGAAACAATGGCTTAATAACCTCGCGCACTGCTTTCCTCTAAGTGGCAGGGATTTTATTGAGTTATTTTATTTCCATGAATGATGTCTATAATATCATTTGTGGGGATTCTTGGGGGGAGAGGAGCACAGGAATTGCTAAATTTGTGAGTGAAAATGTACTTTAATCTACACCCCAGGGGCAGTTAGTGAACACTAAAGGGCTCTGATCAGTAATTCACATTTCAGGGTAGCTATGCCAACATGGCCATCTGAATCTGCCCCAGGGCTTTTGTATTAACTTAAGGGGTATTAGAAATAATTTCTCATTGGTGAAATGAGCGGTGTTCAAGATAGGTGACGGGCCAGAAAGACTGCATGAGCCTTACAGCTCTTACATAAGTGAGAAAATAAGAATCCAGCACACCCAGCAGCCTAACATGTAGGCACAGACTTCTATTTGATCTGGTGTCCTGCTCCCTTCATAAAGGACAATGAGGTCTGATCTGACTAACAGGCCTGCTCATCTGTCTTCGGAATAGTACTGAGTCTGCCTTCGATGAAGCCTCTGGGGATGGGTGCTTGTTGGAATGCCTAAGGGACTGACAGTAAAGTCACTGGACTCACAGGAACAAGTTGCCTGTTTGGTGACTGTTCCCTCTAAGTGTTTGTATGTTTGGCAGAATTTGGTCTGCGACTTGCTTTTACAGTGATATCCCCCCTGGTTGTGAAGGAGGAGATCCATGACTCTCATCTGTCTCTGATTGTTAACTACTGCCCTATATTAACCAAAGAATTCAGTGATGCCTGAGCAGCCACACTGGCTTAGATCCATTTACAAGAGCTCTAAGAGTGCTGTTGGTGGGAGCTGCATCACCAGTGAAAGAAGCCTAAGGAGAAGGTCATATTTAGGGAGCCGAGTTAGAAGAGCATGGTCAGCAGATCATCCATCCATGAAAATTCTCCTTCCAGCACTTCTCCCTGAAACTTCGGAAATGTGCACGCTGAGAAGCCATTCCCTCACCCTACAATTCACGATCGTCCAGTACTCCAGATCCCAGAACTGCCCTCTTCTTCCAGCCCTCAGCCCTAGTCCCCTCACCTCCACTCCCCACCCAAGCCCTGCCCTGCTGGGCTCTTCTCTCTGGGCCCCGGAACAATACTCACCTGCACTTTGAGAGGTTCACTGTCCGATGAATGAGGAAATGGGCAAGGGGAAGTCCCCAAGGCCACTGTGAAGTTCAAGCAGCTGTGCTGAGAATGTCATGACAATTTTTGAAGTAATTAGGAGATGAAGGGTCACAACACAAAGGATGAGAGATACACATTTTGGAAGAGGTTAATCATACAATCTAGAACTCTCCACATCCCTGCTCTGGCATGTAAAGTGTAGTTTCCAAAGCCTCTTCATAAGCATCTCCTACCGCTCCCCAACACACACACAAACACACACACTCTTCCTGAGAGATTACTGGTCTCATCTGAGAAACAATCAATTCAGTGTTGCCAATCACGCCCTTACATCAGCCAGGAAAATCAGGCCAAATTTTAAAAGGATCAGGCTTTATATAAGAAGTTCAGAAAATAAAAAATCAATAAATGCATGAGTCTATACTGTGACCTAAGATGATGTGGGCCTTTGGGGGAAATGGAAGCTATTTGGCACCTTCGGTTGTAATTTCTGTTCTACTGTTTGGCCAGGATGGGATTTTCCAAGGCATTCGTGCAGTTCATTAAATATGTTATTATGTTGGCTTATGTTTCTCTTTCAATTTAAGAACTTAGCTCTTAGAAAACATTTGCCTGAAATGAGTCCAAGTAGTTTAGGCCTCAGAAGCAAATCCATTTTGACTAATAAAAGACTAATTCTCTAAATAAGCAAGATGGTTTTTCTTAAATGAGAATCTAATTGTGAAATCCTATATCCTTAAATCTAGCAAATTACTAGCATAGACATTTCTAAGCCCATGCAACTTGCATCAGATTTCTCATCATCAGAAAAAGGAATAATTTCTCTATCATCAGAATTCGAAATGAGCTGCAAGAACACGGGCCTCAGCTGGCAATTACCTCTTGAAGTAAACAAATCCATATGCTGGGACCTGGAAGATTTGGGTCTCTTCCATGACTTTTCCCATCCCCCCATGCACACCCTCCCCCTCCTACCCCACCCCACCCACCAGCCAATCACTTTCAAACCCTTAATCGGCCTTCTTGTCTGCCCTTTATTGGGGACTAGGAATGGCTCCTGTCTTTAATGAAATTTTCTTCCTCAAATTCCAGAGACAAAACATTATTGCTCATATTTTCAGGCAGAGCAGCTATTCAGGTGTCACTGATCAAGTCTCTCAGCCCTTAAGTCAGAATTGCATAAATTGACACACTCTAAAAAAGAAAATTAGCATGTCACATCTGGGTCTTTTCACTCAGAAATGCATTGATAAGAAGTAGTCTTGGGGGCCAGCCCCGTGGCCGAGTGTGGTTAAGTTCACACACTCCACTTTGGCAGTCCAGGGTTTCACCCGTTCAGATCCTCGGTGCGGACATGGCACTGCTCAACAGGCCATGCTGAGGCGGCGTCCCACATGCCACAACTAGAAGGATCCACAACTAAAATATACAACTATGTACTGGGGGGTTTTGGGGAGAAGAAGGATAAATAAATAAATAAAATCTTTAAAAAAAAGAATTAGTCTTGGAGGCCAGCCCCATGGCTTACTGGTTAAGTTCATGCACTCCACTTCAGTGGTCTGGGTTCGCAGGTCCAGATTCCGGGCACAGACCTACAACACTTGTCAGCCATGGGAGGCAAGCCACATATGAAGTGGAGGAAGACTGGCACAGATGTTAGCTCAGGGCTAATCTTCCTCAGAAAAAAATAAATAAATAAATAAAAAAGAATTAGTCTTCTGGCTATAAACAAATAACTTGGAGCAGTATATCTTACAAAGACAGATCCTACCACTCCCTCCTGGGAGAGATGCCTTTGTCCCTTGGTATCAAATCAGCCACAAGAGCTGATCATTATTCCAGCTGTATCCTTCGAATTGTTGCAAACATTATCAGCCCAGTTCTGTCTTTTTTATTATAGCCACAAAGTAAAGTCTCTCTTCAAACTACTAGGGTCACCTGTAGGCTGTCTTGCAATGTAGTGTGTGGATGACAAAAGTCTAACAAAGGGAAGATTTGAGTAATGAAAATAAAGAGAAGAAAGTAGAGAAGACTTTGAAAAATGCAAAGGCTATGCACATATTTCATTGCCATGAGTCTTTTAGACATGTCTATGTACTAGACTTTTCAAAATAGATTACCTTGAGCAGATCCTCAAACCAAATGTATTCCCTGTTGTTTGTTGTCACTCATGTATACATTGGTTAAATAAAAAGAAAATGAGGGGGCCGACCCGATGGCACAGCGGTTAAGTTCGCATGTTCTGCTTCTCGGCGGTCCGGGGTTCACCGGTTGGGATCCCGGGTGCGGACATGGCACTGCTTGGCAAAAGCCATGCTGTGGTAGGCGTCCCATGTGTAAAGTAGAGGAAGATGGGCACAGATGTTTGCTCAGGGCCAGTCTTCCTCAGCAAAAAGAGGAGGATTGGCAGTAGTTAGCTCAGGGCTAATCTTCCTTAAAAAAAAATTAGTACTCCCTATATGCAAGGCATTAACTATATTAGGTACTGGGGACAAGATGGTGAAATAGAGTCACAGTTTCCAACCTCATGAAGGCCATTCATAGTCTATCAGGGGAGACAGTTAATTAAATTAAAGAAAACAATGCTTTGTGCTAAAGGCTCTGATAAAATCAAGTGCTGGAGCTTTGGCAAGGCAGAGAAGGAGCAACTCATTCAGCCCTGCAGAAGGTGACATGTACACTGATGGAGGGAGACACAGATACCCTGGGGTGAGTGGGAGTAGGAAGACAGAGGTGGGGAAGAGAGAGGGAAGAGTACGTCAGGAGAAGGCAACAGCATGGATGAAGGTTTGAAAGTGAGAGATGGCACACCCCATTATTGGACCTGAAAGGTGATCAGGAGAATAGAGTGAGCAGAACGCAGTGAGGGAGGCAAAGAAGTTGCAAGAAAAATGACAAAAAAAAAAACACATAGCATTGGAGATTGGAATGGTGGTTACCTTTGGGGAAGGGGGGAGGGGGGAGGGCAAAAGGGGTGATTAGGGTCACATGTGAGGGGATGGACTATAATTAGTGTTCAGGTGGTGAACGTGATGTAATGTATACAGAATTCGAAATATGATGTACATCTGAAAAAAATAAAAATTAAAAAAAAAAAGAAAAAAGCAGATGTGAAGGGTTTTGGACTTGACCCTAAGGTCAAGGAAAAGTGGTGTTGGCTGGATTGTTCCCAATTCTTCACTCCCTTCATGTTACAGAACTGACCACAGCTTCAGTGTGCAGAGTGCATGTCCCTGCCCCTTGAAGTTGGGTTTAGCAATGTGACATGCTTTGGCCAACGGAATGTTAGCAAAGTAGGCCAGCAGAAGCTATGAATGAGCTCACTTGGTTTAGCTTGCCCTCTTGCGCCCCTACAATCATCCATGAAAAAGACATGCTTCAGGTAGCTGCTGCCCCTTCAGTTTAGGCCCTAGCATGATGGTTCATGGACTAAACCTAAACCCAACCAGAAGCCTGGGGTCCTACCCAGCTGACTGAGCCTTAATGAGCCAAACTGCTGCCAACCTTCAGATCTGAAAGCAGGAAAATAAATATTTATTTTGGTAAGCCACTGAGATTGGGGGATTGTTGTACAGCAACAACTGACTAAAATGCAAAGCCATGGCAAAATTTTCCAGAGGGGAGTGACATGGGCATAGCTGTATTTTAGAACACTGCCTGGCTCCATTATGGAGAACAGATTGAGAGAGAGAAGACTAGTTGGAAGAGGTGCAGAGACCAGTTGGGAGATGGTTTTGTCAATCCAGAGAGAAATGATGGTGGCCTTGCCTAGGGTGACAGTGGCAGGGGACAGAAAGAAGCACTGATTCCTGTTTAGTATTCCTTTAGTACAGTGTTCTTGCTTTGTGTTATTTTTCTTTTCAATATAAAACCTATTTTCCTCTAAGACCAAGATAAGTACAATCTCTCTAAGACATTAGAGCTCAACAGCCTGTTTAGCAGTCCAGATTCATTTGTTCATTCAGGTATTCATTCTACTGCCATCTATTGAATGCCTGCCATGTGTCAGAATAATAAGATATGACACCTCTGCCATCCCAAAGCCTACAGTCCAGGAAGGAGAGACGGACACATAAGCAAATAATTGCAATAATATGTTGGAAGTACTGCAATAAAAGTGAGAATAAAACCTACAAGAACGTAAAGGAGAATCTGATCCTTTATTCTATTAATGTTCCTGGAGATGTTCATATTCGTGTGGGCAGGGGTCTTCATTTTATTCACTTATATATCTCAGGAGTCTAAAAGAAAATGCCTAGCATCCATAATTAGTAGATGACTAATAAATATTTGGTTTTTGTGTTTAGCTTCCTGAACTTTGGCTCAGATTCACCCTTCTGCCTCTTTCAGGTCTAGACTACCTCAAATAGGATTCCTGTGAACTGAGACGATCGATGGTCAATAGTTTTGAGTAACAAAGAGAATGTAGGATAATGACTGAGAGGACATCGCATTGGGCCACCAGGAGGTTGCTATTGACTTTTGAGGGCGGCGTTTCAATAGAGTGCTGGGGTAAGAAACCACACTGCAAACACAAGCTTCCTCATCCTGTTTCTTTTGGTTTTAAGTTCTCCATCAGTGGGGATTAGACTATCTGCCAGACGCGCTGTAGATGCGGGAAGGAAGGCGCACAGCCAAGAAGGACTAGCAGGATGGCTACTACCTTAATGGATTCATCCTGGCCTAAGTCTGGCCCTCAGTTGTGGCCATCCATGAGCTTTATCTCAGAGATCCTGATTCACACCAACCCACAAGGGACTAAATATTACATACCAATTTGCTTCATGATTAATTTTAATTGAGAAATATAACTATTGTGTGGACATTTTTATTCTTATCTGTCTGACCAGTACATTTTTTTCCTTTACACAAGCTATACAGGATGTCTAATTATCAGAAGGTGGCTTAAGGTATATGGAATTAGAGCAAAGAAAGAGGGTTTAAATGTTAAAATAGAATCGGGCTTTCTTAGCCTGACTTAATTTCAGGGTTTGAAGTGTCAGGCATTATGGATATTTATTGAGACTCCTGGAACCCAAAGTATACTAACAAGTACACAGGCTACAGCTGGTCCTAAGGCACCCTCGGCTACCCATCCTAAACACTGCTCTCCAGAAAGAGCTAGTCTTAGCCAATTTAGTGCACCTCACGCAGTAGGTTTCCGAGAATATCTCCCCAGGAGAGTGCATAGAAAGGCAGTGCCCATGTTTACCTAGCCCTCCCTGCTGTTTTCTAGGGCTCCATTGCTGGCCAGTCCTTATTTCTGATTGACACATGGGTTTCCGCAAAGCCTCTGAAGGCGACTCCCCACATCAAGGCCAGGGGCCCTCCCATGTGGAATGTTTCAATACAGAAGGGTAGAATAGGCAAATGCAATTTGTAAAAGAAAACCAGCAAGGGCAGTATTGGTAAATAAATTCAAATTTGGCAGGCTCTTCTTATAAAACTGGTTGTAATACTACAATGCTGGCACACTGATTTTAATATAGGGTTATACCTCCATGACAAGCGATTAGGGAAAATTTCACAACTGTTTGTTTGAACAATCTTTGGCCTTCCAATGAACCACAAAGTAATCAATCATTCTGTCAGTGGTGTATTTATCTTTACATCTCCCCCAACTAATCCCTAACTGACGAAGCAGTGTCAAGATAAAATTACACGGCACTGAATAAAATGTAAGCACAAGCATGAAAACGTTATCACCGTAGATCACCATTCTTGTCAAACTCAGCTCGTGTACATTTACCCATGCAGTTACTGCTCCACAGGTGATTAGATCTGAGTAGATCTGAGTAGCAGTTGTCAATGGGCAGTTACTTCAGAATCACTGGTAGGGTGAGAATGACAGTCCCTTGCAACTGTCTACATGCTAACCAGAAGGGGAAGTCCTTTCATACTTATTTCAAATCCTCAGTTGGTTTGTTAGTATTTCTACTACAATTGGCACATGGTTTCCAGTTTTTCGCCTTTCTTTTGAGGTGTCTGTCCTCTTCAGATGTCTGGTGATTTGGGTCTATGAACTCATATCCCCACGGAGGTACTGGCTTCTCGGCCTCGTAATATCTACAGGCAAGGGCTGAAGGGCAGCCCCTTATCTGGGTCGGCTCCAAAATCCAAGAGAAGCAGTGAAAAGGAGCACTCCAATATGCCCGTCCTTACGCAAGACACTAACTCTCTTATGTGCTGGGGACAGGATGGTGAAATAGAGTCACCCGTTTATTCTCATCCCACTGAGCAAATTCTCAGATCAGGGGTACACCTTCGAACCCTCAGAAAGAAGTGGGACTTAGAGAAGTCAGCTATGAGGGTCTGCAGGGAGCAGGGCAGTTGCCGGGGTCAGGCAGTCCAGCCATCTTCAGTCGCTCCACACCCCAGGAGAGCCTGGCCTCTGCTGAAATGACTCCCACGCAGCGCCCCCTCCCCCAGGCATGGGCTGGTCCGGCTTGAGAGTGTATCCCTCAAGAGAAGTCCTGCATTGGCTTTTGCCAGGAGCCCTGAAAGTGTCCCAGCCTGGGACCATTTCTTATACTAATTTCTCAGCTCGGGGCTGCCAGACCACACAGGTAATGTAAATTCAGACTGAAAACCACCAGACAAAAGGCAGTAATTATAAATTCTCATAGATATATAAATACTTTTTCACTCAAAGCTCTGACCTGGGCGGACAGCTTTTTTGTTTTCTACCTCAGCTGATAGATGGCTTTTCTTTCTACTCCACTGTAGCCCTCTCAGGGTCCCAAGTTAGTACAAGGTTCTTAGTTCCAATTCCCCACTCATCTGCTCCCAGAGCCTTTTTTCTGGACCCCAAAAGTTGTTCAAACTCAAGCCCAAAGATTGGAGTACTTGGTTACAAGGATCGGAGTACTCTCTTTCTCCTCCAGGGGAAACAGTGTCGGCAGCTGCTTACCTCGCGGAATTGTGGGTCCAGCTCTGATTCTGGCCCTCAAGTATTTCCCTAACCATCCTAATTATGCATTTAAAAGGATGCATGCCTTATTTTATCAGGCACTTCTAGGTGTTCTGTAGCAGAAGGGCTTTCAGATTATCCAAACTGCCGCACGGCCCGAATGGAAGGCCTGTTGAAGGCTAGGAAGCATGTAAACATGAACGTGTCCGTGCTCCAGCCTCAAAGTCCCAGCCTTACCTCCTGCCAGGGGCTGGGGCCAGGGGTGTTTTGAAGAGGCACACCGCCGCAAGTGATTCTGATGTGTATCTCTGCTTACGAACCACTGGAACGGAAAATAACAAGCCTGGATCATTATATTGTGCAAGGAGATTGCTTACATTTTACTGGAAAATAATCTTTGCCTATTTTTCAAAAGAAATAGTGTTTTTTTTGTGTGTGTGTGAGAAAAATTGTCCCTGAGCTAACATTTGTTGTCAATCTTCCTCTTTTTGCTTGAGGAAGATTGTCCCTGAGCCAACATCTGTGCCGGTCTTCCTCTATTTTGTGTGTGGGACTCCACCATACCATGGCTTGATGAGCAGTGTGTAGGTCCACACCTAAGATCCGAACCCACAAACCCTGGGCTGCCAAAGCAGAGCACACAAACTTAACCACTACACCACAGGGCCGGCCCCTGATGGTAAGTTCTTTTTATAGCTAATTGGATGCAGAAGAGTTTATTATATAGTGCACAATTCCATTTTCTGAAAGGGTAGGAAAAAATAGATGTTTATACCATGTTTCCTGCAGGAAAACCTTCCTTGGCCAAAATTTTGCTGAGCTCTGAAAACGTTTTAAAACTTTTGCATCATTTGCTTTGCCCTGTCAACATGTTGAGAACCAATGTCAGAGACTTTTGACCTTTGGCAGTTTCTTAGCTGAATAGGTAATAATTCAGAATTTTTAATTATGTCACTGATAAGATAAGTAAATAAGTAGATGAAAATTTTCAAGTGCCACGTACAGCTGCTATCTAGTTTGCAGTTCTTACCAAAACCCATTAAATCCAAGAGGATAAAATGCCCATTTTGAGTATTGTACAGGATTTGTACAGAAGGTACAAGCTAAATTTTTCAAGTCACCTATTAGAATTATTATTGATACAATCCATGCTTTGTGTAAAGGTAATTTGCTTTCTGAAAATTTTCCTGGTTATCAAACAATATTAGAAAATAAATGCTGAATTTTCTTCTCAGTTATTTTATTTTGCCAGTCCTCACTATCACATCTAAGCAGTGTGTACTTGCCCCAAATTGAAGCAATCAAAAATCCATATTCTGTATACCATGATAAGTGTTTTATATGAGGTATCTCATTTATTCCTTGTAACAGCTCCCTGCTCATATTAGCCACATTTTACAAATGAGAAATGAAGTAATTTGCAAGATTGCACAAGCGATAGGTGGTACAGCTTCTATTTGAACCTAGGCCATTTAACTCTGGAGCCTGCATGTCTAACCACAAAACTGTACTGGCTCTTAAATTTAAAAAAATTAAAAAGCAAAAACATACAAATAAGAAGCCTACTTAAGGAACATTCTAGGATCACAATGTCTAATACCAAGTTTTATTGGGGTGACTCCTCCAAATATATCCCAAACCCAACTACCTCTCACATCCACTGCCTCTGATTGGGACATCACAGTAAGGGACCTCAGTGGCTCTGCACAGCACAGCATGGTCTCGGGATCAGCAGTATGGACATCAGCTGACAACTGGTTAGAAATGCAGATTCTCTACCCCACCTTCATCCCAGCCCTGCTGACTCAGAAACTCTGGGGGTGGGACTGGCGAGCTGTGTTTTAACAAGCCCTCAAGGGGATTCTGATGCACACTCAAGTTTAATGACTGGCCTAACAGAAAGATGCGTTCGTCCAGTCTTTTGATAGCCTTGCCAAACTTCAGACAGTCTCTACTGAACCATCATTTTTTTTTTGAGGAAGATTAGCCCTGAGCTAACATCTGCCACCAATCCTCCTCTTTTTTGCTGAGGAAGACTGGCCCTGAGCTAACATCTGTGCCCATCTTCCTCTACTTTATATGTGGGACGCCCGCCACAGCATGGCTTGACAAGTGGTGCCATGTCCACACCCAGGATCCAAACCCGTGAACCCCAGGCCGCCAAAATGGAACGTGCAAACTTAACCGCTGCACCACCAGGCCAGCCCCTGAACCATTGTCACTCTTCTATCTTTACAGAATAAAGTTTTGCCTTTGGGAACACAGTGATCTTCAATTCTTCTCAGGTATGTGCTTCCTTCAAGAGCTAAACTAGATCTGCACAAATCTACCACCTCGGGTCTCCTGAGACCCTGATACTGTCTGGGGCTTCATGTACCCAGTCCATGCATAGAATCCTTTATAGCTCAGCAGAGTTTAACAACAAAAATAATTTAAAAGGATTTCTAATGCCCGCTTGTGCCCCTCAAAGAACATTAAAGGTGACTAAAATTAAAGGACTGAAAATACCAAGTCCTTGTATGTCAATAATATCTCAATAAAGCTTGAAACTTTTTTTTTAATTTTAAATATATCAAGTCTAGGCAAGGATATGGAGCAACTGGAACTCTCTTGCATTGTTGGTGAGAATGTACATCAGTACATCCTTTTTGGAAAACTGTTTGACACAAAATACTAAAGATACAGATATGTCCAGTCTATGACCCAGTAATTCCACACTCAGACATATACCCAACATAAATGAACGATTATGCCCACCAGCACATATATACAAAAATGTTCATGGCATTGTTATTCATAATAGCCAAACACTGGAAACACTGGAAACACCTAAATATCCACCAACTATAGAACAGATAAATAATTTGTGAAATACTACACAGAGGTAAGAAACAAAAACAAAAATCTGGGGGCTGGCCCCGTGGCCGAGTGGTTAAGTTCGCGCGCTCCACTGCAGGCGGCCCAGTGTTTCGTTGGTTCGAATCCTGGGCGCGGACATGGCACTGCTCATCAGACCACGCTGAGGCAGCGTCCCACATGCCACAACTAGAAGAACCCACAACGAAGAATACACAACTATGTACCGGGGGGCTTTGGGGAGAAAAAGGAAAAAATAAAATCTTTAAAAAAAAAAACAAAAAAAAAAAACAAAAAAAAAACAAAAATCTGCTTTTGCTACATACAAAAATATTGATCAGGGGCTGGCCCTGTGGCCGAGTGGTTAAGTTCGCGCGCTCCGCTGCAGGCGGCCCAGTGTTTCGTTGGTTCGAATCCTGGGCGCGGACATGACACTGCTCATCAAGCCATGCTGGGGCGGTGTCCCACATACCACAACTAGAAGGACCCACAATGAAGAATATACAACTATGTACTGGGGGGCTTTGGGGAGAAAAAGGGAAAAAAATAAAATCTTTAAAAAAAAAATATTGATCAATCTTACAAATGTAATGTTTAATGAAAGAAGGCAGACACAAAAGAATATATACCATATGATTCCATTTTTATGACATTAAGAAAAAAGAGAAAAACTTATCTCTGGTGATAGAAACCAGAAGAGTGGTTACTTCTGGGCAGGGGGATGCACTGGGAAAGGGATGTGGAAGACACGTAGGGTACTGGTATGTTCTGTATCTTCACCTGGGTGCTAGGTACACAGGTATAGACATATGTTAAAAATTCATCAAGCTCAGCCCTTAAGATTTGTGCATTTGACCATACATAAGTAACATCTCAAAATAAAAGGGAAACAGTGAAATCAATGAAGAATATTAAAGGAGATCCAGATCAGAACCACAGCAAGAGCCCTAAAGTCAGCTTTCCTCTCCTCCCCAATTCTCTCACACACATAGCTGCCACAGCACCTCTCACAAGCCATGCTGTGGCAGGTGTCCCACATATAAAGTAGAGGAAGATGGGCATGGATGTTAGCTCAGGCCAGTCTTCCTCAGCAAAAAGAGGAGGATTGACAGCAGATGTTAGCTCAGGGCTGATCTTCCTCAAAAATAAAAAAAAAAGAATAGGTTGATCTCTTGAATTCAGGCATTTCTTGCTGTCATCTTGCGTCCTCTATCTTGTCTCTTCTGCTGCCGCCAGCTAGCTACCACTCCTGATAAATTCCAGAAACCAGCAGGATTCAATTCAGTGTTTTGTTTTGACTGCTGGGTCCCTGATGAGAACACCAAGCTGGTTGAATAAGTAAATTTTTATGATGGGAACAGAAACACACAATCAATTCATTTCCTACATATCTTGAGTAATCGGATAGCCACACAGTAGCTGGGACTTCTCCCAGCAAGTGGTCCAGAAAAGGCTTCAGGCTAACAAAAGAGAAGGCTTCTCAATTCTTAAGTTAATATTCTCCTCCCAGGGAAGAACAGTGTTAAAAACTACAGTTCACAGTTATACAAGAGCAAACGAAGGTCAGTTCAAATACAAGAGTGTGCCACTGGTCTTAGTGCAGTTTGAAGCTTTAATAACTTCAGAAGTACAAATTCTATGAACTTACACAAAACAGCATTTGAAAGTAAAATTATTTCAATTTCTTTCATGCTTATTTGGTCTCGGGAATTGTGTGTGTGTGAGGAAGATTGGCCCTGACCTAGCATCTGTTGCCAATCCTTCTCTTTCTGCTTGAGGACAATTGTTGCTGAGCTAACATCTGTGCCAATCTTCCTCTATTTTATGTGGGACACTGCCACAGCGTGCCTTGACAAGCAGTGCTTGGTCCAAGCCTGGGATCCGGGGCTGCGAACCCCAGGCCACCAAAACAGAGTGCACAAACTTAACCACTGTGCCACACAGGCCAGTCCCTGGTGTTGGGAACTTTTGAACTGTAAATGTATTTCAATTTTTTCTTTCAGTCAATGTTTGCCATCTTCAGTTAGGGGTCTAAAAAATTTGAAATTTAAAATTATTCAAAATTCACAAAATGAAATAAGTCTGAAAGAAATTTAAATAAACTTGCAAGTCATGCGTTTTGCAAGTTTTCAGCATTTATTCTTCTGATAATATCAAAAGCTAAAACTGTACTAAGACTTTTGGGACACCTGTACATGGAAAACTATGGAGTCACAGGGTGCTTGAATATAAACTTTTATAATTTACACTCAGCTATGTCCAAAATAAACTGAAACATTTTATAACAACACATACACACCGATATATGCAAGGTGATGTAAAAGTAAGTCATAAGCTTTCTTGAAGCTACACAGATACTGTGCTAAATTATTAAAACTTTTTTAGGAAAAGTATGGGAGGGTGAGGCAAACTGGTAGCAATATCTGTAGTATAGGTTTCTAGTATGTATTTTTACTTTGGAGGGTGTTGAGGGTGTATTTTTATTTGGAATGCTTCTTCTTAAGATAGTATTATGTTTTCAATATTTTGATATTAGTAGTATTATTGCTAATGATGCTTTTCCAGAAAAGTTAAAACAACTAACTTTTAAAGACTCAAACACTAAGACAATGCCAGGTGCCAGCCCAGTGGTGCAGCAATTAAGTTCACACGATCGCTTTGGTGGCCTGGGGTTTGCCACTTCGGATCCTGGGTGTGGACATGGCACCGCTTGGCAAGCCATGCTGTGGCAGGCGTCCCACATATAAAGTAGAGGAAGATGGGCACGGGTGGGCCAGTCTTCCTCAGCAAAAGGAGGATTGGTAGCAGATGTTAGCTCAGGGCTAATCTTCCAAAAAAAAAGAGAGAGAGAATGCCAAAAAACACTTCATAAATGTTAGTTTTCCTTCCTATTAGAGATCACAGTTCAGTGGTTCTCAATCTTGATTGCACAGCAGAACGACCAAAGGATCTTAAAAAAACACTGATGATTGGGTCCCACGCTGGGATTCTGAGTCATTTCGTCTAGCCTACTGAACGGCCATGGGGAATTTTAAAAGCTCCCTGCTTCTTCTAATGTACAGCCAAGGTTGAGAACCACTGCTCCAGGTCAATATATAATCAGGCATACGTCAACATAAACTTATGTACAGATGTTCAGAGCTCCATTTTTTTTTTTTACCATAGCACCGATCTCAAATTTTATAATGGAAGAGGTTGAGAAGAAAACCCAGTTTAATCAGCAACGTGGACGAATCTCAAAAATATTATGCTGAGCGAAGTAAGCCGGACAGAAAAGAGTACTTACTGTATGATCCTATTTACATAAAGTTTAAATAAATTAGAACGGGGAGGGGGTTGACTGGGAAGGGACGCAAAGGAAATTTCTGAGATTAGAAACGTTCTCTATTTTAAGGTACACAGATAGATGCAGTTATCAAAACTCATCGAAATGGACAGTTGAGATCTGCATTATGATTTCGCTTTATGTAAACTACGCTCCAATAAAAAGAACGAATAAACGTAATTAACTTAAATCTGGATACCTATGTCAGGATTTGGGAGGCAGAGACGATTATTACTTCAGATGACCCCCAAACCCTCACTGGATTAAAAGCAACTGCAAACCCCAGACCAGCACCGGAAAGAATGGAGAGCCGACAGCAGGGAGAGCCAAAGCCTAAGAAATCGCTGCTGGGCTGGCAGACACAGCGGAATGACGCCAGGGCAGCGGCGCCCGAGTGTAGCACGAAAAGAAGCCCCCGCGCCCTTTTCCGGTGCGCACACGTCCGACCCTGTGTCCCATAGGAAGGGTCCGGAGGGAAACGGCGGCACCGCGAGAAAGGAGCCGGGGACAGCTTGGTTCCTGCGCGGATGCTGGGGCTGTAGGCGCCGCGCTGTCAGCTGGCTGAGGCTCTAAGGGAGAAAGACGTCGGGGCTCGCCTTCCCTCCGCTACTTCCGCCGCTGTCATGATTCCGGTGTCGCTGGTGGTGGTGGTGGTGGGCGGCTGGACTGCCGTCTACCTGACCGACTTGGTGCTGAAGGTGAGGGCCTCGGGGCTAAGGCCCAAGCCCGCGGAGCCCGTGGCCGGGGCGCAAGGCCCGATGCCTCGTCTCTTGCCCCGCCTTGCGCCTCCCGGGCCGGACGCGGCGCAGCCGTAGCCCACAGGCCGCCCTCCGCGTGTCGCCCGGCTCCGTGCTGTGAATAAAGCCCGGCGGGAGGGGTGTGGCGGCCCGCGCAGCCGCCGCAGTCGCATTGCGGGTGGTGCAGGCCCGCAGCCATCGGGTCCTGCCCGAGAGGCGCCGGCAGTGGGCTTGGGAGGGCTGGGGCCTGCCGGACCCCGCGGCAGCGCACCAGAGGCAAAAGGAAAATGTCTGCCTAGGAAAGGCATGGTTTCCTTCGTTGTCTTTAAGATCACGACCCTCTGGAGACTCTGGTATTGGAATGAATCTAAGACAACTTGTGATTTAGATCAGTGGTCTCAAACCGTGAAGTGCGTACGATCATCTGGGGTTCCGGTTAAAATGCACATTCTGATTCGGCAGATCTGGGGCAGGGCCTAAGATGCAACCAGGTCCCAAGTGTTACCAGTGCTACTAGTCTACAGATAACTAGTTTCTGACAACTCGAATTCTCGTTTGCACCCTGCACACCCTTCTCCACACTAGCCCCCGAAACCCTCCAAACACACACACCCTGGGTGCTCGACCCATTCTTCAGTTATTTGGGAAGGATAGCAAAAATGATGAACAATTGTCTGACCACATGCTTCAAGCAACCTTTCGAAATGGAATGTTGGGGGTTGGGGGTAACTGTACATGTGGAATAAATTCCTATACGATCTCAAATGTTTAATTAAAAATTCCACTTGTGAAAAGTGAGTATCTATATACTATTTATAATAGTAAATAGCAGCACGTGCATCATCTGAGAGCTTGTCAGAAATGTAGACTCTCAGGCCTCATCCCTGACCTACAGAATCAGAATCTGCATCTTCACAAGATCGCCAGGTGCTTCCTCTGCACGTACTTGGCATAGTGCTTACCATGTCATAAGCAGTACAGGCCACTGCTTCTTTCAACAGTGATTTTGTTATTTAGAGAAAACAAAGCTTCATGATTTCTTCGTGTTGCATATGTGACAAAAAATCCAAAATAAAAAGAACTTTTTGAACCTCTACAGTCTCTGGTCAAGTGTGTGAGGTGATCAGGCTGTCACTTTAATTTCAGTAACAGTCTCTAGCTCCCTAAGAGAGCACTATTCCTTGAGCAAAAGACCTAACTCACATCCAGGCTATCTGCCTGGGGAATGGAGAGACCTCGAATTTTAGGAGTCTGCACCTTCAGCTTCTCTGCTTCCATCTTGGTCTACTATCCCACCCTTGGTTCATCTGGGGTTTCCTCAGTAGACATCTGCTGGAAGGGTGTGTCCCTCCTTTTCCAAGTCCTGGAAAACAAGCAGGTTTTAAAAACTTCACGTGAAGACTGAGAGCTGAGAACATCACAGATCTGAAGGCAAACTGATACCTATATACAGACTTGGGTCATTTTTTATGACAGTAATAGGGCTGAAATATCCTTCTGGAGACAGATAAGTTTCTCCAATGAATGGGCATCCATATGACAAAATACTATACTTACTGTAACTGAGGTGATGGGGATTTGTGTCAGGTATATAAAACAACCTTACATTATCTAAAACCCTACATTACTCAAGGACTTCAACTTCCCTAAAGATAAAATTTGTTAGGTTGTGTATGAGCAGATAGCCCCCCAACCCTGAAGAATGTAAGAGAAGTTACCAAGACCAAGATGGCTTTAACTAAGTTTTGTACTTTTACGCGATCAAAGTCGGCCTAATTTCTTGGGGTTGTTGCTCAGAAGAGCATAGAAAGCACTAATTCCAACTAACCTGTCCACTCTGTTGGATGGGTTGGGGGTCTTCTTAAATTGTCACACAAGACTTCTTGTTAGGGTAACAAGACTTCTAGGCCTGCGCTGTCCAGCATGGTAGCTACTACCTGTGGCCACTGAGCATTTGAAATAGAGCTAATCCAAATTGAGATGGATACCAGATTTCAAAGACTTAGTGCATAAATAAATAAATAGAGTGTAAAGCATTTCAATAATTTTTTATATTGATTACATGTTGAAATGATAGTATCTTGGCTATTTTGAGTTAAATTAATCTGTTTCATACTTTTAAAATTTTGGCTGCTAGAAAATTTAAAATTACATATGTGGCTTGCATTTCCAGCCCATGTTATATTTCTGTTGGACAATGCTGTTTTAAGCAGAGGTCAGCAAACTTTTTCTATAAAGGGCCAGATAGTATTTTAGGCTTTGTGGGCTGTGCAGGATATCTGTTGTATATTCTTGTTTTTTGTTGCCTTTTTTTACAATCCCTTAAAAATGTAAAAACCATTCTTAGCTCACAGGCTGTACAAAAACAGTCTGTAGGCTGGATTTGGCCCATGGGTCATAGTTTGCCAGACCCTAACCTCAGCAGACCAGCTAATCTAAGACCTTTACTTTAATATCCTGAAGAATAAACATAAAGCTTTAAAATTATAAGAGTTTGGGCGGTCAGTATCTTACTTTCCTATAGAAAATACTTCTTTTTGATTTTCTTAAATATTATAAATTGTTCTTCAAAATTGAGTGATGTGGAACTTTTCTTTCTCTCTTAGTCATCAGTGTATTTTAAGCATTCTTATGAAGACTGGCTGGAAAACAACGGATTGAGCATTTCCCCTTTTCACATCAGATGGCAAACTGCTATTTTCAATCGTGCCTTTTACAGTTGGGGACGGCGGAAAGCGAGGATGCTTTACCAGTGGTATTCTTCATTTTCTCTTTTTGGTTTAAATTAGTTATTGTGATCATGAGAAAAGCTTATAAATGAACTATTTCCATCATTTTCCAGTCTACTGAGTTTTAAAATGTTGACAGTCTAAAAACTTTCTGGTTTTATATAAACTTACGGGATTGCATCATTGTTCTTTTGCATACATTCAAAATCAGTGTTCTATATCTTGATCTGGGTGGTGGATACATGAGTGCACGTATGTAAAAATTCAATAAGCTGTCCACTTCAGACTTGTACACTTTACTGTGTAAGTTATGTACTAACAGAAAAGCGAAAAACATATGGAGCGTTTTCCATCAGGAAAATAATCCTAGAGAATTCTCTCGCCTCTCATCACACTTAGAAACAAGGGTCCTGGGAGTCATAGGATGCCCAAAAGTCTGCAGGCTTTCCTCTGTACTTCTTTTGTGATATCCCTCCACAGGAAGGATATTTAAAATATGTAACAACCAGTAAGGCATACACATGAGCCAATTGGAAAAATGGCCAGCCAGATTGCAGCAACGGGGTCCTGGAGCCCCCTGGCCATGCCAGTCATACCCCTTTTGTTTAAAAATCAAGGAGTTTATGGTGATTATGGTGAGGGGGTTTATGATGATCTCTGGGACACCCTAGAGACCGACAGGTTCTGTAGTTCAGAGAATTTCTAGCATGGGAATAGGGGACCTTTGTCTAAATTCCTTTTTGTTAAAAATTTAGCTCCAAATGGAATAGAGCTAAATGTAAACAACCAGATCATCAAAAAGCAGAAAATGCAACAGCAAATCAAAGCAAACAAAATAGAAAGAAGGAAATAATAAAGAGCAGAAATCAGTGAAATAGGAAGGTTTCAGTAGAGAAAATCAGCAAAGCCAAAAGTTGGTTCTTTGAAAAGATTAATAACGTTGATAAACTCCTTCCACAACTGATCAAGAAAAAAAGAAAACACAAGTAACTAAAAATTAGAATTGAAAAAGGGAACATTACTACAGATTCTATAGACATTTTAAAAAGTGAAACTATTGTGAACAATTATATGCCCATAAATTTGACAATTTAAATGAAATGCACAAGTTCCTTGAAAAACACAACTTATCAAAAAGTTAGAAAATGTAAGAGATTATTCCCAACTATAGAAGGGTAACTTTTAATTATTAAAACAGTAGAAGAAAGAAACTGTCATAAAATTTTACCGTGTTAATATTTAAGCTCAGCACAAAATACAGTTAAAATGCAAACAATAGAATTGGTACATGAAAACGAATGGATGTCTATAATGTCAAAAGAGCTTTCATAACTATATGAAAACAAGATCAAAACAATGCTATGTGAATGAGCAAAAGACATGAGAGGAAACAAACTTTTTATTGGGAACAATATTCAGCCTCTTCAGTTATGGGAGAGTTGTAAATTATTAGAACTGCTTAAAGAGACTAGTGCCTGTGCTTCAGTAACATATGTAACGTTCAGGTAAGAAAAAGAGGCAGAATTCTGAAATTTTTAGACATTATTTTGAAGCTGTGAAATGTGGCTGGTTGATGAATTTGTTAGTCCATGAATTATGAGGAATTTTATGTGATTTTTTTCCTCTTGACAGGTTCAATTTTGGAATGGTGTTTGGCGTAATTGCCATGTTCAGCTCTTTTTTCCTCCTGGGGAAAACGCTGATGCAGACTTTAGCACAAATGATGGCTGATTCTCCCACCTCTTATTCTTCCCCCTCTTCTTCCTCTTCTTCCTCCTCCTCTTCTTCCTCCTCCTCTTCTTCCTCTTCCTCTTCTTCACTTCACAATGAACAGGTGCTACAAGTTGTGGTAAGTGCCTTCTTGTTGCTTTAAGTAACTGTTGAAAGATAGATATAAGACATTTCTTCTGGATAGCATTAACTCCTATCCATAATATAAATATGAAAAGTCTCACAATTTCTCAAATTACCTGCTTAAACAAAAACATTAGTAAGAATATAGGAAGGAATTGTTGTAATATGTAGCAGTAGTAGTAATAGAATAAATGGACCACCCTCAACAATTACACAGGTATTTGATTTAATTCATGTTACCTTCTTGAGGTGTTAAATGATTGTTACTATTATGGAATAAGCATGCTGATTTAAATCTCTATAATGTATCAATAAATTGCATTTTAATCCTATGCAAAGTATTCCCCTTTCCTCTTCATGGCTTTCAGAGTCTAACCAATGATATCCTTTTAATTAAAGATATAAGACCTTTTTGAATGGTTGCGGTGATTTCTTGATATGAAGAATAATGTGCTGAGTTGTACTCCTTTGACTATAAGCTATTTATAGTAATTATCACTTTAAGGCACATGTGTAGACCTGTACTTTATCGATTCATATCTCCAGAGTTTGGAAGGGTGCTTTACCATTGGCTAACTTTTATTTCTAATTTTTTACATTGATTGTTTCCATTTCCATGAATCATGAATATTATGTTTTTAATCATGTTCTTATTAATGGAATAGGCTGTTTAAGAGTTACTTGGGGCCAGCCTAGTGGTGTCGTGGTTAAGTTTGTGCACTCTGCTTTGGTAGCCCAGGGTTTGCTCATTCAGATCCTGGGCACAGACCTATACACCACTCATCAAGCCATGCTGTGGTGGCCTCCCACATAGAAGAACTAGAATGACTGACAAATAGGATATACAACTATCTACTGAGGCTTTGAGGAGAAAAAAAAAAAAAGAGGAAGATTGGCCACAGATGTTAACTCAGGGCCAATCTTCCTCACAAGAAAAAAAAAGAGTGAAGTGAAGGGTTTTTTTTTAACTCATGTCTTTGTGGCCTTTACTAGGCTGGGTCACTATAGGAAGATTTCGAAGTCATTTGTTGAGAACAATAAAGAATCCCATGGTAATAGCTCTTTCTTAGAGATTAAAAGGATTTGCCAGGTGAAGCCTTCTTCAGAAGATATGATTTATTTCTTCTGCAAACATTTACTGAGTCTGTTTTGTCTCCTGGCCTTATCCTGAGTCCTGCTTATATGGGGAACAAAATCTAATCCTAGCACTCATGAAGCTTTTACTCTAGAGGGAGAGCTGCTGTGATTGTGCTACAGTTGGACAGAGTATAGGTGCCATGGGAACAAAGAGAAGGTGTGCTAAGGTGTGCCTGGCACTGGGAAGAGAGTAGAGGAGAGCTCAAGGGAAGGCTGAGGAGAGTCCACATAGCCTGGGAAAGGAAGACGGCAATTGAGCATCCCAGTAACAGGGAACCATATAACATGGAAAGGTGGAATATAATAAAACCTCGTTAATGTGCAGTGCTTCCTGTGTGAGGTTTTTTGTGCCTATTTTGTTTTATTCCTGCAGCAGTCTGCAGATGAGTATTGTTATCTGTGATTTACAGATGAGGAAACCAAGGCACAAAGATGTTAAGTCATTTGCCTTTGGTCACAGCTAGTAAATAGTGGGTCCATCACTCACCCACAACTGACCTCAGAGCCTGTGCACATTATGCTCTAGTCCCTTAAGAAAGACCAACAATTCTTCAAGGAACTATAAGTAACTTTGACCTGAGTCTGGGAGGTATATGGTGGAAGGTATATGGTGTGGGAGATAAGATAGGAGATATAGGTAGGGAGGGTCTGGGTTATGAAGGGCCATTCTAAAAAGTTTTCATTTTACCTATAGATAACAGGTCTGTGCAAAATGGATCACACTAGGGTTACACTAAAGATGGGGAGACCAGTTAAGAGGGGAGTTGGAATAATTCATGTTAGAAGTGATAAAGATCTAAACTAAACTAGTGATAAGAGGAATGAAGGGGCCAGATTCACGGAATCTTTTGGAGTGGAGTTCTCAGACCTCAGCATTTAATTGAATGTGAGGCTGGAGGGAGAAGGAAGAGTTTAGGATGACTCTCAACCTATGCGATTGGTTATTGTTTGAGAAAGAAGCAAGCGTGGAGGAAATATGATCGTTGGCCTGCCTGCCTGCTACGATTACAATGGCAGAAATGTTGTTTAGAGAAGAAATTATTTCTTCTGTTTGCTTCTTTTTATGCATAGAGCTCACAAAAATATTGACTGTTAGGAGAGTTGTGCTTTGGGACCGTTAAGAAGTCAGATGCCCGCTGTGGTCCACCTTGCACATCTATGTATAAGTTTGTTATGTCTCCTGACTTTGAGATGAGCTTAGAGAACATACTTTCTGTTTACTCTGTAATTCCCTACAGCCTCGTTCAGTATTAATTCCCAAAAACCTGGCACTCTGTGTTGTTGAGAGATCAGTATCCTGGTACATCTAATACCCTGTATGATCATGGCCAAGACAGATGGGGAGTCACGTACTGTTGCCAGCAAACGAGACCTACCATCTGTTCGCATAGTCACATGCTCAAATCCTTACCTTATCTCATTATTACATCCATAAGATAATAAAGAGAAGGAACCAGTGTCCTATTGGATCAAGGCTACTGATTTATTTGAAATAAAGATAAGATAGGCAGGATATTTTGTGATATAGAGGGAATGTATGAGAATTAATCTTAAGTACATAAATTTAGAGAGGGGTCAGAGAAACGGAAACTACTGATATGAACAGACAGATGCCTGACAGTATGGGAATGGAGCAGGTATGTAGAAAAAGTTACACTGATGTCCTTGAAAAGAGTGGCTTAGTAGGGTCTGAGTAAAGAGAACTTCAGATAATGAGCATCATAAAAATATCCATATCCTTTGACCATTTACTTCCGTCTCTGGGGCTCTAGCTTAAGGAAATACTTCCAAATATAGAAAAAATAGTATTCATCAAGCTCTTTATCCTAACATTATTTATTATTGTGAAGAATTGGAAACAACCACGACATATAATTGAAGAATGGTTAAATCATGGGGTTGTCATTCATGAAACATTATGCATGCATTAAAAGTGATGATTATGAAAACTAATTTCATAACTAGGGAAATGATACTGGGAATTAATGAATTTAGAAAGTGATCCAAGCAGCATGGTTTGACTCTCCTCTTTAGTTATTAAAGGAGGCTTAAAAGTGAAATCCCTCTGTTGTGCGTGAAAATAAATTCCAATTAAATTAAAACATGAAATCATAAAAGACCTTGAAAGAAAAAAAAACAGGATTCTGTTTATATGAGCACAGAATAAGGAAGACATAAGCATAAAACTAATGACAGAAACCATGAATGTTGATAGATTTGACTACATACAATTTTTCGTATATCAAAAACTGAAAATAAAAGGCAAAAAAACTTGGGAATACATCTGTGACGTGTTACAGAGGACTGATAATTGATATTTGAAGTGATCTTAGATCAATAAGAAAAAGATGAATGAATAGGAAAAAAAATAGACAAGTCATGAGTAGGCTACTCATAAAAGATCTATCAGCGGTCAAAAGTAGAGGCAAAGTTCAGCTTTAATAATGATCAAAGAAATATAAAACAATGGGATGCTTTTATATTCCTCTCAAATTGCAGATTTGAATAAAATGAGCTTGCCCAAGGTTATGGAAGGGTCGACTTTTGGTGAGCAGTTTAATAGATATCAAAGTCCTTTAAATTTTGTGTAATAATAGCATTTGCTACCCTCTCTGTGAGGCAGAATGTTAAACATTGGACAAGAGTTATCTCCTGTAATCCTCAAAATTACATGTAAATGTGGTTATTTCCATTTTAATGATGAGGAAATTGAAGTGTTAGGGGAATAATCTAAACTTCCTCGAGGTCCCTTAGCTAGTAGATGGAGCCAGAACGTCAAACCCAAGTGATATGTCTCCAGAGCCTGAACCAACCACGTTTGTCTAAGAATTTATCCTCCGAAATATTTGGGTATATGTGTTCAAATATGTTTATCACAGTATTTATAAGAGCAGAAACCTTTAAAACAATTGGTTGTCCAATGATCTATTCCATAGAACATAATGCGGCTATTAAAAATCATGTTGAATCAGACAGTACTAATGGGAAAATGTTTGTGATACTGTTAGTGAAAGGAGCAGGTTTCAAAACCATGTTTTAATAAAAATACAATTTTTTAAAATATGTGTACATGAAAAGATGAAGGACATGCGTTAAACAATGAGAATTGTTTTGTGTTTTGGGACAAGGATTATAGGCTTCTATTTTCCTTTGAGTTTTCCAGCTTTAAATATATTTTATACTGAATTTAAAATAATAATTAATATAAGAAAGAAGGAATTTCTCCCAGAAGAATACCTTTAGGATCCCAACTCCTGGACTGTAAGAAATAAATGCTCAGTATGTAAATGGTATTAATGATGCCTGGTGTGTTTCACTTAGCCTAATTTATAGAATCTCTTTAACAGATATAACTTGGGAGCAATTATTTGTCTTATGAGAAGATTCTTGGATATCTAAAACAAATTTACTGTGCAGCCCTTACAATAGCAAACTTCCCTCGTGTATGCAATGATATATGTATGTACAACATCTTAGGAGCATGAGATTGCAAGACACCTCCCACTTCTTGATAGGCTATTAGCATGTCTGTATGTTCCATATGCCTTACTTTCTGCCTTAAATTTCAATTTTAATATAATATTTATGTATCAGTTTGATACTATTTTTCTGACCAATATGCTGGACAAACTGATGGGATAGAAGAAATGGAGGGCATGGTGTTCCCACACTGATAAGGCACTTTATTACACTGCCTTTAATTATCATCCCTCATATAACTTGAGAATACTAAAATGAAACTCATTGATTGAGGCTGGGGATATCCTGTATTACTCACATAAGTACTTGGAACCTTGCAATAACAATTCAGAGGAAGGACTAGGAATTATAACAAGAATTTCCAAATCAGGCTTCCAGCCCTTGAGGGTAGATCAGCTGCTGACTCCTTCACTGTCACTCCACATTCCCTGGCGCTTTGCCAGGCTCCCTAATTCTTTCCCATGGTGCAGACTTCAGGAAGCTAAAGTTTCAACTTTTTAACCTGGCGTTTCCTGTTCTCTTTAGATTAGTGTTGTGCTTAGTTCAAAAACTGCCTAGTTCAAAAAACTGACTGATGTTTTTACTTTTATTATGATAGAAATGGAGAAGTGAACCATTGGTATTCATATACTTTTAGTTTACAGAACATTCAGCTTGGAAGTTTAAGCTTTAATACAGAGTGAACATCGTGGTCTTTTGGTGCCCAAGTGTGTAATTATCATTGTGTCTGTGAACAGGTTCCTGGTATAAATTTACCGGTCAACCAACTGACCTATTTCTTCGCTGCAGTCCTCATTAGTGGTGTTGTACATGAAATTGGACATGGGATAGCAGCTATTAGGTAATGATATTTACCTTTTTCTTTCTACTACATGCAAAGAAGCTTTTCATTTAACAGAGTTTATTACTAAAATCTGCTACATTTGATACTTTTTCTTCCTGTGGATATTGCCCAGTGCATATCCACCATCATTATTTTAAAGTACTTTCTCTTTTACAGAGGAGATTAATATATTGATGAATATGCTCAATTAACCATGTGCATATCTGTAATCTGGGTCTTTCTATCCTTTGCCCTTTGCCAATATGGTTATATTCTCATGGTACTTCTAGATTTTCATCCAATCCTGAAACCTACTCTTTGTCTTTATCATTGAGTCAGAATGATAACCATTGCACTCAAAGCCCACCCACCTGCTTTTTTAGTACTTTCTTTGGCTTATCAGCTGAAATACTTTCCTGCTTCTACTCATGGCCTCTGCTGGCTAGAGCAAGAACACTGAAAACTCTGAGTTTGTTAACAAATATCATAGCCTATCTAGAAACCCAAGTAGAAGAAGACAAGCGAGGATGAGACCTGGGACTTGCTTCGAGTGTCATGCCCTGTTCTTGTCTTGCATACCCAAATGTATGTAATTATACCTGAGCATCATAAAGGCTTCTAAACTTACAAAATTGTGATGGGGGAGAGGGTGAGTCACAACTCCCTTTCATTCCCACTGATAATTATGCCATAATGAACACACATACTGATGGGAATATGTTTTATCCTTTGGGTGTGTGGACCAGGTAAAAGGTTTTAGAGGAGAAGATTTAATCACTTCTTATTACTTTCCACTTGCTTATGAACAAGAGTCTATTGACTGGCAATAAACCCTCATCTTGACAGAGCATATACTGTTAAACAGGTGGCCATGTAGTGGTTTAAGTGGGTGGCTACTTTTTAAATTTTTTTTAATCTCTTTCACCTTTGTTTCCACGCTTTTAGCGTTGCAGCCTTTAGGGTTTTACATGTAAAAGCATTGTTATTAACAGTTTAATATTTCACAGTGTGCTTGTGAAACAATGTAATTTTTTAATAAAATCCCAACTGCTAAGAAAAAGTGAATTTTACAGGCTTACATGTTTAGTACTAAGTGACAGCACAGTATATTTAGGTGATGCTTTTTTTTAGAGTAGCTGTTTGGTTTTATGAAGCTATTAAGTGTAATTTGATTTTTCGAGAATGAATTGATAAAAAAGAATTCTCTTAAGGACAATCTGAGCATTATGCATTTTTAAATGTACTTATTTTAACATTAATTCAACAGGAATACACTTAAACAAACCTCCACCTTTATAATAGCTAAGACAAATATAAACATTTAGATAATTTACTTAAATTATATTTTCTACGTGTCCTTCTCTGAAAATAATTGAGTAAACCATAAAAATATTTTTCATTTAGTTTCTCATAGAAATATTAACCATTTATTTCTCTGTGTGACTAATTTCAAGTTATCTGCTCATCGTATGGGTTCCTAAAAATTTTGAAGTTGTCTGTTTCAGAATGTCCTGTTTTACAAAATGCGCTTTCACAGACAACCAAATCTGTACACTATTGTAAAATTATGATGAGAGAGAGAGAGAGATATATATCATATATATAGGTGTAATTTTTTTGACTGTCCAGAGAGACTTGCTTTTCAGCAAGAATTTGAATTACAGTGGGAAGGGGGCCAGCCCGGTGGCGCAGCGGTTAAGTTCGCACGTTCTGCTTCTCGGCGGCCCAGGGTTCGCAGGTTTGGATCCTGGGTGAGACATGGCACCACTTGGCATGCCATGCTGTGGTAGGCCATATAAAGTAGAAGAAGATGGGCACGATGTTAGCTCAGGGCCAAGCTTCCTCAGCAAAAAGAGGAGAACTGGAAGTAGTTAGCTCAGGGTTAATCTTCCTCAAAAAAAAAATGAAATGAATTACAGTGGGAAGTTTTAAGATTACATACATTATTAACTTGACAAATGCAATACTAGTATTAAATTCCTTTTTCTTATGTGATTTCTTAGGGAACAAGTACGATTTAATGGCTTTGGGATTTTTCTCTTCATTATTTATCCTGGAGCATTTGTTGATCTGTTCACCACTCATTTGCAACTTATATCACCAGTCCAGCAGCTAAGGATATTTTGTGCAGGTAACAGACTTAAATTTCTTTATTCATCTGTGTGTTGTTAGTGGTTTGATGGAAAGTACTCACATCACAAATGAAAACATATCATCATTTGGTTGATAAATTCAACTTATAAGATTCTCAGTTAAAAGTTTAGAGCAAAATAATTGACATTCCAGTTTCTTCATTAAAAACAACTGAAAACAACATAATTTTTAAATGATTGCTTTTAAAAGCAATCTTTTTGTGTGGTATATTAAAAGCATAACATACCACACAAATGTGAACAGTAAATATGACTAAAGCATTAAATTAGACACAAGGGGCCAGTTAATAATCATAAGGAGTATAAAGCACAATGAAAATGTAATCGTTGTGAATCTTACTATATCAAGTAACAAACCATCAAAACAAATGGAAAAAGTAGAAGGAGAAAACCAAATTGCAATAAAAGAGGTTCGTCTCATCTCTCAACAAGTAGCAAATAAGTATGAAAAAGTCAGATCATCAAAGCTCTAATTAGTAAGGTAAAAGTCAATAGACATGTCAAACTCTATGCCATGACAATTTCTTTTCAAGTGCCCATGAAACTTAAAAAAATTGACCAGGGGCCAGCCCCGTGGCTAACTGGTTAAGTTCGAGCTCTCTCCTTCGGCGGCCAGTTCAAATCCAGGGTGTGGACATGGCACCGCTCATCAAGCCATGTTGAGGCGGCATCCCACATGCCACAACTAGAAGGACCCACAACTAAAAATACACAGTTATGTACTGGGTGGTCTTTGGGAGAAAAAGGAAAAATAAAATCTTTTAAAAAAAGGATTGACCAACATGACTGACAGACAATAATGTACAACTGAAATTTCACAAGATTGTAACCTATCATTAACTCAATAAAAAATAATAAAAAAAAGATTGACCAATTTAATTCAAAACGATAATTGCTGTATATTTAAATGATAATGAAATAATGTGCAAAGTTTTGCTAAAAGGAAAATTCACTGCCTTAGGCAGTTTTTATGAAAAAAGAAATGAAAGTAAACCAGTTAAGCATTCAACTGAATAAGTGAGAAAAGAACTATAAAATAGCTTAATGATGTAATTAGTAAGGATATAGGCAGAATAAATTAGAAAAAAGAAAAATATAAATAAGTCCAAGAGTTAGTTCTTGGACCAAAAAAAGATTAAACAATGGGAGAAAGTGTCTGTAAACACTAATTCTTTAGCAGTCAGATTGGAGAATGACAACTCATACAAGAAAATTGGAACAGTTATAAGTGTTCTTTGTTCATCTCTGCAAAAAAAAAATTTTTAAACCTGGATCATTCTGAAAAAAATAAATAAATAGCCTGAGTTAACCCCAGAAGAGAGAGAAAAAAATCTAAATAGTCTAATTACAATGGGAGAAATTAAGAAAGTAATGAAGAACGCCCCTGAAAGTTTCATGGGTGGAATTCTTTCAGATCTTGAAGAGAAAGATTTTCCTTTTAATTCCAATTTAGTATAAACTTTCTAGATTGCACAGAGAAGAAAACTAAGATTTTTTTTTTAAAGCCAGTATAACACTGATACAACATCCTGTAAAGCACAAAAAAACCCTCTACAGACACATGGTGGACTTAAACAATGCAAGGATGGTTCAACATTAGGAAATCCATTTTACTGTTGTTTACATTATGTACCATTAGGGAAAAAAATCTTCATCTCAACAGATATTGAAACGGCTATTTAACAAAATTCAACATCTATTAATAGCTAAAACCCAAAAATCCTTAGTAAAAGTAGAAATAGCTGGATACTTCCTGATGGTATGACACTTAGAAGCTATTAAAGGACAAGACAAGCAGTCCCACCGTCAGCTATCACTGATAGTGTTAAGTGGTCTGTAAATGTGGGTCATTGCAATTAAATGAGAGGAAAAACAGAAGCATAAATATTAGAAAGGAGTAAGCCTTTTTTTTCTGATACTGTTATATGCCTGGGGAGGGAGGCAAGAAAATCAACGGAAATGAAATAATAGAACACCAGTGAAGAGCCCGGTTACCAAGTTAATGTTCAAAAACCAACAGCTTGCTAGGCAGGACGGGAAGGCGGGAGGGGTAGTGCGTACACGAGGGCGTGGGCGTGAGCGTGGGCACGCACTCGAGGTGGCGCCGGGAAGCGCATGCGCCGGGCGCACCCAGAAGCCCCCTCGCCTTCTGGGCTTTTCGCCTCAACCGCCCACGCCTTCCTCGTGGCCCTCGCGCTTTCCTCCCTCAGCCTTTCTTTTCCGCGGCCTTCCAGTCACACACCCGCTGCCCCGCGGCCAAAGTCTCTGCAGAGCTCGCTGCCATGGCCTCAGAGGAAGCTCTCTACATCTCCACAGAAAACTCGGAGATGCCTGCAGATATCGTGGAGCTGCACAGCCTCCCTGTGGAGACCGCGGAGATGGGAACCGTCGAGTACGAGGATATCAGCGGCGATTGGTTCCACGGCGGCCACCACCATCCGCCCCTGATCGCGCTGCAGCCGCTCATTATCAACAACCCGAACCAAGGTGACCAGGAAATGGTTATGGTGCAGACACAGGAGGAAGTGGTGGACTACTACGAGTCAGACAACCTTGAGAATCCGGTGATCAACCCAGTCGACGACGACGACTACTACCAGCAGGCCTTGGCTTCCTTGGCAACCTCCGCGTCGTCGTCGGCCTACAGCTACCGCAAGAAGCGCAGGAGCCGGGGCAAGAAGCCCGGCCATAAGAAGAGCTACACCAGCAGTGAGGCCAGGGCGGGAAGCGGCAGCGCCCCTGAGACCGGCAGGAAGAAGTGGGAGCAGAAGCAGGTGCACATCAAAACCCTGGAGGGAGAGTTCTCCGTCACCATGTGGTGCCCGAGCAGTGAAAGGGACAATGAGACAGAAGGACAGACGGAGGAGAACTCACCTCCCGATTACTCAGAGTACGTGACAGGGAAGAAACTTCCTCCTGAAGGAATACCTGGCGTTGACCTCTCAGATCCCAAACAACCGGCAGAATTTACTGGAATGAAGCCAAGAAAAAAGAAAGAAGGTACTCCAAAAACAGTAGCTTGCCCTCATAAAGGCTGCGAAAAGATGTTCAGGGATAACTCTGCCATGAGGAAACATCTGCAAATCCACGGTCCCAGAGTCCACGTATGTGCAGAATGTGGCAAAGCTTTTCTTGAGTGCTCAAAACTGAAACGACATCAACTGGTGCATACTGGAGAGAAGCCCTTTCAGTGCACATTTGAAGGCTGCGGAAAACGCTTTTCCCTGGATTTCAATTTGCGTACACATGTCCGAATCCATACTGGAGACAGGCCCTACGTGTGCCCCTTCGATGCTTGTAATAAGAAGTTTGCTCAGTCAACTAACCTGAAATCTCATATCATAACCCATGCTAAAAACAAAAGCAGCCAGTAAAAAGAGAAGACCCTTCTCAAACTCAGGAAGCATCTTTCAGGAGTGTGACTGAAAATAATAATGCCTCTCTCTTGTATGTTGTTTCTAGGAAAGAATTTTAAAAATGATTCCTACACAACTAAGGGTCTTGTTTTGATAGAATAGTAGAAATTTGAAAAGTAAAAAAAGTAATCCTTTGTATAACATTGTTAAGATGCTCTATCTTGTTCTATAATACCGTTTGAAAAACATGTTTTTGTACAGTTTGGTCCCAACAGGAGGATAATTCATGAACCTCACATCAAAAGACAGTTCTTCATACAGCTGTGCCAAAAGTGGGACTTCTTTTCACATTCTTTTAAATATGAAGTTCACTTACTGCTTACAATTTTTAAAAGTTCTCTATTTTCCAAATGTTCATGTTTATACTTTTAGGAATATGTTTAGTAACTCTATGGTGTTTTGGAAGTTGATAACTTTGCTTACAGATGTTCTTTAAAAGAATGAACAGTTATAAAAAATGTTTAAATATAAAAACAAAGTGAACAGTTACATGCATGCGTAAGGTATTTTCCTGTTTAAAAAAGTTATAGAGGTTTTGTTTGCTATCTTAATTTTGGTTGTATTTTTTTATATTAAGTTTCTGCATAACTATCTTTTAGCTGCGTTGAATTATGTAGTATTGAATAATAGATGTGACTTAATAGTATTAGTCAATTTAAACCTGTTTTAATCATTTTCTTTCCCCCAAATACTGCCAGGTACTGTTGTTTAGTGTGATTTCTTTGCCTGTCAGAGAGTGGTGTTCAGTTGTAGGATATATTGTGTATATATTGACTTTTTAATGATCGATATGTACATCTTGTGTAGTAAAGCAAAAATAAAATTCGTGTTCTAAAGAAATAAAGAAAAAAAACTTGTCTGTATAAATACCATAGCTAGAAAATAGAGAAGATGGGGAGGGTGCCACTGGCATGTGGTGAGTAGAGACCAGGGATGGTGCTAAACATCCTACAATGCACAAGACAGTCCCCCACGGCAAAGAATTATCTAGCCCAAAATGTGAATAATGTCACTTGAGAACCCCTGCTCTAGAGAAAGTAAAAGTTGTAACAAAGATTCTTTTGGTGTACTTACAAACAAATTATTAATGGACGAGAGGTTGTTTAAGTAGAGGAAATGTGTGTGTTCCACCACACTCATTGCCACTTAGCCATCATGGGCAAATCTGGAATCTAGAGGGGTGATCTGGTACCAGCTATATGCCTGACAAGAGATGGAGGCTGCCCAGAGAGTCAAGGAATCAGTGCTGCTGTGTGACCACCCCCCCCCCCCCGCCCCATTCTTTTGATGGGAATAGTCATGGTTGTGTGGTGGTATCATCCTGATAAAGGAGAGAGAGTAAGCGTGCAGGCATGTAGGCAATCCTGAGGAGTTGCGGGGAAAGCTGAGTTAAAAATGAACTTATAAATGAAAAAGCAAAATTAGTTTCTGATAAATAGTTTGATAACATTGGTGCTTTTAAAAATCTCTCTGTATATAGAACAGAAAAGATTGTTTGCCTAATACATCCTAGACTAGACTTGCTCTAGACATTTCTGGAATTTAACAACTTACAACACACAAAAAAAAGTGGAGGAAGTCTTACAATGTGAATATGGTTCATGGAACACCTGTTAGCTAGGTATCTGGCTGCTTTAATAGCTAAAAGTAACAATGGGTTAAACTCTCATAAAACATTCCAAAATGTAAGTAGTTCAGCGCTGATATGATAATTCTTTGATTTGGGGGACTCTGGCTCTTTCTGATTGTTAGCTCTACTATTCCCAGCCTGCAGCTTCTATGTCATGGGCTCAGATTAGCTCCATCATAGCTACATTCCAGCCAGTAGGAGGGGGATATCCACATCACTTCCACTCACATCCTGTTGGCCGAAACACAGTTGTATGGCCATACTCAGCCTCCTGAGTCTGGGAAATGTCTTTAGGTTACATTTCTGTAATTATAGAGCATTGGTTCTCAACCACTGATACTATCGCCCTCCTGGGGAGGTTTGGAATGTGTGGGGTGGGGAACATTCTTTGGTTGTCTCTGACTGGAGAGCACTAATGGCATTTAGTGGATGGAGCCAGGAATTCTAAATGTCCTGTAGTGTAAGAGACAGACCTGCACAACTAAGAATCACACTGCTCAGAGTGCTAGTAGTGCCCCCACCCTGCCCCGTGAGAAAAACTAGTAGAAGAAGGAAAGGATAGGTGTCGGGGGAGGGGTTATCTAGTGGTGTGCTAGTGAATGTTTAACTCCTGGCTCTGGTGGGGAGGATGGGGAGCTCTGATATGTAGCATATGCTGGTTTCTGTTGTAAATACTACCACCATGGCCAATTTCAAGGTGCCAACCTGAAGTCCCTGAAGGAGGAATTGGGAAGAGAGGCACATAGTCAGCTGTGACAAGCAGGTAGGAGCAGGCTCCAGCACACCACTGGGTTCACCTAACCATCTCTGTATATATGGTGGAGGTGGTGATAGTCTGTGACATGATGTAAGATACATACTCTATTTGGTCCACCAATACTACTCTCCATAATAGTTTAATTCTTAAAGCAATCCCTTTTTCCAAGTACCATTTGGATTTCCATACCCCAGTTCAGCAAGAGTGTTTTTTATTTCATCTTAACTTTTATTTCAATAGCTCTGAAGTTCCTTTAAAAGATCACAAGTATGTTTAAATTAATATTGTATACATTTTCTGAAAAGAAGGTATAGTAAGTAGAAGATATTAATTGTATTCATGTTATATATATATATCTTAGAGGTATATATATAATAGAATATAGATGCTATTAGTGTTAAGTCATATTAGCATGTAGTCTTCCTATTCTGGTATTAACATGCTCATTTTAGATTTCAATATTGGAAATGGAAGAGGCCCCTAACTGAACGTCTGTCTGCTGCACTAAGTAAGATCTATCTGCCTGACAGCTTCTTCTGGTTACTTTACTAATTTATCAGAATGCCCAGGTATTATAAAGTCCAAATACCTAAATCATTCCTGCCCCTGATTGAGCTTATTTCTTTTTTTCTGTCTTTTCAGGTATCTGGCATAATTTCGTCCTTGCACTCCTGGGTATTTTAGCTCTTGTTCTGCTCCCTGTAATTCTCTTGCCATTTTACTACACTGGAGTCGGGGTGCTTATCACTGAAGTTGCTGAGGTAAATAATGGATTACTTGGGGCATTCTGTCGCCAGATTTTGTGATGTAGCACATAGCATTTTATGTCAGGAACTTTTATTCAAGTTGTCCTCCTTGAAGAAATTACTGTAATCCTTTCAAATTGAACAAATAGTTTTGTGAAATACATTGGCTTTTTTTTTTTACTTTTTATTAAGATTATGATAGTTTACAACCTTGTGAAATTTCAGTTGTACATTATTGTTTGTCAGTCATGTTGTAGGTGCACCACTTCACCCTTTGTGCCCACCCCCTATCCCCCCTTTCTCCTGGTAACCACTAATCTGTTCTCTTTGTCTACATGTTTAATTTCCACATATGAGTGGAGTCATACACAGATTGTCTCTCTCTATCTGGCTTATTTCACTTAACATAATACCTTCAAGGTCCATCCATGTTGTTTGTGAATGGGACAGTCTTATCCTTTTCTATGGCTGAGTAGTATTCCATTGTGTGTATATATATATATATATATACCATATCTTCTTTATCCGATCATCAGTTGATGGGCACTTAGGTTGCTTCCACATCTTGACTATTGTAAATAATGCTGCAGTGAACATAGGGGTGCATGGGACTTTTGGAATTGCTGTTTTCAAGTTCTTTGGATAGATACCCAGTAGTGGGATGGCTGGGTCATGAGGTATTTCTATTTTTAATTTTTTGAGAAATCTCCATACTGTTTTCCACAGTGGCTGCACCAATTTGCATTCCCAGCAGCAGGGTATGAGGGTTCCTTTTTCTCCACAAACTCTCCAACATTTGTCACTTTTTGTTTTGGTTATTTTTGCCATTCTAACAGGTGTAAAGTGATATCTTAGTGTAGTTTTGATTTGCATTTCCCTGATGATTAGTGATGATGAGCATCTTTTCATGTGTCTACTGGCCATCCATATATCTTCTTTGGAGAAATGTCAAAATACATTGGCTTTTTAAATTATTTCTGTTCTGAATTACAAAGATAGTACCAAGATTTTCTACCTGTAGTTTGTTGATAAAATGCATCATTTACCTTTACTGTTTATTTTTATAACTCTGCTGTTGAGTCAAATGTCTTTACTCCTAAGAAGTCAGAAAGATGAAAGCTAGGCTAGCCAGCCAGAACATTTTGTGGGAGTTTAAGTTAATGTCTTCAACTCTGTATTTCACTCCCTTAAACAGTAACTACTATGATGACATCGTCTTCTATTCAGACTTTGGGAAGAGGAAAATTACCTTTCTGAGCAACTGGCTCACATATTTCCTGTGCTGACAGTATCGTCTACATATTTGGGACTGTGTTTAGATAAGGACTTGTCTTATAATTTTATCCACTGAGCATATAGGAAAACGAAGGCATTCTGATGACTACTTTCACAAAAATTTTAATTAGCAGTTTGGGAAAACTTTGTTGTTTTAATCGTAACAGTTGGTGAGTGAGTTTTTTTCAGTTGTGAAAAATTCAAAATCTTGGAGAAGTAGGAAAAGTAACTATAAGTGTTGGGTTTTATTTTAATTTTCTAGGTCTGTACACCTTGGATTCAAAGCTGGATTATCTACATTATTCAAAATATTCTACTTAATTAACTCGGTGTCTTTAGCTATTGTTTGCTCAGATTAATTTTAGCTTGTCTTGACACATTACCTGATTTGATTTTTCCCTCTTCTCAAGGACTCACCTGCCATTGGACCCAGAGGCCTTTTTGTGGGAGACCTTGTCACCCATCTACAGGATTGTCCTGTTACTAACGTGCAGGATTGGAATGAATGTCTAGATACCATCGCCTATGAGCCCCAAATTGGTTACTGTATAAGTGCGTCAACTTTACAGCAGTTGAGCTTCCCAGTTAGAGGTGTGTATGTTTCCTCAGTATAACACAATGCTTCAAGTGGCAGTACTTGCCATTCCCCAATTCTTAGACCATGTCTGTAGATTTATTTGGTTCTAATTTCTTTAAAACAAATCGGTAAAGTAATGATAGGCCCAAACTAGTAAACATTCTTCTTGATAAGTTGGATACTAATATGTATGTTTCCTTTATTATATATTGCTGTTAAACTTCTTACTAATTTCATAATATCATATTTGATTTTCAGGACTCTAGTTATCTAATTCTTTCTGCATTCAAAAAAACTTGTGTTAAGTCAGCATTCAAGCTCAACCATAACCAATTAACTAAGTTCCACTAATTAAATACCCCTGTGCTATATGGATAGTGGCATGTCCAAAGCTATTTGGGGTAGAGTTGTTTTATGTGGCAGGCATCCAGAGGAAGTCATCTTGGCATCTGAAAATATCCCCTGAAGTCAGATCTGTTGTTCTGTGTAGCAGGTGACAGGGTGATGCAAGCTTATTCTCAGAAGCTGCTAAATTTATTTTGAGTTCTTTCAGCTCTGAAAAATCAGCCTCTCTACTCTTTATACAAAATCATGGGGGGCCAAATTATTGAAAGTGTTGGAAAATACAAATTATGCTCACAGACTGTATCTTTAATTCAAGAAATGCCCTGGATACTTGTCCACATCTCTTGGGGTTAGAAAATGCAATTAATAATCAAGAATAACTTTACTAAAGTACTGTGTGCAACAATGGCAAAGTAGTAAGAACTAATCTTTAAAACTTTTTTCAAGTGTAATCTTCTATGTGTAACCCATTTTTAAGAACTTTGTTTATTGTAAATGTTTTTCAAACATACATAAAAGTCAAGAAAGTAGTGTAAATGAAACCTTATGCGTCCTTCTCCCAGCTTCAGGAATTATCAACATTTTGCCAATTTTTTCATCAAATCAGCCCACTTTTGGAGGAAGTATTTTAAAGCACATCCCAGGCTTCCTATCATTTCGTCCATAAACTTCAGCATGTCTTTAATAGATGATGATTTTTTAAACATGACCACAGTATTGTTATCACATCTAACAAAATTAACAATAATTCTTAGTATCTAGTTGATATTCACTTTTCCTTAACTGTTCTTCAAATAGTTGGTTTGTTTAAGTTGAATGGTATGTCTTTTAAGTGTCTTTTAACTGGTAACAATTCCTCCTGACTTTTTCTTTTGAAATAACATTTGTTTGTTGAAGAAACTGAGTCATTTGTTTTGTCGAATTTCCTATATTCTGGATTTGTCTGGTTATATCTTATCCTCATCATGTCATTAACATGTTCAGATGTCCCCCAAATTTTCTATAAACAGTAATTAGATCTAGAGGCTTGATTAGATTCAGGATCCATTTTGGGGGGGTGCAAAAATCCTTCATAGATAGCACTTAGTACTTTCTATTGCATCATGTCAGGAAGCGCACAATGTGTGGTCCTCTCCCTTGTGGTGATAAACGTTGTTCATTCTTTAAGATTGAAAGACCTATAAATTTTTCCTATTCTCAAGAGCCATTTAGCGTCTTCCAAAACTTTTCAGATGACAGGTTAGTATGTAACCCACAATGTGTTCTTCTGTAAGAGAAATAATCCATTATTTTACACTACTTAAGTCCTTTATCATTTTCCTCCAGTTTCTCTAAGTTTGGTACAATCTGTATTGAATTACAAAAGCCAAAATGACACAGTAATCAAATAAAATTTTCTCCAGTAGGACTGTTTTATTTAGGATATCTGCATCTCAGGTGTTTAAGATTTTGTCCTTTTCCTGTCAGACAAATTGGAAATGAAAATTTTCCCTGATATACTCTGAAACTGTTTCCTTATTAACTTTTTGAGTATTTCACTATTATGGGTCATATGCTGTATTTTGGAGGTATTTGTTGAAAAACGTAAAGCAGATATTACTCTTTCTACACTAATAGAAAATCAGTCCCAAAATAATAATTCTTCAATATCTATTTCATCTCCTTAGGAGCGACTGTATTAGGACACATGTTGATTTTGCATGGTGACTTTATCTGATAAACCCGTACCTCCATTTAACCATTTCTAAATGGAGTGCATATACTTAGCCAGTTTATAGGAATTTAATGACTGGAAATATAACTTAAAATATATGCTAGATTAATTTTAATGGCAGGCTTGACCACTGGGGCTGTGGACATTTAAGAAAGCTGGGGATTGATAGTATTTTACATGTATCTAGGTACCTTTGTTATCCTTCATTATGAATAGAGGGGAAAGATATAGCTAAATATGATAATACAAAGTGGCCAACAATCCAAAATTGATTCAATTTAGAGTGGAATTCAATATACATAATTAAAATTCTAAGAATTTATACCACTTCAAAACAATAAAGTCACCTTGGAAAGATCTGACCCTGGAAGTGCCCATAAGCTGTCCCAACCAATCATTTCTGGCCTTAATTTCTACCTTGACTCTCCCAGGTGTATTATTAAATCTTTAAAGATATTCCCTAAGATATTAATTAATTAAGCAGACTAGATGTTCTCCTTAAAATAATAACAGGTAGATTTCTGGCAAATTAGAAAACTGTGGTTAATCTACCTGAAATGACTGTACATTTTATTAAATTGTTAGGACCTGCCTTTTTCTTGTTAATCCTTTCCTTTTTGACTTTTAAACATTAAAATGTTAAACTACAACAAATGTCACCAACAAAGCCAAGGCTGGTTTACTTCCACCTCTGCCCTTGGTGCATGGGGCAAGCCTTAGGAGCTTGTCCCATACTCTCCTTGGAAATTGAATGGCCTTTCCAAGAAGCCCCAAAATGGACACTGGGTGAAGTCTTAGAGCCCTTTGCACCTGGAATAGACCTCTGGTCTCATTCTGGGTCAGAACTGAAAACAACTTTTCCCCCATTCATATTCAAGCCTCTGCTTTTAGCATTGCTGGATGTCCATATGCCACTTAGTGATTTGAATGGAACTAAAAGTTACAGACAAGAACTAGTCTGGCTCTTTTGGGGGGGACTATTTTCCTAACAAGTAGCTTGCATCCCCTCTTTAGTTTGAGGGGACAATCTTCATTTCATATACTATACATAAAACTATTTAGCTTTTTTCCTTTTTTGTTTCCTTAAAGCATTGTTTTGAGTAATAAAAACTGTACTCAAGAAGTCCAGCATTTGAACGACATTTTAAGGAGCATGAGATTGAATACTAAAGGCAGCTTCTCCCTAAAATGAACCTGTGAGCCCAGCTTCAGGTATCTCCCTTGAACAGCCTATATTCCTGTTCAAAAGAGGTGAGGGTCTATGCCCTTAACTGCCTGGCAAAGGGAATATTATCCTGTCTTCTATATTTCTAACTGAAGTGAGGAAAGAACTTTCCCTACCTGGTTTAAGATAATAAAAGGAAAACTCTGGGAATCTTTTCCACATATTTTGAGTACCCGGATTGTTTTTATGCCCAACTCTTCTCTGTTTGGAAAAAAGTCTCTGTTTTCTCATTGTGAACATCAACTTATGATCCAAAGTTTCTTTGCTATCCTAAATTGAAGAGAGAGAGAGTGTTTGTGTGTGTGTAATTTTTTAACTGCTTGTTACTGGATGATGCTGGTATAAAGTCTACTGTAGAACTAAGAATAAATAGGCTTGCCTCCCTGTGTTGGAGCTCTAGCTACATTTGTATGTGTATTAAGCCAGGGGAAGAAAATTATTCAGTTCATTTTAGTGATATAGAAAGTAGTGGGGACTGTGAACTATAGATTGAAAAAGTTTCTTCCTACTAGCCTTATTCCAAAATCACCTCTGGTCTAGACCGTCTTTTGAAGACTAGACTCTTTCTATGACTAGACTGTTTCTATGCACTCTTAGGGTGCATTCAGAATATGCAGTTTCTCCCTGTAGTGGAATTGTGAAACTGATCTGGTCTTAATTTTCCTAATTGTCTCCAAATCTGGGGAGATTTAAGGGACAATTCTCATCTCCCAGAGTTAAATTGAACCCATGAACGCCTCTGGGACCGCCTGTTGCAGCCTTGAATGCTCTTTCCAAAGTAGAATTGGATTGGCCTCTCATGCTTGATAGCAGTGTACTAATGTGAAAATTTTCTGTGGCGTCCCCATCTTACATATTAAGAATTGTATCACAGAAATTGGTTAAGTGACTTGTCTTTTAATGTGACCCAGTAGAAAAGATTCTAAAATAAAAAAAAATTTTTTTGAGGAAAATTAGCCCTGAGCTAACATCTGCTGCTAATCCTCCTCTTTTTCTGAGGAAGACTGGCCCTGAGCTAACATCCGTGCCCATCTTCCTCTCCTTTATATGTGGGACGCCTACCACAGCATGGCTTGCCAAGTGGTGCCATGTCCGCACCCAGGATCCGAACTGGTGAACCCCGGGCCGCTGAAACGGAACATGCGAGTAAACTTGATATTTCTCTGTTTATCAATTAAAAAAAAATGTTGTAGCTTTAAAATTTTTTTTTCCTTTTTTTCCTCAAAGCCCCCCAGTACATAGTTGTATATTCTCCGTTGTGTGTCCTTCTAGTTGTGGCATGCGGGATGCTGCCTCACTGTGGTTTAATGAGCAGTGCCATGTCCACACCCAGGATTCGAACCAACGAAACACTGGGCAGCCTGCAGCGGAGCACACGAACTTAACCACTCTGCCATGGGGCCAGCACCTAAAATATTTTTTATATCAAGTTTACTTCTTACATGGTAACAAAATATTTAGCTCTTCATTGGAAAATTCTGTATGTCAAAAGGTACTTAATCTTGTCAGGGCAGCCACAGTCATGGATTTATGTTTTGGTTGGAATAATCACCATAGGAAGAAGCTGTAACCCTGAGGTCACAAATTGGTGGTAGCCTAGAGGCCAAATCCAGCCTCAGCAGATGTATTTTGTTTGTCTTGCACAGTGTTTTTAAAAATTTTAAATGACTGCCAATATTTAAAATTCAAGAGGTTTCACATGAGGGTCCAGATTTCTGGTTCCTCTTATAAAAAAATGGATGATCTCTTGAATCTGGGCCCCAAGTTAAGTGGCCTGCCTGCTAACCCCTTAGAACAGGGTATATATTTTCTAATTCATCACAGTCCCCACCACTTCCTATTCTTTCCAAACGCTATCCATTACATTCATTTGGTACCTGCTTGCCCCTTTAATCATTTGCATTACCAGATATGCTGTATCAACAGTGATAACAAATTCTTGACTTTCAATTCTGTATTGTATACAGTCCTCCAAGAAAAGTTAGTGATCAAGCACCAGATGTAAACTTTTAAAAATAGTTACAGATATAAAGGCAAGTGGCATAGAACATCATTTCCATATTCAGTATATATTGAGTAATCCACTGTATGTAAGAGACTGAGAAAACTTTCCCTCAGGGAGTTCACAGTCTAATCAAGAAACAGACTATGCCCATGTTATTACAGTACAAGGTTAAATGTAAGTGATGACAGGAAATATTGGGAGTTGTGAAAGTTGATGGCAGTCAGTCGTGACTGAGATGAGGACAGGTTTCATACAGCAGCTCCTGAGATGGGCCTCAACAGTGAGTTTCATTTCAGGAGGCCAAGATAGAAATCAATCTGAGGACCACAGATTAGAAGGTGGTCAGGGAACTGCTAGTAATTTCATTCAGCAAAAGAAGAGTATGAGATACGGTGATTTTTAAAAAGTGGAAATCTTTACGTTTTAGGCTATGGAGTTTAGACTTTATTTGGGAGCAGTGCTGAGTCTGGAAATTTTGGATTAGAAGCACTACATTCTCAGAGTTCTACACTGGAGGGTTAATTTGAAGCATTTAGTATGTAGGAGAGGTTTGCATATGAGAGCTAGGTGATAAACAAGATGCAATAGGACTGTTCAAGTGGGTCAGGTGAGGAGGAATTAGTGTCGACACTCAGGTGGGAATACATAAGGAGAAAAATAATGGGGAGGTAAAAATTAGTGAGTCTTGACAACGGATCAGGGAGAACACTGAGGGTTTTAGCCTGGATTGATTAAAAAAAAATCTTAAACAACTTTTTACTTTATACTTTATGATTAGGGCTGACCAGTGATTATAGGCACGGGTTTGTCTGTGCCATTAGATGTTTACAGTTTGTTTTCATATTTTAAATATTACTCGTCACCCAAAATTTAAATATCCATTCAGTTACGATAAGAAAACAAAACGGGACTGCCTGGTGGTGCAGTCATTACGTTCACGCGCTCCACTTCGGCAGCCAGGGGTTCACCGGTTCAGATCCCAGGTGTGGACCTATGCACCACTTATCAGGCCATGCTGTGGTGGCAGGCATCCCACATATAAAATAGAGGGAGATGGGCACAGATGTTAGTTCAGGGCCAATCTCCCTCAGCAAAAAGAAGAGGATTGGCGGCATATGTTAGCTCAGGGCTAATCTTCCTTGGAAAAAAAAATAATAAAATAATTATTTTAAAAAAGAAAGAAAAAAAACAAAACTACGCATACAACTAGCCATTGCAGAGGAGAAGTGGCTGTATCTGTTAGTTTGCTTCCTCTCTGTTTCGTTCTTGACTTTTTGTTGGCCTGGGAGAGAGAGGAGCAGTGCGTGGCTAGGGAGATCCAGTCTAACCAATACAAGATGTCTTCCTCAAATAATGTAGTAAAAAAAAAGATTTAAAAACAAACAGACCACCTTTGGCTGAAATACAAAATCCTTATAAAATCACGTTGCATATCAACTAACATTTTCATGCTAGTGACCCTGAAGACACTCTTATAATAAAAGTTGTTTGTGGTACTAGAAATCATAGATAACTTTACTCTTGATTGAGTCTGTCTTCTTCACCATATGTGAGTATGGTAGTGTGTATATGTATAAGATTTTAAGTTTAATTGGTCCTTGCCACACATCAATTTATGCTTCATGGGTTTGATGTGCTGTAAAAAGGAAACCTTCCAAAATAAATACATGAAAATCATTTTTTGTCCCACCTGTATCAGTGATTAAGCTTCCTTATTCTGCCCTAGATACAAGTGAAGCTGTCTACCAAAGAACTTGAAAAAAATAAGTGAATAATAGGAATAAACAGTTGCCCTGTTTCTGTTGTCTTCCAAAAATGGTAACTGGATTACTGGTATGCAGGCAAATATGTGCACATCTGTGGGGTGAAATTGGGCCGTCCTGGTCCTATGGGGAAAGCCCCAAGGTAAGCCTGGAGGTGGGATAGATATTTGATATAATAGGGCTGTCCTTAGGGCTTTAGGGATGAGAGTCTTAGGCACCCTCTGGCCCACTCTGCAAACACCACAGCACAGGAGCTAAGTAGTGATATTGGATCAGCGGCATTAGGGCATCTAATAGTGGCTCATTAAATATTTTTGCTTGACCAGCTGAGACCCTGGAACTCCAGCTTTATAGTTGGTAAGTTTATGTGAAGACAACTAACCTAGGGTAATTGCTGCTGCTTGATTTCAAATTGGACGTATCTCTTTTTGTAATGTAAATCAAACTCTGCAGCAAGTAGCCAGCAAGCTGAACACTCAATTATACAGTTGTTTCCTAATTCATATGCATTTTACTTACTTTTTTGGTCTTGAAAGCAAAATTTTGATTACAAATGTACTTCAATATAATGGATTCTTTTTTTGATGATGGGTTCTAATAAACTATTTCTCTTTAGCATACAAACGGCTAGATGGTTCGACTGAATGCTGTAACAATCACAGCCTTACAGATGTGTGCTTTTCCTACAGAAATAATTTTAATAAGCGTTTGGTAAGTTGTCCCTGAAGCAGTCTTGCTTGTCTGATATAATTATTGCAAAGTAAGCGTATACACACATAGAACTAAAATGGAACCTGTGAAAACTTCTCCCTGTTGTATCATTTCACATGTCACATTTCATCTGAGAATCTTTAAAAATTTGTAATGGTAATATCTTATTTGGCCGAAATGGAATACTTAAATCCAATTTATAATAGGTGCACATAAATGGCATTTCTTCTATATGAACTTTGTTCCTAATATGCTAGGTGATATGGAAGATTTTGAGGGAATGTACTTGGTGTTCTTCTTGTTAATAATCCGTTTTAGTATTGACTAATTAATATTTTATTCATAGCATACATGTCTACCTGCTCGGAAAGCAGTTGAAGCCACTCAAGTTTGTAGAACCAATAAAGATTGTAAAAAAAGCTCAAGTTCAAGTTTCTGTATAATTCCTTCTTTGGAAACTCATACTCGCTTAATAAAAGTGAAGCACCCGCCTCAAATCGATATGTTGTACGTAGGACATCCACTACATCTTCACTATACAGGTAGGTATTATTGTGGTAGACCCTCAGAAAATCATTAAGATAGCATATATTTTCAGTGGTAGAAATTTATATATTTTTAATATATAATATATAAAAATATAAATAAATTTGATCACTTTTCAAAGTCTTGTTAACTTGTTCTTAGGCATTAAATGAAATTTAGGCTGTAGAGAAATAATCCAATTTATAGCAAGAGGGAATCCCATGTCTGCCTATGAAGAGTAATACATTTTTCCTTCACCACTGTTTATGCCCAAGTCACATAGATGATCTCTCAGATATTCTCTGAGAGTTTTTTAAATTTATCCAAGCTTCCAAAACAGTGCGAAGAGCAGCGTACCCCAAACAATGCCAGGAATCATGGTAATAGAATTATAAAGTAATTTGTGCATGACACATGAATTTTATCTGAATATAATTTCAAAACCAGGCCAGCATGATTGTTTTAACAGTGGCAACATGATTGGACTAAATATGTAGTTTCTTATGGCTGAAGATCATATAGTCTAACTCATTTTTATGTACAAAATCTTTTTATGTTTCTTTTTTTATAACAGCTTTGTTGAAATATAATTCACATACCAGATAATTCACCATTTTAAAGTGTAAAATTCAGTAGTTTTTAATATATTCTTAGTTGTGCAGCCATGACTACAGTCTAGTTCCAGAATATTTTCATCACCCCAAAAAGAAACCCCATAGCCATTAAGCAGTCACTCTGCATTTCTCCTCAACACCCCTCAGCCCTTGGCAGCCGCTAATATACTTTCTGCTTCTATAAATTTGCTTGTTCTTTACATTTCATGTAAATGGAATATTTTGTGACTGGCATCTTTCACTTAGCATGTTTTCAAGATTCCTCCATCTTGTAGCACAGGTCAGTGCATCTCTCCTTTTTATGGCTGAATGATATTCCGTTGCATGGACATAACACTTTTTCTTAATTCATTCATCAGTTGATGGACATGTGAGTTTTATGTTATTCTTGTTTTTTGTCTTTTTTTTTAAAGATTGGCACATGAGCTAACATCTGTTGCCAATCGTCTTTCTTTTTCCTTCTTCTTCTCCCTGAAGCCCCCCCAGTACACAGTTGTATGTTCTAGTTGTAGGTCCTTCTGGTTATGCTATATGGGACGCCGCCTCAGCATGGCTTGATGAGTGGTGCCATGTTCGCACCCGGAATCCGAACCTGCAAAACCCTGGGCCGCCAAGGTGTAGCACTCGAACTTAACCACTCGGCCACGAGGCTGGCCCCTATGTTACTCTTTAAAAGACTTTCTCATTGCTTCGTAGTCATATCCTCAGATACAACCTGGATCATTCTTATTTATTAGTTTGACACTAAGTGACTCTAGAGTGCAAATACTAAATGTATCCTCAACAAATGAAGAAATGTCCCCTTTTAGGGTAATTCAGAAATGTGTATTGTGGGTTCTATCTAATTACAGGAGAGTTTTTAAGTGTTTTGAACAAAAACAGGATTATGGATTCCAGAGAGTAGAAGAGACCTTAAAAATTCTCTAGTATTGGGGCCAGCCTGGTGGCCAAGTGGTTAAGTTCACGCGCTCCGCTTCAGCAGCCCAGGGTTTTGCCAGTTTGAATCCTGGCTGCAGACATGGCACTGCTCATCAAGCCATGCTGAGGTGGCATGCCACATTACACAACCAGAAGGACCTACAACTAGAATATACAACTATGTACTGGGGGGCTTTGGGGAGAAGAAGAAGAAAAAAAAAGATTGGCCACAGATGTTAGCTCAGGTGCTAGTCTTTAAAAAGAAAAAAAGAATTGAGAACTTTAAACAAAATTCTCTAGTCTTAATCCTTGTTTTAGCACTGAAGAAAAAACAAGACCAGAAAGAGGTTAAGTGGCATATAATACTTGGAGTGAACATGATTTTAAGGTTATACCCCTTTGCAAGGGTAAGGACTCCTGTGATGTAAATTCTAGTATATTTTTTTAAGTTGGTCTCTGTATTTGGTAATCATGCTTGGTATATAGTCAGTTTTATCTTAGTCTCACCTCAAAATATAAGTACACACTGGGACGTGAATTTCTGTATTCCACTATTTGTATTAGATGTTCTAGAATAATCAGTTGTTTTCATATGTGGGGCATATAGCCTGCCTACATATATTTGGGAAGGGTTTTCTCAACCAGTTTAATAGGCTACTCCAATTTTCAAGCGTATGGTAAAATTCATAATGCTATTGCTTATCTGTATGAATAATATTCATTATTTCTTATTTTTCTTTTTTAGTGAGTATCACTAGTTTTATCCCACGTTTCAACTTTCTAAGCATAGATCTGCCTGTGGTTGTGGAGACATTTGTCAAGTATCCTTTCTGGTGTTGAAAAATGTGTTAAAAGTATATTACTTGGAACTTGATCAGTCTTACCTTAGATAGAGCGTGCCTAGACTTTACAAGTATCAATTAATTGCCAGCAACTGAAAAACAGACTCTAAAGTTTAAAAGATCAGATTGTACCTAGGAGGGAAGAAGTCAGAGGAGAGAGATTGATCAGGAAGGGAGAAAGGTTAAGATGTGGCAGGGAAGAAACCCAAAATACAAACTGAGTTGGATTTACAGAACTAAACTCTTTTAGTAATTTTATAAAGGATGAAAGCTTCAGCTACTAGTGAGGCGATGAATTCCACCCCTTCTGAGCCTGTTATCTCTGACCAAATGGATGAATGCATAAGGGAGATGAAGCTGGTTTCCACTACTAAAATAGCAAGTCAAAGGACAAAATCTCATGTGTTCTTTAGCATATTGTGTTTGTGTGTAAAAGATGAAATTTTAAAAAAATTGTTACATAGAATTTGGATAAACTGAACAGTTTGGAAGAGTTCTTAATTTTTGTCACTTTTAAACCTTTTTCATTTCTTTCCTCAATGATTTGCAAAAAAGTAAAATAGAAAACAAATGAGCAGTTACTTAAAAATGTGTACAGTCGGGGCTGGCCCCGTGGCCGAGTGGTTAAGTTCACGCACTCTGCTGCAGGCAGCCCAGTGTTTCGTTGGTTCGAATCCTGGGTGCGCACATGGCACTGCTCATCAAACCACGCTGAGGCAGCGTCCCACATGCCACAACTAGAAGGATCCACAACGAAGAATATATAACTATGTACCGGGGGGCTTTGGGGAGAAAAAGGAAAAAATAAAATCTTAAAAAAAAAAATGTGTACAATCAAGATTGTACCTTGTAGGCTGCAGCTTTGTCTCAGAGAGATTTATGCTATAACCTTATAGATGACAGTAAAATAGAGTTATGTTTACATTATATAGTTATATTTATGCTTTAACCTTATAGATGATAGTAAAATAGAGTTTAAGGGGCCAAAAATCTTTGTTTCCTAATATAAGGTAATACTTTGTAAGGATCAAAAAATAATTTTCCCGTATTTCTTATTCCTTCCACATTTCTTTCCCTTGTTGTATCGTTAAAGGATTAGAAAGACATAGTCTTCCTAGGAGTTCATTGTAGATGGCCTTAGTTTACAAGTGGTTGGCCTTTATTTTTCTAGTCAAGGTTTTTGAACTTTGAAATAACGTAAATCATTTGTTTTAAATAGTAGAGATCTAAGAAGGAATGGCCTGTATTGGTGGTCAGAGATTTAAAGAAAGGAGGGAAGTCAACTGTAATCTCAAATCCAGTCCTAATAAAATATCTTCTTCTGACTCCCAGAAATGTGCTTTCCACTCAAACCTCACAGTCGGCTCCTTAACTGATTTTAACCAGGTACCTGATTTCCCTCTCAGGAGCTCTGGCTATTGTTAATGCAGTGCCCTGCTTTGCTTTGGATGGACAGTGGATTTTAAACTCTTTCCTGGATGCCACCCTTACCTCGGTGATTGGAGACAATGATGTCAAAGATCTGATAGGATTTTTTATCTTGCTTGGTGGCAGTATACTTTTGGCTGCTAATGTGACCCTGGGACTCTGGATGGTTACAGCACGGTAATATTTGCACTCATCTGACAGAATCTCTGAGTTACAATATACAATCCTGAAAACCTTACTTGCTATGAAATATAAAGTGTTTCCTTAAGATTACATTTTAGCCAACCACTTTAAGCTCCTCCTATATCAGAGTTATCTGAACTCTGGGATGGGGAATAAACAGAAGAAATGAAAGGCATAGTCTCTGACTACATTCTAGTTTTAAAGACTGAACTTACAAACTTCAGATGCTTGTGGAACAATTTCTAAACAAGTGCAAATTCATGTTAAACCACTTTGTGTGACTATATACCATGTTGAAGTAATGTAAAAGAAAACAGAATTGGGTGGAATTAATTGGCAAAAACTTCTTGAAAAAGCATCATTAATCCAGATTTGAAGGCGACCAGACTTTGGCCAAGTGGAAAGGTGAGCATTTTCTTGGCCTATATCTCTTGTCCTTTGTCTTGTTTGAAAAGTATTTTAAAATTTAATAGTGTATTATTTTATACTCTGGTAACTGAGGTCTGATTATAATTAAATTAATAAAATTCTATAAAAGAATCTGCTGACATGAAAGGGAAAATCTTTGTCAAATGATACCAAATAAGTGAACAAAGTAGGAAGTGGGGCCTACAATATCATGAGACGTGTTTTGCCTCACAAGAGTTGCCTCTTTGTTAATGTATCCCCCTACCCTCATAAAGCAGCACTGGCCTTGACATTCCGAGTGAACTACAGGAAGTGTCTCCTACCTGCTGCATGTGAGCTGAGGCAGCCAGGGTTGAACCTCAGAACTGAGCCGTGTCTTCCAACAAATCACAAGACAGATCACAGGACTTTCTGCAGTCCTGGTTACCATTCTCTACAGAGCTTTGAAGCTTGGAACCCTTCCAGGGTAGACATTTTCTCTTGTGCTGCTGCGGCTATCAGGGGGCTAGCTCCTGGGTTCCTGTCTTCAAGAAGCAACTACCTTAAGCGCTGAACCATACTCTGTCCTCACCAGAGGCTCCCGTGTTTCTCAGTGTTGGGTAATTAAACACCTAGTCCTTGCTTTCCATCTTTCCCCTAAGCTACTTCTGTGGGTCCACGGAAGACTTGGTAGTACAGTGAGAATGGCTACAAACATGGATTTGCCAGAGCCTGGGAACTGACTTTTGAGCCCCAAAGAGCCCACCCTAGTTCAAGGTCCTTTGGACTGGAGATGCAGCCTTGGGAGATCTGTGAAGTCAACAAACCACTGCGAAGCTATTGGTCTTCGAAGTGTATGAGCATGTCGTTTCTTTGATGAAAAATATGTTTCTCTCGTACACTCAAACGTTAACAGTCACGTATCCAACTTCTTCACTAAGTGAGGTGTTCCATGGAGTTCACCTTTTTCAGATCATTGCGTTGCTCTTCAGGCACTAAAACTTTTTAATCATTTTTAAGAAACTCTTTAGATTCTATTAAAAATATGTCTGTCTTCTTAAACAGAAATTATGCATTGAATATCATTTTAACATTTTGTTAATAACTCAAGGTCATCAGTTATTACCATTACTGAAACCATGCAATTATTGGTTTATCCCAGGGAAAAGGCATTTGTTCTATTCTTAGGCAGCCAGTCAATCAAGATTAAAGTGTATTAGCAGAGTGATGCTCAGACCTGTTCAGAGCTTGGGGAATGCCATTAAATACTTACATAATTAATTCAGTTACATGAACTAAGCAGTTTACTAATGAAAATGTTGTCTATGTTCAGGTCAGTTGTTTAAAAAACAGAAAAAAATTTAGTAGAGGAAATCCTACCCATTAACTTTTCCTGGGTGAGAAAAAAAGCAAACACCTCATTTTCTTGTAGCTTTTAAACACCTGGTCTGTTGCTCCATAGGGTCAGGATTTGGGAACCACTCTAATAGGATATTGAGCAGATCAGTCCCATTTGTATAGAAATGGTCTCATCGTGTGAAAAAGGAAATGTTACGTGTTGTCTCTTTAGCTTGATTGTGGGTACTTTTAGAGCAAGGACCATGTCATGCTCATCTCTGCATCCCTAGCACAGTGCATGAGACATCAAAAATACTTAATAAATGCGGTTGAATGGATGATGATTCATGTTATTTATGCACTAGAAAAGCATGTTTCTATTTAAGTAAGCTGTAAAAAGTATTATTGAATATTTACTGTAAATATATGTTAACATAAAAAAATGAGAGGTCTTTGTGTCCCTGATATATTATCATCTTTATGAAAATAATCCTTTTTGGTTTCTGTAGAGCAATTAGAAAAATGAATTATTTTGAGGATTTGAAGAAAGTGTTCTTTTTGTGATGTCACTTTGTTCCACAGTAAAACTTTATTTTCAGTGTTCCTACTCTTCATTGTTTACATTTTTGAGGGTTTTTTTAAAATCACCTACAATCTGTAAAGAATGTATATATTCTTTTCAGCATCTCAGTTTGAAAAGACATGCCGTTAAACTTGACCTTTTGATAATCGCTCTTATAGGTCATTGTCTGTTCTAACAGTAAATTGTAAACATCTGCTTCATGGATATGTGGCTCTCAGCCATTAGTTTGTCCTGTGGTATTTATTGAATGTCCACATTCTAATGGTGCACAGATATTTTTCTATAAATCTTTCGACTGTTCTGTAATTCATTCTTAGGATTTAACTTGAAGATACCACAGTTGCTGGCATTTGATGTTTAGCAATAAAAGAATAAATGTGTACCAGCATTCTATGTTTTATCATCATCTATGTGTTGTCTTTCTTAAAAAATTTGTATTCTTTTTTTTTTTATTAATGTTATGATAGATTACAACCTTGTGAGATTTCAGTTGTACATTTTTGTTAGTCATGTTGTGGGTACACCACTTCCCCCTTTGTGCCCTCCCCCCACCCCCCCTTTTCCCTGGTAACCACCGATCAGATCTCCTTATCAATATACTAACTTCCACCTATGAGTGGAGTCATATAGAGTTCGTCTTTCTCTGACTGGCTTATTTCGCTTAACATAATACCCTCGAGGTCCATCCACGTTGCTGTGAATGGGCCAATTTTGTCTTTTTTTATGGCTGAGTAGTATTCCATTGTGTATATATACCACATCTTCTTTATCCAGTCATCAGTTTCTGGGCACGTAGGTTGGTTCCACGTCTTGGCTATTGTAAATAATACTGCAATGAACATAGGGGTGCAAGGGACTCTTGGGATTTCTGATTTCAGGTTCTTAGGATAGATACCCAGTAATGGGATGGCTGGGTCATAGGGTATTTCTATTTTTAACTTTTTGAGAAATCTCCATACTGTTTTCCATAGTGGCTGTACCAGTTTGCATTCCCACCAACAGCATATGAGGGTTCCTTTTTCTCCACAACCTCTCCAACATTTGTCGCTCTTGGTTTTGGATGTTTTTGCCAATCTAACGGGTGTAAGGTGATATCTTAGTGTAGTTTTGATTTGCATTTCCCTGATGATTAGCGATGATGAACATCTTTTCATGTGTCTATTGGCCATATTCATATCTTCTTTTGAGAAATGTCTGTTCATGTCCTCTGCCCATTTTTTGATCGGGAAAAATTTGTATTCTTTTCTATCAAAATTGTTCTGTTTACATACGTCTTAGTCGTTTTTAGATTCTTGATTCTAAAAGCAGCCTTCAGTTTTCACTCAAGCAATCTGTATGTAAAAGTTGTTGCAGGCCATGGAAAAAAGTCTTTTTAAAATGAGGTTCCTGTACTCTTGCTACTGGTTTGGAAATAGCCTGTTTATGGATGAAAAAAGACGACTATCATGTTTCCTTTTGTTAGTATCTGACAGGAATCGTCTCTAAGTCTATATTTTTAGGAATTCATCAAAGAAAAATATTTCAACTATGGCATTGGTTCTTCTTGACCTGTTGTGCTAGCGCTTTCTCCCTTGTCCACAGAGCCAACCTCTCTGCCATGCACACACACACGCACGCACACACACACATTCTCTTTCTAGGTTACTAAGGGCTAGATAAATAGGCTGGAAATTTAGCCCAATTCCTGATTGGCTAGCCTCATTCCACTCCTCCTTCTTGCCTCTGATCCATTGTACTATGGTTGAGAGTCACAAGACTAGATGACTATCTAAACCACCATTTTTTAGCAGCTTTTTGAGATATAGTTAAATACCATAAAGTTCACCTGTTTAAAGTGTGCAATTCACTGTAAACTTTTTCTTTCAATGACTAATCAAACAATAGTATACATATGCTTTAGTATAATCTACCCTTTTAAGTAAATGAACGTGATAAAAAACTGGGAAAAAAATGTTTTAGTTATTTCACAGCTATTTTAATTCTGAAGTGGTTTTCAGCACTGGAATAGAGTTGAATAACAAATTTATTTTTAAGGTAAAGCATGTGGATATACTTTCTTTGAGACAATAAGCCTTTTTTATCAGTGCATCTGCAAGCTACTCTTGCTGTTTAGGCCATACTAATTTGAATAATCCATTGTATATTTTATCAGACCACCGCAAATGAATTCAATGAAAGGAAAGCCTCTATTTCAGAACCTAGTGCTACAAGAGATTATACTCAGGGTGGAGGTAGAAAAAAAATGGCTAAAAGAAGTTGCAATTCTAATTACCAAGTAGATTATATTGTGTAATTTAATATCCCATTATAGAGAGAAAAACACCCTTATAGCTTAGCTTTTTTTTTTCAAAGATTTTATTTTTCCTCTTTCTCCCCAAAGCCTCCCGGTACATAGTTGTGTATTTTTAGTTGTGGATCCTTCCAGTTGTGGCATGTGGGATGCCACCACAGCATGGCCTGATGAGCAGCACCATGTCCACACCGAGGATCCGAACCAGCGAAACCCTGGGCCGACGAAGTGGGGAGCGCGAACTTAACCACTCGGCCACGGGCCAGCCCCTATCTTAGCTTTATTTAGCTAAAGATTGATGGTTATTCAAAATTGCCCCGTATTAACTGACTATTTCTCAAATTTTTCTACTGAAGCCCTTCTGACACTGTAGAGGAGGGAAAACCCAAAAGAATTTAAGAGTAGAACCCTGTAGGGGCCGGCCTGGTGGTGCAGCGGTTAAGTGTACACATTCTGCTTCAGCTGCCCGGGGTTCGCTGGTTCGGATCCCGGGTGCGGACATGGCACCGCTTGGCAAGCCATGCTGTGGTAGGCGTCCCACATATAAAGTAGAGGAAGATGGGCACAGATGTTAGCTCAGGGCCAGTCTTCCTCAGCAAAAAGAGGAGGATTGGTGGCAGATGTTAGCTCAGGGCTAATCTTCCTCAAAAAAAAAAAAAAGACACAAGAGTAGAACCCTGTAATTGGCTCCTCATCCTATAAAATTAAAGTGTCACTTTATCTTAAATTCATGTGAATTTTGCATTCCATTAATGAGGCATCGTAAAGCTAATTCTCCTCTTAAAGATATGAAACTCTAAACTGTAAAAGAATTAGATGCTAAGAATATTAAGATTTTCTTCATGTCTAAAGCACATTGGCAGAAAGTAGTTTATAACAGCTAGTCTGTAGACTAGTGACGGTCTTTGATGGTGTTTTTGTCTATTTATAGTGAAATGAGAAAAATAAAAATGTATATTGTCTCTAGTTACAAAATGAAGAAAATGTACACATGTTATTATAAGATTGCCTGCTGCCGTTTATCAAAGAGCTCTCCTTTATGGAGTATGGAAACACATACTTAATTTCACTTAGCACTCCCAGATTGCTCTCCAGAGTGGCTCTGTGTAACTGACACTCATCAGCAAGGCATGAGGGTTCCATGTTCCCCCACACCCTTACCTCCGCCTGAATTATCTGACTTCCATGTTCTGACAAATGTTAGGTGCAAAACGGCATTTCATTTTAATTTGCATTTCTCAGATTGTTAATAAAGGTGCACATCTGTATATATACTTGTTTAGCCATTTGGATTTTTCATTCTGCCAATTGCTTATTGATACCCTTTGTCCTAAATTTTTCTTATTGATCCATAGGAATTTCTTATATAGTCTAGATTAAGGGTCGACAACTACAACCTGCAGGCCAAATCCTGCTCAGCAACTATTTTTGTAAATAAGGTTATATTGGAACACAGCTGCATGCATTCATTTATGTATTCTCTATGGCTGCTTTTAAGCCACAACAACAGAGTTGAGCAGCTGCAACAGAGTCCATATGGGCCACAAAACTTAAAATATTTACTATCTGTTTACAGAACAACCCATGTTCTGGATACCAATCTCTTGTCCATTTGAGATTTTGCAAATAATTTTTCCGTCTATCACCCATCTATAAATTTTATTCATGAGATCCTTTGTTGAATGTAGTCAAATCCATTGATTTCTTGCTTCATTGTTTGTTTTGTGTGTCTTTCTGAAAAAGTCCTGTCCTGTCCCGAAGTCACAATAATATTCTACACTTTCTTCTGTTTGCTTCAGAGTTATATTTTTACAATGAGATCTTTAATTTCTGTAATATGTGATATGAGGTAGGAAATCCAGGTTTATTTTTCTATATAGAGTGAACTATCTTTAAATTAGACATGATACCATTTTCCTTTATAAGACTGTTAAACAGTTTGGATAAAGTTCTTAATATGGTGCCTTGCATGCTCAAGTTACTATTATGTACTTAAATTTCTTATTTTCAGAAGGCAGAATTATGACATAAATTTGCCCTGACACCTCTGTCCACACTGGTGTTAGGTCTTGCCTCCTTTTGGTATGCCTTCTTGGCTTCCAGGGCCTTCAGGCTAGCTCTGGTTGTCCAGAGTATCTCCCAGGCCTTGACCCTTTTAAACATTTCTTCCCCCAAACAAAATGGAGCTAAAATCATAATATTTAAGATGTGAGCTAAGGATTTTGCTCTGAGCTATTCAAAATAACCTCGTGTTCATGAGTGTGCTCATTGATAGTAACATTGGCATTTAAATCTGGTCTTAACCAAACAGTATCCTAATTCAGAAGGTGGCACTGTGATGAACCAATATAGGAGAGTATTGAGGTAGGATGGACTTTGAGGACTAAATCAGACAATAGAGAGCTATCTACTCTGCACAGTCTGGGATATTGTGTTTCAAAATAAGCTCTTTTTTAACATGTTCATTTTAATTTACATTTTTAGTTCGAAAAGAGGCTAAACATTTTTTTTAATGTGTATTCTTTTTTAGGTGTTTTTATCCACATCCTTTGTCCATATTTCCCTGCAGTGGTTATCACCTTCTTACTACTTTTCATCCTTCAGGGCTCATATTTTTATGAAGGGTTTGCAAACATATATGACCATACCTTAGCTTCTTTTATAGGTCCTTGACTTTTGTACTGTATTCCTAGCATTCTTTTCTTCCTTTTCAACCACTTCATTTCCATCTTTTAATGACTTCTAATTTCCTTTCCAGGATTTATGTATCACCAGAAATCTACAATGGACGGTAGCACTTTGCAATTTACAGAATGTTCCCTTCTCCAGTTCAGGGCACCCCATTTTCTGTTATGGAAATATGTAGGAAGAAGAGGTTGGTAATCAGGAGTTTGCTTGGGGAGTATAGAACTGGAACAGGAGATAGATAATCTGATTTTTTTGGCCTTTATAGAAGAACAATTTATTTTTTACTAGAAAAGTACACATTCATTATAGAAAACATGTTAAATGAAAGTAAATTGTAATTTATTGGAAAAATAGGATATTATAAACTAATAAGCTGCTTTATTAAACTTGACAGTGTATTACAAACATTTTTCAATGTTATTAATATTCTACTGTTATTTTAATGGTTATATAATATTGCAGTGTTAAATATGCCACAGTTTAATCAACCCCTATTATTTCCTATTTTGCAATATTATAAACAAAGCTGTAAGGAATATCCCTATAACTAAATCTTTTTGCATATCTGTGATTTTTAAAATAATTCTAGAAACTCTTAAGATAATCCTAAAAGAAAAATTGCTATCTTGAAATGTGAACATAGTTTTATATATACATATTGCCTTGTTGAATTTACATTTTTTTCTGTTAATTGGGTATGCAAAAATGGCATCTCATTTGTATTTCTTTGATTAGAGAAAAGGTTAAGCATTTTAAAATGTATTTATTGGCCATTGTGCCCTTTTTGTTTATCCCCATCCTTTGCCCATTTTTCATGGAAATGATTATTGTCTTCTTACTGCTTTTCATCATAAGTCAGCACTACTGTTTGATTTGTTACATGTGAATATGCTAAAATTTCATTTAAGTATAATGCTTATTTTTATGTTTTTGTATATCGTGATCTGTCAATCTTTGCCTTATGTTTTCTACTTTTGGTGATATGTTTTAAAAGTCTTCTCAAGATTTTATGAATATTCACAGATATTTTCTTATGATAGTCATATGATTTCATTTTCTCAAACATTCTAATCTATAATCTATATGCAATGTATTTTGATGTTGGTGCAAAATAGAGATATAACCTTGTGTTTTGTTATCCCCAAGTGATTAAACCAGTCGTCTCAAAAGAAATGGTTAGTATGGAGATGCCATACCAGCCAGGAAGAGGCATGAATTACATCCTTTGGAGAGAATAGATATAATAAGTGAAATTATCTCTCATTTGATGAATCATTTTTATATAGAAGGCAACTATTTATTATTTTACTTTTTCATTTCAATAATACACTGAGAATATATCTCATGTGTTTTAATTGAATAGAGTGCTTAAATCATTTTTTTTTCCTTAAAGTGTTTTTATTTTTACTGAAATAGTGTATCTCATTCCTAAACAATATATATTAGCAATCTAGAGATTATCCTTAATACATACCATTATCTAAGGTACTGTTTTCATCAACTTCTCAATTAAAATATTTTTTTGCTTCTTAGATTTTCAAGCTTTTATATCTCTGTGGATTGTTTAATATTAGTCTTAAAAGGTTAAAAAAAAAATCTGTCTTTGGAATAGATGTCCTGATTTTAAAGTAAGTATCTTATCTTCATCTGTTTTAGTTACATAATGATTCAGTATGGAACACTGCATTCTTTGATTACTTGTTCAAATATATGCACTATTTTTTTAATCATAATTTAAAATCCTGAACATAAGGGGTAATGAGGATACTATGAATTTATATTTTATTTCTTGTAAAATTTTAGCAACTTTTTCAATTCATAATAAATGATCAGTTTAAAAGAAGTTGGTGAAGTGTGCTTTTTTCCCCACATTTAAAATGTTCTCCAGGGCTGGCCCAGTGGCACAGCAGTTAAGTTCGCATGCTCCGCTTCGGCAGCCTAGGATTTGCCAGTTTGCATCCCAGGTGCAGACCTATGCACCACTTTATCAAGCCATGCTGTGGCAGGCTTCCCATATATAAAGTAGTGGAAGATGGGCATGGATGTTAGCTTAGGGTCAATCTTCCTCAGCAAAAGGAGGAGGATTGGTGGCAGATGTTAGCTCAGGGCTAATCTTCCTCAAAAAAAATAAAAAATGCTTTCCTTCTGAGATCATCATGTTGGTTTTTAAACTTGCCAAAATATAGAATATGACTCTTGTAAATATGCTACTCTAAGAGATGCTTATTGGATAAAAAAAAGTTTCCATTTTTCTTGCTCATCCTCATTCTACAGTCACTAGAACTGATACATATATTCTTTCATTCATTTCGAAAATATTTACTGCACACTTACTATGTTCCAGGCACTGTTCTGGGCTCTGGGGATACAGCAGTGATAAATAAATGAAAAGCAGTAGGAGATATTGGAGTATATGAGGTTTAAAACCATTTGGTTTAAAACAAATTCGGCCTGACCTTGTTTTTCCAAAAAGGCTTGACGTGGCTTGTTGAGCATGCATTGTACATCTGCTTTAAACATTTACTGTGTCCCAAAGACAAGAATGATGCCCTTAAAGATAGGGATGTAGCTTCCTCCCATATCAGCATTTCTTTAAGGATAAGCTTCTCTTCCCAGAAACTAAGAATTAATTGCTGACCCGCTGACCACCGACCTCCTGTGCTCACCTTGTGACCACTGACCTGCTATGCCAGCTAAGCATCTCATGACAGTAGTAAAAGAAATATTCCTATCATGTGTGGTGTATGCTCTTTCTTCCAAGACAGTATATAACCACTCTGTACACCCCACTTCTTTGGTGTGCTTCCTTTCCTGGGGAAGGAAGCCCCCCAGACTATAGTCCTCAGACCTGGCTCATGATAATCTCATCCCAAATTTTGATTTATGGATTGATTATGGATTGTTTGTGTCAACAGCAGTAAATAAGACAGTTTTCTCTTTTGTATTTTGTAAGGAAGAACGTACCATTTATTTTTAAAACAATAAATATATGCTGAGCACTACTAAGTGTTGCAGGCGTGAGGTGGCCAGAGATTAAGCTGAAGTTAGCAGAGGCCACGTCTTAGAAATATGTTAAGGAGGGGCCGGGCCCGTGGCCAAGTGGTTAAGTTCACACACTCTGCTTCGGTGGCCCAGGGTTTCGCTGGTTGGAATCCTGGGCGCGGACATGGCACCACTCATCAAGCCATGCTGAGGTGGCATCCCACATGCCACAACTAGAGGGACCCACAACTAAAAATACACAACTATGTACCCGGGGGCTTTGGGAGAAAAAGGAAAAATAAAATCTTTAGAAATATGTTAAGGAGAGTGTGGACTTTAGCCTAATAGCAAATGAGAAGTCATTGAAAATTTCAAGCAGGAGAGTCTCATAATCAGATTTGCATTTTGGATGGATCACTTTGGCTGAGGGCAAAGCATAGATTGGGGAAAACAAATCTGGAGACAACGAAATTAGTTAAGAGACTGTTTCAGTAATCTCAGCAAGAGATGATGATGATAAGGAATAGGATGATAGCAGTAGAGATGGAAAGAGAAGAGGACAAACTTAAAAGTAGAAGCTAGGGGCCGGCCCCATGACCGAGTAGTTAAGTTTGCACGCTCCCTTCAGCGACCAAGGTTTTGCCGGCTCAGATCCTGGGTGCGGACATGGTACGGACTTGCTCGTCAGGGCGTGCTGAGGTGGCGTCCCACATGCCAAAACTAGGACCCACAACAAAAGATATCAACTATTTACCGGGGCGCTTTGGGGAGAAAAAGGAAAAATAAAATCTTTTTTTAGAAAAAGTAGAATCCGCTGTATTTGATGGTTAGATGTAGTTTAGGATCAGGAAGAAGGCAAGAAGACTTCACGTTTCTGGCTTGGACAGTTAAATTACGGCAGTGCCATTAACAGAGCTAGGGAACATCAGAAAAGGAGCTCTTCAAGTTGGAACTCTTGAGTTTGAATGCCTGGGAGGACTTCAAATGGGCCATTGGATGTACAGGTCGGGAACTCAGGAGAAATCGGTTGGAGATACCATGTATGAGCTGATGCACCCCGAATATGTAATTGAACCCAGGGGACTGGATAAAGTCCTGGGAGAATGCAGAAGAACGAGAAGGAAGGAGGAAGTGTCCTAGGATAGAACTCTCAGCAACACCAGCTTTTAGGTAAAAAGGGTACAGGAGAAGGAAACAGAAGGAGCTTCAGAAAATTAGGAAGAAAACCACAAATGAGAGTTTGGTATTAAAGGAACAAAGGGAAGAGAATATGTCAAGAAGAAGATGTCGATAATATGAGATGTCAATGAAAGAACCTGCAAAATATCCATAGGATTTAGCGGGAGTTCATAATGCTCTTGAGAGAGTAGTCCCTGCACAGCAGGGGAGGCTGAGCCAGGTTGTAGTGGATAGAGGAGTGGGGATGTGTGCAGGTGGAGACTGCAAATACAGAGAATACCCTCAAGAAGCTCCATTCGGAAGGGGTGGGAGAGAGCATGGGACTTGGTGAGGGATGTAGAGGAAAGTTGTTGTTGTCATTCTGTCACCCAGAGAAGTCCCTAAAAACACTTTCCGTATCTAATGCTTTGTTTTGAGTTGTGCTTGCTTATAAGAACCAAGGCAGAATATTGCCAGATGGTCAAACCACAGAACCAGTCCAAACCAGAAAGGTCCAAGATGGCTATGGGGTGCCATGCCCAGAAGGAAATGTGTACAAGAAGGGAAGTTCTGCTCATGCCCCAACTGCTCGCACCCCAAGCGATGGTGCGGAGACCCCTCCCCATTCACATCCCATAAGAACCCTGCTCACCTCCCTTCGGGGAGAAGGTGTTTTAGAGCAGGAGCTCTGCCTCCTCCATTCATTGAGCAATGAATAAATTTTCTGCTCTGCCATTCCAAACCCGGTCTCGTCCTGTTGGCGCCAGTGGCTCCAGGGAAAAGGACCCACTTGCAGGTCACGGGTCCCTTGGAGCTCAGTAACAATTGTTTTAGCAGTAGGACGATTCTGGGCTTGTTTTTGATGCTGATGGGAAGAACCCTAGAGAAAGAAAGATAGATCATTGAGAGAGGAGATGGGATGCAGAGCACAAGTGGAGCAAGGGCCTTCAGCAAGAGGGATGCCCTTTCTAAGAGAGGGAAAAGAGGACACGTGGATGCAGGTATAGTTATCCGTGAATGAAACATCACTTGAGTCCTCAGTGCCTAGAACAGTGGTTGGCACAGAGTAGGCACTCTAGAAATCTTTGTTGAGTAAAATGGAGTCCTCACATAGCTACAAGAAGCAGCTTAGCCAAACCCACTTCTAGATAAGACCTGCCAGCAGTGGCACTTGAGGAACAGGCATAGAGTGCTCAGCTCTGGGATAATAGCATTGAATTTCCTGAGTTTGAGAATGTTCTGTGTTTACCTAAGTTCTCCGGAAACCGAGGGCTGAAGTATAGAAATCAAAGGGGTCCGGAATAAGGCACTGTGGCATAAAAATGATTTTTGAGCTGAAGGCGTTTGAGTTCCTGAAATCCCTTATCTGCCTGAAAGCAGAACCTCCCAAAAGAAGGCAATTGTCATAAATTCCCTCCCCAGAAGCACCTCTAATCTTCTCAGACGTCACAAAACTATCACATCTCCCACCTATTCTCCTCAGGGCCCGTTTATCTTTCCAAAAAGTTATTTATTTTTCCTAAGTGCCTGGTCTCCCCACTTCTAAGAAGTCATTTGTTCCCCCAGAAGTGCCCCTTGCCCCTCCCCCGCCTCCTATTAAGATGGTAGATAAGCCCCAAATTCCACCTCCTTCAGTCACATTTCTTTGTGAACTCCTGTGCTTTGTATGTAATTAAATCTGTGTTTTTCTCTTGCTAATCTGTCTTTTGTCAGTTTAATATGCAGGCCCCAAATCATTAACCTAAGTGGGTAGAAGAAAAGTTTTTTCTGTCACAGAGTAAAGGGGCATTATGTTTGAAACTTAGATGGTTCAGAAAGAGAGAGAATAAAGCAAACATGGTAAAATGTTAATTGCTGAATCTGGATGAAGAGTGTGAGGGAGTTCTTTGTACACTTCTTGAAACTTCTGTTTGGAATTATTTCAAAATAAAATTATTTTTTAAAAAAAGAACCAACTTCTGCATTTATCGACTGTCTCTGCTTTTTTATTTTCTATTTTATTCTATTTCCAATTTCAACACCTTATTTCACAACTTCCCGTGAGCGGAAAGAATGCGGAATTTGAGAGACAGAGCTGCTCTTTGGATTGGGGCAAATTATAGCTCTGTGTTTTAATTTCTTCTTTTTGAGGATAATACTTTCAAAATTTTGCTGTGTAAACTGAGATCGGCACACAGTAGACACTCAATAAATGTTATTCCTTACCTTCAAATCACATTGCCCTTGTAAAACCTTCCCTCCTCACCTCCACAATAATACCTTATCTTGTGTAGCACCATACATTTAGCTAGGTGGCTTTTTTCATACATTACCTCTTTTTATTTTTTTTTAAAGATTGGCACCTGGGCTAACAACTGTTGCCAATCTTCCTTTTTTTTTCCCAAAGATTGGCACCTGGGCTAACAACTGTTGCCAATCTTTTTTTTTTCCTGCTTTTATCTCCCCAAACCCTCCCTGTACACAGTTGTATATCTTAGTTGCACGTCCTTCTAGTTGTGGGTTGTGGGACGCCGCCTCAACGTGCGTGGCCTGACGAGCAGTGCCATATCCGCACCCAGGATCCAAACCCTGTGCCGCTGCAGTGGAGCGCGAGAACTTAACCACTCAGCCACGGAGCTGGCCCCAATACATTACCTCTTTGAATTCATCCAATAACTTTACAATCATTTGCTTTGTAGGTTAGGACATTTAATGAAGTTAAATGACTTGGCTAAGATCACACAGTCAGTCAAGGATAAGAACTCAGTTTCTTTTAGCCAGTTTTGTGTTCTTTGTTACACCATAATTTGATAGTTCTCCTTCTCGGGTATTTTTTTTAATTGTGGTAAAATATATATAACATAAAATTGACTGTTTTATGGCAGAGTTCAGTGGCATCGAGGACATTCACATTGTTGTGCAACCATCACCACCATCCATCTCCAGAACTCTTCATCTTGCAAAACTGAAACTCCATACTCATTAAGCAATAACTTCCCATTCCCCCTCACCCCAGCCCATGACAACCACCATTTTACTTTCTGTCCCTATAAGTTTGACTGTTCTAGGTGCCTTATATAAATGGAATCATACAATATTTGTCCTTTTGTGACTGGCTTATTTAACTTAGCAAAATATCCTCAAAATTCATCCATGTTGTAGCATGTATCCTTCTCAAGTTTTATAAAACTTTGTGCTCATGACATTCACCTATGACCTCATGTGTCCTATTTCCTTTCCTGGTTTATAAACTCCTTGAGAGCCATCACCTGCTTACTTTTGGTATGGCCACCCTCATAGTGCCTAGTTCCTGACAATACTCAATGAGCTCTCTTGAGTGGATCGATATAGGTCACTCTAAAGTAGAAAATGACCCCCTCTTACACTTTTACATTCCAATTTCACTCCTACTCTCAGCTATTGGAGGCAAGGAGATGGATGAGCATAATTGTTCTCTCCACTACTCCAATGGGAGCCAGATGTAACATAAGAAGTTTCCGCAGGTTGGAAGAATGGCAGGCACATGAATTTTAGGCATGTAGAGTTAGCTTCCTGCTCACTGTAAAAACATATATGCACTATTCTTTAAAGAGAGGAAAAATCTTGTCTTTCAGTAATATGAGGTGAGTGAGAGTTTGGTATTGTTTTGTTTTGTTTTTTGAGGAAGATTAGCCCTGAGCTAACATCTGCCACCAATCCTCCTCTTTTTGCTGAGGAAGACTGGCCCTTAGCTAACATCCGTGCCCATCTTCCTCTACTTTATATGTGGGACGCCTGCCACAGCATGGCTTGCCAAGTGGTGCCATGTCCACACCCGGGATCCGAGCTGGTGAACCCTGGGCCGCTGAAGCAGAACGTGCGAACTTAACTGCTGCGCCAGCGGGCCAGACCCTGGTAATGATTTTTCCTCCCGTGAGAAAAATGAAAGTGGCTCCGCACATTATGGTAAGAATGAATCTTTCAGATGATTGGTCATTAATTTTTGGTGTCATCTGAGTGCACTGGAGATGCATTTGCCTTGTCATGCTATTTGATTGTTACATAATTCCTGTAAACATAAGTGGATAAAATGAGGAGAAATGGAACAAGAAATATTTGCGGTCCAGGTTTTAGCTTTGCCACCCAGTACTGACTCAGAAGGTAAAGACTTTCGAGTCCCTTCTCACTGGCACGCCCATGCCTCCACCACTATGAAGCAACAGAGCTTCAAGGGCAAACCTGGCTTCAGAGCCCAGCGGAGAATACAGCCTGGTCAGGAGCAGCCCTAAGAAACACAAAGGCCTTCACCTCCATGTCTAACAGGAACTGCTGCTGGACCACATGCCACCAGTCCCACTCCTGAAGCAGAACGTTCAAGAAGTGTGTCCGTAAAACAGAGGCCACCTGCTCCCAGGAAGAAAGGCTATGCTTCAACCAGCCTAAGTCCACTTCAAGAAAGGGCACTCAGAAGAGACGCAACCTGAGGGATTCATCCAAGTGTTTCTGAGCCAGGACCTCCAGCACAGTGGTGGTATGACACAACCGGACACAACCTGAAAAGCAAAGTTGTCGAATATACTAAATGATTTCCCTTTGTGTCTACAAAAACACCATTAGCGCACTTTTTGAACACAAAAGCTCTGTGGAGATAAGGCAACACACAGGATCTCAAAGGATCTCCCTTACTAAAGGGAAATCAAGCAGGCTTTTCTTTTAGTAACCTACTTATAACCTTAACCTACTTGTGGTTGTTTTATGGAGTATAAAATATTTCTCATATTGGATTGGGTTTCTTAAGGTTCATTTTTTATTTTCAAGTCAAAATAGGAAATATAGAGAAGAGGTAGCTATTTAGAATGCTCATAGAACTTTGGTAATGTCACAGGTTTTCAGATTGAGGAACATTCTCCCCAAAATATGAGTTGGCACACACTTTTGGTTGCCTACCCAAAAACCATTTCTCTCTCTCTTTTCCCTTCTAACAGGGTCTGCTTCCCCTAATAGAGCCAAAAATGCCAGATACTCTCTCTCCCACCCTCCTTGTGGGTAGGGCTGGCCATGTGGCCCAGGTCTGGTCAATGAGCCTTTTAACAGCACTCTCTCTAGAGGCTTCTAGAAAGATTTTCCATCGTGATGAAACCAAGATGTTCAAGGAGAGCTTTCTTTCCCCCTTCTTGCTTCCCGTGATTTTATAGGCTATGGGAGCTGCAGAGGCCATATTGCAGCCATTAAACAGTAGACAAAAGCAAATGTGCTGAGGATAGCAACATAGGGGGATGGAAAGAGCCTGGGTAACTAATGACACTGTTTAGCCTGGGATGACCAGACCATCTACCTCTAAACTTCTTCTTAGGGAAGACAATAACATTTCCTGTTATCTATGCCACTTGTAGTTGGATATTGTTATTCACAGCTGAAAGTATCTTAACTGATCCAGGGAGATTTTAAATACAGTCCAGGAGGAAATTATTTTACACCAAATATTTACTAATTTTCCCTCAGATGTTGGGAGGGCATGTTACTGAGCATAACCATGAGGAAATCTTGATAGCATCAGGATAAATGCAGGCTCTCAGGATAGAGCCCCGAGGGTTGCCATGGCAACATCTCGGGTATTGTAGCTTTCGAAAGAGTTGTTTATAGTGTATGAGGAAAGACCTACTACAACAGTGAAAATATATATTAGGAAAATTTTTTGGCCAAATTTACTGGCACAATTATTAGAATACAATCCAAAAATAATTGGTTTAAATTTTAAGGGCAAAGACTGCCAAACTCAATTAGTCCAGGTTTTCCTTAAAGATTCTAATTCAAATGTGTCATTTATTCAGATTTTAATTTTAAATTGTCCTATTTGAAATGCCATGTAAATCTTCCAGATTGAAAGTAGAATTCAACGAAGCAGCTTTGAAATTGTTTCCGCATTACCTTAGAAAACCCAGACATCTGACCTTGTACTTTACTTAATAAAATAGAGGAGGCAATTTGCTAATAAAATATTGTTATTCACAGGTAATTACATAATGAATGAATCTGTTGTGGGTTTTTTTTTTTGTTTTGGGGGGTTTTTTTCTGCTTTATCTCCCCAAATGCCCACAGTACATAGTTGTATATTTTAGTTGTGGGTCCTTCTAGTTGTGGCATGTGAGACACCGCCTCAACATGGCCTGATGAGCGGTGCCATGTCCGTGCCCAGGATCTAAACCGGCAAAACCCTGGGCATACTCAGCAGAGCGTGCGAACTTAACCTCTCAGCTACGGGGCCAGCCCCTGAATCTGTTGTTTTTACCCAGCATTTTCTTAGAAAACTATCTTCATTAAAATTTTATATTTACTGTAATTTGTATGGAACTCACACATCTGATTTACAGATTTGGAACACTTTATACTTAGCAATTGATGTCTGTTTTACTTTTCCATTTATTTGCTGAGATAAGACACACATTTTTCTCAAAATATATCAAGTCGAGTTGAAAAAATGAAAATAACTGTTAAAGGATGTTAGTGTCCAAGCTATCCACCTTTTGCATCTGTCGTTCATCTGGACATAATCAGAGGTTATTAAATAGAATTAAATATACCATATGTATCACACCAGTGGGATGCTTGTGTCCCCCAGGGGACATTTGGCAATGTCTGGAGACACTTTTGATTGTCACAACTTGGGAGGGGGCAAGATCCCACTAGCATCCAGTGGGTAGAGGCCAGGGATGCTGCTAAACTTCCCACAATGCACAGGACAGCCCCTCAAAACAAAGAATGATCTAGCCCAAAGAGTACCAGGGTTGAGAAATTCTAGTCTACACCAAGCACCTTGCTGTTTAAAATACAAAACAAACCGGTTCTTTGTTCCTTAGAATTCCTGCAGAGGAAAGAATAGATCATGATTTTAATGTCATCTCCACTGTTTCTCAAGGGAAGCCTTGATTCTTAGAAACTTCAAAATATGAGGTTGAAGTCTAGCTTGGATGTATGGTTTGTTTTGAATGAGAAATTCCTTCTTTTGATGTTATAATATTTTCTTTCATGCAAAGATAGAACTTAGATGGAGCCTTCCTTCTTGGAACTCCCTCTTTAAAAAAATTCTTGTTTATCCAGTTTGTCTGGAGGCAAACCTGAACTTTACTAACATTGCAAAGAATTCTCCCAAGGCGTAAACTATAGATGGGAGTTCGGTATAAATTATGTAGCTATACGAAAGTCACTTTCAAAGCTTTCTATGTGCCTCACTATTTCCCCATCCATGGAATTGACACTTCCCATCCAAATCTAAGATCTGATGTAAGAGAAAAGATAAAGAACATCAAGTTCCTGTTAACCTTCCCAGTGTTTATAATTTAAATGTCTTTTCTTTTAATTGAGAGTTTTGAAACTCTGACTGGTTAAGTTCATGTGCTCTGCTTCAGTGGCCCAGAGTTCACAGGTTCAGATCCCAGGTGTGGACCTACACACAGCTCATCAAGCCATGTTGTGGTGGTGTCCTACATACAAAATAGAGGAAGATTGGCAACAGATGTTAGCTTGATACCAGCTCAACACAAGGTTGACATAAGGGAAGCCATATTGTAGAAAAGAAACCATATTGTAACTTTAAATGACTTCTGATTAACCCTGACTCATCAGCCTCTTTGAATCTTTGCTTTAGTTTGCCTAGACAAGTAAGGGCCTGGCTCTGGGGGATTTGTAGGCTCTGTGGATTTTATAGCCCCTCCCAGCTGCGATAAGGAGATAAGTTTGTGCACTCTGGGAATGTGATGACCTCTGTACAGAGATTCTATGCTGATATCCATGACAATTGAAAGATCTGATGTGGCAACTCCCAGTCTGCAACACCAGGGGGGTTCAATATTTCCTAACCCCCTTCCCTATAACCCATCGGCCTATCTAACTGCTTCAAGAGTCTGTGTCCCCCTTAAGATGGTTCTTTCGGACATTAGTTGGCCATCTTCCCTCTTGCTGGCAAGCTGTCATAAAAAGGGCTTTCTCTCCTACCTCCTTGCCCCTTGACTATTGGCGTGTCTTGTGGCAGGCAGACAACCCCACCTTAGGCGGTAACAAGCTCAGGGCCAATCTTCCTCACCAAAAGAAAAATTGCTCTTACAGAACACATGTGATAACATAGAGAAATATTTTTGTTAAAAACTAAAACAGAAAATGAAACTTTGTTTACTGCATGATTATAATAACATTTCAGAAAAGAAATCAAGCCAAATCCTACAAACTGGTATAATCAAAGCTGTTTACCCAGAAATTCCACTTCTAAGAGATGATGCTAGGGAAATGATTGGCTATAAGGAGACTAATCGTCATGCACAAAAGGAGAAACGACCTTAATTTTTTTTAGTAAAAAAGTGGAAACAACTAAAATGTCCAACAACTCAAATATAAGGCATTAGTAAAATCCATTATGGTACAACTATACAATAGAAAAATGAGCAGCCAATAAAATGCTGTACAACCATTTTTATTGACTTGACAACATGTTCACAGTATACTAAGTTAAAAAAAATGCAGGTCTGGGGCAGGCCACGTGCCCGAGTGCTTAAGTTTGCACACTCCGCTTTGGCGGCCCAGGGTATCACTGGTTCGGATCCTGGGTGCAGACATGGCACCGCTCATCAGCCCATATTGAGGCGGTGTCCCACATGCCACAACTAGAAGGACCCACAACTAAAATATACAACTATGTACTGGGGGGATTTGGGGAGAAAAAGCAGGAAAAAAATGCAGGTTAAAAAGAGTGCATACATTAAAAATCCCTTAAAAGAATAGGAAAAGGTAAGAATGTTTATATACATAAATGTAAGTCTGAAAGGATATTCTTCCCAAAGGTAGCTGGTCATCTTTGAGTAGCAGGGTTAGAAGGTGTTTTTTTTCATTTTGCTTATATGTATGTTTTCATATTCCTATAGTAAGTGTAAATTACATATGCTAAAGTAATAAGAGAAAGAAAATATATTGAAATGTTAGTAATGCCTGCAGAATAGGACTATGGATCTTATTTTCTTTTTACATTTTGCTTCCTGTATTTTCCTAATTGTCTTTTACTTCTTTCACTGTGAAAAAACATCCACATATAAAGAGATGAACTATTAGAAGAAAGCACTGTGCAGTGTCCTCTTTAGAAGAAATACCTTGGGGCAGTCACTTCCCTTCTTTAAAACACCTATCTAAGATAGGATAGGCTAGGTTCTGCTGTGGTCACAAACAAGCCCAGACAACAGGATGTATTTCCTGCTCATGTCAAATGTCCATCACAGGTCACGTGGGAGCTCTGCTCACCATAGTGACCCAGAAACCCAGGCTGATGGATGAGCCACCATCTCAAACTTTGCCAGTCGCCACAGCAGAGGGGAAAAAGAGCTCTGGAAAGTTGCACATCCACAATCAAATGCTCCACAATTAGACACATGGCCCTATCCAAACCGAAGGGGGCTAAGAAGTAGGTGAAACAGGTTACATCTGGTGAATGGCACCTAATAACACAGTCTCAAAATATAGTAAGCAAATATTGAAAGAACTCTAAGGAGACATCAACAAATCTAAAGTCACAGTGGTTGTACTTCTCGTACCTGCTACTGGAGTCTGCAGCCGGCTTGATCTTATTAGATAAAAGCATTGTAGAAAGCGCACAGATGTGTCGGGTGGAGACCAGGAATCACAAGAAAATAGGACATGCTTTTTTGTAAAATCAAAAAGTAACAATGCTTTTGTTGTGTATAGCAAAAAGAGGATAGAGGAGCATGCAATATATACATAGGTGGCAACCTTTCAAATTTACTCACAATGTACTCAGCTGGGCTAAAAATGCAGCTTGCTTATTTCTCTAAGTCTGCTCTGATTTACCTTACAAGCTCCCATCTTCTGGGTAGAAGCAGGAGGGGAGAGGGGACAAGATTGAGTCCAATTTATTAAACTCAATTCAATCCCATAATTTAAAATGTCTTTGTAGGTAAACAGTCTCTACTTGGATGACTCAGTTTAAGTGCTCAACCGGCAAGACTTCCGCCCCTCCCTCTGCATCTCCCAAGAAGGCATCCGGGTGTGTAAGGGAGGAGGGTGGATTCCATGACCTCATAATGGCAAAGGGCAGATGGTAATTCTCCCACAGAAAAGCAGGATCCAGACCTCGCCGCTCCAGTCCTCTGCTTTCCCAGCAGCCTGCCTAGCATACTTCCGGTCCTAGGACTTCACCCTGGAAGGAGGCAATCAGGACAATTGTATCTTGGGACCTCCCTCCCGGACTCCACTCCCCCTTTCTTTTCCCTACCACTGAGTCCAGAAGGGGGGATGCCCTGCCCCTCTCTTCTTTACAGCCTGGGGGGCCTCTCTTCTATTCTGCTCATAGGGCCTATGTATTAAAAAGGAAGCTTTGTTATTTAGAAATCCCTTTCTCCAAAAAGCCTGGGTTTTATGTACATTGTCTTACTAAAAAGAGGTCAAGAAAATTAGCTTTGAAATTCAAAGCTCATGAATAGCCTCTCTGTTCCGGGCAGCACCTGTCTGTCCTTTCTTTCCTGGGACAATAAGCTTGATGATTCTGTCAGAAGGCTACCAGGAAATAGGATTTAAAGGGGAGAATCAAAATGCATTCTTTTAATTCTTATAAAATGTGTTCCCCAGAGAGGTGAAATTGGATGAACTAAAGTAATGAGATTCATTTTCTTGAGTGTCTTGTGAGATCCATCTCTTTTCTTTGTAGAGACAAAGAGTAATTTTCAAAAACATGACCCCAATGAAAATCTAGAATGAATACATGTCACAGGTTTTATGCATTAATGAGGGAACCAGCAGGATGGTAAATCTGATACAAAAGAGAATTCGAAAGACAGATTCATATGTTCAAAAAGGGAAAGCGTGCTGAAATGTTTGCTCAATTAGAAGCAAAACAGGGCAATAAAACCATAACCTTTGGAGTCATCACTTCTGCACAGACATCTTTTGCATCTCTACTGGACAAAAGTCCACAAGTTAACATGTCTGAGCCTTAATCAAGAGGCAGTGCATTCCCCTGGAGAACTGAATGACCCTTGGGTGGGCCTGTTAGATAAAGGCCTTTCAATAAAGCTTCAGTTCCACATTGAAAGGACAAGTGGTCATCCTTTTTGCTTTGGTTTCAAGTGTTAGGCAATTTTTCTTAACATAGTCAAACGTTGCATACGTCCCACCCACCTTAACAGAGACAAACCCAATCTAGTGAGGGCTGTTGGAATAAAGAGCCATGACTGGCTTTATAAAGAGCCTATGGAAATAAAAGATGGGGATTTGAAGCAAGCCCAGATTTCTCCCTTAAAGACACAAGTGAACAGGTATCTTTAAAGACCTAAAATTGTGATGTTGCTCCACACCTACAGATTTGAGAGAGATTTTATTACTCGCAAATTATTCTTTCCTTAGAATCATACTCTAGATAGATTTAACTAGGTCTAAATGATTCCATTACCAAAGCAGATTAATTTGGTTAAACAAAACCGTAAGGGCACGTGAGAATTATTTTTCAATCGTCATAGGTTACGTAGGTTACCACAGCCCGTGAAATGTACGCTAGCCTATTAGGTTACAGAAGTGACAAACATTATTTCATCCATAAGGCATATTCAAAGTTAGCTTAACCTTAAGGAGTTTAGCACAGCACATATAAACCACTCTCCCACTGACAGTAGTTTCCAAAACAGATCTGATTTTTTTTTAATCTCATAACAGCTATTTGTAATTCCACCCTCCCTGTTCCGATGGTTTTTGAAGTATCCTCTTGGTTAGAGAGAAATAAAAGAAAACATGTATCATAAGAGAACAAAGGCTCCTTTTAGTAGCAGTTTCCCCACGGAATTTCACTGTCTGAGAGAGCAAGTTCATCTGATTAAAAAGCTCAAATTTTCTGAAACTTTCTATTGAAGTCTACGATGTGTAATATGAGCATGTTCCCATATTAAGGTTATTCAGCTGTGGAAAACCCAAGAACTCACACAAAGCTTTTCCTTTAAAAGCTGAGGAAATCTAAGACACAGCATGTTGGTGCGGAAATGAGAAATCTAAAGGTGTTGCTCACTGACTGGTAGGCTGTGTTTTTTTCCTGCAAGAAAGCAAAGACAAACATTTGGGAAAGCATTGTAACTCAAAAGCATGACCAAAGTTAAGAAACTTAAGTAACCGTGTCACTGAAACATGGGAACAGAGATTCTGTCGACCAATCCAAATAGATA